>NC_092563.1:22763292-23981625 GCF_037975245.1 Apostichopus japonicus | reverse complement strand
GAAGACAAAATGTAAACAATATGGAGAAAATATGGAGGCTTTAATCATAAAGAATACATCTAAATGTCCTACTTTAGATATTTACCAGCTATTAAACTTACCTGTCTCAACTTTAATAGTCCACTTTCTCATCTACCTAGCCTATAAATCTGTGCTAATCACTTACTCGTTTATAGACGAGATCAATGAGAAAGTGAAAGGCTAGTTATTTCCATGTATAATTCATACATAACATACAATTTCACACATGTTAATTCCAAAATTATAGTAAGAACTAAGCAAATACTTGGCATTTATCAATTAACCCATAACTACCCATAGTTCTACACTCAACAGCACAGTGCAGAATCCATTAAAACTAACCAAATATGATGAACTTGAACTAACAAGAACCAATGCCAGCACTTAAAGTAAATCTGTACATTTCCCCGTATTTGATCAAAAAAGTCTATGTGACCCTCGCAGATGAGCACCATTAACAAATGAAAAGGTTCAGTTCTGTAAAACCAATGTTTTACATACCCTGTGCTCAACACCTTTCAGGCACAGCCAAACTTCCATCCAAATAAATGCAAATATGTCATCAGTTTCTGTGCCTTTTTAAATACTTGTCCATAAAAAATCTCCCTCCTAAAATTAGATCAGCTGCCTCTTGGTTCAACTGCCACTGTCGTGCTTTGCTAATGCAACCATTAATCTTAGCTATTAACCATGTACCCCAAATAGAGTTATAGGTATGACTCATAAGCCAAGGTGACTGAGGCAAACCATCGCAGCAGCGAGACACAAAGAAGACAACATCAATTTAAAGGAGCACTTAACATAAATACATCAAGAAATAAGGTTAGCTGATATCTATCTCCTTGAAATCTGCTATCAAAAATTTTTACTTCTCACATATTTATATAAATGTGAGTCAGAACCCCCAGGAAATATTATCTCAATTCTGATTTAAATCAGTTGAGATTTTGTTAAATTATTTTTATTGCATTATTCGTACAGGTCTGCATTCAATAGGATTGTGATGAAACATCTACGAATAAATATAATTTCCAACTGAACTCTTGTTATAATTTTCTACCAGATGTGGTTTCCTTTTAAGCGTGCTACTTTAAATCGAATGTGACTGGGAAGCCGGCACGACAGAAGAATAAGAAGTGAAGATGACCAAGATGACAGTAGGCTCTCCCATCGTGTTTGGATAGATGGATCAAATCTAAGGAGGCTTGTACATGCCATTTAATTTCAAACTTGTAGGCAATCCATAGGGATACTTACCTCACTCCCACATGTGATATACTCTACTGTGTTATTGATTTACCCTACTTTATGGTACACCCTTCCTCAATGCCCACTACACCATCCACTTTCAGTTTGACAACTTTTGAACTGTAAAGTATACAGGACTTTTCCGTTCAAATCACATAATTTCACACATGATAGTCTTATATCAAAATCTAATCTTTTAAACTGAAATAGTTTAAAAAGGACACAATTAAACAGTTTGGAAATCATTTATTTAACATGGAATTGTTTACTCTACAAATACCAGGCCTTTAGCTAAAATGTCAGCAAAACTAATAGCACTAAACCTGAAAGTGGGACTAACTAAATACCACCACTAAAGTTTGTTTACAATGTAGCAACAATAGTTTCATATCTTGCGACAGTATGTTTGGAAGACATCTTTTGAAACATATTTTTGAAGTTTCCAGTCAAGCTTACTGTTCGAAACATCTTAACGCATGTCTTTTCATTCGGTGGAACTGCACCAGCCTGGAATCACTGTGCGTGTCTGTCTGCAAGTTCACAGTTTGTAAGCTCTCGTTATGTGATTGTGTTACCTCAATTCAGAGATCGTTTGACAGTACAGATGACACACATCTTAACACTGATGCTGGAGAGCCCCATTGCCAACCCTGAAGATACAGTTGGTAGCAGCTCAAGTAGTGTATTTTTACCCAGGATGACAAAATCAAGTTTAAAATTATCTCACCTCAGGAATACAACATTCTTATGTAGGGATGATAGAATACAGTGTATATGTTTCTTTCTGTGTATTGGAGCTGCTTGGTAGTTCCTTCACTAATACAGTACAGTACCTGTCGTCATGGTGATGAATATTATTGTGTTTTGTAAATTACTAAAATGGTTTCCTTTCCTTTCCTTGATGACACTGTCCTTTAAATACATACATGCTGCATACTAAAGCCAAGGCCAAGTTATTTAATATTATTAAATTATTGAATCTAATTTTAGTTTCAATTAATTACCAAACTTGTTAATTTTGTTGTTATATGATTATACCTGCCAGCATTGAATTTGAAGATAAGATCAGGATGTCAGTATGGGTATACCCAAAGTTGGAGCATGTAACAAAGAACAGCATGATCGGACTTCAACAACAAATATTTTACAAGTTAGGCTTTGATCACTGAAAGTCTTAGAATTTTGTGGACTATGACGATAGAGAGATATTATGGAACAACAGATACATATCAAGCAAACATGATGGATAGGGCACAAAGAAATTGCATAAATTTGCAAAACAAAATCAAACTTAGGCAAATTAATTTCATTTCACTAAGGTTATGTACAAGATATGAGGTTTCAATACTGCATTATTTAAGTATTAAGTATTACTTAAGTAAGTATTAATTAATATATAAATTTCACCAAGCATAATGCAACATGCCTCACTGAATTTGCAATTCAGGATTTCCACAAAACAGAAAAAGACGTGAAAAACCATAGCCTTTTACAAGTTGTACATTTACTATAAGATGCATACCTGTGTAATAGAATGTTGTTGAAAAATACCGAAATAGCTGAAAATCATAACGGCAAGACTATTGATTCTATGTCGAAAAATAATAAAACTAAGAAAATCAATGAAAGTACTTCAAAAGGTTCCACCAAAAACAAACATGTCAGAATGTGGAGGCCTCCAATGCCTCTAAGCTATGAAGTATGTTTTTGCGATAAAATCTCTCCCTTCTAGAGACGATCATAAATATAATGACCTTCTGAAGATCAATGCTTCAAGCTAATAATCCGAATGCCTCATGAATCACAGAGAATTAACGAGAATTGAGGTCTCTGATGGGAAACATCAGAGGAAGAGTTCAATGTTCAACAGGATTGCCACCAAAGTATTTAGCACGTTAACCCTTGCGATAGGTTTTAAAAGTGCCTTCCTACAGTAGGTAGTACTCTGTCTGGCCTTAACGATCATTACCAGACTCTGAGAGATTGCTTTAATGAGATCATTATATGTCTCAGTGAGTTAAAATCTATTAAGAAAGGGAAGCAACCCTTGTTGAAATTTGAACATCAATGACCATAACTTAACTTTCTAGCATATTTGGGAGCTATATCGATAACCTTTCACAGACTACAATATTAATTCAACAAACAATAGCTACAAAATAGCACAAAATACAACAGCTACTGTACGTATCAAATTCCCAAAATAGCTGTGTAAGTGTACGACATACAGTTGCTAAATATTAACACAACACACAGAAACTACTGTACAGTACTGTACATGTGGTCAACAAGTGTACAGTAGCTACATATTAATTAAACACACTGTACAATAGCTGTAGTAATATAGTCAACAGTGTGTACAGTGGCTGTAGTAAATCATAATTTATTTATATGTATTTTGTAACTTTAATGTAATTTCAGTACAGAATTATTTGTGTACACATTCTGATCTCAGTATGTGTAAACTTCTGCTCCTTGTACATAGGATAATGGCCCATTAACTGTCAATGAGAAGCTTTCCATCAGAGAACACAACCTTCATATTTACTTTATTATATCTCTCTTTTTTTTCATTCAAAGAACTTCATTTTAGTCACTTTTGAAATAAACAACATAATAACACATAAAACATGATAAATTAAAGAGAAAGAGACTGAGGAGTGCCCACAGGAAGCTTGGAGTAGCTAACAAACATTTACAAAATATAAACGTCTAAATATGAAACACTGAAACATATAAAATTACATGATGAATCTTGTTCATACTAATTCAATGAATATACAACCTGTAGCTAAGTATCAAACAGACATAAAGTAGCTATATATATATCAATCCAACACACTTAGCCACATATTTCAATTTTGATCCACTTGCAGTTTACTGACCATCATAGCTGGTGTTCTATACACCAAACCTACACATCTCTCCTACAGTGTGCACATTGGTCTTCCTTTTTTTTTTTTTATTCTGCAACAATTTCTCGTAAAACCAAATCTGTTGTTGGGACAACCAAAAAGTAAGGCCTGGTTGTAACTGTGATAGTAGTCTACTCTTTAGTACACATCCTGATCTCAGAAGATCTAAATGCTCCTCAGCTCATTTAACAATTTAACTGCTAATGACATGCTGTATATCAATGAACACAACCTTCATATATACTGTACTTACAGTACTACATCATGAATCATTTTGTACCCATAAAATATTTGTCGTTGCAGTGTTTTTTAAACTTCCTGGTTGGTTTTCCCTTGTTGAATTAATTTTAAATTACAAGATAATCATACAAATCTAGCAGAATTAGAAAGGTTGTCACATGATGTATGCCTTTTCTAGAAAGGTGTGTGATTGAGCTTGCATTGGTTCTTAGATTTCTGACTATTTTTACTAAACCTCCTGGCTGCAGTACTAAACAAGATTGCAACTAATCAAAATAGAACATCCTCCTAGATTTTTTCACTCATTGAAAATATCAAGCACTTACAGATATTTTATATTAATTTTTTATATTAAAGTGAAGTCAGTAGTGATGGGAAGCCAAAAATTTCCCTCCTCGTAAATGTTTGTTAATTACAATCAATCTTTCAGGTATATTTTCATTACGCAATCAATCTTAAACCAAACTAGGCCTATACAAGGAGGCATTCATAAGCCTTGTTATACTACATGTCACGTACAGTATATACTGTATGGTAAGACTGTAAACAAGTGTTTGTTTGTTTAGCATGTGAAACTGATTTACTCTGCAAGATTACATCTTTATATTTACTAATATCCTAAAATTGCTTTTGCAAAAGCATCACATGTGATGTTTTCCCCTGATGATGTGTTTAAGTGATCTATGAAAAAGTTTGGTAACTTGCAAGTGTGCAACTCTACAGCCTTTCAAGCCAACCAGTACAATGACTCATTGAATGAATTACTCATGAAAAGTGATTGAAGAATTCCTTAAAGCATTTTTGGGGGATATATCTGCATAAAATTGCTACAGTTAAGCCATGGGAGAAAATTTACTGCAAAGTTTGCAAACCAAAAGTGTCTTAAGTACAAGAAATTTATGCACTTACAGTATAGGGCACCGCGATATCATACTTGTTCAACCTGTGCTTTTTCATTGCTGTGCACTAAGGCTAGCGCTCCAGGAGGTCCATGCTATTTACAGATTAATCAAATGGTTATGTCTATTGTTTAATTTTACCAATCGCATACATGTTGCTTGATTCTTTCAAGTATGGAAAAGCTCTGTTCAACTTTCTGGAGACCGTTCAAGAGTACAAAGGTCAAGTTATGTTGTGCACATTGAAAGTAGGTTATGCAAGCACGCAATGCTGGGAAAAGTTGCTTACATTATAGTACAGTCAACATATGTAAAGGTAAACGAACGTAGTTGATCAAAACTTTTTCCAGACAGGAATAGTAACAAATTTTGACCAAATTTTACACTTAAACACATCAAGAGAGAAGTGAATATCAACATATGATGAAACTATGAAAGAATACTTATGCAGTTTTGCCTCCCTTCCTATACTTCAAATATAATGATACTGAAAATGGAGTATGATGTTACTGATTACTTCAAATTTCTGAACCAGGTAGTAAAGGCTTGGACCTGATAGTAATTTATTTCGTTCTGTCCCGGGGTTCCTGTTCCTATCAATAAGGTGTTTCGTCGTTCTCATGTTTATATAGTTGTGGCTATTGACCTGATCGTTGGGTGAATAAACAAGGCGCATAATTTAAATATATCTTGTCAAATATACTTGTAAGCACTTGGAATGTATGGTCGAGTTGTTGAAACTGACTCCAGTGCATGATGTTACGGAATCCTCCGAAGAAAAAAATATTAAACAAACATTGCGACGAGAAATGATGCGTTATAAGACATATTTAGGCTACAAATTACTTTTAAAATTAGGCCAAGGTCAATATGAAAGGCTGGGCTTATTACTAATTTACTTTTTTGTATCTTGGGGAGGTTGAAAAGAGAGAGGTGTGCACTCCACCATCTGGTTCCTGGCCAGCTGTGCTGGCATATTTAATCTGTGATTGGGTAAATAAGTATCCCTTTATTTCACAGACTATCGGGTAAATAAGTAAGTGACATCGATATTGAACTGACGATCATGTATAAAACTAGAACCAAAGTGATGCCAATTGAACTGATTCATGGTACGTAAATAAGCAAAAGGTCCATCTTTGCGGAACTGACATTATGGAGAACAATACTCAGTCATGCACATATCCTTATTGCTGTAACTAATATTACACCTTTAGTTTGGCCTAGTCTCATTCTAACAAGTACTTAGGCCGATTTAACAATACCAAGGCTATTAAGTTTGATAAGTTTAGGCCTAGCCTAACCTATGGTATTCTAACACTAACAATTACTGTAGGCCTAATATACTTCAAACTAAGGCCTATGCCTAGGTTGTTAGTTCGGCCTACTACAAGTCGATATCACGTTTTCCCTTGACGACCACAAGCTTCCTGTCTATGAAAACATACTTTCTAGCCTAGGAGGCTCGTCTTTCAATCTTTACAAAATGTAATTTTACCCAATTCACACCTTATATGACAGTCAACGAAAACTTTTAAGTTACTTCTACGGCACTGAATGATTTCACTCCGTGAGAAACACCTTTCTCCTGCGTACAAAACTTTCGAACTTCAAACGAAACCTACGTTTGCCCTCTTTATCTTCATTTGCGACTCTCGATCGTCTGCAACTCAGCATGTAGAAGACAGGTTGCAGCACTCAATATCAATAGTGTACGAATACACACTAGTGTGATGTGAATCGGAAGCTACCGTGGGTTAATTTCAACTACGGGTACAGCCCCTCTCGTCTGCTTTCGGCTCCTCCAAGCAAGATGCAGTAAATCTGCCTCTTGATAATGAAGCTTTTCCTAATTTGGCTTGATCAAACTAGACAACTTTGCAGAGCCGACGGAAGAAGCAAATGCAGTGGGGGAGATGAAAGCTGCAAGCAGTGCCAGTCTGTAGTAAAAACTGATGCCAGACAGATATTAAGAAAGATGTCAAGAGAGGCAAAATTGGGGACAATGGGAGGAGGAACGGGTTAATAGGTGAGGAATGATAAGGGATAAAGGAGAGGTAGGGAAGGACTGTGAGGGGAGAAGGGGAAAGAAGTGGAAAGGAAAGGAAGGTTGAAGGGTAGCATAAGTAGGGAACTTAAAGTAAAGTGTATTCATTTGAAAGTACCAAATCTGATCAGTCCAGTTTTCAAAATACAGTTAACTTAAGGCCTGGCCTGACAAGAGAGGGATGTGGTTTGGGTACAGCCTCTGGGTCAATTTGGGGACATGGGAAATATGGGATGTATGAACAGTGAAAATTTATATTCGGGACCTGACTTGGCCCTTGACCCCCACCCCTTTGTTCCCCACCTATTAGGATTATATTCTACAACCTTATTTTTATTCTAAATAAATTCAAACTGTTGACTTATGATATCCACATAATCATGAATCATTTAAAATTCCCCCTATCAATTACTGAACAGTGAATGCTGACTGCTTCAGGTTTGCCAATTTCCTTTTGTAGTATGCATCACAGCAAGGCTTTTCTCTCTTTACAAAGGACTATAGACACCTGTGCAACACCCATGCAATAATCATGGTTTTCTTGCTGCAATTATAGTGAATACCTTTTTTATTTTCATTAAATGGTCAACAGTGTATTCACCAGTGACCAAAAAACAGACCAAAACAGAATCTCTTCATTTCCTTTTACTTTATATCAAAAGCTGACATAGACATTCATTTCACCTTTACAGTTTCACTTCAACAATCTCACAGTTATACAATGTACTGCTTTAAAAAGGAATTTCAATTAAAATATGTTAGACATCTACATTGTTCACATAGTCCCAGGGACCAGGTGAAGCCATTCAAACCAAGATAAAACCAAATGGAATATTATTGGGTCTTTTACTGTGATGTTAACTGAGGATCTGAACAGATTCTTATATTCAGTAAATTATTTGCCGTAAGTTATTCCTTGGTGAATTACATGAAATTTGATTCTCTAAAATATGTCCGAGATATGTCAAAATGGAATAAATGGAAAATAACATGCAATGTACTGAGAAAGCATTAGCTTCCAGAGACTGAAAAAAAGCAGAATATTTTTTTCTTCCACAGAGTTACAAACTTTGCCTCGGAACTTAATTGTTCAAGTAATCAAAGTCATCCACAAAATTCACATCAACTCTCAAGTGATTCTTTTCGTGAAAAGATTTGTAACAAATAATCTGATTCCCAAAGATCTTCACCCATCGACTTATCATGACAACTATTAAATGCTAATAAGAATTTGAAAGCCAACAATAATGCTTACAGTATGAGACTGTTCAATATCAAGGAAATCTTACCTATCTTAAACTGCTTGTAATTATCTTACATCTTGTACACCTCATAAACCTATGCACTAACTCATCACATGAAATTAGTAGTTTCATAGATTCATAACATTTCATGATTTAATATGCTAAATTATGCTAGTGTTACATTTTCTTCGGGGAAGCTTTTCAAATCAATTCTTATCAGTTGGCAGTTTCACATACTAACATCTTTCACTGAACTAATGGAAGTCATACAGTCTACCCACATGCTACATATAACATCACATTTTACAACTCTTCCTGGAGAAGTAAATTCTCTAGATAAAGTCAAACAACTCTGGACTCTAGAGTCCACAATCAATTTGATAATTACACATTGTCTGGACCATAAAGATGATTTGCTCTCTGAGGTAGCATTATGGGGTAAATTATGGCACTTAAGACATTTAAACAGGCTATTTTTATGGATTGCCACATTAATTTTTCATACTGACTATGACATATGTAACGTCTGCAATGTTTCACCTTCATGTACATCTATATTTCACATATTTTGATGAAAGATCTAATTCCAGGTAATTTCTGTAGAAATTAGCGTCATACTTGCATATTTTGCAGTTGGGGAACATGGCGCAGTCTTCTTTAGTGACCAAGGTACATCTTACATTTTTATGGTCGGCTACTCAGGGCTTACAAATACTGCACTATGTGATTATAGAAATATGACAACTGCAACAGAATATGTTTCAAAACAATGCTAAACTGGAGGGTATTTCTTCATTCTTTACATTGAATTAGCAGAGAACGGTTGAGTGTACACTTCATCAAGCACCGGAGGCCACCTTGCACACTCTCAGTAAATATTCACTATCTTCTAAACAGTGCTAGGAAACCACCCCAAAGAGAGTATCTTGAGCACAGATGGGTCCAATCCATGTCAAAAGGTCAATACTTCAGCACCACTCTAGCCTCTCAAAGTTTAAAAAAAACTGCAATCCTTGATATTGTTTGATGACTTGTTTTGTTCAGTCTTCGTCCATCTCTAAGTTGATATTATTACCAAATTTGGCATAAAGTTGTACTTTTAGCTGACTGAGGATTTCTTTGATAGCATCTGCATCTTTATTCAGCAGAGAGATGTCACCTTCCAGAGATTGCTTCGTCTGCTCCACCAGCTTCAAGGCTTCCTCCGACGTTTGATACACAAACACCTCGCCTACCCTATATGTGAGGTTAGAGTTAAGGTAATCAATGCATAGTTTCATGTAGTAATTTCAATTGAAATTTAAAAAAAAAATAGTGGGATGGGCTTTTTCTTCACAATTAAAAAAAAAAAGGAGAACATATTAATTTGATTAAAACCAATTTTTTTTTACTTCACTTGATCTTTCTACATCCAGTTGGGACAATTTTTTCTTTACTGCACTTTTATGTCTAGCTTCAAAGCACTGGTACTGACAGTACGAGCGGTTTGAAGCATGAAAACAGGACAGTACAGAGTGGTATTAGCATTAGAAAATTGTCTCAACTCCAATATTACGTTTGTCATGAATACATGCATATATTAATTTTAAATTCTGATGTAGTTCACTGACTGGTTTGGTGATTACATAGAGGATAAATAGTAGTCATTTCATTCTTTAGAGAAATACCTTTAAATACCTCATAACAAAACATAAAACTGATTTACTATAAATTGTCGACACATCTTTAATTGCATAAAGGGTACAGCATTGTCACTTCTTGTTAATGAACCAATGCACTTACTTCCACTTCAAGATTAAAAAACAAACAAAAAACCACTAGATATATGCCCAAACTTTTTACTTTTAGCAAAGCAGCTGGTTGTATTTCACTTACTTTCTGTATTAAAACCTCCTATTCTGTTTACCACAGATTCACTCAAACACTAGTTTAATAAACAAACCATATGAATACTAAATATCTTCTAGTTGGGAAAGGCCTACTGTAGACCTATTGCTATGAGAGTTCAAGTCTCACTGATGCTTAATGTTCACATCTGTATTTGAAAAGTAATTTTATGTCTCTAGATTTGGTGGTATCATTAATGCAATACACTACCTGGAGTACAACACAGTCTCGACACTTGACCAAATCATTGTAGTGACTAAATACACATTCTTCCCGTTCTTCCAACATTCATGAAGAGGTTTTATGAATATTCACATATTCATTTCTAGGGACTCTGTGGAACCAATCAGGACTCTTCTTACCAGTAGTCTATTCTATTGAATGAATGACCACCTATGGGGACCAACACTAATGAAGAGGTTTCATGAATATTCACATATTCATTTCTGGGGACTCTGTGGAACCAATCAGGACTCCATAAAGAGCAAAACTTATCAGCCAAAAGAAGGTTACTGAACAGGTTGACAAAGGATATGGAACAGCTTCATCTTCATCTGCTAGTTCTAGCTCATCTGCAGCATCTTGTAGATTTTGAAGCTGTTTCTGTGAAGGTAAAAAGTTAACGATCTGACATCGGTTTGATATTTCATGATAGTAGTACTACTGTAGTTAGTACTCAGTAAATGACAACAAATGAAACATTTATGACAAATTGAATACTGAGGACAATATAACTGTTAACAATTGCACTATTTTATTGAATATGTCCTTTTGTAATTTATATTTTAGGAAATGAAACTATTCTAGCATAAGGTAGACCCTTAAGCCGAGGTCAGAAATGACAGTTGCAAATCCCTTAGAACACGCCCCCCCCCTCCTCCCCCCATTTATCTGATAATAATAATAAAATACCTGATATTAATAATGCGATGGAAGTGATTTGTAATTGCATGCAATAATTAAAAGCACTAAGCAAGTGTATACATTGTTTTGTAGAGTAAACATTATCTGGTATGCGCAGTGAACTTTTGTCCCACTCAACAGACAACAACACCTCTCTATGTATTTGATATGTTATGGCAAATATACCCTGTGCCATCTGTAAAACCTGCTCTTTGATTTCCACAGATGGATGACTCCACTTTTCATTTTCATAAAATGACCATATATGTAGTGTTATGCAGGTTGCTACAGCTGCAATTTTTCACTAACATGTTTTACCATTGATGGGTGACTAATGACATCCAACCATTTTACTCTATTTTGGACACAGATAACCCCCCCCCCCCTTCATGAAAAGACATGAGTGGGGTGCTCAATGTATTAAATTCCTTAAGAGTACACTTGTTATTCTGCACTTCCATAACACTTTATATGGATGGGTTACTG
Source organism: Apostichopus japonicus (assembly GCF_037975245.1). Classification (NCBI taxonomy): domain Eukaryota; kingdom Metazoa; phylum Echinodermata; class Holothuroidea; order Aspidochirotida; family Stichopodidae; genus Apostichopus; species Apostichopus japonicus. Next base: position 23,969,735 of record NC_092563.1, on the reverse strand, counting down.
TTAGTGATGACATCAATTCCAGTTTACTCATCGTTTAGACAGTGCATACACTTGAATAGACATGATTTGCTCCGTGTGATAACATATACCAAACATTGCACCTGTTAATCATTCATTTTCATACTCTCTACTGAAGGGTTATCAATGACATCAATACCTTTTTACTCTGTATTTCATCCTCTACCTCGGTCAGTTTATTTGTATTTGTTGCAAATTTATTGATTTTTTGTTGGTCTTCAAAAGTAATGTTGACATCTTCCTTCTCATCTGTCTGTATGGAAAAAAAACACAAAGATGTCCAAAGGTATTTGTGCAACAAATTGGAAGGAAATCAAATGTGAAACTACAAACAGAGAAAACAAAATACTCATTTTAATTTTCATTATTACTAGTCAAGCAAGATAAAAATTGAATTATTGTAGTATATTAAATTTACCAACAATATCAGTTAAGATTTTCATGAAGTAAGTGACTTCATTTTACAAAAAAAATCTTTAAAGTGAAACATTAGGGTACAAAATTACAACTGATTACATACATGTTAAAATGTATGTATTTACTCATTGTTGAAAGAGCTTTGAGGAACAAGACTTATTTTATAACTATTAGCTATTAATATTTGGCAAAAGAAGTCATTTATCTAGGCATTTTAGTACCATCATAGCAATTGAAGTTATTGGTCCCTACATCACAACCAAAAGTTGGGGTAATCTCCACAGCATCATACTTGTTTTCCTTTCCACAATATTGTTACGGTATTCACCTTATGCCTAATAGTGGAGGCAATTCCAGTGAGGACATGGACATTCTACTATTATATTGTGTTCTTTAATTGTTGTAATGATATTAGGGTGTTTTGCTACAGTAGGCAGAGCTGCCCTCTATTCCCAAGCATATTTGTGTCAGAAGCAACTGAGTAAGATGCCAGTACTTGTCAGTTGTTTATTTCTGTATGTTAAGCTGTATCTGTTATGTTATGCACCGGTCAAAGGACCTGTTTATTCCTGTTACGTCATATGTTAAGATATTATATTTGGGTTTCACCGATACTTCTTAGTTTGGTACATTGTCTTGTGATTGCTACATACATAACAAATCTCTTCATGGGAAGAGCATATACCTTGACATATATTTGCAAAGTTAGCCTTCACCAATTTTAGAGTAGGCTTGGCAGTCTTTCAAATTTTAAAGTCAAGTACCGGCAGTCCTTCATGTCATACTGATTCAAGACCTTTGTGATTATAGGCCTAGGGCTTAACCTAAATCTGATGGAATCTGATCAAAGCATTGATGAAATCATGTTGTTGAAGGACAAAACTAAAACAAAGTGTGAGATCTGAAAGATTGTCTTCAATGTTACTCATTAACAGAACATAGGCTATTTGTCCTTTGAGTATTGTGAAATTCCTTTTTCCTAGCTGAGGTTTAGGCTAACCTACCTTAAGCCAGTAACCATTTACCAATACCATCATACAATATGTGGGAGCTATTTACCCGATCATCAGTTCAATGAAGACGGTGCTCTTGCTTATTTACTCAATCGTAGGATGAATAAGCAATGCATTGGGGCTTATTTACCCCATCATCAGTTAAACTTGGGTGCTTATTTACCTGACTGTTGACTATATGCCTGATGTAATACTAAAATAATCCGACCGTCAAAATATAACAACACAAAAATTACATACTGTACATGTTCAATACTCATTTTTAGCCTAAATATGCTTAGAATGAGCAATTTCACATCTAAATTTGTATTTGTTTTCCTTCTTCTTGAGAGGACCCATAACTCCCACACTGGAGTCAACTTCAGAGACCTGGCCATATCCCTTCCAAGTGCTTACAAGTGTATTTGAGAAAATATATTTAGAATTCTTTGGCCCTAGCTAAGCTCTTTGGTCCTAATACCAATATAGTACACTAAGATTAGTATCATACATCTGCACAATTAGCAGTATTTGACTATTTAAATGATATGCACATACACAAATTGCAATCTGGGGAATAAGCAAGTGCACCATGCTTATTTTCCCAACCTACAGTATACAGAAAGTTCAGTGAAAGTGGCACCACATGGGCGGATGCCGAGTGTGTACAGACAATAAGTCAATAATTTACGTTATACCAATTGCATTAAACATATAGTCGCAGCCTTTTGATTAGAATTGGGAGACTAATACATGAACATCAGTCTACTACAAATTTACAGTAGGCAGATTGCTTCTAAGAGGCTTTTCACTGCAGTGTACAGACTGCACTCATTTCTGTACTCTGACTTGACGACTGTGACGCAGAACTGGTTCCACGATGTTTGTGTAAGCCATGCTTAGCGAAAACAGTTTCAAGACGTAAAATTGCTTAATTGAAATTAAAAACAAAATTTGACGGTGTCTCATTTAAATAGTAATACCCACACTAACAGGTCCCCGAGCAACGCTGATGCTGGCCATTTTCAATTTGCTCCAGGAACTTGGTAGACAAATGTACGTCCGTGGTTTTGGGCGAATATTAGTTTGGTTGGGAAGGTAAAAAGGGTTACGCTGTAATTCTTATGAATCTTGAAACAAGAAATTGGAATAGCGCCACAGTATTTCAGCACAACAAAGAAAATGGCTGCGCCCTGTATACAACTGAAAACGATACTATTCATTTGTAAGATACTGATTTTCCTTTGAGTTATATATATTTTCTTATGCATTCCTTCCATTGTATCACTCTTTATGGTCTTTTGTAATCAATATCTTTTTCCTTTTCTCAGTGGCATGTGCTTACATTTCTCGAGCAAATGTAATTGAACTGGATGAACGGTGAGTCATGTTAAATATCTTCATTTTAATTTTTATGCTACAGACTACAGTAGGCTAGAAGGTATAGGGCCAAGGCATACAATGAGTTACATCAGCCTATGCCCTGACGGTAGCTCAAATATGTTTACTTCCTTCTTGCTATCTTTGCCTTCTGGGTTTGCACTCACCGCTTTACAAACCTTGATAACTTGACAGTAAGTAAGGTTACATTTTGCAAAGTTAACAAAGATCTAAGCCAAAGACCTACTTTAGTTTAAGAGTAAAATTTTGGTTGTTGCCACACAGCTCTGACCTGTGCCCTGCACTTTATAGCTGATAAATGAAATCTTAGCTTTTTACTACAAAATGCACTTATCTTTCAGGTTTAATGAAGCAAGAAAAGACGGAAAATGGTTGGTGGAGGTAAGTTTTTGTGCCATTTTTGCTTGATAATTTGACCATTTTAGCAATAAACAATACCACCCAGAGACCAAAGGTACATATAAAAGTGGCATTAGGTACCAAACAGCACCTAACCAAAAACTGTATAAAAAAACTATTGTGGGTGAAGTTCTTAAGCAATAATAGTAACCTTATTTTCACAGTTGCCAGTGACATACCACCAAACTGTCCATTGCCTCTAACTGTAAAATAAAGTCTCATTAACCCCAGAAACCCAATAAAATTGTTCCTTCACCCATTTGGTTATTCCAGGAGGAGGTAAGAAAGAGCAAAAACAGGGAGAAAAGAAGAGGGAGGCGGTGGGTGGGGTTGGCTTAGGGATCTAAATATGCCACATTAACAAGATTAAAATGTGCAATGCTCTATCCCTTGTATAAGCAGGTAGTTTGTTGAGGTCATTCCACAAATTTGACAGCTATCTTCAAAATAAAATGTGAACTGATAGATCTTGTTTCATCCATTTAATGCCATCAATTATACACTGTATGTGAGCCTTCAGATTGTGTGGTAAAACCCCAGTGTGTACACAACATCACAGTGTTTTTCTGTTGTCATTCCTTTGTAGTTTTATGCACCATGGTGTGGTCACTGCCAAAGGATACAACCAATCTGGTCAGAGGTTGGTCAACAGATGGTGACGAATCATCCGGAGATCAGAGTATCAAGACTAGATGGGACTAGATATGGAAGTAAGATACATTCCACAGCAAAGGAATTTTGGGAATATTTACAGTAGTTATGATGCAATCTGAATTTGATTTATATCAATTAGTCCTCGGCCAGATGACTTCAAAGGTAATTTTATAAATGATATAGCCATATATGAGCCACATAGCAGATTTACAGATTCAAAAGTTAATATAGAATTCTTGTTTTTTTTTATTTTTAAGGTATAATGGATCTTTATGATGTCAAAGGATTCCCTACCATTATGTTGTAAGTATCTGTGCATTCAGCTGATTAATGGAGTAAAGCATATCTTCTGCACAAAACCAATGCATTTAGCAGATTCTCTCAATTCTGTTTCTCTCAAAACCCTTCTTATTACATATCATCTCAGTTACATTACAATCACATGCATCCAGTGTGTTACTTGCCTATGTGCTCATGGCTCAGGAAAGCAACTCTGTACTGCTTAGTATTGCATTAATCTCAGTCTTTCCTGTTTATTATATGAAAATTTTTGTGCTTATATCAAATGGACATTAGTTATTGTCACATTTTTCACCAGTATTATATTTTTCATGCATTTTGATGGATGCAGTCATTTAATATGCTGCTAATGGCAGACGTTGGTGTATCAATGTATGGAAAAAAAAGGAGACAGTGCCCATTAGTATGTGTCCCATAAAACTGGTTTGATCCTGAAAGGTGTAGTATTGTAATATGTGGAACAGTTCAGATGAGTAACTAGGTTTTAACAAGGGGAATTTCATACAAAAGGCACATCATTTATATACAGCATTTATCTTTTTTCTAGCTGGAAACCCTCCCATCTGCTCTACCCACCCACCCAGCCTCCCCTCCCACAGCACCTGGTCTTATTGTAGTAGCTAAGATTCATTATTATGTGTTCAGATTTGTAAGTAAAATGCTAGATTATCCCTATTACATCCCCTTTGCATAATAAGTGGATAAATTGTGTGCTTGGAACAGCAATTTGAGAATCTATCAGAAGTTCTGAAAATGAAAAAGCTCTATGTGTCCTGATTACATTACATCATTGATGGATGTACAGTGCTTTGAACATTTTGCGTATGGGCTCGTGCTCTGCAATGCCAGATATTATTATGATTAAGTAACATATTCTGTGTCTGTATTGCCTTTGATATGTTAGATTTTTATGTTCCACAAAGTTTTATAAATTAGAGCATCTTTTTCTGGTATCTTTCCTCCAGTATTGAAGGTGAAAGGTCATATACACATCGAGGAGGAAGAACAAGTAAAGACATTGTTAGTTTTGCTCTCAGGGCTCAAGGGTAGGTTTGTTATGTTCTTATACTGTTCTTTTGTTGGAGAAATATATTTTGGAGACACCACAATATACTGTATTTCTCGAAGAAACATACAAGCCAAATTATATTTCCTTAAAAGACAGACAAGCCAAAGTATGGGTAGGTTTGTATCTTTTTTTATAATATTTTTTTTGTGAAAAATATACTTCGGGGAAATCATAGTATATGTCTTGAAGGAACATACAAGCCAAAATATGTAACGTAAAGAAACAGACAAGCCAACCCTTTTTTTTTTTGATTCAATGACAGTATTGGGGCCATTACACAATTCATTTTCAATTATTTCTCATGTGTTTGTACAGTGAAATTACTCACATGTCGAGGGCACTGGAAAACGGGCAAACTTTTTTGGAAAATGGAAAGAGAGATATTAGAGTCTATAGTAGTTTGTAAAGTACAGTAATATGCAGCCAGAAACATTTTGATCTTTATAATGGCACTGATATGTTTCATTACTCACAACCACAACAATAACCGTTTCTGAAACAATTGCTGTATCTTTTCACTAAACATGAATTAATGTTACCTTCACACACAGATTTTATACACAACTGTAAGAATCAACAATTAGGTACTCGTTTGGTATCATGCTCTCAAAGAAAAGTGATGTAATTATCTTCTGTTTATTAAAATTCATATAACACATTTCAAGGGCTTTTTATTCTTTTATTTCTCTTAACTACATACTCCTTTCAGTACATAGATGTATTCTACCAAAAATGATAGTTCAAGAATAATAATAATAGTAGTAAGGGAAAAAATTTGGATGTATATTTGTATGTTTTTACTTTAGACCCGCTGTCAGGAATTTAGAAGACCAAGCCCAATTTAGGCAAGCCCAAAGAGAAAACGATGTAATCTTCATCTTAGTTGCTGAAGATGATACATCTGATCTACAGGTATTTATTCATCTCATACCCAAGTCATGCACTCCGATATACTGATAGGAAATTTGATGTTTAACCCTGCCTCCTCCCACCTCCCCACTGACCCAGTCCATCAGGTTTCATCATTTGTAAATACCTAAATCAGTAAGTATGTAAAACTGGCAGGGATTAAAAGAAATGACAAGAGGTAGCAGATATGTTTTGACCTGTAAAAGGAGGGACATAATTTTAAGAAACTCAATTGCAGCAGCTTAGACTATATGATTGTTTGTGGCAGACTTTCCATACTTGTAATGCAAGCTAAACCACTCAATTATTAGAGACAATTGGATTGAAATAATATTTTCATGTTTACCAATAAACATTAATTGTTGACTTATTTACCATTTCTTGTAAATCTACTTCCAATAAATCTGCCTCATTAGTACATAAATAAAGGTTATTTAGCGATCCTGGATTTCAGGTTTTTCTAGAATAATCCAAAAGCATTTTGTCTGTTTCTTTAAAAAAAAATTCTTTCCTTGTTCTTGGGGTGAACTAAGGTATTTTTCCCAAATGCATCTTTCTTACCATTTCTTACCACGTTTTCTGTCTATGATTTTATCTTTGATTTTTATTCTTTGCCTGAGGCAAAAGGAATCTATGCCAATGTGATAGTGTGTATGTGTATCTATGTGACACTTTCTTGTAAACATGGTAACTCAAAAAGTTAATGGTGGATTAATTTCATACTTGGTATGTTGATCCATCTTATTGAGTACAATAAACCTATTGTTTTCTGTGAAGTCCATTGTTCATTTGCTGTCAACATTTAAAATGAAAATCTTGTAAACACAATAGCACAAGAATTACATCTTTCTTGAACTTAAAACTTAGAGAGTGCAAGAATCCTATTGAAATTGGTAGATGTCAACAGGTCATGAGGTCAACAGGCATCAAAGTCCTAAAACATTTTAAACACGATAACTCCAAAATTTAAGCTATAATTAATCTGTGAATTCGTCCATGCTATGATTTTCTTTTGGTGAACCTAGTTTGGTCAAATTTAGTTCAGTTTATTTCTGTGAAGGGGCTCTATAGGACTTTAATAAAACATACCTGGCATTCAGGTAATTAAATCTGCTTCAGAGTTCATACTCTTACTTTAAACATGCACTTAAACCTCCTATAAGGGTTTCTCCCTCTGAGCTTCAAGGGGTCAACAGGTTATCTCAAATGGACACAAACTGGCTCAAGGGGTCACCAGGTTATCTCAAATGGTGGAAAACTTGGCCATGTTCTCAAGAATATTTCACAATATATAATCAATGTCATGTAACTATTTAAAAGATTTGCTAGCTCTTAGTTGGTAATATGTGATCTTTCTGGATATTGACACATTTTGGTGTAATATTCCTATACTGTAAAATCCCTATGAGTGAATGACATGGTTGATGCCCACAAGGGATTGCTACAAATCTTTTCCTGGTTCTCTCACTTAATTCTTGGACAGATCTAACTCACTTGCTCTACATTAGTCAGACAGTTACAGTACTTTGAATTTGGAACAAATTGTACGACAAGGAGTGACAAAGCTAAACTGGCTTTCTGGTTTTCAATTTTTACACAGAAATATTTCACGTCAACTGCTGAAGATAAGATCTTAGACAGTAATTTCTTTCGCACGACTCGGGATGTCATTCCTGAGAAATCCAGACCAACAGAACTGCCAGCTCTCCTAGTATTTAAAGATGGAACCAGTTACAGATTTGAAGGTAGTACAGAGACGTCCATCTCAGAGTCTTGACAGTTAAACACAGATTAAAGAACTTATGTAACAATTAGTACTTAAAAAGGATACTCCTGTGTTGATTTTTGGTTGACAAAAATTGCTGGAATATTTCTGGTCAAAATCACATTCTCATTGCATTTTGTATGGTGAGGATTTAATTTGTCAATGATTGTGATATTTGGTGAATGCATCTAGCACAATCATATCTCAGTAACAAGATATTGAGAAGGTGCTTTCAACAAACACAGGCACAGTGTGGAATTTATTTCTATTTAAGATAAGACCATTGTTACGAAGTCCAGATATCATGGTTTGGGAAACGAACACCATAAAGTAGGTTAGATAGGTTTTGTTTTAAAAGAATCTAATGCGTGTCTCTTGGTAACAAAAATATATAACTTAGCATAAATACATTACATACCTTAATACTTAAAGTTAACTTAGCGCGCACGCAAGGTACCTCGCTACCGCTGGGCTCTCCGTCGGGGTGTCAAATCCCAGGGTAGTCTGTAACCGTAGTGCGGGTGTGTCTGGAAGCTTCCGGAAGGCGCTTTTCGTATAAATAACAGCTCCGGTATAGAGAACAGGACCAAGTAAGGTAAATAATAAGTTCAGAAGAATGGTATCCAAAAGAGAGTTAAGAGTAAGTCACACACAGCGTGGTTGGCATGGTGAAGAAAGGCCGGAACGGAAAAGGTAGGTTTGGTAAGGGCTATGCAGACATCGTTGTTTTACGTGGCGTGACGTACAGGTTGGTGCCACTGGGAGAAGAGACCGAGCCACTCCTTGAAAACTAATTTATATGGCATTCAGTGAGGTTACTCGACCGTAGCTTAGAACTGCACTGATTGTGCTCTACGTTTACAAATTAGCATAATAATACACCATTAGGAATTGCATAACATCAATTAGCGTAGTTAACCTTTAAGGTAACATGCTGCATCATAACACCATCCCTTTCAAAACCTTTTCAAAACTTTATAGTAGCTAAATAAATGGGTACCTACTCTTCGGGTGTTTCTAAAGTTTGCAAAGAAATGGTAGGTTAAGAGTGTTTTTCATACATAAATGATATGCATCGTGCTTTTCCCAACTTCGCATATTTGGGGGGGGTGGGGGGAACATTCTGAGCATGCCCTACACAACAAAGTAGAGAACCTTACGGGATATCCTTAAGGAAACCATTTTAAGCTCGAGCTGGCCAGGTAATAATAGGTCGTTTTTTGCTTTGTAAACCTATACTATGTTTCCAATGATTTCGTAGGATTTGGGGATGAAGGTTTTCATTGCTAGTGTCTGTATTACATAAAAGGTAAGATTATGGTTATGCTTCCTCTTATATTAATTGTTGTGTAGTTGAGATTTGAATGTACCATAACCTCAGAAAGAACTGATGTAAAGTTTTTCATCTTTCCTTTAGTATCTCTTCTCTTCTTTAGTATAAAGATTGAAGATGATCAGACTTTAGGCTAGGACCACATGTTAAAATTAATACTGAATTCTTCATAGTTCTGTAATCAGTGAACTATTAATTTCATTTTTAAAGGATCAAGTGGGAGATTTTTTATTTGCTTCTTCTCATTCTTCCTGTTTGTCTTCTCCTCCTCCTCCTCCTCCTCCTCCTCCTCCTCCTCCTCCTCCTCCTCCTCCTCCTCCTCCTCCTCCTCCTCCTCCTCCTCCTCCTCCTCCTCCTCCTCCTCCTCCTCCTCCTCCTCCTCCTCCTCCTCCTCCTCCTCCTCCTTCTCCTTGTAAATAATATCATTTTTTTCTTTCAGAGGAAGTGACCGAAGAGAGCGTAGCTGCCTGGATTCTTCAAGAGTTAATCACAGCATTCCCGATGTTTACCAGTGATAACATCTTTAATCTTTTTAAAGGAGGTCAGTTTCATATATTTTTACTTTTCCTCCATGAAATGCCCATTGTATTATTTTCAGTGGTGCACTTCTACCTTGGTTTTATTTCAATAGTTTTGATTGTGCCATACAGCGATGAATAACTCCAGGTGGATATGAGCGTGTTAAAGCCGCTCACACACTGCATGGTTACATGGAAATATTGTGGAGGATAGAGGGCAGTGTGCGTGTGCTTAAGGTTCCCGCTGATCCATAGTTTGTCTGTTTTAAGTTGCATCAGCTTACCTAACATGAAATGTTCTGCCAAAGCTCAGTCAGAAGTCAGATAATAATAATGTTAACAGAGGTGGCTTCAATGAGGGAGCAGGGCTGGAGTGGGGGGAGGTAAGGGGGGGGCAGGGGAGCCAGCTCCCCCCTTCTGAATGTTTCTTAGCTAATAATTGATATGAAAACTACTTTCCCCCCATAAAAAAATTTGCACACTCTGTATGCTGCCTTCATAATTTTTACTTCTTCTACGCGTTCTCTTAGAAATCCTGGATTCACCACCAGGGTACAAACTAGGTCCTTCCATGTATGTTAAATACATATAATGGGGGAACATTGCTATGCAGCAACAACCTCCTTAATATGTAGCTAAATATGAATAATATGAACATCACAATCCCAACCAATGTCTTAGTCCATTGGTTGTGTGTGGACAGGTGACGATTATTAATATTTCAGCTGTTTTCTGAATGTTAAGCCTTTCCAAGTTTAATTCTTCAAAATGATTTTCTTTTGTTTTTTCTATTGTTCAGGTAAAGCCTTAGTTATCATCCTGACATTTCCAAGTGCCAGCAATGCTAAGAAACACCCTCACTACTTAATGAGAGAAGTATTAAAGGAAGCAGCCCTGCACCACAGAGATAAATATCATAAGTATGAATACTTACTACTCTTAGAGATGAATACCATATGTTACTTGATACTCATAGAGATAAATGTCATAAGTACGAATACTTGCTCCTGTTAGAGATAAATATCATAAGTATGAATACTTAGTACTCTTAGAGATGAATACCATATGTACAAATACCTGATACTCATTAAGATAAATATCATAAGTATGAACACCTGTTACTCATTGAGATAAATGTCATAAGTAAGAATACTTATTACTCATTGAGATTAATACCATATGTACAAATACTTGATACTCATAGACATAAATATCCTAAGTACCAATACTTATATCTCACAGAGATAAATATCATAAATATGAGTACTTGTTACTCATAGAGATGAATGTCATAAGTATGAATACTTACTACTCTTAGAGATAAATACCAAATGTACAAATACTTAATACTCATAAAGATAAATGTCATAAGTATAAACACTTGTTACTCATAGAGATAAATGTCATCATAAGTATAAATACTTACTATTAAAGATGAATATCATATGTACAAAAACTTATAACTCACATTGATAAATATCATAAATATGAACACTTGTTCCTCATAGAGATAAATGTCATAAGTATGAATACTTATTACTCATATAGATAAATGTCATAAGTATGAGTACTTGTTACTTGTAGAGATAAATACCAGATGTATGAATAGTAGAGATAAATACCACAATAACAAATACTTACTACTCATAGAGATAAACAATTTAAGTATGAATATTTATTACCCATAGAGATATATATCATATATATATATATATATATGTGTGTATATATATATATATATGTGTATATATATATGTATATACATATATGTATATATATATACATATGCTCGTCTTAAGCAAAGTAATCAAAGACGTTTAAGTCCTTTGGCAAACTTGCATGGCGGAGACATTTTAAAGTACAGGAAAATGGTTGAAGAAATGTAAGATGTTATGGAAGGATTATGTTAATGAGTTGGCATTGTGTGAGGAACCTGTTTTTTGTTTTTCTAACATATCACACTCACCTCTTACAGGAAGTATCAGTTTGTGTACATGGAGGATAAGGCCTTTATGCAGGAACTGATCTTGACGTAAGTATTCTCATTGTTTCTTTTCATTTTTTGTCTTTTTGCTATCTTCTTGTGAGAAAAGACAGACAGCCTTCTGTGTTGCTATGGTAACATGTATTATTTTAGTGTTACATTAATGACTGCCACTCAGAACACTTCATGTGGGGTAGAGAAAAACATGGGTTCATGTTTTGAGTAAGAAGAGCTGGATCAACAGATAGAGAAAATTTTTTACGAAGTCATGTAAACAGAGAAATGAAAGGGAAAAAAAGGGTTGACGGATGGATGGAAGGATTGGATACGAAGATAAACCTCACTGAGGATATCTACACTTGCATGAGTGTTGAGATAATGGATCATCTTAAGGAGGGTTATTTAGGGTATAGGGTCAAACACTCAGGAATGTTTTTAATGATTGTTATCTTAAAAATGCACATTAATCACAGTAAGAGCTCACAGTAAGGAAGGGTTGAGAGTCCAGGCTTCTTTCTCTTTTTTTTAAATTCTGAACTAACCCAAATATCTTCAAGGGATCTTCAAACTGGCTCTGTGATATTATATGTATCTTTATCAATTCCTACGAGCTATTTAACACACCGTTTCTTCTGCAGTGAGTATTTCAATATAATACTCTCCAAATGATGATATCATAAAGGGCATAATTACTACTTGAAATATGAATTGGTTGCATTGCTGATTTGTAAGAAATTTTGTTGTTTGTCTCTTGGGGAATCTTACAATTTCATTTAAAGAGAAGGATTTCCATACAGCAGTGGTGGTGGTCACTCAGTGGTCACTCAGCAATGTCAATGTATAAGTAAAGCTGCGACTCGGTGCTATCACTTAAAACAAACTATTGTCTCCATGGGATATATTAGAGATAGTTTTGGTTGTTTGACATCCATAGTAGCTTTGTTTCAATTATATCTTTGAATACTACCGTGCACGTCTAGTTTCATCAGGCCTGACGTACGGCATATTAAAATTATCCCTTCATATTAAGACTTAAAAAAAACTTAGTGAATGAATGAATTTATTAATTAGTTAATCAAACCAAAATGAGAAAAGTGAGAGAAATATGATTCAATGAAATAAGTGTTTGTACCTTCACAACATGAAAATGTTTTTCCCCTGATGAAAAAGAAAGCTGTATTTTGATTGGTTAACAGGTCCTTGGAGATTCCTAGCGTCCTTGTCTTTGATCCAGCTACGTATTTCTATTACTTAATGGACGACCCAGAGAAAGTCAGTCAGGAATCTCTGGAAGAATTCTTAAAATCTGTCGAGGAAGGCCTACAGCAGGTGAGGAAAAAGAAACCAAAATTGGCAACAATGCATTTCATGGGTCCAACTACACATATGTGTGTGCCAAGGGCTCAGGTCAAGTTGGGTCATGTCAGGTCAGGTCAAATGGTGCAAACACAAGATGGCGCCACCGAACCAGATTTTGACTGAACTTGTAACATAGTTTTGGATAGTGGTCAAGACACATGCATGACCTTACAACCGACCCCACAAACACGACAGATAAGTGCATGCTGAACGACCAGTTAGGTCACATGTAAAATTATTGCCCTGTGATTGGTTAACCATTAATGAATTTCATTGACTGATGCTGACCGGGACCGAAAACTCTCTAAATCTGGATCAGTCGTAATCAGTCATAATCATATGTTACACACACTGGCCGACTATGGACAAATTTCCACATTTGTGATATTCAAGCTGAGTCTGGTTAGATGGCAGTAGAACGTGCTCGGCTGCCTTAACCAAAACACAAATGTAAGAAGAGATGTACAGATGTGTACTGCATTGAAGTACCAGGTTGAGTTGAGGGGGGGGGGGGAGGGGGAGGGGGAAGACAAAAAGGAGAGAATTAAGTTGACAAACCAAACGATATAAATTCATCTCTAGTTTTCAGTATTCATCGGGCGATCAGTCTCTGATGGAGCGTTTAAGCTAAGAGTTCAGAATTTGGAATTAAAATATTTTCAAGGAGACTGAAAATTGCACATTAAAGATGCCCTGAATATACATTATGAATTTGAATTCAATTATCAATTCTGTTTTTTTTTCATTTAATATTTGCAGGCATACGGCGGGAACAGCTTTTTCAGACGTCTCTATCGGGTCTTTTACGAAATTGTGACTAGCGTAGCGGTGAGTTGTTAAAGACAGTCGGTTTCTTTCATAGTATCAATTGGAAATTCCCTTAAAGAGTAAATGTATTTCAGATTGAAAAGATTATAAGAAATGTTTAGATATGACAACGAAGAAGATGCTACACTGCACATTTTATTTTAGGTTTTTTTTTGGCTGGGCTTGCAGAGTTTGAGACACTTAACGTGTATATTTATTTGACCAGAAGTAGGTCTGACTTTCCTGACCATGGAAGTCAACTTTTGTACTCGATAAAATTTCACGGCAAGAAATATACAAACTATTCAACAGACTTGTTGATGGTTATGATTCTTTGTTTTAGACTTGACAGCACTGGTTCTTTGACTGCAATTATAACTGTAGTGTTAGTTCATTTTGGTTGTTTGTGTGTTTGTTTGTTAGAATTGATTGTTTGTATTGAAGCATCCAAAAATGCTACATTTTAAGGGTGGAATATCATTTTTAAGTATTTCCTGTAAAACTTTTGATTTGTGATTTTGAAAATTCAAATTGATTTGAAGTCACAGGACTACTTTCTATGAATTCAACTAAAGTGATACTATTCCCAGAAATATTAATAAAAGAAGTTGAAATGATGTTTAGGTGTGGTTCTTTTGTTGGCTCACAAAGGGTGTTCAGCAAGTCTGTGTCCCACACTTTTGAATAATCATTTTACCCTCTTCTCTCCTGTTCATGTACCGTAACTTTATGATGATCTATACAACTTTGAGAATCATTTTAGATTGTGTTTTTCATTTTTGGCCTTCCTTAGGAAGTGCAAGTCTATTATGTCTTGTTGATCTGGTACAAGTCACTTTGTATGCATTTGATGCGTTTGGTAAAAGAGAACGACAAACCATTAAGAAAAGACCCAATGAAAGAAACATCTCTGGAAGCAATTTGAAGTATTTATAACCTCTTGTCTTTCAAAAAACAAATAGGACTTATAAATAACTGTACAGCTGGTCCCTCAGTTTGTCTTCTGCTGATGGTTGGCTGTTAAATCCAAACACATCCGGAGTGTTGCCTGCAGTCATTCTGCATCTAGACTTGGATTCAAGACTTAACAAACACATTGAAACAAATGCGATGATATGTATTTGTGATTTCATGTATATACATTCGCGCTTAATAAACACATTGAAACGAATGCGATGATATGTATTTGGGATTTCATGTTCATACATTCGCCATTCTTTCACCGTCTTGCTGTATTCATGTGACTGGCTGATTTTTGTCTTTGTAATCCACCTGTTCTCTGAACAGATTATGATGTTTCTGCTGCCACATAGCTAACTGCTAGTCAAGATAGTAGCATTGGTATTTGGGATAGTTAGAAGGCCATTCGTGATAGTGAAAATTGGTATTCTGGACAGTTAAAGTACTATTCTGAACTGTTAAATTGGTATTTTCGATGGTAAAATTGCTATTCGGATACTTTAAATTGCTATTCGGGATAGTTTAATTGCTATTCGGGATAGTTAAATTGCTCTTCGGGATAGTTAAATTGCTCTCGGGATAGGTAAATTGCTATTCGAGATACTTAAATTGCTATTTGGGATAGTTAAATTGCTTTTCAAGATAATTAAATTGCTATTTAGGACACTTGGTTGTTCTTCAAGATGGTAAAAACTGTAAGGAAGACTAATATTGCAAGGTAACAGAGCCAGTTTGTTGTTCACGATAGATAAAATAGCTATTTAAGATAACAAACATTGCTATTCTAGATAGCTTATATTGCTATTAAGATTGCTAAGTTCTTATTTAAGATAGCTAAATTGCTATTTAAGGTAGCTAGAACTGCTTTGGTAAACTCTTGTTGTTTCTCAATTCGTTTTTTTTGGTATTTGTTTTAATGAAATAGGCAAATGCGCACAAATGACAAAGGTCATGCAAACATTGAAAACAAGCTTTCTTCCTGTTTAATGGAAGTACACATCAGCACAACCTATTTTTGCTGGTTTCTGGATAAACGCTCACAACTGATGGTTGAAGACTTGAACTATTTGGAATAACTGGGTACTTTCCTAGAGAGTGCATCAACATTAATTGGTCTCTTAAGTGAGACTACTTGAGATGATTCAAGGGGGTTTAAATAACATGGCCTCTTTTTTTCACTGCCAATCTGTTGCTGTAATTTCACTTACACTCTACGTCACCCTCACCTTGTAATCATATCGTTCAAAGCAAGATCATACCAGATGGAAATTGAATAACCACATGGAGTAGTTATGTCCCAGTGATCAGGAGAATAATTGTGTTCTGATACATGAATGTTCCTGCATAAGGTGCTGAATTGCTGTCTTGATTTCTTCAAATAAAGGGAGGGGGATTGGAGGTAGTGGAGGGTGATTGGGATAGTGGAGGGTGATTGGGGTAGTGGAGGGTGATTGGGGTAGTGGAGGGTGATTGGGGATAGGGGAGGGGGGTTGGTGATAGTGGAGGGTGTTTGGGTGGCGGGTGATTGGGGGTAGTGGAGGGTGATTGGGCAGTGTAGGGTGATTGGGGATAGGGGAGGGGGATAGGTGGTAGGGGAGGGGGATTGATGGTGGGAGGGGTATTTGGGTTAGGGAGGGGCAGTGGGGATTAGGGAGGAGATTGGGGGTACAGGAGGGGGTTTGGGGTAAGGGAGGGGGAGTGGGGGTAGTAGAGCTTACTGTTATTTACAATTTCAATGTTTAATGACTTAACCATGAACTTCTCCATTTTCCTTCCATGATACAAGTCTGTTTAATACCTGTGTCTGCTGTGACTTACTAGCCCAGAAAGAGTGGGAGTGCAGGAAGAGGGGGGGGGGGGGTTGAGAGTGAGGATCCTCTCAGATCCCTGAAAATAGTGAATATTTCATTGTAGTAATTATTAAGGAAACCTAAGGTTTGGTATACACAAAAATTTTATAATTTTCAAACACTGACTTAAAGTGACTCTTTTTAAATGACCTCTGACTTCAAATTCTTTAATGAGTGAAGGCACCCATGGATCCATCAAGGTGCATTTGTAAAATCTGGACAGACAGACAGATATGATATAAATAATTGTACAAGATCCTGTAAATTTGCTGGTGTGTGCCATACAATGGTTAATAGTGTCTGCTTTAAGTGCTCCACTTAATTAAAGGCATTGAAGACTCGCTCCAAACCGCGTGCCATGCTCTGAAAAAGTTAACTTTCCGTTGCTTGCAAGTGAAGTTTCTGCTTGTCGCTACAAAATGCAGACAGTAATGAAATGTGATACCTTGTTATCTTTAGCTGGAACTGAGATGTCCATCGCTGTATCGTTTTCACTGTTTTGTGGGTATTGACTGCAGCTGTATGTACTGACTGTACACTAGTGTCTAATTACCGAAGGTAGTAAGCTGTGTGCGTATTTTCTGGGATCGATGGTGGTTTCTAACACTTCTGTTACACCTCATTCGAAACTAGGTCTGATAACCGGCATTAGACATTTCTTTTTGCGTGAGTCTTCACACCCTTTAAGGGATCATATTAATCTGGTTGATGTATATATTAATTGTATACAATGATCCTTCAATTACCTTTGGAATTGTCAAAAGTCGAGAACGTATTTAAAAACAATGTGTCATCCGATCTTGTCATCAGTGAATGATTATTTTTGGAAAAAAGGTGAAGGCTAAGTTGATTTGTTCAACCCCAGTAACTTAAATCCAGATTGCAATTACCTCTGGTAAAAACAAAATGTTCTGGCTGGTGAGAGAGAGATCAGGTTTCCACTACAAACAAGGCTTGTAAAATGGAATTCACACTTCCTGATCGTTGTGTTGCCATTAAATTTCTAAATGTCACCGTGTTCTTTTAACCTTAACGTGGAAGTGCTTAATGTCTGTAATTGAGTGTAAGTACTTTAATTCACACTATATATAGCTGACAGATCAATTTTCCACACGTAGGCCGATTGCTGAACAATAGTTCAATGATCAGAAATTCATTCCACTTCCAAATGTTTGAATTTGGTATAATCTGCTGATCTAGATCTAGTTCAAAGGACTATTGGATATGCTCGATTTATCCTTTATCTGAAATTCTCATACTAGAGACCCAGAAGCAATGATGTGGACAGGATATCAAATATGTATGTGGGGGGGGGGGGGGGTTGGGGGGAGGCCTGATTGATTTTGGTAGTGGCATGAACCTTAATTGACGGAATGTAGGGGGATCAAAAAGTTTTTGAATGAGAAGCATGGCTGTGAGGTCTTTGCAAACAGCTCCCTAGAAAGAAAATTCAAAGTTCAAATGATGCATTCTTAGGCATGCATATAAATAGACCATAAAGTTGGTTTTAAACAAAATTAAGTACTAATAAATACTTTTGATAGTCCCCTGATTTAAAATGGTGGGGGAGTCCCCCTCTCCTATCCCACCCCCTTTGCACACACCACTGTTCAGATGGTTTACATTGATGTCAATTTAAATTGACAGATATCAATTTCAATTAACATGTATCAATTTAAATTGAAAGATATCAATTGAAATTGACAGATATCCATTTAAATTGACAGATATCCATTAGAATTGACACTTGACAGATATCCATTTAAATTGACAGAGCTCCATTTAAATTAACAGATATCCATTTAAATTGACAGATATCCATTAGAATTGACACTTGACAGATATCCATTTAAATTGACAGATATCCATTTAAATGGACAGATATCCATTTAAATTGACAGATATCCATTAGAATTGACACTTGACAGATATCCATTTAAATTGGTATATCCATTTAAATGGACAGATATCCATTTAAATTGACAGATATCCATTAGAATTGACACTTGACAGATATCCATTTAAATTGACAGATATCAGTTTAAATTGACATATCCATTTAAATGGACAGATATCCATTTAAATTGATATGTATCCATTTAAATTGGTATTGATTCCCTATTGTCTGTTACTAATGATTACGATTACTAATTCCCCATAAAGTCTTTACAATTTTTCTCACCAGAGATCACCAAAAACTGGTATAAAAGATGTTTTCCTCTTTGTAACTCTCATGGCATTTGTATAGCCTGTATACATAACATATACATAATTTTTTTAAGGGAAAACATTTAAAAACATTGAAAGGTCCTTCAAAATGTTAAGACCTAGGTTCTGTAAATATGATAGTAACTTTCAAAAAAACTTATGAATTGATGATATCTTTAAGCAAATTGCCAAAAAATTGATCCATTTCTCGCAATTAATAACTGATTTAATTCTTGGTTTATCTGCAAAAAGGACATGATGAAAATTCATCAAATTTTTGTTGGTCGTCAATTTGAAATTTTTGGGGGGAAAAATATCGCTAACATGTTTTGTATATATTTAGATAGACTTGCAATCTCCTGATGGCACATTAATGTTTCTAAAGGATTTAGTTTAAATCTGGATGCAGCTGCTTTGGTAGTTAACACATGAATGGAAATTCAGTCGTTTTTCAGTTTTCGAAAATTCAGTCGTCACTTCCTTCAAAAAAGTGTCATAATTGACTCTTTCTGAACATTTTTGATTTTCTTAAATATAGTTCATATTTTGATAAGATCATGTTAGAAAGTGCTTATTTGCAGACAATCAGGTCAGAATTATCTCTTTTCTGTTTACTCTTACATTAAAGGCTTAGCTTTAAATGTAGGTCACTTTGTGAAACATTGCTGTCCACCTGTTAATACATTTTGATGTATTTTATTTTTTCATTCAAGTATAAAAAATAAAATATATAAAGAGGAGTCATAAAAATTGTTTAACAGGAAGAATAACTAATATAAAAGGAAACAGATAAACAAGATACAGCATGTACGAATAGAGTATATGACTGTAGATCTAATTCAATTTATGAAGTGATATATAGATCCACTTTAATCATCTCCAATGTGTGTGTGTGTGTGTGCGTTTGTTTTTGTATTCTGACCGAGGACTTGAACAAAAGAATTCCAGGTCCTCGGTTGTGATTTTTTAAAGAATCACCACGTCCTCGGAAGAATTCTATTGTATGGGGTATTGTTAAGGTTAGGGTACGTGGATTTGAACAATGGAAAATACAATGGGGTCCTCGGTCTGAATGTAATACAAAAATGTGTGTACAGTTAGTGTGTGTATATATCCTTTAAATGATGTTATTATCACACTCTTAAACATTACAAGGCATCTGTTTACTGGCAATACAAGTTTTCAGAGTTTATGCAATCGTGGCATTTCTGTCTTGAGGTACTACTGTGTGTGATCCAGGCACCAACACCACATGACTGATTAATATAGTGTTAATTGGATAGAAGTGGGTGGTGCTCTTGTGAGGGGTGTGAATGTAAGGGAAGTAGTGGGATGGTGATTGCGTGTGTTTGTTCTTATTATGCCTTGTAAACATGGTAAGTCAAACACTAAATGGTGGGTGAACTTCATATGTGGTAAGTGAATGCACCTTGTAGAGTAGAAGAACCCTATGGTTTCAGAGTTCAAAGTTCAAGAGAGGTCAAGAGAGGTCAATTTCTGACAACCTTGTAAGCACAATAAATCGAAAGCCATAAAGTGGTTGAGTAGAAGAAACTCATATCTTTCTGTTGAGGTGAAAGGTTAAAAAGCGGTCAAAGTCTGAAATCCTTGTAAGCTTTCAAACTCAAACCATTTCTTTGATGACTTTTCTATGTCACTAACTGTTGCATAATTTGACCTTTGCTCTTTTAAATGGCTGAGAGGGTTTTCCACTTTCACTATTGACTGTTATCTGTCATCAACTTTCAGAAGGGTAATACCTTAATTACAATGATAAAGTCATCTGGAACTCTTTCCTGATGTTCTGGTTCTTGACTTTAGGACACATTTTCCTCATTTGCTCATAACAATCAGGTGATTCCATATACAGTATAAACTTATAAGGCAAATGAATCACTAAGCCTGCTGGCTCCCTGGTTCATGTTTCATCTCATGGTTCCTCAAGCCGAATAAAAAATCTGATTGCTTTTCTTTTTTTTACCTTTGACATGATGAAACTTATAATCCACAAGATAAAGCTCTGCAATTTGCATAAGTTCATAACCAGTGCAATGTCCTCTCCAACTGGTGCATTCACTCCCAGATCCCTTAATCTTTATTTCTAAATTCCATTTCTTGATTGATATCAGTAAACTATGTCCTGTTTCTGAGGCTTAACCGATGATAAGCCGTTGAAATGATTTCCTCTTCGACCATCTAAGATATTTCATCACTTTGGTGGTATCGATCCCTATCTTCCTCTTTGAAGGACTTGTTTCAATCAATGCTTTCTTCCTTCAGGTTGAATTCAAGAGTCTTTAATTCCCTCAGCCAGTTTCTTTTGAAAAATGTAGTCAACAAGATAGGTCGAAAGGTCACCGTGACCTTCCAGCATCCCACTGACTATATAGATTAAATTCCAAATTAGATCCTTTATTGTCTCCATCAGTTCTGTGATCTCCTTTACCTAAGATGGCCATATTTTTGCCAGGAAACCTCGGGGCATATGATGTAAACATTAGGAGGTGGAGTAGGGCAGGGGTGGGGGCAGGGGGGTTAGTATTTACACTGTATGGTTTAAGGGAGGAGTGGAATTCTGAAAGCATCTCAGTGGTTGGTGAATTTGGGGGAATAGCTTTCTGGGAAACTTGTAATGATGATCATCAACAGTACAGTACATGAAATTCAAAGTCAATTAAGCACACAGTACACAATATGCCATCTAATGAGATATTCAAACAGTAACCTACTTTGTAGTAAAATGTGGAAAAGATTGTACTTAAAACTGTTCCAAACATAGAATTAAAAAAAAAAAAAAAATCTTCAAAATGTTGTCTTTAAAGGTCTGCTGTATAGTCCCCAACTATAGCACGATATCATGTAAAAGTTTCTTGAGACTACGTAATGGACCTGCCTTGATCGTAAAGTGAACTCTCTTTACCAATTAGTCTTCAATGCATGCCATGTAGTTTGGCAGGTCGATTACGTTATCACAAAACTTTCCTAGCTATAGCCTACTGTAATTGGAGCCAATAAAGCACTTCTTTAACACACCTAGCTTGAATCCTGTCATATATGGCTTTTTTCGTCCTATTTCTGTATGATGTATTACTCATTCCATGGTTGTTTTACTATTCTTTTTCTCTCTCTCTATTTTTTTTTTTGGGGGGGGGGGCTAAATAGATTTCTATCATTCACCAGTCATGTATAGAGATTGCAGTTTTAAGCAATTTCATTTTCTTTACCGTCATTACCGAGGTCAGATACGAGAAGGTCATCATTGTACTTGATGGTTATTTGTGTTAAATTAAGGATATTGTTTATCAATCACTCTGTTGCCAATGGCTCATTAACAGGTTTACGCTCCATCCGTCTATGATTGTGTAGGCCTACTTCCTCCTGTTCCATGTCATTTTATTATCGTCCCTGCTAACTTTTCCACGCTTCTTTCTCATCATTGGCTTAGGTAATGCACTGACGGTGTGTGTAAATCAACCGACCTTGATTGATCTTCAATATAGATGTATATATATGTACCTCAAGCTATAAAGAGTGTTAATTTGCTCAGATTGTAAAGAATCTCTTCAGGTGTGAATGCATGTATGTCCGTACCTAGCACTAAAGTAGTTTAATGGATGATAAACCATCCAGAGGCTTCTCCTTTCTACTGTTATTAAAAGTTGTTCTCCAGATGACGATGAGGTTTGTTGAGCTCCCCCGTTAAACTCAACCGAGATGTCTGACAGCCGATTTGATATCAAAAGTCCTCTGGGCATGTCTGCTTGGCGTGTGTGCATTATGCCTTGTTGCAGTGTTAAATATTTATAGACACTGTAATACTGGGATATCTCCCCAACCAAACAAGGTTTTTGCCAAGGCGTTTGGGGGTGGGGGGTTGGGGGGAGTTGTTCTTTATAGCTAACGATGATAATTGGGTTTCCAACTCCTATAAAAGTCACCCTTTGCAAAGGAAGCCCGAAGTATTAAACTGAAAAGCAATCAAGACAACACAGTTACAATTAAACAAGAAATCATGGGTACACGTTGTCAGTCCGACACGTTTTCAGTCCGAAAATAAAATACACGTTTTTAGTCCGAAAAAACGAGTTTTCAGTCCGACACGTTTTCAGTCCGAAAATAAAATCAACGTTCTCAGTCCGAAAAAACGAGTTTTCAGTCCGACACGTTTTCAGTCCGAAAATAAAATACACGTTTTCAGTCCGAAAATAAAATACACGTTTTCAGTCCGAAAATAAAATACACGTTTTCAGTCCGAAAATAAAATACACGTTTTCAGTCCGAAAAAACGAGTTTTCAGTCCGACACGTTCTCAGTCCGAAAATAAAATCCACGTTCTCATAAAATCCACGTTCTCAGTCGGAGCTTAAATATATTCTGTTCATTATATATATAGGCCTATATATTATTAAATTATCATATATATTTATATATACATATATATATATATATATATATATATTTATATATGTTGTTTCGGATAGAATAAGCTGAGGAAAAGGTGAAGAAAGTGTTTTCCCTCAAGGCAGTATGCTGTTTACTAATTAATTTTTATACTCATATCCAGGTCTCGCATAAACCCCATGGGAGTCCGTGCACGGAGGGGGGAGGGGCGGGGGTAACCATTCCCTACATGCGCATGTATACGTTACGTTCGATTTATATCTGTAAATCTGTAAATGTTTACCTGCATCTCATAAAATTTGATACGCTGTTCTTTTTATGTAGGTAACATTGAAAACGATATAATTAACATAAATGTTCAGTGACGGGGTACAATATTGAAAATAAATCTTTATTTGCACATAATAAATTATGTTTGTTACAAGTATATGAGGACGCGATAACTTTTAATAATATTTTAATATCTACTTCTTTCTTTTTCTTTCTGGAATACACACGTCTACGCGGAAATATTATATTAAAAACTGAAATAATTAGTCATATGATACAAACCATTTAGACACTTTTCAAAATTAATCATCAAAAAAGATGATATGTTTCTAAAAGATCTCTCTACATTTTCCTTCAAAATTGGCTTTGTATACCGTATATAGGCCATACTGAACCTTGCTCATTTTTATTAATAATAGGCATATATGCAAAGCAGTGATAAAGCCATATGACGATAAAAAATATCAATATGGAAACTTTATAAGAAAATTCTAAGAATAGATATATTTACATCAAAGTATATTTACAATGCTTGTGGTGATAATAATAATAATAAAAAAATTGTAACAATCTAAAGAGACAGCAGAAAACCTCCCTATTTACTTCGCTCCTCGCTTACCTGTCTCCTCACAACCTTAGCACTTCATTCTACTGTGCCTATAAAGTCTTGGTAAAATAATAACACTGTGCGCCCTCTATGACCGGGCCCCCCCCCGGTCACTCCTCCTTTTTCATTCTACCATTAAAGTGTCTACACGCAAAAATTCTTGTGGAAGTTTCCCTTGAATTTTGTCTTGGATTTCTTTATACGATCGTTGGAATTTTCTTTCATTCGGATTCTGTGGAGTTTTGCAGTCTTTTCCAGACCGATAAGTATCCTTTTTGTTGAAAGGGAGGGTTTTGGGGACTGTTTTCTCAGTGCGTTTCCGCCTTCGGGCGTTTTTTGTGCGGGGGTAGCAGTTCCGCGAACTGCTTAGGTTCCCGCCATTTTCCTCCCCCACGCTATAGGCGTGTTGTTTTCATGTTTTTTCATGTTCGTAGCATGTTGTTTTTCGTGTATTTTCATGTTCATAGCATGTTTACTCGTTATTATTTTCCTCTTCTATATATATTGCTCTCTCACGTTCTTTTCAGCTTGTATTGATTGTTGTTAGGCCACTTCGTAGCGTTTGTATTTACCGTTGCTAGGTTACGCTACGTTCCACCTATTCTCTGTTAGCATGTTCCTCCCCCAGATTATCTCCCGTTCTCTTGTTAGCTTCATTGGCTTTCTTTTTTAAGCTCTAAGAATTATACCTCCTTGACTCGAGAGTTTTACAGCATGTCTCGTAACCAGCTGAAGTGTGTCAGCTGCTCGATGTTTCGGCCAGGCAGAGCCTGGGACGAGCACGACCTATGCCCCAAGTGCAGATCCTGCACCAGACGGGACCCCTGCCTGGTCTGTATAAAATTCTCGCCGACCCAGTGGCAGGAGATTGATCAGTGGCTCAAGAGTCTGCGAACCAAGCTGCAGGGCAAGCTAGACTTGATCCCGAACGACATCGGGGCAGAGGATATAGGAGGGACGGGAGAGAGAGAGGAAGAGGGTGAGGTAGAGAGAGAGGTGGAGGAGAGTGGCCAGGAGAGGGCCGAAGGAGAGAGAGATTAGAGAGAGAAAGAGAAAGAGAAAGAGAGAGTACCCCTAACGGTCCCGGCGACGTCCGGCGTAGTTACAACCAAAGGGAAGGGCAGGAGCAAAGGGAAGGCTCCTGCCAAGAAAAGACCTCTCAAGAAGAGGCACAGCTCGGCCGGGCTAGAGGTTACGCCTCAGTGTGGACCGCAGCAAGATAGACCCACGGAGCGCGGGCCGCCGGCCACAGAGAGCTCGGGTCCGAAAGAGAGTGCGATCGAAGGGTCAGTGAGACGGAGCCGGTCCCATAGCAGGGAGCCGGAGAGGGAGCCGGAAAGACGGGTCCCTACTGAGACCCTGACCCGGGAAAGCAGGGGGAGAGAGACCTCCCGCAGACCTAGAAGAGATAGATCCGGAACGCACTCAAGATCCCCGAGACGGAAGGAGAGGAGAAGACACTCCCCGACCTCCGACGAGTCTTCAGAGTCGTCTGACGACGGCTACAGGAGAGCGAAGAGGAGGCGCCGGTCCCCGAGACGGCGACAGGAGGAGGAACCAGCATGGCTGGCTCAACTTACCGGCCTACTACGCCCCCTGATAGAGCAGAGAGTAACCACGGTGACCGACAAGGCACCAGGCTCCACAGGCTCCGGCCCTACTACGGCCCCACATCCGGTCTCGGATCCAGACGCCCTGGACTGCAGAGCGTCGGTAAATCTATCCGGCTTGGAGGACGAGGGGGATCTTATGGATCCCACAGAACCCCTCGACTACGATCCTATGGAAGATAGCTTTAGTCGAA
Organism: Apostichopus japonicus; assembly: GCF_037975245.1. Lineage (NCBI taxonomy): Eukaryota > Metazoa > Echinodermata > Holothuroidea > Aspidochirotida > Stichopodidae > Apostichopus > Apostichopus japonicus. The sequence goes on along the minus strand of NC_092563.1, from coordinate 23,943,710 downwards.
GCTACGAAACAGAGGAGGCTCCCATAACAGGAGGAGCGCTCCCCCAAGAGTTAATGGCACGGGCGGCCGACATCTTCAGACGGCACCTGGGGTTCGAGGAACCTGAGACCCAGCCACAGAAGGCAGGCCGGGTGTCCAAACTCACGGCAACCGGCGAGATGTCATCGAAGCCAAAGACCACCATGCCCGTTGACGCAACATGTTATGATAGATTCGAGGCCATAGCCGATAAGAACAGGTGGACTGCCTTCCCAGCCAGGGCAGACAGGGCAGTCAGGGTACCAGACGAGGCCTGGAGGGCGCTATTCAAATGCCCAACCATCCCCCAGGAGGCCAAAGAAAGGCTGAAGGCCGAACATGGGGCCTCATCTTCCCAAACCTTTAAGACTCCTGACCAGAGAAAGCTGGAAGAACTTCTAGTTGAGGTGGACACAGCGGCCCGCTCAGGCATGAAGTTCGCCTCAGTCCTAATACTGTCGGCCGAGGTCCTTATGCGGCACCACCAGCAACTCCCTGAGGACGACAGCCAGGTGTCCAGGGATGAAGCGGGCCAGCTCCTCCTACTGCTAGGACCCCTCGTAAGGCTCGCATACGACCAGTTTGCAAGAGTCGCTACACGTTCCGTAAAAGCCCGCAGGGAGAACGTCGTCTCCGCCATCCGCTGGCCATCAACCGAGGCAAGGAACAGAATGCTAGCTCTGCCAGTGCTCGGTGAGGACCTCTTCGGAGGCAACTTCCAGAAAAAACTACAGGAAGAGGTAGCCCGGAGAGAGACCCTGGCTAAATCGGAGTTCAGACCCTCGGCTACACAAAGACCGAGACCCTTCCGACCGAGGGAGAACAAGCCAACCAGGGGAGCGAGAGCAGCACCCGCCAGACCACTGAGCAGAGGAGCTCTCAGAGGAAGAAGCAGGGGAACGGCATACCGCCCGACCCGCTCCTGGACACCGAGAGGAGGCAGAGGCACAGCGCCTCCCAGACGGGACAACGACCGCTCCTCCACTCGACCGTCGTTCGCCTCCCAGCCCTAGGGGTGCCCACCTCACCGCGGCCATTCCGCAGGTGGGGGGGAGACTGACAAACTTTACCCAGCAATGGGAATTCATTGGCGGGGACAAGTGGGTGTTGGACACAGTCGAACACGGATATCGAATAGAATTCTCCTCCAGCCCACCCTTCGGGGGCGGAGGAAGACAGACACCCACACCCACAGACCCCGTCAAACGCCTAATTCTAGAAGGGGAAATTCTGGCCCTGCTGGCCAAGCAGGCAATTGTGGAGGTACCGGGAGGGACGGGACCACTCTTCCGGTCCTCTTTCTTTCTGACCAAAAAACGGGACGACACCTGGCGTCCCATCCTAAATCTAAAACCCCTCAACACAAAATTTATCAGGCCAAAACACTTCCGTATGGAAACCCTAAATATAATATTACCCCTACTCAGAAAGGGCATGTGGGCGGCGACCGTAGACTTATGGGACGCTTACCTACACATCCTAGTGCACAAGGATCACCGACGGTTTTTAACGTTCTGGTATGCAGAACAGGATTACCAGTTCAGGGCGCTCCCGTTCGGCCTGTCCACGGCCCCCAGAGTCTTCACGAGAATAGCGGGAGCGGTAGTCTCCTACCTCAGAAGGAGAGGGGTCACCCTGTACGTGTACCTCGACGACTGGTTGGTGGTAGGGAGCTCTCAGTCAGAGGCCGCCGACAACGTACACAAAACGCTCCATACCCTCCGAGAGCTGGGCTGGATCGTGAACGAGAAGAAGTCTCGACTATCTCCAACTCAGACGACCCAGTTCCTTGGAGTGATACTAGACTTCTCCGCCGGGGTAGCCAGACCCTCGGAAGAAAGGATCACTGCGGTCAGGACGACCACGCAACAGATCTTGTCACACCAAGAGTCACCCAAAATGATGTGGCTCCGAGCCCTGGGACTCATGGCCAGTCTGGTCGATGTAGTCCGACTGTGCAGGTTACACATGCGACCCCTACAGCTTCACCTCCTGAAGTCCGCAGACCCCACAGATCCGGACATGACAACACCAATCCACAGGTCGGAGGAAACCACTCAACACCTCCGATGGTGGCTCGACCCAGACAATTGGAGTCAAGGGGTACCTTTCACAATAGAGCTACCAATGACATCTGTAACGACAGACGCTTCACTCACCGGATGGGGGGCTCATTGGAGCAACCGCACAGCCTGGGGAACGTGGTCCCCAACAGAAAGATCATTCCACATCAATATCCTGGAGATGATCGCAGTCAAGAGAGCTCTGGAAACCTTCAACGAGCACATACAGGGTACAATAACCACGGTCTTCACGGACAACACCACAGTGGTGGCTTACATCAACCGGCAGGGGGGCACCCACTCGGAGAAGCTCTGCCGGCTAGCATGGGAGGTGATAACAGCAGCCGAGGATTCGGGCACGATCCTACGAGCTTCCCACATTGCGGGCAAGCTCAACGTGATGGCAGACGCCTTGTCCAGGGGGCATTTAGACCCCAACGAATGGACGCTGGAACAAGAAACTTGCAACAGAATCTTCGCGATCTTCGGAAAGCCGATGATAGACCTGTTCGCAACATACACAAACAGCAGGCTCCAGACCTTTTGTTCCAGACGGTTCCACCCCCAGGCCTACCACACGGATGCGATGTCCCTCCCATGGGACCACTTAGAGGCCTACGTCTTCCCACCGCTTTGCATGGTCGGGCAGGTTCTCAGAAAGATCCGGAACTCCAAGGGCAGGTTTATTCTAATAGCCCCGTTCTGGCCTCGCAGACCCTGGTTCGCAGAGATTCCCCAACTCCTCATGGACGTCCCAGCGAGCCTACCAGACAAGCCCCACCTACTGTCCCAGAGACAGGGAACACTCTCCCACCCGGACATCAAGGGGTTGCAGTTAGTTGCCTGGAAACTGTCCGGTCTTCCCTACGACAGAGAGGTTTTTCAGAGGCAGCTGCCGCGATGGCAGCCGACGCTAGAAGGGGAACGACCGCAAAGACTTATGATTCCCGCCTGCGGAAGTTCGAACAGTGGTGCCGGCCTAGACAGATACTGCTTACTAAGATCTCTATAGCACAGACTGCCGAGTTCCTACTCTCACTCTTCAGAGAAGGCAAACAAGTCTCTACAATCAAAAATTACAGGTCGGCCATCGCTGCCATCCACCAGGGTTTTCCAGACGGCTCCACTCTGGGCAATAACCTAGACATTGCCCAGCTCATCAAAGGCATGGCTAATCGCCGTCCACGAGTCAGACGGTTAGCCCCCTCCTAGGGGCTCTCAGCAGTACTGCATGCCCTGGCAGGGCCTCCATACGAGCCAATGGCAAACGCTTCCCTAGCTGCCCTCACAAAGAAGACACTCTTTCTTATTGCGGTAGCGTCAGCAAGAAGGAGGAGCTGCCTACATGCCCTAACGACCAAACCGAACCACATCAGATTCGAGGGCCATGGGGTGAGGATGGTTCCAGACCCGGCCTTCATTGCCAAGAACCAGGCCCTGACCTTCTTGCCGGGAGACATCTTCATCCCGGAGATTAAAACCCTGTCATCAGTGGCCGAGGACAAACGATGGTGCCCAGTCAGGGCTTTGAAGTGGTATTTAAGCAGGACAGAGAAGTTAAGACAAACAACTTCCCTCTTCATCCTGCCACGACCACCCTACACATCGGCCTCCAAGGATACCCTGTCCAGATGGCTAGTGGAGACAATACGCCCGTTCACAACGGGGGCTGCCTGGCCAAGAGCCCACGACATCAGAGGGATCTCAGCCTCCACAGCCCTCTTTGCCGGTATCCCGATAGAGGACATCCTCAAGGCGGCAGCGTGGAAAACACCAACTACGTTCGTCGCCTGCTATCTAACTGACACACTACACGCCGGGGCGGCATTTGGTAGCGCGGTGATGCGAGGTCCGGCGGGTAATAGGTCCCACCCCTCGGGCCTCCCACCATCGGGCAGTGCCACTCGGTGCTAAGGTTGTGAGGAGACAGGTAAGCGAGGAGCGAAGTAAATATTCCAAAACTTACTGGTTTGGATATTTACGAGTGACGAGCTTACCTGTCTCCATTCCCGCCTCCCTCCCCCGAGGAAGGTGGGACACAGCCGGACGGGGGAGCGGTCGTTCGACTTGACTCACGACTCCAGGCACCACACCAGATAGACAGAGCCAACTACGACTAGAGAGTCTCCGGCCAGGTCTATCGGTGAGTGTAACTTTATGTTTTTCGTATGCGTTTATATTACATGTTCTACTCCGTATACGCTCTCACCTAAGTTGTTTTTGCGGTTAACAGGTGTCGGGTATTACAAATTAGGCTCCTTGTTAGGATAAGGGGTAGTTACGCCTGCAGGGTCCAGGAGAGTGTTCCCCCTGCTCCGCTGCGCCGGAGAGGGTTACACTCCCCCCTGCTAGGAAGGCGTCAGTGACTTTTTGTTAGGGGCTCACCTAAGGGAGTTTTCTCGACAGGAGTTGTTGGGGCTGGCTAGAGGGTCCTAGCCACCCCCTATCTTCGTAACCGTGAGGCCACTTTTTAGGAATGGTCTCATGAGAAAGGAGGAGTGACCGGGGGGGCCCGGTCATAGAGGGCGCACAGTGTTATTATTTTACCAAGACTTTATAGGCACAGTAGAATGAAGTGCTAAGGTTGTGAGGAGACAGGTAAGCTCGTCACTCGTAAATATCCAAACCAGTAAGTTTTGGAATGTTTATACCGCGTATTATGTTGAGTTTATATATTGCCTGTTGAATCACTTGAATGGCCAATATATATGAACATTTCTGTCTCAATAGATACATCTTACTGAGAGTACAAAGGCCGCACACATGAGTTTGAAATCGATTATCTCTAAACGCCATAAAAGACAATTAAAATGAACAACAAAGGGTTTCTTATCGTCATGTGTTTCTTTAAACTGATCATTGTGTACAAATTATCAATCTTGATAGAAGCAACCACGGCTTCAAAATTCTACATTATTAAAAAAAAAAAAAAGTCGGTCGCTTCAAGATTATTACTACCTCATAAAAAAATCATAGCCCGAGTTTAATTCATTTTGTGCGATTACTGATTTTTAATTGTTCCTCTTGTAAACATATAAGACGAAATGAACCATAATCCTCGGCTCCTCGGTCGAAGAGTCTTGTCAAGTCAAACTTAACGTTACGTTAATAAATGAATCAATTATTGCTTGCCAGTGTTTAACGACAAGGCTTTCTTATAGCCTTTTCTGAATTGCATACAAGATGACGGTTGTATTATTGCTTATACGTATTGTAGAAGATGTAGAAAGAAAAGTATCGTATATGAACAAGATTATCGAGTTCGAGGGCGAGGGGGATATAAGAGGGTGAGAAGGGGGTGAGGGGTGTAAGAGGGGAGAAGGGGGTGAGGGGGTGCACGAGGCCGAGAAGGGGTGAGGGAGTGTCCAAAATTACATCAGTTAAGTGTTTGCTTTATAATCATTGCATTTAGAGGTCTTTATGATCACATTTTCAAACGGTCACGCCCCACCCTCCACCGTATAATAATAATAATAATAATATCCCTGCTCCTAGTATCCCTGCTCCTAGTAGAATGTGTCAAATTGTAAAAATAACAATTTACCTAGTTTGACGTCAGGTCTACGAGTCTATGTGTGAGTCTGAAGGTTCAGTTTATGGATGGAGGGGGGGGGGGGGTGACTTCCAAGGGCAGTGGTACACTTAACTTTGGTATGAAGGGGAAAACCACAAAATCACCTAAAACTGCCCCAACAAAGTGGACCTTCTGTGCATTTTGTACTACATATTCAAGTATTTGAATGTTGTTTTATTAAATTGCAAAAATTGCACAAAAAAAAAATATATATATATATATATATACACATATATATATACATATATATATATACACACATATATATATATATATATACATACACACATATATATATATATATATACACACACACATATATATATATTTATATATATATACACACACACACATATATATATATACACACATATATATATATATATATATATATATATATATATACATATATATATATATATATATATATATATATATATATGACTCATAATTGACAAATAAGGAGTAAAGTTTTTGAAAATATATTGAGACCTTCGTCAGCAATACTTGGCAGTCGAATGAAAAGTACAAAATGTAACACAATGAAAGTATGACGCTAGGCAAGTGTAAATTGCATTGATGGAATTAGTACCAAATAAACCATGACTATACAGGAAGCGGATTAAGGAGCAAAGAACGGATTACATATGTTTGTAACTGATAGTTGCTAAGGGGTTGAGGCCGGTGATGTGAGACATAATACGAAAGATTCAATCGATTTCTTTACTATCAGTTCGGGCTGTCACCGTTTATTGGTGGTATTATGGCATTAAAACTGCATGCTTTCATTCTCCAACTGAAAACGTGTATCTCATTTTCGGACTGAAAACGTGTATTTCATTTTCGGACTGAAAACGTGTATTTCATTTTCGGACTGAAAACGTGTATTTTATTTTCGGACTGAAAACTTGTCGGACTGAAAACTTGTCGGACTGAGGGGTGTACCCCGAAATCATGAGTGAGGAGTAAGAAAAAAAAAAATTGAACGTAAAAGAAAATTGGGAATCAGTGTGAAGAAATAACCGATTCTGCCTAGATCAACAAATTTTTGGTGGTAATTTGCCTAAATTGATGTATTATGATAAACCTGCCAGGGGTCTACAAATAAGTCTCAGTGGGTATACACATGGAAAAGGTTTGGAGCCCATTTAGGTACCTGGCAGCTGCAGTGATGTTGAAGATAGACCCCTGTCAGTGTCAACGAACCCAGTGGGAGGTTGTTATGATAGACAAGCTAAGAAGATAGTTTTGATAGCAAATATGCCATGGGATGATGAAATGTCAAAGGTCATAGCCTACAACTGCCTTTTTCTCTCCTTATAGTAGCTTTTTGTAAAGCACTCTGGGTATCAACTTCTGACAAGTTTGCCAAGTTCATGAGTTTTATACTGAAAATGAGATTTTCTTGGATCAAACTAAGACCAATTAGATGTTTGTTTACGGAATCAATGTTAAGTAGTGAGTCAGTAATTTATGACTAGATTTGATTTTTAATCTTTTTGTCACCGGGACATTTTTTTCCTTCAAGTTTAATAAACAGCTTTACAAAATGCAAATATGAAAGAAGGAATGAAATATTTATTAACATTTTCATCATTTGGGATAATCATAAAACCTAAACTAATGTTCAATTTTGATGAAGGTTTTATTCGTGCCATTTGGTAGATCGATCACCATGACTACCAGAAATTGTTTCAAAATAAACACAAAATGTGACATGATATTGTATGACTCTTTTGTGTTACGGTTCGTTTTGTGAAACTTTCACACTCTGTTAACTTCCATTCCCAATGATGCCCACCCTCCCCCCCCCAAAAAAAACATGACTGGTTTATGGTGTGCATTTATTAGCTGGCAGGTGTGATGGACCCGTAACTTCCTGTAGCATTTCTTTCGAGATCTATGGTTGGGATGAATGTAACAATTTGAAAACTACAGACAAATTAGTTGGAATTGTTTACAAAAACATAAACAGGAAAAGATAGAGAAAATGCAACTGTTTTCAAAAACTAACAGGAGAATATATCATCTTAGAGTAGCATGCTAATACAATATAAGGCAAGGGTTCTACAGTTCTTTTTCAATTAATCTTTCAAGTCCAATCTGGAAACAATTCATCGGGCAGCTTTGCGATTAGTGCTTCTATTTGCGCAGTCCGCTCATACATAATGCTGTGGTTGTAGCTTGGTGAAATCTCCATGACAAATTCCTAATATTTGTCAACTTTCTGTTGAAAGAAATGGCCTCAGTAGAGAGATGAAATATTAACCACATTTAACCTGCAATTTTTTTACTCCAACTAGCATATCCAAGGTCATACACAAGTATTTATATGTAGGCGCCACTTCTGTAGGTAAATTTACTGAAGAAGGCGATGTAAGTTCATATTAAATATTTAAAAGCAAGAGTGGGCAGAAAAATGCATATTGGTTAAACTATGAATGTGTTATATATATCTAAGAAAAATTTAATTGAAGTTACAAACTTGAAATTTAACGAGTGAATTTTATTGTCTTGCAAATGAGGTTTCGGTGGTCTATGTACTTAACATTACTTTAACTGCTACATGTTTTAGTAGACTACCAAATGTTGTTTGTAATGATCAGTATAGACTAATATTATAGAGCAGTATCAATGCAGATTAATTTTGAGATTGATCAAAACAACTCTCAAGCTGTATTACTGTAGATTTATTTAGAATAGAATTACAGTAGAGCAGTGTCATGATAGACTAATCTAGAGTAAAATATGCTAGAGTATTATCAGTGTACTAGACTTTGCTAGTGTAGACCACTTTGGAACAGTATCATTTAGACTTATCCACAGTACAATACTCTGGGAGTGTCTGGGAGTTTTATCAGGATAGACTATCCTAGAGCAGTATCAATGTTTACTTAAATGCAACATTATTGTAGACTTATTGAGAATATACTACAGTACAGTAGAGCAGTATCATAGACTAATCTAGAGTATTATCAGTGTAGACTATGCTAGAGTTAGACCACTTTAAAACAGTATCATTGTCTCAGTTTAGACTAGTCTGGACAGAGAGCTGTATCAGTATGGAGTACTCTATAGAATTATGACATTTGCATTTTAAAGCTAAACTGTGACTTTAAGATGAGAGAGCCCAATGTATAAACATTGCCATGACTAGGGATATTTTGAATTATGTATGACGTACAACACTACATCCCTTTAAGATGTAGAAGGCACACAGTTCAGTTGCAGTTCATTTAAATTCTGTTTAAATTCTATTTAATATTGGTACTAGTGAAGCTAATACTCCTTAGCAAAGCATGCTAGATTTATGCTAACTGTGTTGCTGTACCTTGTGCTACAGGATACAAATTATTCTGTACATGTTTGTATAAGTTTGGTAAAGTTATTCTTCATAATAGATGACTTTTTAACCTTATACGACCCTTTATGTTGACTTTACTCTAACAGCAATAACTCGGTGAACCAGAGTGTAATAATAAGCAGTAGGCAGGACGTGATTGGTATTAATGAACCAAAGGGGGATGTTAACAGTTTGTGTAAAAGATGCGTTTGCATCGATCTTGGTAACTCTGACAGTCTTTGAGAATTTAATCTCTAATTAACAATGCAGTTCATTTATTAGCTTGACTATTCCCAGTCTCAATTCAGAAAAAGGGATGGAATTGCAAAATACAAAAAAGACTTTTGAGTCGCAGCTTGCGTATGATTAATACTGATGTAAAAAATTGACAACAAAATGTTTAGAATCAAATACACTTGTGTCTTGCTAAAGTAATATTCCTTTGGTAAAAACCATCTTTTTTTAACAATTTTTTTTCGGGATCAAGTCCAATTTCATTTTGAGCATATTTGTAACATTTGCAATCAAACACAAAAAAAGCTTTTGAAGGGATGGTGTCGGGTGAAGCCCTCAGAACTAAATCTTAAATGGTTCAAATCCTTTATTCATCTTCATGGAATGATCATAAAACATCAGTTCTACACATATTGAGGGACAAGAGGATGACATTCCATCTAGGAATGTTCTACCTCCACACCATGGCGAGAGAGAGAGGGAGAGTTGTGTGTAAATCATCGCTGTATTTCTGTTTGTGTCATGTCACATTTGTTTGATTAATTTCTCTTTACTGAATCTTTTTGACAGGGACATTACATCCAGGGGAACATAACCCTCCTCCCAGGGTTGTGTAAAAAAAAAATCCCTTTCAATGAATTAAAAGTGCTCCTTTTAGTTAATGCAAAGTATTCAGTTTCTATTTTCAGTTTCCAGATTCTGTGAAAATACTGTGAAAACTGTCCTATATCATAGATTGAGATGCACTTTCTTTGGTGGGCATGTATCTCACTCTCCTTTAAAGTTCCTGTCTCCTCTCACACACCCCTTCCCCTCCCCTCCCAACAATTCACCCCTCCTCCACCACCCCTGATTTTCTGATATGATCATAGATGTGTCTCTTTGTTTGTTTTTACAGGCCATGTGGAGTGCCCAGCCCATCCTGACAACGTTACTGCTTGGTCTCCCGTCCATACTGATGACGTTCGTCTGTTACTCGCTGTGTACTGCAGAACCAGCCGAGGAAGGAGAGATGGACACAGAGGACGAAGGAGAGGAAGGGATGGAGGAGTTAGAGGAGGAACTGTACGACGAAGGAGGAAGTAACGAGGAGGAACACCTCAAAGCAGATTGAGGATGTCCTACCGTAATGACCCTATCACGGTCCTATCGGATGACCGTAATAACCCCATTACGGTCCTCTCGGAGCAATCGGAACGTTTATTGAATGTTACTATTAGTTTTTGACTATTAGTCATTGGTATATCCTCTTAATACAATCTTCATGGAATTATTCTGGTGGAAAGTGTCTTAGAAACAGGGGGGTTTTTTGGTAGCAAGTTTAGCTAACATTTTGTTACATACTGAAATGACCCTTGAAAACAGAGTTTTGGGCCTTTAGTCAACAATTTTACCCAACCTACTGATTGTCCTATTATTATTCAAAATAAGAATAAACTTAATCAAGCTAACCTTTATGTTTTACTTTATTTTTTGTCAGCAAATGAAGGTAGATAATCAACGAGGAATTAATTTGATTCTATCGTCAATCTTTCAGCACCCACACTCTTTTCTAAAGTATTATTAGTCACATATTAGCAAGCAAATTTGAAAACTTGTCACTTTTTTCTTATATTTAAAAACTAAGATATTATTGACAATCTCCCTGACCTACATTGTTATGCAGTTCATGTGTGTGTCTTGCTTGGGTCCACAATAACACAACAACAAGAGTGTGTGCCGTATTGTGTTTGGTACTGACTTTATGAGTATTAATGAGGTTATGGGGTCAAACATAAAAAATCTTTATATTGCTATAACTCTGCAACCATAAGTTGCATTGTAGCCAAACTTGGTATACAGTTGTTGGTTAATTGCTGGTACATGTAGGTCTAAATGTTTTGGGATCATCTGGACCCCAAATATTTGCGGGCCCATTTCTCATCTGGTTGGGCCCAGATTTTATTTGCACCTCAAATGCTTTTTGAGATTCTTTGGGCCCAAATGTGTAGGTCCCAATATTTTTGTGAACATTTGGGCCCACATTTAGTGGGGTTCAATATTTGGGCAGCAAATATATTTTTGAGCCAGTTTATTGGGCCAAATATGTTAGTACCATTTAGAGGCAAAATTTTATTGGGCCTTATATGTTTGGGTATGGCCAAAATCTTAAAATTGCTCCACAAAACACAACTCCACAATCTTAAATCACATTGTATCCAAACTTTGAATACAGTAGTTGGTTAATAGCTGGTACATGTGGGCCAAAATATTTTAGGCCCTTTTTGGCCCTAAATTTTGGCTGACCCATTTTGTGGACAAGTGGGCCTTAATCTTATTTCCACCTCAACTGCATTCGAGACACTTCTTCTTTTTTGTGCAGCCAAAATATTTTTTTTTTTTTTTCTTATATTAGGTCATAATGGGACTCTTCAACCTGTTAATTACTAGACCTCTGCAGTTGCAATTTGATGACATACAACACTTTAATATTCCATTAAGCAAGGAACCATAGTGCCTCTTTGGGCTCTTGTTTTACTTTTCATCAAAAACATTTATTACATGAAACTCGACCCTTCATACATGGCAATCTTGGTTCAGCCTTTCATTAATATCAGCTAATGGTTCATATTAAGTTATTGTAGATATACTTTTAATACATGTTTTGACTAATATTGAGCAAATTTTGACCAGTTTAGTTAAACAATAATAAGTGCTTATTGTCCTTGTACTATAGACTTTCAAACAAGCACTGACTATTCAATATGTCATAAATTGTGTAAGAATTAGAAGAAATATTAAATATTATTCATGTTGTTTTAGTTCAAAACAAAAGTTCATTAATGAAGGATTTTGCACGTCTGTTTCCTTCTTGAACCAGAAATCATGACGATTTAGATGTTGATGACCTTATATAGTTAATTAACAACAACGGTTATGTTAATTGTGTTAACTAGCACCACTCCTGAAATCAGTGACTTGTATTTTTTTTCTAAAGGAATGTGCAATATCGATATCTTTTTGTATGTGTCCAAAAATGAAAAGTAACGATTGATATTGTATGTACTGTAATCAAATGATAAAAAAAAAAAATAAAAGAATACAAATAAGGATTTATCAGAATTGCAAATAATACCAGATCTATAACAGCGAATGTTGTATTTAATGCTAGTCGGTTATTAAAGCTCCTTCTCTTGAAGTATTGTGACGGCGAAAAAAACAAAATTCCTTCTTTTTAAAACTTGAACACATTTTTGTTTTGACTTCTGTATGATATCTTACAGTGTTCCCGTTTTATGTTCTGTTAGTTTTATATAGTGCTGTGAATTTGATATGCTAGTAATCATATTGTGGTCCATTTTATATGCTGCTGTGAGGGTTGTTGTTTAATCAACACAGCTAAGAAAATAATTTTCAGCATTCAAACAAAAACCAAACTGTTCAGATCAGCTCCAATATGAGTTTACATGATGCGTAGCTTAAGCTCTGTGCATTAATTGCACATTAATACTTTAGTAGAATCTGCCAACCAGAGGTCATTGTTACATTCAAATTCTTTGAATGTATGAAATATGCATAGATCTAGGACCAGTTATTGGTTGCAGCTTCCAGTAAATGGATAGGATTTAAGTTAACCTTCATCTGGTTGATGAATATTCAGATTGCCAGGTAGGAAATTGCTCCACGTTTCAGTTTTCTGCAAATAAAGTCAAAATTGGTTCGCTGAGTAGCCTTAGTCCATTAGGCCGGCTGAAGAATATTGAAGATATACTAAAAAAGACAAAACATTTGTCTATCCTAACTAACATATCACATCTGTTAAAAATATTCAAATGGAGGCAGCTATTATGCAATACCTATAGACCACACCCCCCCCCCCCCTCACACCCTTACCTTTCTTTTCTTTGAATGTCATAAATTAGTCTCTTGGTGAGATTGGTTAAATTACCAAATTTAATTCTCTCATGGTGAGATTGGTATTGGCTTTTGTTTTACTTGTACCTTTTTCTTGTCTTCAAAAATATATGAATTCATTAGTCGTTATGTCTGTGATTGGATCGTTGCACTTACGAAGTGTGAAAATTTGCATCACAGTAAAGTGAAAGAATGTTTGTAGATAAACCATTCATGTTACAAGGTTTTATTTTTGGTGCTTAAAGAGATGAGCTATTTTAGATGTTTAAGTTCTCATCAGATCTGGAGTTTGTAATTCATATCACAGGGTTCTCTCTCTCCCTCACAAGACTAGTCATTTGATTGCCTTTGGAAAATTGTATTTTATCTTCATATTATAATAAAATAACCGAGTAATTTGAACACAATTCAAAAGTCTACACACATCACACAGTCAGGTTTATATGCCTTTTACTCAAATTAAACTGCATCAAAGAATATTTATCGTTTGCTAAAAAAGTTTTACAGAAGTTAGAAAATATTTGTTTTTATAAGGGAGCTCTCGTGTGTCAGTGTTAATAAATTTTGTTAAATATACAGAAATGTTTCTCAATTTGATGGTTTCTCTGATCAATGTCTTTCACAGATGTCTCAAATAAAATGTTACTCAGTCTAAATAAACCTTTCCAATACTGAAGTTCTCATTATGTATATTCTGTTATTCTTAATATATATATATATATATATAAGCGGGAGGCCCGGGTTCGAATCACGGTGAAGGCTGGAAGTTTTATCACTGTTCTTGATTTTCCAACTCATTACGATTTTCATTTATATATATATATGTGTGTGTATGTATATGTATATGTATGTATATATATGAATATATATATGTATGTATATATAAAGGAGGCCCCGGTTGGAATCCCGGTGGACGCAAGGATTAGATGAGGCTCCCTGAAACGCCGGGAGCAAGGTTTTATTGTTACCCAGGTCCCTTTTGAGAGAGGTTATAGTTTCTTTAATCTGATGTTAGTCAATTTGTTTTACCTCATTACCTCAATTAGAATCATTGATACAAGAAGTCCCCCAATGATCTTATTATGCTTCTGATCTTCCGAGAGAATATTAGCTTTTATTGCCCTAAGACTTTTACCCCATCTCAGACGATCAGACCCCCTCCCCCCCCCCCTTCGCTGGCATAGAACTAACCCATTGTCAAACTTTGACGATGCATTGAACATTATCCTTTAAATGTGGAAAGTCCTTCGGGCAAAACATGAAAATTAATTACATTTCAAAACGTTTCTATATATATACCAATCAATCGTCAAAAAACGTGAGTGTTCGAGAGACTGGGGGTGAGGGAGAGGTGATGTAGACATAAAATGGTTAGATGTCCAAAACTACTCTAATTTGTTTTGTCTGCAGAGCCTGTTGTTTTAACAAAAAAATCAGACATTTGTGAAAGTACAGCTCAGCAGAAGCTGTCAAGACTGTCTGGCTACCATAACAAACTTGTACTGCTTCTCATTACTTAAGAATCAAACTTTGCGTGAACAATTTTACAGAAGCTTAAAAGTGCCATCAACATAAGAAAACTTTGCTCCAATAAGTCAACATTTGTCAGTAAATTGTTTAGATAACAAGATAATATCTTATCAAAAACCAGAAAAATTGTTGGATTGCTCAGTTGCTTTATAACTGAGCAATTGAACAATTTTCTGCAAAAATGTTTAATTGACAACTTAGCAGATCTCGTCAATTCAACATTTTCCTGCAAAATGTTCAATTGTTCACTTCATTCCAACTGAGCAATTGAACATTTTTCTGCAAAAGTTTAATTGACAACTTATCGTATCTCGTCAATTCAACATTTATCTGCAAAATGTTTAATTGTTCACTTCATTCCAACTGAGCAAGTGAACAATTTTCTGCAAAATGTTTAATTTACAACTTACTTAATTGTTCACTTACTCAATTGGAATGAAGTGAACAATTGAACATTTTGCAGGAAATTGTTGAATTGATGACATAATAAGTTGTTAAAGCAACAGAGCAATCCAACATTTTCTGATGATTGATAGGATATTATCTTGTTATCTAAACAATTTACTGAAAAATGTTGTCTTATTGGGGCAAAGTTTTCTTATGTTGATGGCACTTTTAAGTTTCCGTACAATTTAGCTACATTGACCAATCAGTCATCTCAAAAGAAAAAAAGTTTCAAACAAAGTCTGTATCTGATAAAAATTCATTGTTACATAAATAGTTTTTTCTTTGGTTTTATCTCAAATATCATAGCACACCCTTTGATGTACAGTTCACCCTGGGGTGTCAACAAAACCCAGATACAATTATTTTCGGGCTTTTTGCCCTCGTGTCTGTTCTCTGGATATTTCAGATGGCCGAGTAATTTAATATCACCCGCAGTTATACAAAAAAGCCCCATTTTGATTAACATATTTTAAGGTTTCAGAAGCCATCGCCCCAGGTTTACTTTCACGATATTTAAAGCAGTATTCTGCTTTTCAGAAAAGAATGACAGCAAGCAATTTTTTTTTTTCAATTGAAAATGAGTATTTAGGACTCTTTTAAGTTTTAAGGAAAAACAATTTGAATTTCTTAGGGGAATGAAAAATCTGAAGTCTTCCACAATAAGTATAAACATAGCACAAACTGTGCCTATTGCTAGCACAACATAACCAATACAGTCAATAAACCTGTGCAGCAGTTTCCTGGTAAAACAACTTTCACCACTGGTAGAAATATATTTCAAGGAAAAAGATACTTCAAACAGCTTTTGCATTTGTTAACTTCACCAAAAAACGAGTCTTCTGGTTCTCCAAAGGAGAAGCAGTCTTCTGTTATTCCAATGTTCAACCCATTTTTGTAGAAATATTTAAGTTTAGGGATAAAGTTCAACTGTTGTTATATTTATAGATACATCTTTTTTTCGTTTGATATTTTATGATTTTATCAAACCTAATATGAATCACTCAAAATGTGATGAAACTAAACTGTTAACAGACAAGGAATTAATGATTCCAATCTCTTCACACATTCCCTGGCTCATAGACCCAGACGATTTTTCCTGTTAATGTTTACCTTGTGAAAGATGAAAATCATATAGTTTCAAAATGTTTAACATAAAATTATTTGAAATGTAATATTTCTAGTCACCCTAAAGGCAAACTCATTGTAAGGGAATTTAGTATCACAAAACATGTTTTTTTTTTTTTTTTTTTTCATCAAAGTTAAAGCTCATGCTTCACATTCATTTATAAGCTGATTTAACTTTCCAAAGAGAGTTACTATCAAAAGCTAAGTCCTAAGACAAAACCAGAGACTATGTATCAGGTTTTATGGATTCATGTTTGTTTTTATAGATTATAAAACATGATATTTTTTTTTTAATAAACAAACCATCAAGATTCCCTACAGGCAAAGAATATTATTTCACTGCTTGATGCCATCATGTCAACATTAATTCAGGATCCATTTACTGCAGATCAAAGGAGATAACATTTTTGAAGCAGTTATCTGAAATTAGAATATATCCACTGTCTTGTGGAAGAGTCCAATGCTCTAAAGCAGGTGTATGAATCTGTAATATTGCACTAATATCTATAACATATTTCCAAGATGCCCCAAGTTAGTTTTTTGGAGTACATCAAGCTCAGCTTAATGAAATCAGTAGAGATATAGCTATAGGCATCAATACAGCTATCTCAACAGTGGTACATCAACATTCATACCCTAACACTGAACCTAGAATATAGATACATTATAGATCTGGAATAAAAACGCTGCGATGTCAGTACTGATCCACCAAAATGGATACACCAACACTGATCCATCAACTCTTAACAGCACTGATCCAACAGCAATAATCCCAAACCTGATCCATAAACAATGATCCTTCAACAGATGAAGATTGGTACATCAACACTGATCCATCAAACCTTGTCCATCAGCAACGATACATATTTACAGATCCTAACCCATCCATATTAATCCTTCAAGCTTGATCCTTCAACAGTGATCCACTTACACTGATACATCAAGGACTGATCCTATATAGGTTCAAACCTAGTCCATCAGCAATGATACATACTGATCCTAATCCATTCCCATCAATCCATCAAACTTGATCCCTCAACACTGATCCACTAAGACATCAAGGACTGATCCTAGGTTCAAACCTAGTCCATCAGCAATGATACAGTACATACTGATCCTAATCCATTCACATCAATCCATCAAACTTGATCCCTCAACACTGAGCCACTCAGATTTATACATCTACACTGATCCTTCAAACCTAATCCATCAACACTAGTTTATATTGATCCTTCAATACTGATCCACCAAATTGATCCATCAACACTGATACACTAATAAATAAACAATACATTTGTACAGTACATTTACACATCATTTATATAGTCTTCATACTTTTGTATGGTATGTGTGACAATTAACAGGTGGACATTTCCTTGTTGGTGTGTGAACACCCTCGAATACTTTTTTCTAAACTTCTTTTATTGTATTATTAGCACACTACAGAAAGAAAGTTTAACAATAAATTAAAGAACTTAATTGCCATAGGTTATAACACTATAAAGCAACCATAACAGCTTTATAATTGTAACTATTAAACAGGATATGATCATATACCAACACAGCATTCCCACATACACCCTTTAACCAACCCTGTAGTATTATGCACAACAAAACCATTGACCCCTCTCGCTACCCCTTACACCACTGCTCCCTCTCCTACACAATCCAACCCTGTACACAAAATCCCACTAATAACCCAAAATCTAATATCCCACCCAAAAACCCTCACCTGAGTTAAAACACCTAAAAAAATACCTTACTGTAAAATGTACATAATACTCTCACTGACATGCTTTCAAACCAAACCTAACTTCTTTCTGGCCATGTATAAAATCTATGCTATAAAACGGTAAGCATCATTTGGTGTCACTGCTGTCACAGATCAAGTTCACAAGAGCTATCAGAGTATGTATCTATGCTGTCACAGCTGTAGCGGTCTAAATCTACCCGATGAAGGCGGTCACGGTACGAATCTTTGCTGTGGCAGTTTGTTTCAGCAGCTGTCACAGTACAAATCCATGCCGTCACAACATGAACTAACGAGACAGCTGTCACAAACGTACAAACAGTTGATTAACATTCCTGTCAGATTGTACTTCCTGATACAGTCTGGAAGAATGAAAAAGAACTACAGGTGCATTTTGTTAACTACTGTCTGAATTTTGCAGAAATGAAGTTAAAAAAACGTAATCATAACACATGTTCAGTGTAACATCAGACTCAAGCATATCTCCATACCATACCCTGTGAAACAAATGTAATAACTGACTCCAATTTGGAATGTCTAAGAAAACACTTTTTGGTTGACCCCCCTCCGGCCAGCTTCCAACAGTTACAAGCTTCCTACCACAAATTCCTACGACAAATTATGATCAGTCGAAAATTATGTTATAAATCTAAGTCAACTTTTCTTTTTCTCTTTTTTTTTTTAATTTCTCAAAACATGCAATAAACAGTTCACTTGGATATGTTACATTTTCACTTCTTTCATATTTCGTTTTGCGAAGAAAAGTTTTCCCATTTACAACTTTTGCACAATTTGAATTTGATATGTCTTCTGGTTTTCGTTTGTGAAGGTTCTGGCTTACAGTACTATCAGTTTGATATCACAACCAGGCAGTGTTAGCGATATTAAAAAGGTGGGGGGGGGGAGAATTCCCCAGTCAATTTATTTTCAAAGAAACTCTTTTTTTTTGGGGGGTGGGGGTTCATGATCCTAGTACAGTAGTTAGATGTATGTACATATGCCCTGTACCCAGATTTAGCGCACATATATACTACATGCAGTGCAGTACATATGGTCGACCATTGCGTCCAATACACACTGTGCAGTGCCCCACTAAGGAAGCCAGTGTTTTCTTTTTAAAAAGATTTGACCAATCACATTACTCCTTACATAAATCAACAACGGACACTGCAATCAGGTATGGGACACTAAGTAAATTATATTATGATTCTATTGCAATCTAGATTATTATGATTTCCTAAATCATGTTTGACAACAAGATTTCAGGCTACACTTGACTATTTCATTTTATTGTAAATCAATCAATGAATGAATAGATTGCTTAGACTGACCAAAATACTGGAAAGAAGTTGTACAATTGAGGAAGAAAATGAACAATAACTCACACACAAACAACCATAGAAAAGAAGGAGAGAAAAAAAAAACTTTAAAACAGCCTCAATTATCCTCTGGCAAATTTCATGAGTTGTATCAAAATACTGCAAATTGTCATTGCAAAGAATTTATAGTGAAATCTCAAAAAGGAAAGTATTGTATATCCAATCCAGCACATTTTTACTTTGTTAGGGACTCCATGTTTTGTCTAACACTGTTCACTCTATAGTTGTGACAATAGAGAATCCCCCTCTATATTACAGAGCTGAAAGTCTGCATGGTCCTGATACATGAATAGTTCAAACGTCAGCTCTCCTTCAAAGTTAGCGTGCAACTTTTCAAATCTTCCGCGAGGCCCCAGCGTGCCGGATTGCTGTGATATTGCAACTGGTAGTCTGTAAAAGTACTAGGGCAGCTCTATGAGGGCCGCACCATCTTGGCTACCTATAACCTAACTGAGCCATGAGAGGTCCACATATACTTAGAATATCTTGGATCTGTTCTTTGGAGAGTTCACTAGACCATGCGTCAACCGTGTGCTTGCCTATGGTACCCTCGTATGGTATATGATAAACATTGCTACGAGTCATCTGAAGGGCTTGATGGGTCACCACTGGTCGAACGGGCAAACCTAAAAACAAGCACACAGAAAAAAAACAGAGATTTCCAGGTCAAGAACAAGAGAATTGGTAGTCGGTGTACATACATGTATACCCAGACTCGTGTTATTATGAGTACAACTTCGGCATGAGCACATGAGTATAAGTACGGTAGAGTTCTGACCTTTCCCTTACAAGAGCAACAGCAATATGAGGCAATAGTGGTGAATACAATGACATGTGGGAGTGCTTCACTTGTTGACTTATCCTTAATTTTCATACATTCCAAATGCTTGCTTTAAAGCAATCAATGTAATATTAATTCATTCATTCTCATTCATGCATTCATTTGTTTCCATAGTTATTTTTCTCTGTGCATAAAAGGTTTAAACATAATAAAGAATGTATAAAAATGATATGAATCCCTGCAATGAGAAATACACGACATTTTTTATTTATATACTTTAAAATAGATCCCTGTAATGAGGAAAACATGACATTTTTGCTTTAGCTACATGAATATGGGATCCCTTTAATGAGAAATAAATTCATGAATATGGATACCTCTAATGAGGAAAACATGACATTTTTGCTGTAGCTACTTTAACTTGGATCCCTTCAATTATGAGAAATACATGACATTTTTGCTTTAGCTACTTTAAAATGGATCCCTCTAATGAGGAATACATGACATTTTTGCTTTATCTACTGTAATATGGATCCCTCTAACGAGGAAAACATGACATTTTATGTAAAACCAGCAAAGAGTGCTCATCTACTCACCTATAAAGTTATAAACTTCTCTTGCTATATCATCAGCTGCGATTAATAAATCTTCTATTTTCACAAGTTTGACATTTGTCTCCCAATACGCTGCTCCCAGTCTCACAACGGCCTCCGTGTGGGCCTTCCAAACTAGGGCCAAAATTTTGTGTGGGCTCGCCTTGTCAAAATTCTCCAAAGATTCTCTAATTTTTAAGAATTCTGGCAAGATTTTACCATTGGGTGCACAAAGTTGACCGGAGGACTCCAAAAATTGCCTCACGACTCTCTCCACCATCAGGGAGAGGTACAGCTTTTTGTCGTTTCTCAGAAAGTTGGCGATCCAGGCGCGTGGGTCCCTTACGAAATGAATCTGCCTTAAATTTGATCGGAAAACTAGAGAGAAAAAAGTGGTCTTGAGAGCCCAGCTCCCAGTAGTGAAATGTAGCACGGGCCGAGCCTGCGGGTACATCTCGACATGGCGTCGAAGATCGCCGACAGTGTAGTTTTTATAAATAGGTGATTCGCTTTTCACTTCTGGATTGGATGAGTTCAACGGTGGGGGTTGAACCTCGTCGCCAAAATGAATATCCATGTATCTGTCATCTTCCTCGTCAGTCTTGAAGAGATCTCGTTTTGATTTCGTCGGCAACGACCCCATCCAGGTCCCGAGGGCCATCAGATTACCCACGGACGGGTCGTCCCAGCTACACACATCTGTGAGCAAGTTATCGATGCTGTCCAAGTTTGGCTGTCTGATGTGGCTCGAGGGTAGCGGGAGAACTGTCAGGTCGGGATTGTTGACGAACAGCCACGAGGCCAGCTCGTGGCTGGATCCTGGTAGAGATGTCACTACCACTGACGGGAATTCTGATTTTTCGATCATGGGTTGGCTAACCGGATTGAAACTTTTATACGGCGATGAGCTTGTGCACGATTCACAGCTGTCTTGAGGACATTGAAATAAATAGATCGAGGTGTGGACTAAAGCGACCACTAGCATCACCAGTAGTATGGCCTTCACTCGAGCTGTAGCACGAACGCGTAGCTTGGACAGCGTGACGCACGTGACCAGACAGAGCGCGGAAGAAACCAGCGTGCAGATGGCGACTAGGTCGTAACATTCCTGTCTGCCTGGACTCTGTTCGGTAGGAATAGTCTCCGAAGGAGACAATCCAAAATAGATATCTCGACCTTGCGACTTGACGGTCGCAAACCCTGCGAAACCCAGGTAAGAATGCCTGGAGACAATGTTGTCGTGGCGAGTCGCGACGTGCACGTTATAATCCTTTGTCGACTTGACTAAGACGTGACAGCCTTCCTTGTGGTTATCCATGAACTGAACTCTCTGAATATTTGCGTTTGGACCCACCAAGACGAACGCGACCCGAGTGGTGGTCGGGGTCAGTTTCAGGGTGACGTTCACAAAGTGGGTCTGCCGGCTGCGATACTCGGACGGGTGGGACTCCTTCGCTAGAGACGCCTTGGGACTACGATCCAACGAGGTGATCCAGAAGATTCTATAATCCTTACCCTCGATGGCCAACTTGGCTCCGTGGAGGCTACCACCTGGCAATCTGTCGTATTCGAATAAATAGTCCAGGTTGTGAAAGAAAGCACTCACGTGCGTCAACTTGGAGGACGTTAGGGTCTGGATGTTATCAACGACCAATAACAGCTCGGGCTCTAAGAGGACCAAAGATCGATACACAGAGACCAGCTTCATCGATGAATCATACGCATCCTTCGCCTCTCCTCCGACGAATACCATTCCTTCTTTCTCTTCTGCAAATATCACGTCCCCTCTGGAAGACTTTACATTCTGATTCTTCCAGTTCAACCATTTATCACACTCGCCTAACTGTCCTTCCCACGGTTGGTTACAATTACTGGTCGCAGACGGGGAGAAAGAATGCACATTGTTCAAGTAAGTGAGCTTTGGTCCATAGAGGGCGTCGGCGATGAATAACTGGCCGTTTGGGACGAATACAAACATGTTCTGATCCGGGTGTTCGTGTCCTGGATTGAAACTGTACCATCCCTTGAGCCACGGGTACATGTCCCTTTGAACCACGTCAAATACAGCCCTGCCGTGCATGGCTCCCGATTTAAAAGCGAGGAATGTACTGTTGGGATGGCCTCCCCGGTCGGAATAGGTGACCACACCCCAGTCAGTGAACGTGTGTAGGTCCTTGGTGTCATACCCAGGGGGCGGTACGGGAACGATCAGAGGATCGTACCACAAGTATTCGGTGTGGAGGGTACACCACTTCTGACTCAGGGAGGCTCGCAGCGGAGAATCCTGGTCGTTCACCCTCTGTCTGTGGATCTCACGGGCGAGCCAATTCCCGTGGCCGGTCCGAAGGACGTAAGCATCGAGAAAGACTAATTGACTCTCAGGACCGTAGAACCAGTTGTGGTTGCTGTCTGCTATGCCAACCGTCCGCTGGAATTTTGGTAGCAATGTGTTGTAATAGAACCAGATGTGATTCTCGAGCCATGTGTCCGATGTATGATCTATTCCAAAGTGTCTCAGAGCCAGGAACACGTACTGGACGAAGGAACGGGACGTGTAACTCCCGTACGCCACTCCTTCGTCTAAGGATCCGTCCACGATGTGGTTGAGAAGCTTGAAGTTTCTCTCGAGCGCCAGCACGGCATCCTGTAACCAGACTGTCGTCTTTGGCATGTGAAGGAAAGTGACTAAGCAACTGTGAAAGAGAGCGAGATAGTTAGTGGCGACGTGATTCTGGAGATAAAACTTCCCCCAAGACCTGAGTTTGGAGAACTTGTGGAATTCCTTGGTTTCGTTGAAGATCCTGTGCATGTAGAGCTTGCGACGGTCGGTGTCGAGCCTCTGGTAAAGAAAATCATAGGCGGTCACAAATCCAGTGAGAGAATGCGCGACCGGAACTTCGTCCTTTGGGGCCGAGATGACCTGCCATTGTGGGTGAGAGGCCATGACGTCCATGTACTCGAGGACAAACTCAAAGACCGGGATATCGTCGGGATAGAGGACACAGTACATCGCCATGGGAGCCAGGTTGTTACCGTAGAGCTCATTCCATCTGCCGCCAAACTTGCTGTACTCTTTTGGCGGCATTAAGGCCTCCGTCTTGGCCATCACAGTCTTGACCATTTCTCTCAGTTCTCTCGCGATATGAGCGTGCGTCGTATCTGCCATCTTCCTCAACTCCGGGATGTTCTCCTCCGTAAAGTAGATAAAAGGGTGTGAGTGATACTTGAGCTTTAATTCCACGGCATGGGCTGTTGCTGTAACCGATAGCAACAGCTGAATCAAGAACACCATCTTGCCTAGCGAGGGGAGGACCGAAGCGGCAAAAAATAACCCTTGCACCCTGTCCGACGACATCTTGCAGTGCTTTCCTTCTGACCACCGCTTTCCTGTGTAACGGTAGGAGACTTCTGGGAAACTGTAGGAACATACCGATGATGATGGTCAGCTTCCAAAGTAGGCGGAGCTAATCGTAGCGGGGAGCAACCTCTGCAACATCTACTCTTCCGTCTCCATGCCGCCGTGTTGAGTATTATGAAACACTCCTATACCTGCAATAGAAAAAGAGAAATACCTGAGTTGAAAGGGAAAGTTTGCTGTTGCACTCTGTCAACAATTACTAAATGGCCATGCCCATTCACCTCGCCAGTGGTCTATTTGCTTTTCTGGTAAGACTGTGTTTGACGAAGGCAAACATTCACTACAGTATTTCAAACAAACGCCAAAGTTTGCACAATTAGAGGGTTTATAGATCAGTGACTGTGGGTCTTATGAGTTGTACAGTTGGTTGTTATTTATCTATTGACATCTAAATTTACCTTGAATAAGAATCAAATGAAAAAAGAGGAATTTTGTTTCTGGAGGAGTTGTAAATTTAGCAGAAGATGGAAAAGAGAAAAAAGCTTTTGCTCAGCTGACACACAAACACTTTAAAATTTGGAAATTCTGTAATTTTATATTTAACAACAATGCTCCTGTCAGAAGGCATACAAAATAGAGACTGTAGATAAACCTCCATCATTTAATGTGCTCTTCCTCAATACTCTTAACTGAAATTCAATGCAATACATACAATTTTCATGTATACACAGAATATAATCAAAACTTGGCTATTCAGACACTTTTACTCACTACATATTTTCTGTTCATTAAATTACTGAAGTAGCGATACTTTTAAGGTTTTTTCTTAACCTTGAATTAAATCATATGTTATTGGATATCCCTCAGTAAAACTGAGAGGTTTATATGTTGCCAACCACTTAAGTCTTGATTCAATGACTTCTCAAGGAAACAAACTTCAAAATATAGTCCAAAGAAAAGTTACCTTTGACTAATGAAAAAGAACATTTACAATTCCTCCCATTGAGTTTTTGAGATGTCCATAGTTGAAATTATCAGAGTTTGTGCAATAAGTGAACTTGAAGCAAACATGTGTGATGTCATAGCTGTTACATGACAGCAAAATATTCTCCTTTTTGGTTTCCTGAAGGGAAAATTATGCAGTCACTCTTACTGACCTTGCAAAAATTATGAGGGGGGCGGCTGATTGCAAAGACGGCAATGACGTAATCGCAGATCACAAAGTCAGTAACTACTGTACCATTACAGTTAGATTTGTCCAATATGGCAGCATTTAGAAACTGTGTACTCAAAGCCGAAGCCAAAGTGAATTAATCAGGTCACACATCCAGAGTCCATGCATGCTAAGTTCCTCAATGCCGCCCTGATTAGCTTTCCGGAGAGATTTGATACTGCAGTTTTGATTCCTTATTTTATCACTCAACTTTAAGGGTGCATTTATGACATCACACAAACCTGTTTTCTTGAAGTTCAATTTGTCACAAAACTTGTTCATTTCAAAATGTTGTTACCTCAAAAAAACTGTACATGTATGCAAGAATTGAATAAAAATTTCACCAGGATGCTAAATTATACAGTACATAAGGTACGTTCTCCTTTCACTAATCAAACGATGAGTTTTCCTCTGTGCAATCGGAATGATTGTCCAAAATTCACCTACTGTACTATTTTCTTTCACTTTAAAGCATGGCATAGCATATATAATTGAAATTGAAATGAGTTGGAAAATCAAGAACAGTGAAAAAACTTGAACCTGGGCCTCCCGCTTTATATGCAGACACCCTAACCACTAGGCTATGGACGCTTATTGTATGTCCAGATGTTATAAACCAGTAAGGAAGGTCGTATTCCACTGTAGGCGTTTTTCACCTGTATCGAACAATACTGCAGTAGTTCTGTTTTGGTGACGTATTTGCCTTACTCTAGAGATCAAACATGATTCTAACCAACTCGAAGTCATTTGTGAATCCTAAGCCCGATCTCGAAGGAGATACTTTGAACAGACTTTTATTAATGAAATGGAGGTAAACGACAAAGGAAATGAATATAATTGAAATCGTAATGAGTTGGAAATATATACATATATATATATGTGTGTGTGTGCTACAGTTAACATTATAAAACTTACTGGTTTATATATTTACGAGTGACCCACTTACCTGTCTCCCCACAACAAGGGGTAAATTTGGTTAATATACCTACATTATGAATGCAGCCAAGCAAACACTAATTTATGGTATATTCATCAAACTGCGAAACTGTATACCATATTTTGTAATGTCTTTACTCAAAAGTCAAAACAAATTTTGTACAAATCAATAATATCAACTTTGCACTCAGAGTATCTCTTTCATATTTTATGAACAAGCAAACAGGTTTGCTCGCAAGCTACGCAATTACAATCGACAAAATAACTAAAATCAATATGCTGTCTAATGTCCAAAAAAAAAGAAAAAAGACTTGTAAGGGTCATTGTGGTACAATGCAAAAAAAAGGTTTCTTGGACAATGAAAGTAAATAGGAAAGTGAATCCTGGAACAGAGATGGTTACGTGTCTAAAAGTGTTCTTGAATGAATTTAACTAAGCAGTAAATTTTGGACATGTGCCTGCCAAATGTAGCCCAAACTCCTGTAATTTATATTCCTCTTCCCTGGTCAAACTCTGCTGGTGGTGTCTGCATCTGTCTCAAGGACCTGACACACAAGAATACACATTATCAACGCACAGCGGAGTATGTGAGGACCTGCCATGATACTCCCCATGATGTCTGATGTAAGAATGAGATTCAACTGTGATTCAATCTTATCTGAAAGCAGAATGTTTCTATATTATTACAAGTTGGATAGGAGGTCATAGGGAGCAGCTGACCAGTTTGCATGACTACCATTCACTAGTATACTATAGATGCACAGCCTAACCAACAGTGTACATTATCCTGTGTTTAGTGTGTCATTACCACTACAGTAGATGCATGATCTAATAACCCTTCCTGCATCTTATACCGAGACATTGTACAAGTGTGGGATGAAGTATTAAAATACTATCGTAAAATCACCTCAACACATGTATTACAATATCTACCCACAAGGAACTTGACAGTACTGTATATATAGCTGCTCCCCAAATTTAATCTCCATATGAAATAATCAAGTGTTTTTTCTTTAACTTTAGCAACATTTCTCAAGGAGAAAAATTTCGGCAGGTCTTAACTCTGTACTTCCTGCAATATCTCAGCTTAATGATTTCCTTCCTGCCAAACTCAAAACAAAATGTATTATGGAATACATGTATGCACTTATAGACCTATAAGTATGATATATATGTAATCCAATCCAGATCTTTCTACATGAATACAAAGTGCATTCCTCTTCTTGCCAACTTGCCAATTAACTGGTAGCAATTAACTTGGGCTCATTTGTGATTGCTGTTTCCAAAGCATTTCGGCGAAAATTTTTTCCCAATCCGCAAACACTATGAGACACTTTGGTGGTAGAAAAATGAAGGAGGTGACTAGGGTCAGTGAGGGTGTACAGCAGGGTTGTCCAACCTTTTGCAGAGGAGGGCCACATGGAATGATTATGATGAAGGAGGGGGCCGCACGAACCCTACGCTCGATTTTTCGATTTTTTGCCCGAAGGCAACAAAATGTGAGCACTGCGCGCGGAGCGCACTGATTTATTTTCCTTCCTGATAAAGCAGATGAATAAAGTCCAGCCGCCCCCCCCCCCCTCCGCTGAGAGTGTCAAACAAACTGACCTGTATGCAGATTTTTTGGACCCGGAAGGTTCGAATGATTGATTATATAGCTTCAAATTGTTATCAATAATTCTGCTCACTAAAATTTCGCACCGTAGAGCATCTCTGGCGGGCCGGACGCAACCCTGCGGCGGGCCGGACTGTGGCCCGCGGGCCGTAGGTTGGACAACCCTGGTGTACAGTGTTAAAAGATTACCAGGGCATACTAGACATGGTAGAATGCGGTGCTTAGGTTGTGGGGAGACAGGTAAGTGGGGAACGAAGTAAATCACAATTTACTCCTGATTATCAGACTAACTTCCCGTACAAGTGCATGCTGACTTGATGTAAGAGACATTCACACTCACACATAATGTATATATATCTGGTTACTCATTTCACTGGTATTGTACAGTATGTATGAATGCATGTTCATTTTGTGTCGTTTCCCATCTGGAGAAAATACGATTTGAGTTTATATGTCACTATATATCATTTAGTCAGTACTGAGCCCCAACCCTGTGCAGTTATTTGATTTGAGATAAGTCAAACTCATTACACATTTCTGGGATATATACTTCTTATTTACATTCTTCCTCCATTGTTCTGCGGTGTTCTCTATACCATTTTCAAGTGTTAATAAACATGCATAGGTCTGTATGTACACAAGTGCATTAGTACTGGTTCTATTCATGCTCATGAATAAATGTCTTGCTTGTTTGTAAAGGATTCCTGTACTTCTATGGGACATTTGTTTGAACGTCTGCAACCATTGTGTCATCTGAAGTGTCCTTTCGCATGGAAACTGCACACACAGGAACACTTCAGTCCTACTTACTGTAACCATAGAAACTATAACTACTACTACAATCTTCTAGTATCCTGTTAGCATCTATTTGAAACAGCACTAAAACTATACAAATTATGCAAGTATTGATGTACACATACATGGAAGTATTGATGTACACATTGGTCACATACCAAACCACATCCCCATATGATCCTTGGACACTGATTTGCCAATTAAGTTTCCCCTCTTTGCCAGGGTTAATCAATTATAACACATGGCATTTTGCAGTACTCAGTAAGCCAGCCCAGGTGGGAGGAAAAAGCTTGCAAACCCATGATCATCTTTGCCACTGAAACTGTAACAGCTCTTTCGAGACTTTAAGAGTACAGCAGGAGATATTAAAACCATATGTAGGAATGTAATCGAAGGTGACTCAATCCATGAGATTCAGAAGATGAAGGAGAAAGTAACGATTCATTTCCTGATGTAAATATGGCCCTCATCTAAATCGGTGGTTATCACTCGGATAGAACTGGATCGTAACACCTTATGGGCCTATGTGAGTTACCATGGCAATGTATTCTCTTTTCTAAAGTGCCCAGCAGCATATAAAAGTGTAGCCCACCATGACAAAGATAAAACGTCTTTTTCTCCAACAATGGGTTCTTGGAATTCCAAAGCATCTTTGCAGAAGCAAACTGAGTACAGTCTAGTTTCTTGCATGGAGGTCAGGCATGGACACTTTGAGCTATGCTATCTGTGGCAATGTAACATAATAGTGACTTATGACGTTATCTCTCACTGGAAAAGGCAGGCAATAAGTTACAATTATTAGTCACATCTCTATGTGTTAAATGTTACTAGGTATATGGACTAGAGCAATGACTGGCCATACAGTGCCAATTAATACAGTACTTTATAAACTATGCATAGTAGAGTAGTATTTACTAGAGTTTACCATGACCCAGGATCATACAGGCAGTCCACAAACTTCCTGATACACATACTTAATTCACAACAACCGTTTAGGAGGCTTTTGATCAAGTAATTCTGTATGACGGGTACTTATGTATGACTGTATAACGGCGGCACCACAAGAGTACAGTACGACAAATTAAAATGTCAAACTTGAACATAACATTAAAGTACAGCTTGGTTTAATAACCATACTTACAGTACATGGTACAGAAATCAAATTGTATACATGTGGGTGTATTTTGGGGAAGCATGACCAGAGGATTTATTTGAAGTACAGAATAGTTTAATAACCATACTTATGGTACAGAAATCACAAGTGCATACTGTACATAAATGGGTGCAATTCAGGTGTAACACGGTTACATGAAAACAGGATGTGTTACACTGAAGTACAGAATGGTTTAATAACCATACTCATATGGTATAGAAATCACATAGCATACATACATATATATACAAACATGGGTGCATTTCCGGTGTAGCACGGATACATGACAATAGGGTGTAACTTACCAAAGCATACAAACCGAGAAACTTCAGACCTAATAACTTCATCTCCACCCCGCATCCAGGCCTATTTTTTATAATGCAAATCCATTACTGTGTACTCTTTTACAATTATGCGAAACCTGCCGCAACAAACAATCGGTGAGCTTTTTATATTGTCATAACTTGGCACAGCGAGGATTACTCCATTGCCACCACATTTGCCCTTGACAAATCTGTACGGGAATGTAATTATATGAGACAGCAAAAGTCATATATTCCTAAATACAAAAGTAATCAAAATAAAATGGTGTGATAAATGTAGGTCAACCACTACTTAAAGGCATTGAAGAGTCGAGCCAAACCGCATGCGGCCATCTGAAAAAGTTAACTTTCTGTTGCTTGCAAGTGACGTTTTGTTCGTGTCGCTACAAAATGCAGACAGTAATGAAACGTGATACCTTGTTATCTTTAGCTGGATATGAGATGTCCATCGCTGTATCATTTGTATACTGTGCTGTGGGTATTGACCGCAGCTGTATGTACTGACTGTACACTAGTGTCTAATTACCAACGGTAGCAAGCTGTGTGTGTATTTTCTGGGATTGATGGTGGTGTTTAACACTTCTGTTACACCTCATTCGAAACTAGGTCAAATTACCAGCATGAGACGTTTCTT
Source organism: Apostichopus japonicus (assembly GCF_037975245.1). Classification (NCBI taxonomy): domain Eukaryota; kingdom Metazoa; phylum Echinodermata; class Holothuroidea; order Aspidochirotida; family Stichopodidae; genus Apostichopus; species Apostichopus japonicus. The sequence continues at coordinate 23,912,952 of NC_092563.1, read as the reverse complement.
TTTGCGCGAGTCTTCACACCCTTTAACTGCAAAACTCTACAAGTGAGTGATCATTGCTAAATACAACCCTCAGCAGAAAGTAGCACAGAGTACAGTAACTAACTAATTAACAAGAAAAGTTAATTGAATTAATGACATCAAAACATTGCTTTTCCTTTACAATTAATTCTATACACAAAACTCTGCAAAACTCTAAACACCATATTACATTTCTCATCATCATTAATAAAAGAAATCATGATGTGAAACTGTTTTCCCTATGAATACTCAGTTCAAGCAGATTTCTCATCGCGATTAAAGACAACTTTAGCGGGGTACTTGACATAGGTTTGGGATGGGGATGGGGAGGGTAGAGGAGTGGGGGTGGGGGAGGGGGAGGAGTAAGATCAAAGTTACCTGCTGGTAATGTTGCTGCACATGTATCCATGTCTCTACCAACTGCTTAGAAATGTGCATGTCCTACTGTATTCTAAATGTTAGTGTTGAATGCAAAATGCAGCAAACCTTCCCATGCTTTTTGACATCAGTTGCAGACTCACATATTGGGGTGTTTTTGTTTTTTTGGCTTTGCTTTGTTATTTATGGCAAGGAGACATCACACTATGAACGGAACCAATAAATCACCTTTTTTTCTACGATTATGCTTATTTATTCAAGTTTTTTTTTTTTTTTCGAGTAAAACAAATGTCAAGAATCGTGTATGAATATGATACAGTAGACTACAATTGTTTTTCTTGAACATTACTCAAACCAATGTGCAAAAAGCAGCTACTATTGAACTTTATCTGTTGTTACCATTTGTTACACCTCCAAGGAAAAGCTCCCCTATACATTACACTAAATCCAATCAAAACATTTTCTTTACCCTCCAGATAATTTCAAAAGTTATGATACTTAGTATTATTGTCCGCAGTAACCAACAATAGTCATTGTATATTCACATCTGTGAAATGGTTACTGTGATAACTCGCCTCTGGTTACACAGACCTCCTCGTGAGTCATGACACAATCCTTGCATAAAGTCGCCATCCTTAATCTACAAGAGACCAGCTTGCTAACTACACACAGCTGAAGGTGGGATCAAGTAATGGGTTGGGACTTTGAATCAATTCTGACCACGGTGTGGTATGCATTGATGGCAAGGCTTAATCTTGCAACTTACAGACCGGCCTGTGGGTTACAACAGACATTTTGGTGTTTCATCGTAGGGGCCTTGTAATAAGTTAATAGGATATTCTGGTAGCTGAAAAAATACTGAAATTTTTATGAAATATTTCGGCGAAAACCGCATTATGGTGTACAGAATCATGAACGTTATCAATTTTTGAAATATTGTAATATTTTGTAAATTTGCATCTGGTCAACAGCAGAATTGGTGATGATGTCATCAGGGCAATTCAGCGGAAAATGTCTCTTTATTTTGATCATAATTAGTCATTGATTAACCAAAGAGGAAAACTTTATTTCTACAGAAAAGATAACATTTGGATGACATTTGAAGAACAGAGAAGTTTGACAATCAAGCAAACTTTCCAAAAATATTAGGTTTGAAGGATAAATGAACAAGAAGATTAGGATCTAGCCTAAGTGAAGCCTATGAAGAGCATTTGCCAAGATGATATCACAGGCCCACTAATTATTGTGATCCAACTTCTTGGAGTGTATAGCTGAAGGGTACATTCAAGCAACCATATTTCAATTTTTTTAGTGGCAAGATATTGAAATGGGGTTACGTTTTCGACTAGCAGTGGGGAATGTTTTTCTCTTCAATACGCAGTAAGTTTCACATTGTTTTTAATTGTCACAAGAAAAAATCCTTTAACAAATAAATTCATTGCAGACAAAGTTTGCTCTAACAAATCTTGATGTAATTATTAAAATGACACATCTCTTGTGGCACTCATGCCACATATACGTAACCTGTGTACCATTATCATTAGTGCCATATTTCACATGCTTAATTCTGTTAAATATTGTACAGTAGACTTTGGAAAGACAAATTATGTTAATCCATGCAAGATGACACGCATACACAGAATGATTTGTAAAACTAGGACTCATCTTCAAAGCTAAAATGAAATTTGATGACAAAAACACGCCTGACCCCGCTAAGCATTCTACTATATATAAATATATAGGCCTATACTGTGTTCATAGTAAGTGACTCATTCAATACAGATCCCATGTGGAAATAAACACTGCCTTGCAATTCCAGGTCCCTGTGTTAGTAGCATCTCCCAATCCAATCTAACCAAGGGTGATTAGACCTACGTAGAGTAATAATCTGCTGAGGCTATAGCAAAGCAATACATGTCAAGAAGTTTCTTTTTTTAGTCTCTAATTACTCTTGGATGGATAGATACTAAACGACCATTAACAACAGTTCCTGATCATGGGGGCAGTTTTAAAAATAGAAACTCAAAAATGTTACATTTCTGTCCTAAAAACCACCACCATTACCAAACCATCAAGCCAGAAGGGTTTGTGATTCCTTGCCATGCAAGTCAATTGCTCAAAATTCCACAGATCTGACTTATAATGTACAGCAAAGTGAGTTAAATTTGTTCAAGGATTCAGTGAGAACGAGCAAAGATCAGATATATGTCCATCTATTATTTGTAGCACTCACTTGTGGGCATTAACCAACTAATTTCACTGGTAAGGATTTTTTACAATATAGAACTTTTTATTCCAAAATTTTTCAATATCCAGAAAGAACAGTCTTCCCTAGAGGTGAAATATAGACACATACAGTAGATGAATGAGAACATTTTTTCTTTTACCAAATTTTGAGCGAGCCAATCAGCTCTGCCACCAACCATCCTTTTAAAACTTGTTATTAATGAATGATAATTACATGACATTGTTTATACAACTGTGAAATATTTTGTAAACTTACTGCTAAAGCTAAAGTCATCTTGTATAAATCCCAGAGAATCAGGCCAAGTTTGAGTCCATTTCAGATAACAACGTCATGAGTTCTACACTAATAGAAACCTTTACATTCAACCCAGTTAGTTTGGAATACATTTCATAGTTTTAATATTTGCCATACATTTAAGCATCCCAGGAAAAATTTGCCTCTCCTACATATCTCTGACATATCAGTCTTCTTATTTCCTTCCAATTGCTAATTTAGTTCAAGTCTAGATCTGTCCTTCCACCCAATGAATCAGTTGGATTAGTAGACCTTTGCAATCTAATACCCATCAAACACAATGAAAGTACTTTAACATTATCAATGGATTTCTTCAGCTGTGGGTTGTATCTCAGTACCATAGCTTAACAATCTATATATCTATATCTTAAGCGCTTTGAGGCCTTTGCATAAAGCGCTCTATAAATATTTGCTTATTATTATTATTATTATATAGTCCATCCCATATTGACCAAAGTCTTCAGTAATAACTAATAAATATACCATTCCTTTTAATTTATCTAACTTGGAAATGAATATCCTCTACAGAAACTCTCAGCGATACCGGGTGTTACGTACCGTACAAAGAAATACACTTGCATGGAGTTGCTTCGGTATTCCAGAGAACTCCCTTGGTACGACGCATTCCGCCATACCTCTATGATATTACAGTACCTTAGCTACCCATCACAAACATGCATGCATCATCTACTGTACAAATAAGCACAAGTCACAAATCACTAATCTGTATAACTGTTAAAGCAGCTGTTTATAAGTTAAAACCTTGATCACTTTCTGATACCATGTCGAGACTACGATCCCATTAACTTTGACTGGACTACCATATGTAGTAATTTGGGGCTTGTTTTCATTTCAAGATATACAGAGAATGTCTGAACTTTTAGATATCTCCTATAACAAGGTATGCTACATTGTCTTTATCCCCTCTATGGAAAATTTCTTTCACGGCAACAAAATTTTGCAATTTATCTACAAGAATCAGTAGGCTACATACAGTACATTGTACTTGGGGACCAACTTGACAAGACAACCAACAGTAAGTATACAACCTTAATTTGATCATGGACTATAATCACCTTGGATGGATGGATGGGTGATACTTTCACTATTTGATCAAGCTTCTTTTCTACGTACTGGGTAACCCCCCTTCCCCTCCCCCCTCCCCTGCATTCAAACCCAAAAAAGCTGCTTTAGGCCAATTTATATCATCAGCCATGGGTAATATCTATGGAACCTCAATAGTCACATATACATCTAGTAACTACTAATGGACTCAGTATTATTGAGCCTGGAGGTACAATACTTTCTGTTGTCCATATAAATAAGTCACTCATGGATGAGGGAGGTCACTGATAAATGGCCATCTTTATTTGTATAGTTCTTTCTTTTTTGACCACATATAGACACACACAGTTCTTTCCACACTTTTTCGGGATCACAATGAACTTCAAGAACCCTCAGGGTAAGAGACACACCTATTACAGTTGTAAAGGGTCAATTGCTCAATGGTGGGTTCAGGGCCATATGACCATTTACCAACAGATCTTGTGGGAATGAGAGAGAGGTATTGCTAGCAGGCATTCCCTCCCAGTGTTACAACAGTGTTCATCGTTTGGCTGAGAATAGGAGTAGGGAGTGTGTAGTGTTAAACCTACAGTAGGGGTTGATTTTGCCTATGCTAGTAAGCATTGCAAAGATCAAACACAACATAGTAACCTAGCAATGATTTCATAAATTAAGTGATTCTTGTTCTAAGCCTTGGAACTGAAGTGCTTAAAGGCATTGAAGCCTTGCCCCAAACCGCGTGCCGCCACCTGAAAAACTTAACTTTCCGTTGCTTGCAAGTGACGTTTTGTTTGTGTCGCTACAAAATGCAGACAGTACAGTAATGAAAGGTCATACCTTGTTATCTTTAGCTGGACCTGAGATGTCCATCGCTGTATCGTTTATAAACTGTGCTGTGGGTATTGACCGCAGCTGTATGTACTGACTGTACACTAGTGTCTAATTACCAACGGTAGCAAGCTGTGTGTGTGTATTATCTGGGATCGATGGTGGTGTATAACACTTCTGTTACACCTCATTCGAAACTAGGTCAGATTACCGGCAATAGACATTTCTTTTTGCGCAAGTCTAACACCCTTTAAGTCCTAACAGATCTGCATTTTCTTTCCCAAATGACCCCACCTGAAGATGCCCCTGTTGTATACGCATGCATAGATCTTTGTGAAACGATGGAAAACATGTCAGTCTGGAGATGTGCAAGCAGCCATACATTCTTCATTTGCTCCAGTCACTTTGGGTGGTAAAATGAGGAGGGCGGTAAAATGAGGAGTGCGGTAAACCCGAATGGGCCAGTCGGAGGCAGTGGCGTCGCCAAGGGGGGGCCAGGGGGGGCACGTGCCCCCCCTGGAAAACCTAGTGCCCCCCGAGTGCCCCCCCATCTGAGATTTGGGTTGGTAAAAAAATATATATTTTGTTATATTCAACTCCCATCATCTGAGTTGGTTTTTCATAAGGACAAAGAAGCACAGTAATTCGTATTTTCTTCAAATGAGCTGCGAAAAAATGAAAAAGTTTATCCTTGAACGTCGGGTATCGAAGTCGTAACCCGCGCCATCACAACAGGTGTCGATATGTACATTGAATGTGTCAGTGCTCACGCCATACCAGCGAATATACACGTCCGCTTCGCGAGCTACATGACTGTGAGAAGGGAGGGTACTGCAATATGTTGCCTTGGTCTGAGGTTGACAGGTTAGGAGCTGACGAAATGTGAGAATGTGAGGGTCCGCAGGCACCATACTTGCCTATATTTGTGGACCCATATATTAACCCTGTTGTGTAGGGGGTGCAGAGGTCATTTGAGGTCAGATGCTTGTAGGAACAAATGGTGAATGTTCATACCTGCATACTGAGCCATACTCGATGTGTGATCAAACTTTGGATTGCATGGTGAGATCCCTGATAGGAGCCAATAACGATGCTGGAACCTGTTACACCTTAATAGATAATGGGCGAAAACGAGAAGGACAAGAAAGGAGTCGGGGTCATGCACACATTAATTCAACAAATGTAGGTTCTATTGATATAGGGTTAGGCATAATATCGACAGCATGTGGTTCATATCCTCTGCAAAATTCTGCGCCTTGTTAAAATCATTATCTCAAAAATAGCAATTTCTGGAGATATCTTCAGATCGAATTTAGCATCAAATGTGGCAGCATTTTGCATCTAGCCCATCCTCCATATGCGAAAATTTTCCAAAGGGGAGGGGGGCAATGGCGGTGGAACCGGGGGGCCTGGGGGCTCAGCCCCCCAATGAAAAAGTTGAGGGGGCAAATGCATGATAAGCCCCCCCCAATATTTACCAAGGCTCCGAAACGTGCATCTGCCCATTTTTCAATGCATACTTGTCGATCTGTCCGATGCACACGTATACTATATAGGTGTGATAATTTTAGTAAATGCTGGGGGGACCCTCGGCCCGTCCCCTGGCTATAGACCACATTGTCACCCCAACCGCGTCTTCACGCCCTGTGAAAAGTGGAAGCAGTGAGTGTGAGTACCGGTGAGCGCAACACAACTTCGTCTTAAGCCAATGACTTGCTTCATTTCAGCCAGTTCTCCAACATCCCCTTACTACACTCAAAAACGTCTTTGCGAGTACACTACGAGTAATAGCTACTCTCTTAAAACACCATCGAATATACAAATTACAATGTTTTTACAGACTTTTACGTGCAATCTGAGAAATTGCAGGCTTGAGACCCATATTTTAGGGCTAGGTATTTGCAGCATAAAACACTCGGGAAGTGCCGTTTCCGGCCATCTGGGGGTTTGAAAAACCCAAAATTTTCTTGTACGCTCCGCGCCAACCGATGGTGGCGCTCCGCTTAGATAGTCTCTACACATTAGCCCCCCCCGCCCAATAATTTTCCCGTTCCGCCGCGCCTGGAGGGGCACCCCTCCCCTTAGACCCCTCCCACAGGACGGCGATCCGTATCCATCTAAGTGCCCCCCCATCAAATGCTGGTGCCCCCCCTGTGCCCCCCCAGACTGAAAAGTCTGGTGACGCCACTGGTCGGAGGGTGATTATACTACAGGTGCTAAAAGGTTGCCAGAGGCTCTAGACACAGTACAGTGAAAGTGAATTTCTTGTGAAGAGACAGGTAAATGAGGGAAGAGTAAATCCCAAGATTCTAACCAGAAAGCCAAACGGCTTACTGATTCCAAAATCGCCACATTTCATTCATTCATATATTTGATGTTTTACACTGCAGACAAGATTACAAGTTTTAACCATGTTCTACAAAACTGACTTGATGGACAAGATTTTTGCACTCATGAAGACCTGTGTATTTACAAGGTTATACTTTCACTTGACCTAAACTGAACTTTTGAGTTTGACAGAAAGCATATTTAAGAAGCTTTCACTCACTATGCTGGACCCAGGGTACAAGTATGAACTTCATCCAACCTTCACTTTTTTAGTTCCCTGTATATTCTTGCTTTTTAAGACATTGACCTCTGTTGACCCTTGACCTCCACAGAAACCAGTAGGGTTTTATTTACGCACTGAAGTAGACGCACAAATACCATATATTAAAGTTCACGCAACCTTTCCTGTTATCATGTTTACTGTCCTGATCACTTGAGTATCACTTGTATCAGTAATCAATAGTCATCAAAGTTGATGGATTCTGGATGAGTGAAGTAACCTTGAAGACTAAATTGTCTGTACTGTAATTACTACAGAATTCAGATCGGGTCAATAGGAAACACTTTGACAAACTATGTCACTGAGAGATGTGTGTCTTTCACTCTGTCAAAGTAGATCAAAATCCTTCTACATGGTCACTATTAGGGACCAGGTATCAAAACCACATATTTGATAACGCTTACCATGCACTTCAGTTCTATGCAATTATCTTAGGTATTACAAGTAACATCACAGATACTGTACCTTTAGGGTATTCACCCTTGGAACTTACCAGGTCTGGAAATTTACGAATGACAGGCTTACCTGTTTCCTCACAACTTCAGCACTCTGACTATACCGTGCTTAGAGTAAACTGATAACCTTTTCTAACACTGTGCACCCTCTATGACCGGAATCCGCGAGTCAATGACCTCCCTTCTCATTATTATCACCCAAAGTGCTTAGATCTACTCAGAGCAAAATGTCTGACACATCAGTCGATTAAACATTCATAAGAGACATTTCTTTGAAAATTTCTCATCTGTTTATTCATCAAGTCTTGAAATAAAATGAACAATTTTTGGATAACTGAACCTTGTTGCATGATGTAGGATTTTTCTAACAATTGGCACTTCCCCAGGGCTACTAAACCAAAAGTTAAAAAAGTTTCCAATCTGTTCCTGCCATTGTTGAATTACAACTTGTGACTAGTCACAATTTGTAAAGGAACTGCACTTGTTACTGTACCACATTTCTATATACCCGTAAAATTATCCCAAATCTTCAAAGCCCCGTGTCACATACAAGCAAACAACCAGACACAGTCACAAAATCACAAAGACTCAGACTTTCAGCAAGGAAGAATGAGATGCTTCAAATCAAAACCCTCTCCATCCATCTTCCTATATTAGATACATTTATTCTTTACATCACTGACATTCTCCTCTAACAGCTCTTACTCATCAAAGATTCTATTTAATAAGTCCAGGGTATCTTAACCCACATCATCACATACCGTAAACTACTGCAGATTCCGTATAACTGCCAACTGCATACCTTTCGAAAAACTTGCAAGGTATGTGATTATATTTTGACAGCACCATCGGCGCTAATTTCCACGTCGCTGATACGTAAAACATGCAAAATTCACAAGCTCTCACAGAAAAACAAGGCGATATATTTAAGTAGGGACAGTCTGCCTGGCATAAATCGTAGGACTTGAATTTAATAACCATGCACGGATCCTTCAGGTAAATCCATACAGGATTCGATGATTGCGTTGCGGTAAGGATAATCACTTTCACTTTTGAAAAGCTTAACTGGGATTCACCTCACCAAATTTGCTCCCGCGATCGACGACAGCTTAATAACTAAATGCACACCTGTTGTGAGAGTTAGCCAGAATGTGTTTGCATTATCAGATTAATAGAATTAGCCATGAAAAAAAAAACACCATCTCGAAATAGCTGGTGGTGTGTTTTAGGTCTCGTAGCAGTAGGTACAGAGGAAGGCAGATGTCATACAAAGGTTACAAGTGGCAGACTTTGCTAATATTTCTTCACCTGTTTTATTTACTTCTTTTCTTTCTTTCTTTCTCTTTTCTTACTTGCTTTTTTTTTACTTGTTTTCTACTCTCTATTGCTTTTTCTTGTTTATTATTCACTTAAATTTGAAATTGTTCAGAGTTTTGTTTAGCAGTTATATTGAAGGCTCTCCAGTTTTGCACATGTACATAATTGCTACATGTGTACATGAACATAAACTGTTATACAGTATCTTTGAACTTGTATGTCAAATATATGACAATTTTGCATCGCGTTTTGCTATGATGCGACACCGGATAAATTATTCACTGTTGTATAGTTTTCATCTCCTCAGCCATAGGCGTAGGAGGCGGGGGAGGCTGAGTGGGGCTACAGCGCCCCACCCAAATTTTTGTGAAAATTCAGGCAAGATGCTGAATTTTTCGGGGCACCTACTGAAAGAAAAATAACTGTGTACATATCTTTGAACTTGTATGACAATTTTGCATAGCATTGTGCTATGATGCGACACTGGAAAAATTATTCACTGTTACATAGTTTTCATCTCTTCAGCCATTTGATCTCTCGTTGTAGTCCTTTTACCACTTCTTGCTTCCCTCTTCTTATATGTTTTCATACCTCAAATTGGTCCAATTTCATGTTATATATTAAGTCTGTCCATCGGTCTATTTTTAAAAGTGTCCTTTTAGAGTGTTCGGAGTTTGACTTCCGAAAGATCCTGTCAGTATTGAAGTGTCCGGACATCTAACTTTTGTATATCTACTGTATTATTACAAATTCAATGATGGCAGATAAGATACTAAGGCAGAGCCCTGGATTCCCTGGAAACCTCGAGAATATGTGGAAATGAATTGTTCAGAAAGCAGACAGTATAGATATATAGTAACCTGATGATGATAGTAAAGACAGATATAAACTGACCAAAGATTAACCAATAACTATGAACCATTGATAGCTCAGGAAACCTAAAAAGACCACAATTTAGCTATCTCAGCCAGTCCTTGTAATAGAACAGTTATCTGCTAAAATCTTTGCTTAAATTATCTTAAACCAGCAGCAATAGTTTAAAGGCCTCTCAGGTCACCAAACCGAAAGGTACCAGATTGTTGACGAGAACGTGGTTCTAGGAAATGAGAAAGACACATATCACAAATGGCAATTGCAGACTTTTTATATGTTATAAAATAACCGCTTAGAGATTTCCTTTGAACATAAAATGTAGAATCTACGAAGTGAGAATCACAAAAGTACAACAACAACGAATCGTTATTGGTTTGGTATATATACTTTCAATGGAACGTGGGATTCGGAGTAATGTTTCATCCAGCACGTATAGCACAGAGCAATTGAAGGGCAATGACCAACACATATATATATGTGCAGAATTATACATGATTTTTTCCCCAACCTTTTGAGATTCATTCAATAAGCAATATTTTTCTGAGCTTTACTTGTTTCTGACTGTTGGGTTTTGCTCACGGATAAAAAGATATCCTGCATTGCTGATTAGGATTGTTTTCCTGGATGTGATTCTGTTTTGAAAATTTAGTTTCGTCTGACACAGCGCACAGTAGAAAATATATCCATCTTTAAATGGTTAGCCTGCCAATGCTAATTCACAGTATCCTCAGCATGTTACAGTTCGTACTTGGTGTCGTTGAGCGTGAAAACTCGGGGGGTGCACATACCTACGACTAAGACTGATCAGGATTCAGCAAATTTCAAGTCACATCAGGTTTACTTAAAAGCCAACTCAACATACCTTTTTCTCCCAACTGGAACTCAGCAATGTCAGTAAAATGCAACGCTGCCTAGCTTCAACAAATCAATCAATCATTCATGGGCAATTTTGCATACTTAAGACTTACTCAAGCATCTGTCGTTAACATGTGCACTGATCAGTCGTTCACTGTGTGACTATGGGTCTTGACGGCTATTGAAAGGTCTACATACAGACCGTGCATCCTAACAGTCCAGTTACAGTGTTACTGTACATATAGTTCTGCGCATAGTGTGGCCAGTATTACAAGGCCAGAGGTGTTCAAACACCCCACCCTGGTACTTACTTTACATCAGGCTCTATAACTTACTTACAAATTTGCTTTCAAATCTCAAACAACGAGGAAAATAGACAAGTTTCAAAAACTCCAGTCACTGTAGAGTAGACGCATGGTGAGTAGAAAAACTCCTGGAAACATTGAAAGTCTGCATCGAAATGGAAACCGACTTTGTCAATGATGATGACACACTTAATTTCGACTCCAAGTACCACACTTCTCGATAAAACTCACTTTCTTTCAAATTTGTAAAAAATTTAGAGAAAATGTTTTGACAAAAGTCACAACCACACTGACTGCAAACTTTGGTCCTTCCATCTTGGTTGTAAACTTCTGGCGATGCAAATTAGTGTGCAGTATACCAATGGGATCATTCATCATGCTAAAAGGAACCTGGAGGCATAACAGCATCTTTGCAATGTGTGTATGACACTGTCTTTATGTTTCTACGATAAATATTTGCCGAGCGCTATCAGAGCAACGTGCAGCTTTTTGGCCCTGCTCCTGAAGGGGTGCGACCTTGCTGGCATGGTACACCTACTGTAGAGAACTGAGTTCTTGGCATTTTACTGGCATACTGGAGCAAGTTTTGAGTATTTTGTTCCATTAATAATAAGAAACTTTACTTTTAACCACACTCGATAAACAATTTTAAAAAATAAAAATTTAAGTTAGTAAGTCTGGAAAAATGGGATGGAGACCAAGAAAATGCTGAATTAATATGAACAGCATGCAACTTTGGTTACTGTTCATTGAATGACTTGAAATTGTTGCAAAGTAATGAAATCTGTTTTTTTTTTTGGGGGGGGGTTAGTGGTTTGTGGTATATGTTTATTATGTATAGGGTATTACATCAAGAGGTCAAATGAATCATTGTGTGGCCAAGCTTCTAGCTATTGTACACCCAAATTGATAACATTTTTAGTTTGTAAAGAAATTATAGATAGGCCTACAGAAATTCAGCATACAGTACACTGGAAGGAATTTATGGATGCTGAACTATAACCATACCTACACTGTCAACATACAGTAGTCAGTAGGTGACAATTTGTGTGAACATTATAAACTTATGCCAATTAGCTAATTAAGTTAAAACAGCAAGCCAAGAAGCTTAGTGATTCCTTGCCAAGTATTATAGTAGCCTATAACAATTGAAGGTTTATAATCTTGCACAATGACAGTTCTGATGTATATACTTAATACGGTGGATAAACATACAAGGTGTGAAGTTCATTAAAAATGTACTTTTGGAACTAAATTTGGATTTCAAACTTTGACTTCCATTGACCTCAAGTGAACTTTGGCCACCACAGAAACCATATTACTCATAAATGTGGATCCACATACCAAATATGAAGTTCATACATGCTGTACTGAGTTTTGGTTTTTGAGTGGTTTTAATTTTTTTTTATAACTTTGACCTCTGTTGATCTAAAATGACTGTTTACCTACATAGAAAATGATAGGGTCCTTGTATTGCAGTATGATGGATCCATATAAATAGTATGAATTAGTTCATCTGAGCTTTACTTTCTGAGCTGAATTGTGTACAAGCTGGTGTTTACCTCATATGAACTTTGACCTCCACCAATTTCAATAGGGTCTTGACACTAACTATGCGAGGTTAAAATACCCAAACCATGAAATTTAACAAGGATGTAACTTTTAGTTATATTTACAACTTGGTTTTCAGACTGATTTCATATGACCGTTAACCTCAATGGAAAACAATAGGGCTCTAAGTGCACAATAGATTAAGATGGAACCATATAGCAAGTATGAAGTTCATTCGAGCTTCTTCATTGAGTTATCGTTCATCACATGCCAAATATGTACTGTAATTCACCCACCAAAATAGCTTTAGAAAATTAGAGTTGCCTTGTTTACAAGGCTAGGTGTTGCACACACACAAATATGGACACACAGATCCTGAATTAACTTGCATGACATCAACTCCAGATACCATATTTTATTTTCATAGAAATGTAACATCTGCAATATGGTCTAGGTTAGAGAAGAAAGAATCCGGGATATTTCTTAACATTGGATAAAAAGCAAATAAATGTTGCGGTGAGATAAGTAGGCGTAAACAAAAAGTTGGCTTAGGCCCAACTTACTACATAAAGCCTAAATATGATTTTTATAGCTAGACTGCAGTAAGCTCGGTTTACAAAGTAACACCATTGCTGGACTTGCCTTTTGTGGGGAAAAAAGACTTTCTATACATTTCAAGAGCGACTAACTTGACGTTGCTATGTTAAATTTCCTAAAGTGTGGCATAGTAGCCATCACTCAATATTGGTCGAAGAGCCTAACAAACTTCACGGACAACAACATACAAACTCCGGCTCATATACAAAAGTATCCAACTGTACCTGAGATTGGCCTCCAATGTGGTTTGTAAGGTAGTGTAGTATTATAGGGAAATATACACGTACTTCGATGATTAATTTAATCTTACCTGTTCAACAAATAATGTAACATCTATTCCTTCCAATTCTTCCGTTTGTCTGTCTGTATGTCCGCAAACAAGAAAGGGGTTAACTTTATAAAATATTCCACAACATTATAGTCGGTCTCCGGAAACTTATAAATCACATCAATCTAGCAGTGTAGTCCTCTGCTGCCTGTTGCACGGAATTCCGTACGTACACGCACTCAGTTGTGCTGTAACATACAACAATGCGCACATGTACAGTGGAAGTACCTGTTTAAAGATTTCACACTTTTTTACAAATTCACAACTTCTAAAACAAAGTTTTATACGGAGACCTTTAAACGCCGTTCATCAGTTTCGGAAAGAATTACTTTCAAGAACAATCTTGTTCGACTTCGACTGACAAACATAGTTTGTTCGACGTTGATGATTGTATGAAGAAGAAGGAGGAGGAAGATAAATATTTGTCTATTTTTGACTAATTCCGCAGACATAACCGTTCCATCTCATGACATCCGATGGCATCTCTATCAATCAAATACAATGTACTGTGTTGGCACAATCTGTTGGCATGTAAATAGTTGCACGCAATGGTTAAATACATATTGATGTATGGTGACCAGGTGCTGGATATACTTATATACATGCAGGGTAATCTCAAACGCCACCAACTTCAAAAAATTTAATCGCATTCCTGCGCAAGTTGATCTTTATATTGCTCCAAGTTAATTTCATATTGTTTTATTACATTGAGTTTGCAACCGTTTACATTAGTAGGCTATATGTGTTCTTGTTGTTTTGTGCAAGGTATCATATCCGTCCGTAATAAAGTTAATTAACCGAGCCTCGGCTTATGTAATGGGCCAAGTCTCATGGCATCATGTTACTTTACAAATTTGTAAGCTCGTATATTCGCTGCACTTTACTGTCATTTTATATAACCTTAGCCTATTCATTCTATATATGTTCTAATGGACTTAAAAAGACTATAATCTTTGATTGGGGATTTCCTGGACTTTATCATTTTATCGTAAACTTCACCGTGACGGTTCATAAGGAAGTCACAGCGTGCCAGGTAAATCTCTCATCGTTATTTCATTGTGAAACGTCGTAACCGCAGTAGGTCCGTATTTTTCAGGCTTTACAAGTCACACGGGGTCCACACTGCATATTCCTTACAAATTTCTAGTGGCCCACATACCGTCATATCGAGTAATTAAACTCCCGGTTTGGAATAGCTAGTTTCAAATAAATCGTCATTTGAACTGGGCAATTTCATCACCACTTGTTACCCAAGTTCTTGATCGCATACGCCACGCAGCACAGGGCCGTAGTCATGGGATGGGGTGGACACTCCCCCCTACCACAAGAAAACTTACTTACAAGAGGCTTACATTTTGGCATGACAGTAAAAGCTTCTTCGACTTGGCGAAGTGCAGTTCAGTATTTTTTGGGTTATTTATCATTAACATGTAACCCTCTTCTTCTTTGATCATAATTCACACCAGATAGATTAAGTTTTGCGAATTTTGCACCTGACTTTGTAATTCTAAATTTGATGACTTATAAAGTTTTTCTTAAGCTGGGCCTATACAAAAAAATTTATATATGGGATGCCTTCTGTAACGTCTATGTAGCATAGGGGCAAAATAATTGCGTTACTTTATTGGAAAAGTTTAAGTGTAAACAAATTTCTGTGTATTCGACGAAATATATGCGTTTAATGATCATGTGCAACCAATTTGTAGAGCCTATAAAAAAGAGAACATTAAAATTGGTGGGGCGGGGTGAGTATATTTGCATGATTGATTCCTGTCATTAGGCATGTACCATAATGTAACCCAATCCGTGAATATTTGAATAGATCGTACACATTAGACCAGTAACGGAAGCTTTTTAACTCCATGGCGCTGCATTAATGACTGGTGGGGTACTATTGCTACATTAAACGGATATTCTATTTTTCACGTGATAATGCTACAAGTTCTAATTTCCTTAAATTTTCCAGTTAAACTGTTCATTGACCAGTCCTAGGAAACTTAAACACAAAGTATGGTTACTTGAAGTTTGATAAACAAATGACAATAGTGTGCTGCAAGAATTCATTGACGATATAACATCTTAGCACCCCTCCCCTCCCCCGTGACAAAATGGTGGTTGTGTCCCCTGCTAGTTTAGTTGTGGTGTGTGTAAATTTTGCACAATGTGGATCTCATTCTCTACAGAAAATGACAGATTGTATGTATTTGAGCAAGAAGCTCACACTAACAGTCCCAACAATGTTACCCTCACATTTTGAGCAGGATCTCTAACATTGACTGGTATGTTGGTATCACTTACAGCTGTGGACCTGGGCCCCACATCCATTTCATACTTACATTGTAATTGGCAGCCAGCCAATGAAGAAGAACCCATTAGGGCCAAAGGCCAGGAAGTGTGAAATTAAAGCTTACAATATCGTAAAAAGCTGCAACAGGGTATGAGCAGCTGATGGCTGAAGGGTTGGTTGTCTTTGGGAAGGGGAAGGCACAGGGACATGAGGGAATGGTGTAATTTTTAAGAAGCATTGGAGTCTTGGCCTACAGCATATTGAACGCTAGGAAGAAGTCCTTAAAATGTCTAGCTCAGTTTTGTAGGGTACTGAAAACAAGTTTGAATTGTTAAAGTTCCATTGTTCTAAGAAGACAAACTACTTGGATTCTTTCCATACAATTAATAAAATAACGTAATGGCAAGTGGAAACCGCTAAACAGTATTTCATATTTTAAAAGGAGATGAATACACAATAAATCAGAGAAATAAACCATGATTATTTGCTGATTTTATTAGTATTATTAAAATCCATCATTCTACTTCAAAATTTCAGAGGATTAAATCAAGGAATAAACAGTTCCCATTGTTCCTACCTTAACTGATATCCGGTACCTCTATCGCTACCCCTTCCCCACCTACACCTCCCCCCCCCCAACCCTCTACTTTACTCAAATTTATACTTTCTCATAGCCTGGGTAATAACTAATTTACTATGAAGCAAGTGATTATCATATATCCCTGCCCCATACCACCACTGCCTCTCCCCTCCTGCCCCCTCTCCCCACCCTTCCCCCTCTACTAATGTTCTCACCTTCCCATGGATTATTACTTATGTAATATGATGCATGGATCATTTATGCTGATATGAAGCATTCTACCACTTATCCTCTATTGTATTACAACCATATTAAAGAAACAGGCGTTAACCTTTAAACATGAGAGCTTTCATATTTCAAAGTGACTGTACTGCCTGATCACGAAGTCAGGTTCACACAAATATCACTTATAGGGTGTGAAGACTCGCACAAAAAGAAACGTCTAATGCCGGTAATCTGACCTAGTTTCGAATGAGGTGTAACAGAAGTGTTAGACAACACCATCGATCCCAGAAAATACACACACAGCTTGCTACCGTCGGTAATTAGACACTAGTGTACAGTCAGTAAATACAGCTGCGGTCAATACACACAGCACAGTGTACAAAAGCCATGGACATCTCAGGTCCAGCTAAAGATAACAAGGTATCACGTTTCATTACTGTCTGCATTTTGTAGCGACACAAACAAACGTCACTAGCAAGCAACAGAAAGTTAACTTTTTCAGATGGCCGCAAGTGGTTTGGGGAGAGTCTTCAATGCCTTTAACTCTTATGATGTCCTGTGCACAATGCAAACATAAATTTGTCACAGAAATCTGGTACTGCCATCATTACTTGGCCTGCCTGTTACATATATGAAACCAAAATAATGAATCTTCTGTCCAACAAGTAATTTCCAGAACGAAAGATTGAAGTTTACATTAAAGGAGCAGTCCAGACGTTGAGCCTTGAAATTGAAAATAGCAGAAGAACTATGACCCACATTGTTTCGCTTTCTCTCCCTCTATGCTGGGTTACTTCAAACAGCCAACACTCAAATTCTGCCAAAACTCCTTTAAAGCAATTGATGGGCCAGTTGTTCAGATACAAACGTTTATAATCTGTCGTTGTTGCTCTTACCAATACACAAAAATGTTTTTTTCACAATTTCTCTGTGTAAGTTTCCTCCACATTGATTACACATGTGTATGTGCTAGTCTAACTCCTGCTTTAATGTTTCTATGTTATTAACAAAATGTCCTATTCTTCTTATGGAAGGAATGTTATCTTTTTGCTAAAACTTTGTGGAGGGAAGAGGTATTTCTTCATGATTACATCGAGTTCCTCCAGAGCCAGTTGTACATGTAACAACATCACTTCATCTTTCTCTTTAGTCCTGAGTAGTTTAAGAAGCCGATAAAGATTTCCCATCTCAGTCTCCAGTACCTGCAAGATGGAAATATAGATACAGGATATTTTCTTAAGAAAAGTCACCCAAGAAATAACCTGGACACGAAAAAGCAAACAATCGAACGACTGATCCGCTCTCAAGCCCAGTTCAATTGCATAGAGACTGTGACTGTGTGATCATCTTCAGGTGTGTATCACGATTCCCCTACATGGGGAACAAAATGCTAAACATGATCTGAGCCATACAGGATATATACAGAAAACCATTTAAGTGAACAGTAGTTTGATATTGCTCAAGTATGGCATAGCACATTATGTAATAACATTGCTATGTCAGTATAGGACTTTGCAAAGGTATGTAGAAAGGGTATCATGTACATATTTAGACAAACTGTGCAGATGGCATTATCAAAATATTTGATTGTGTAAACACAGGATGTAAAGTATGTGTAAGATTACCACATCATAGTCAGTTGCAGCCTGTGTAAGTGTAGGAAGTGGTGTAACTTCAGGAAAGCACTACCACTAAGTTGTGCAATAGAGGGCGCTATGTAAGAATGGGTCATGTCAACACACTGCTATGTAAGTGAAGGAAGTGGACAAAGTATTTAGGCACCATGAAAGTGTATGGCTGCATAAGTAAGTAAACTTGTGTGTAACTGCAGAAAATTGCGGAAGCATAGGTTAGTTTATAAGAATGGCGTAAAACTACGGTTATATGAGAGCACATGATATATATATAGCATATTTAAGCGAGGAATTTCTTTAAAACTGTATGAATGTGTTCATATAAGAATTAGCTCAGCTACTTATTGATCTGTAGTAATTGAAGATACACAGTCGCTATACAGCACACCCTAAGTTCAAGATAAGGAGTGAGTTCAAGTATATTGAAGTATAAAACATAATCATGTTTATATAGTTTGAGAATACCATCTGCAACATTTCTCGTAGCAACTGTTCATTTTATTTCTCTCAACTAGAATTCCCTTGATCACTCACTGAAAACTACTAACTTAACAAAGCTAGGTTTTCCAGCTACAACCATAACTATGACTACTCTAGTGGAAGAAAATTTAGAAATAGTAAAAAAGAAGTTGGAAAATTGAAAGAAAAAGTAGGGTAGACAGACTGTAGGACCGGAACAGACATGTTACAATTTCAATGATGTTTATATTAAGTATAAAACGAATAAGTGAAATCCAGAAAGTGAATTTTGTTGAGAATGAACTTATTTGTGGTGAAAACACACATTACAAAAGCAAAGCCATAAAGTAGGATAAAGTAGGGAAGAGAAGAAATTTTGATGAAAAAGTAGAGAAATTAGGACTGTAAAACAAAAGAGGACCAGGAATTGAGGAATATTAGTATCACTTCACAGCCTGCTAAGCTCTGAACTTTACAAAATTTGAGGGAATCTTTTAAGACTCACTTCCAGAGCATCGGTCCCCAGTCCTCGTAACAGAAGACAGAGTACAAGAACACATGCTCTTCGAACAGTCACCTCAGAATCGGCTTGGAGAACGGTCGTCAGGCACAGGAAAATCTAAGTTTAGAAGAAATCGATTGATAAACTTAAAATGAAATATGTAATTTGGATCTTGACTGAGCTTTCAAACAAAAATTGACTGAACAATATAAAAACTTCATTCACTCTTCCATTACTCCCCTCCCCATTATTTTACACCCCCCCCTCCCACCCCCTCCAAATTGTCCCTCCTAAGACTGTCACCTCCTCGTCCAATGTCCAATCCTGAGATTGTCTCCTGCCCCAGACTGTCCCATGCCAAGATTTTCCACTTCCAAGATTTCCCCGTTCCCCAGAATAGTGCACTCCCAAAAGAGAGAAAATAAAAAAAGCATGATTAATAAAATAATCCATTTTAATATGGGGGCTATTTTTGTTGAGCTTCAAAGTTTTTCTCCAAAATTCCAAGACTATAAGAATAGTTTTACTGCTGAAAATGAATAGTCCAGGATCTGCTGAATAATGATGTCAAGGGACAGACCCATGCCCAGGAAGGAATTGGTACAAACCTGGCTCATGCTTTGCTGTATTTGAAGCAATTGAAAAGAGAAGACATAATTGAAGTCAGCATTCACCCAAAAAATCCTCAAAAACGGCAGAAATAAGTCATTCCGTGGCTTACTTTAACTTCCAAAATTAACTTTACTCTTGTAACCTTGCAGTATGTACTTGACCTGAACAACCAAGCAAATGCAGACTTACCTCATGAATACTGCCAGATATAGAGAATCTCAAAAGTTGACAGATTTCTCCAAGATTGGAGAGACTGCTGGCTCTGATGTGTTCATCTTCATCTTTAGCACCAAACAGAAAGACATTCAGCAGTAGTTTAGAGTAGAAAGGAGCCATCTCACCTATCAGATATGATGAAAAGAAAATAACATCATTTTCAAGAAATAAAATCATACTTTTCATTTCAAATATATGAAGGATGACTCACTAGGCCAGAAGGATTGGGATGAATATTAAAAAAAAATTATAACATCTGACACATTTCTTCCATTAACTTGCCTATTCTATGCATTTGTATCTTGGAGTGTATCAAATAAATTAGTTCTTACCATTTGTCTGTTTTTTTCGGTGTATGAATTTCATTTCTTACTTATCTTTAACTTATCTCAAACACACTATGGTTCTCTGTGTATTAATAACTGCTAATATATCTTTGCAATTGTGTAGCACCTGACAAATTACCCTATGAATTGTCTTTTTCTTTTTGCTTTTACGTTTTTTGGTTTTGTTTCTTAAAAATTGTAATTACATAAAATGCAGCAGATGTTAATTGCAGTGCATGTCAACTCGTTATCGTATGACACAAAGATTGCCGATTCGATAGAAATGTTTGAACCAAAATATTTTGACTCTTTAAACTTGGAAAACTTTGCCCAACATAATACATCCACACTGCTAATGAGTCTTATACTGTTAAATGTTACTACTAACCCATCATCCGTGTGGCTTTCACTAATGCTTCACCGACTTTAAGCCTCGTCTCGACCGACCTCTTGACCTTCGACCTCTTTTCCTCTGTCTCCTGATATGAATATTCAGAGCATAATGCTGGAATGACCTCAGAAGCAAACTTATCCGACAACGACACCAGAGCTCCGACGGCCGTCAAGTAGACGTACGAATCATCGTTCGATAAATGTTCCAGAAACAATTTCAAGAGTTGATCTTGTTCTCGTAGAGCCTTCGGGTCCTTTTCCTGGAGGAGCCTCGACAGAGCAATCAGAGCATGGCCGCGGACTGGGACCAAAGGGTCAAATAATTCTTCATACGCCTTATCAAATTTTTCAGATTCGACTTGGTCCCGGCCCTTATCGACAGATTCATGTCCCATATCTCTTTTCTTGACGTCAGTTTCTTTGAACTCTGTCCTGGATTTCACTTCCATATGACTTGATTCGGTATGTTCTCCCTGTGATCTATGCCCCTCTCTGCCTCTTTCCTCTTTCTCATCCAGAGATGCCTCTTTGAAGTCATCTAATGTATCTGTTGATTGAATCACTTTATTCCCTTCATTTACTTTAATTTTGTCTCCTGATTTTAACTCCTCTACTCTCTGAGTTGCTCTACTCTTTATAATCTTTTTGCTCTTCTTTGGGATCTGCTTGTCAATTTTTCCAAATTTGTGCAACATTTCTGTTGCATTTTCTGTCCATACCGCACCCTGGGTTGCTATGGCGATGCGTAAGTCTGCTGCCATCTGTTGTAATGTCTCTGAGGGATGTTGTGAGGCAATTCTCTCCAAGAGAGGGAGAAGAGCTTTTAGGGATTCTCTGTTTTCTGTTGTTACTTTCTTCTATTTTGAAAACAAGAGAAGCAAATCAATTTAATAAAAACATTTGCAATTTCAAAAGAAAATCTTCTTATACAGATATTTCAAAGATGAATAAATACCCCAAAATTTGAAAGATAAAGAAGGAATGTTCAATTGTTTTGGCTCAAGAAATCTCGCACAAAAGACTTGAATTTAGTCCAAAATGCTACAAGTAGTAAATTTTTCAATTACCTGTGTTTTTCCACCAATGATAGCTGAGATTAATCCAAAAGCAAACATGACTGTTTCCGCTTCGAAACCTCCAAGTAAATTCCTTCCCTCTCTCTCGAGATGTTTGCAAGCTCTCTCCAACGTAGCCTGAGCAAACATGATCATGTGCTCCAGACTCTGAAGGACGGTCGGTCCGAGACCCTCGCAGAGTGACGAGACTAACGCGAGCACGCGGAGGGAGCGTTGGACGTGAGAGATTTGCTGCAGCTGACGAGATTCTACCGCGAGTAGCAATTCTTCTTCGGGTCTAGAATCACCGCTAGATTTCCCATCATCGTCTTCCTCATCAAGGAGAAAACTCAACTCCTGATAGTAAAGTAAAAACAGCTAAATGTCATCTCCTTTGACTGATCCGGGATCTCTCATAGTTTTATCAACTTTAAACCAGAACTCAAAAGTCACTGAATAAAACATAATTCAAAATTACAGCATTTTAAAACCACTCACACTCTCTTCTCCCAGCCACTCTCACCTCACCACCAACCCCCCACATCTCCCCCCCCCCACACACATAAACACCCCATACTTAGACATTTTCTTCAATATTTGGGAATAAATATAATGGCCAGAACCAATTTTATATTACATTTCAGTATCACTTTTACCTTCAAGACCAAAATGAAGAAATCCGCAGCCAGGCCATCCAGTTTTCCTTTCCCAGCGAGAAGCAAGTCTGCACAGCAGGCAGCAGACTGCTCACCACTGAATACTGAATCTGTGAAACGTTCATCATAGCTGTAAAGGAAGTAGCATATTTCATTTTGAATGGTTTGTTTTTCATATTCCAGCAACTATCAGTCTTTATATAAAATCAAGATAAACAATCAAAAAACAGTCTTCTTGTAAATCTAACAAATATTTTAAAAAACTTTTCTGTTACTTGTTGTGTCGTTTTTGGCCTCCCTTGTTCCTCTCCCACCTTTGAGGGGCTTGCCTGTGTTGTATGCTCTTTTACGTGTTGAGAAAAACTACTAGCCATGTGCGCACATGGTGTCATCTACGACAGACGAACAGGCAATCGAGAGACAAGATTTTCAGAGTAAAGTCGTGGATTTTTCACTCCCTATTTGAATTAATCAAATTTTCCATCCTTCCCTTTCTTCTTACAAGAAATAAATCAACATTCTCAACGTACTTATAGTATATCTACTATCTAGCTACATCAACTATTAAATTAATATCTATATCAAAGTACATGAACAATGGAAAACTGACTGGGATATTGTAAATGAAGCTGAAAAAAGGGTGGAAAAACATTTTGCCAGAACGGGAATCTAACCAGTGACCAGTTGATTATCCTGAGGTCTCTGTTTCACATCCCGTTTCTGGTCAAAATTTTCTTTGCTCTTTTCAAATTGTCATTAATCATAACAAAGGTTCTTTCATCAGTTTTCATCTATTCAATGCTCCATAATTACATCCATGTTTATTAATGGGCTGTAAAATTAGGCTGGATAATTGAAACCTTTAATATGTCATGAACCTAAGCCATTTTATTATTCCTACTTGCAGAATGCATAAAGTTATGTCATAAGGGAGGTAAACTTATCTTTAAGTTGATGTATGATGTACAGTCTGAATCATGAAACAGATACTAAGTTAATAAAACATTTTTTGTGTCTCACGTCGGCTTTACCGCTGTATTTTGCTTCCATGTTACCTCGTTCTTGTTCATCGATGGCTGTTTATTTTCATCTGGTGTACCTTTTCCATCACATGACTAGCTATGATAAATATTTCCTAGAGATGAGAACCACAACCGAGTGAAACATTACTCGTTCGTCGTATGAACTTCACTTTACCTCTTGTGCACACTACAGACAGCAACAACTCCACCAGACGACCCTTCGATGAAATCGATGTTTTGATGCATTCTGGGATACTTCTTGTGCCCTTTCACCTCGGTGATAAATGCCACCAGCTCTACTGATGCAGCATGGTCACATGATTGTAAGCCAAGTAGTAACAACTTCTCTACAGCTGGCCTACGAGAAAATAAAAAGAAAGATTGGAAAGGAATGGGTTGGTATAACCCAAGATGAGGGTTACAAGCAGAATACAGACAGCAACCTACCTTGTAGACCCAAAGTCAACACTTTGGAACAGGAATATAGCTGCTGTAATGATAGGATTGGAATTTGAGTATTTTATGATGATAGTTAAAAGCAGGGTAAATTTAAACGACATGAAAACCTGCTCTCTCTGGTACACAAATACAATTGATATAATGACAATTGGATAACATTAAAGTATTTCAATATGATAGCTGAAAGCAGGTTAAATCAAATCTAGTGGAACACCTGATATCTCTGGTATGTAAACACTGCTGATGTAACAGCAATGGGATGGAATATACTGATAGCTTAAAGCAGGATATATGTAACCTACCTAAAACCTGCTCTCTCTGCTACATGAATACAGTGCTTATAATGTCAACAGCATAAGATTGTGGAATTTCAAGATGATAGCTGACTGCAGGGTAAATTCAACTAACCTGTAATCCCAAACACTCTCCTTAGTACTGATATACAGTTGGTACAGAGGTAACATAACTGGATACAAGGTTTCCAACAGAACTGAGCTAGGTTCACTGCCTTCCAAGTAAACTTTACAGAGATTCTCCACACACTTTGTCAGACTGCCTTCTGTTGCTATGGTGACCACTTCACTCTGAGTGTTATCTGGCAGTTCTATAATAGAACATTGATATAAAAAAAAGTCGACATCAATTATCATAAACATCAATGATTATGAACATGTAAATTATATCTGTTATCATTCTTTAATCCAACAACTTGCTGTTATTAAAGTAATTTGCTAGATAATTTTTCCCCAGTGAGATCAAATATTATTATTATTTTTTTTTTGTGCAACCCTTAACTTTATACAAAAACTTATAACAAAACTAAAATAATTCTGTACAAACAAAACTTGAGGAATTGTTTGTATGTGTTTTGGTCAGGAACAGGATCTGGGGGGGGGGAGGTGAAGGGGGTGTGGAGTGGTGCAGGAAGGAACAGAGTTTGTATTTCGTTACCAGTCAAATGTCAAGTGGTCCCTATGACTATCTAACATGCATGTCAATAATAACACATTTGAAAGGTACATGTTGCCTCAATTTTGTCTCAAACTGGAGAAATCAAATTCAAATATTACAGCAAAAAATTGGTACATGAACACCAAATTTGCTTGATAGGTCTATAGTAACAGCTACTGCCCAGTGGAAATTATGTATAGCCTTTGAAAGTTTGTAAACCAAACAATGAAACATTACTGGACATTTAATTGGGTGGGACACAACATTTTTGGATAGGATTAATCAGTGAACTCTACTAATAAGCCACAGTCAAACAATTGTAACCTCGTAGATTTCTTTGTTTGTAGGGTTGTATCTCAACAGTAATTATTACAAGGCTTTGCCAAAGCGATGCAGAAGTTAGAATCCAATTACATCAATTGCAGCTGTCGCTTTACATTTTGGGGAGCGTTGTGGTCAAGTGGTTAAGGCAGTGGACTGGTGATCTAAGGATTACAGGTTCGAGCCCTGGCCAGATCATTGAGTTGTGTCCTTGGGCAAGGCACTTTATCTCAATTGCCTCTCTTCACCCAGGTTTATAAATGGGGCTTTGCGAGGTAACTTGTAAATATAGTTGCATGCGCCGGTTTGTGGCTGCACCCTGTGGAAAGTCCCCAGGAGGTGCCCCAGGAGAGATTGATTGACTTACGCACACTTTGGTGTGTAGGTGTGACAAGTTACCAATGACCAAGGCTAAATTGTACACGCTATGGTACATTAAGCGCCTTTGAACAATTTCTGTTGATTTTGGCGCTATATAAATGTCTATTGATTGATTGGTACATTTTTTTGGTGTAAGCGTGTTGATGTTGGGATCAATTCTGGTTTCTGGATTTGAAAATTGGTTTTATGAGATGCATTCATTTTCTTTAGTATTGATATAAGAGTGATATTCTAATAATTTTATTCATTAATAAACTATGAAAATGATTGTTGAATCAGCTATAATGTGTTGCTGTAAAACAAAACTATTCATGATTTGATACCTAGAATATGTGCTAGATTAATACTGGAATTGTAGTCCTTAAAGGCAGTAATACAAAGTATCCCTACAATTTTTGTGATTAAAAAGGAAACATTTTGTTGAAGAATAGAGCAAAATGTAATTAAAAGTGCCCATTTGTTGAAAGCAGTAAAATACTGCGATTTGTGATATGCAATGCAGAGAGTATCCATTTTGTCAAAACTTTGAGCTATTTTTTCGGTTTGCCCCTCAACAGAATGGCATATGTACCACTGCTCCTTGTGTGCCCCCACCCCCCCCCCCTGCCCCTCATCTCCCACTATCCCTGCTGACCATGCTTCTATGCAGGAGTTTGGAGATAAATCCAAGTCTATTTCCTGTTAGAAAGAAAACATCTAAACTAATAGAGAAATACTCACCAGATATTTCAAGGGTCCTAAGGAGGGGTTCTTGGAGGGGAGTGATCAGATATTTCTCTGCCAGTTGAGGTTTCTTGACCAACAGTGCTCCAATGGAAGTACAGCAGACACGAAGAACTTGTTGCAGAATAAGATGGTCCTTGTAATTAAGAAGTTGTAGAATCTGTGAAGAAATACGATTACCAATCACATTTTCTGATCTCCTTCTGGTTTCTACCACAAATATTTGACACTGATGAATACCACCCCCACCTCCCTCCCCAAAAGGAAAAAACTGCCCCCCTGGCAGCCAAGATTGTTTTCTTGTGAAGTGGAGTCATGGTCTGCAAAATTACCTTCCAACAGCCACATGTAGAGTTACCAGCATGATATTAAAATGGTGTTATCAATTGACAGAATATAATATTTTTGTTTTCCCTCTTTAAATTATCTGGCATTCCCAGGTGATAACTTGGTTCCTTCAGTACTTGGTTCCCATTTTAAGACCACTTCACCCATACTTGGTCTACCTTGATGAGTACTTGGTTCATATTTTAAGACCAATAAATACATACTTGGTCTTCTTCTACCTGTCAAAAACCAACCTGAGGGCAAACTGCTTTAAAATATTCCTCCTCGGAGATGGACGTTGGTTTGTACTCTGTCAGAATATTCGCTACTGCAACACATCTCTGCCAGTCCAAACTTGATGACTTTATCCTACCTGTGCTAGAATCTCCTTAGAGATGAAACAGAAAATAAGATGGAACATTTCTTTCTATTCATCCGCATGCTATCCATTTATTTTAATGATGTAATAAACTAATCTACATATTCATCATATCTCAAACAGCCACATCCTCCTCTTATCACTCAAGTGGAACAGTGGCTGGAATGAAACTGCAATGCAAAGTGACATATCTTTAAATCTTTATCAATAATTTACAATGTTCTCCACATGAATGCGACATTAGAATGAGCTACATGATCACCCATCAGTATAAATTTGTGACAGAAAAGAGGGTGAACATATCTTCAAGGTCACAAAAGAGTGTTAAACATTGCAGTTGTACGGTTCTTAAAAAAATGTAATTCGGGTATTTTATCTCAGGTTTTGTTTCCTGGGGAAAAATTTGGATGAGTCAATCTTTAATAAACAGGAAACACCTACACATGTTTTTCCCAATCAATTATTTGCAATTACACTTTGATCTATTTACAGTCAGTACAACAGCATTACTTACTTACCTGATATATCTAGCACAGACCTCAGTAAACACTGAACTCCCTGCTTCTGCACAATTCTCTCTATCAATAGGCCTGCGCAAACACCTCTTAACCAGGATGGTGATCTTGGTAGCGGGTTTTTGGACAGTGCTCTCCCTTTTTCTGTATTTTTGGAGCCACCTGGGCCTCCTTGAAGAACGAGGAGTTCCCTAATCACTGCTGGTTGATAAGCCTTTTCTAAGAGCCTTTTCAAATTCTGCTGGCAAAACTTTTGTCGGTCCATCTGGTCAACAGCTTTTGACGTAGTTTCAAATTCGTCGGAAGCTATAAGAGTATAAAATAAAAATTTCCCAACATGACATAATATTTTAAGAGTTTTCCAATTCTATAGCAGTATTGAAATGTTATTAGTCTATCTTTAGGGCCTCACAAGTGCCAGTATGGACACCACAGGAACAATGCTTTGGCATACATGTGTGATAGACAGCACCCTGCACAGTCACCAATTATAGACCAATTGGTAACCTAGCCATTAAGCTACATCTTTGAATTGAATTAACTGAATTTGCTTTGGGAAAAAAGATTTACTTAGCTGACCAGCAAAACTTTCACAAGAACATTTCCCATTTGTTTCCCCTGTCTTATGTATAAAATATAAAGACCTTTAACATTTTGCTTCAGGTTGGATAGCCTTCAGGTCAAGAATAATTTGCTGTAGTTGCAGATATGATCGAAGAAACAAGGAACAATTTATTGTTCAAGTTTTGTGAACTAGTTTTGAAGGCTCTGAAAGTCTGAATTTTGTCTCTTAAAAAGAAAATATTATAGTTTCATGTTTATTTAACTGCTATACATCTGTAAACCTGTACAGCAATCTGACCAATTTGCATAGCATTTTGCGATTGTTTAGTTACCGAATAAATTATTCCCTGAGAAATGCTATAAAGCATTGAGGTGGTATGGAATGTAGATGTGCCACTGGACCATCAACAAACTTTCTCAAAATAGTGAATGTACTACTGCTACTGCACCATTAATAACAAACGTTCAATCCACTATCACAAAAATGTTAAACAAACTAACTGCAGAGAATAATGTAATTAACTGTGTAAACATTTTGCATAGCAGGTTTGAAGGCTATGAACTGTGCCTCTCATAAAATACTGTCATTCTGTGTACAAAAACTGCTATGCATCTTTACACTTGTATAGCAACTTGCCCAGTTTGAATAGCATCATTTGGCTATGCCATACCGTATCAATTATTCAATGTGCTGTACATACCTGTTGCACTGCCAGTGGTGTCACTCCGAATAGAATTTTCGGCAGTATTAACACTAGCGACATTGTTGGAGTTTCCACCTTCTTTCCCTTCCGATCGAGGTTCATGTAGAAGTTGAAGAAGAGATGACATCAAGTCACCCAAATGTCTGGTTAGTATAAATCCACCAAGACTGGGAACAGTCACACAGGTCAACAAGGTATGAATCACCTCGTACAAACGCGAGTACACTGTACATTTTGGTAGGGATGATGATTCTGACAATATATTGCCGAATCCAGATCTCAGTTGAAAAGGGATTCCTACTCCTCTCGACAGGTAAGTACAAACTCCCAACGAAACCACAAACTGGAGAACAGTGGAGAGTACCTGTTGATGTCCTATACTGAGTGTGTCAGGGGCAAGTGGGGGAATATCGCCCGGTCGTCTGTCCTTACTAGCTATTTGAGACTTTTTAAATGCTTTAATTTCTTCAAGTAGGTGAGAATGAAGCGACTCCAAGAGAAGTAACAAGCATTTGGTATGCTGCCACCGGACATCTCTGAGGCATTCTGGATGAGATATCGTGGCCTTCAGACTCTGTCTAACTTCCTCTGAAATTGCTTCCACTGCAGTTTGGTTCTCGAGAAATTTTTCGAGGGTAGCAAGCGCATTGACCAGTGAATCATTGAACTGCTGACCTTTGTCAACTATTTGAGAGGATGGTGAAGCTACATCGAAAAGAAAAAGAGACAAATGGCTGTGTATAACTGGTTTGGTGGATGAGTACATCTATGTACCGACTGAAAACTGTTAAAATAAATCCAGAAATAATACCTGATATCACACGTAATCTGGGATGGGAACATCACATGCTGAAGAACATTATTTTGTTTTTTGATGGGTTAGGTTTGGGGGAAAGGATAGTGATGGGGAATGATATCACCTCCAAAGTAGTTTTTTTAAATGTTTTTTAATGAATTTTATGTAGCCTAGGCCTATGGTAACATCAGTTTACAGAAAAGTTAGTGTGTAACGTCAATAGAGGGATCATGATTTAGCTGTAATTTGAGTATCTTAATTGAAGATTAAACCTATGTAACTGTTGTAGCCACAAATCAAACAAAACACAGATTCCATAAGAGTTAAGACAGTCATGTTGTTACACATTCGCACAATTAGTACCAACAGTATTTTGAGTGGCTTGGGTTAGCTTTAATTATTACGTCGTCTCTCACCGCAAGAGTAGGTTCTCATTTCTACCTGCTACACGATGCAATCTTGTTACGTACCTTTTAATGAGGACGATTTTGCTGTCACGAGTATTTTGAAACACTCAAAGATAGTTGTCGTGGTTGACATGATCTCAGATTCTCGTTTGTAATCAACACAAAGTTTCGTATGACATGGGGTCACACTATTTCATAATAGACGGTCTCTATTTCATAATTAGGAAGAACGCCCTCAATTTCAAAATATTGGTTTCGGTTTGTTCATAGCAAATGATTGTCAGCCATAGAAATTGAACTATATTAATGTTTATGTTGTGCGCTCATTTGGATAAACGGCAAGCGATTCGGAACTTTCCTCCACTGGATCACATGTTTTTCTTTGAACATTTTAAACTATTTTCTTCAGCCCATCATTGATTTTGCAATTGTGCAGTTAGTTTTAAACAAAACGTATTGTGGGTCACATGATACCTTTCTTTTGAGGCTCCCATCCTCCACAATGGTACAAATTGACAACCAAAAGTAGTCATGGAAATTCAACTGAATCATTAAAATATTTCAACATTATTGACTTCGACAAGGTGCAAATGTACATTTACAATGTTGAATTGATGCTATATAGACATAAATTCTCATGAAAAAGCCAGATGAATTTCTGGTTGGGTAATGTTGACTAGTTTATTGATACTAAAGTTGAGCTAACATATTGACATCACATCACAATTTTCGGTAGAAAAATAAATAACTCAGAACAAATCCAAATATTTTGTTCTGCGAATTTTCGTAATTATTTATATTTTAATTTTCTCAGTGGTGTAGCTATTAAAAAAGGAGGTGCGGGTGGGAGGGGATTATGGGGGTTTTGGTGGGGGTGGGGCACTTCCCCAGTAAAATTTAAGTCTTATAGATGTCATGGCCAGGGCAGATCATAATGAATTTCAACACTCAAATTTTGGACTATTTTATCGCAATGTCGTTAATTATTTCATCTTAGATATTCAACCATTTCATTTTAAAATTTCTCAATATAAAACGTCGAGAAGAGGGTGGAAAAGTTGGAATTGCTTTTATGCTAAGGAACCAGCTGAATGATCCAGCATTGATGCGGTGTGCATCCTAGGTTGCAACATAGAGAGAGTCGGTCACATTTTGGAACCAAATTTTCATTTATTTCAGAAAGGGAATCCACGAGATTGTTGCAAATGGTACAATGGCACCCTAACTGATAAATTTATTATTTAGTTTATTCATAGCAATCCTTGAAAATACTGTCTTTGTAAAATCGTGTGTGCTTTAATATAACGACTGCAAGTATGAGACTATGATTTGTTTTTATTGTGGTTTTAAGAGCAGTGTACCTTTACTATACTGTATATATCGTGTACTAAGCACACAACAGGTAATAACCGCAAGGGAGCGTACGATCAATCCCGAACATAACAGTGGTGTGCGGTGCTCAGCGAATGGTTTGTACATCACAACACTATATTACATTAGCTCAGCACTGGTTCGTTAATAATAAATCTGCAGTGTGATATTGACAATACATCATTGTGCGTATAGTGGATTAACTCCTGCAGGTTCAGTTATAAACTTGGTATCTTCTGAAGCAAGTGGGTATAGTAGGAACCGTGATTATTAACCGGGAACTATCTGGGATTAACCGTGAATGTTGAAGCAATTCACTTACGAACACAAGTGAGTATTGACAGGCCAGTAGGCTAACTCTTCCCTGGTTCCGGAAATAATCACACACATGTAACGTTAGGCCTAACAAACATTCCCTCGCTGTGACAGTATTCGTAGTGTAACTTAGGGGGAAAGTCCGAACATTCTGCCGTATGCAATTCCAAGTTTCCAGCCTAGGCCCACGACCAGACTAGAGATAAGCTACGTAGGGCCTAAACCAGGAATTGGCATAGCCAACTAAGGTATTGTATAAGACCTTGCGACAAATAATAAGCTAGGGCTAGGCCATGTTGGTGCAGGCTTAACAATTCTACTTATATGTGAGACAACCCTTTGGCGATAGGCTAACCAAGTTCAGGCCTGACTTGATAACTAGGGTAAATATTTTCACTTCTGTTGAACATGCATAGGGCCTAACTTAATTTAGTCTTCGTCATCATATATTGTTCAGGCATGCATTTGGTAATTTATGTTTTTGAGCCCAAAGTGAGCCATAGTGTGCAAATGTGAATAGACTAGTGAGGTTAAACTAGAACTGAGAGAAGACCAAAATGTATGAATTGTAGGTTTTGTTTTTGCAATAGACACAATCAAGTTAAGTTGTTGATTGACTTGTTACTGCCAAAGTCATTTGCACAGAACCTTGTCAGAAAAATTGACACTATTTACTGATTAGCCTAATCCACCAATGAGATCTACATTTTGTGAATTATGACTAAATAGCCAAGGTGAATGTTGGACTAAGCTGTATGCATACAGACCATGTTTCAAGCTCTGCCTAATATGTATGCACACACTAGACAATTGTGTTGTTCTTATAAAATCTTTGTATATTGTATAAAAGAATAAATAAATGACATAGTATATATGTTTTCTTTTTGATTCAATAGATTTATGTTACTGGACTTTGTGGAATATTAGTTAACATCATGGAATCATACAGTGTGGTCATCTGTGTTCTGTTGGCACTGACTAGCGTAGAGGCAGGACTGAAAAGTTATGATAATATTGAGCCTGGTAAGTATATATTCATCTGATTCGTTCTCCGTTTAAAAGTGCACTTTTTATTGGAATTACAGAGTTGTTACGATTTCTCTGGATACATACTTCAAGCAGAAAGAAAATGTCTCTGTACTCTTCTTGGATTACTATTTGTCAAAATACAAGAAGTTTGTAACATTTCTTCACAGCAGTTGCCTGTATACTTCAGTGTGAAAATATGTCATATGATCACTGTTTTTATATACAGAAATCCCATAAAAATGTGGTTGATTTGAATCATAAAATCCTGCAATTATATAATAAGTTTCTTATTAAATCATGCAAATAATATTTAGGTTTTTTATTGTGGCATGGGATGTGTGTAAATAAAGTTTTTTTTGCCCCTTCCTCCCTAAACAATTTTTGGATATCATGCAAGCAAGTTGAATCCACTCACAGAAAAC
Source organism: Apostichopus japonicus (assembly GCF_037975245.1). Taxonomy (NCBI): domain Eukaryota; kingdom Metazoa; phylum Echinodermata; class Holothuroidea; order Aspidochirotida; family Stichopodidae; genus Apostichopus; species Apostichopus japonicus. Next base: position 23,879,601 of record NC_092563.1, on the reverse strand, counting down.
TGAAGAAGCAACAACTCTATGTAAAACCTCAAAACTAGCACAACCCAAATCATGTTGTCAAAATTTCTATTTTCATCTTCTTTCCTGCAAAACCTATGAATCATTTCATAATTCACAACAAAATTACTTGTATTTCACATTTAAAATGTCTTGTTTCCATGTCCGTGATTCTTGGGTAAAACTTCATAGCTCTGTTATGATTCTCTGAATTCATACTTCAAGCAGATAGATTGTATCTCTTTGTACACTGTATTGGAAAAAATTAAATTAAATGGATATATAATACATATTATCATTAGGATTTCAATAATATATACTCATTTGCCTTTGTCGTTTACCTCCATTTCATTTACATAAAGTCTGTTCAAAGTATCTCTTTCAAGATCCAGCTTTAGGAATCACATATGATTTCGAGTTGGTTAGCATTGATGTTTTATCTCTAGAGTAAGGCAAATATGTCACCAAAACAGAACTAGTATTGCTCGATATAGGTGTCAAAGGCCTACAGTGGAATTACGACCTTCCTTACCGGTTTCAAACCTCTGGACATACAATCAGCGTCCATAGCCTAGTGGTTAGGGTGTCCCCATATAAAGCGGGAGGCCCGGGTTCGAAACCCAGTGGAGGCTGGAAGTTTTTTCACTGTTCTGGATTTTACAACTCATTACTATTTGAATATAAAATAGTGTGTCTAAGCATAATTTTTTTTTACAATCCGATGGACTCATTAAGTACTATTTAATGAATCTATATTTTGGTGAAAGGACACATTGGTAGATGCATCAGTCGATCATTTGCAATCTTATTTTGAGTATTAATTTCTTATGTTGAATAGAATAAACAACAAAATGAAAAAGCTGCTTGCAAAGTGATGTGTTTACTGTGTCAGACTTAGCACCCCACTGTACATAGACAGATGTGTCACTACTATAGCCAATGGAGGTCTGTAACTATGCAAGCTGCATCAATGGGTCAAGTTAAACTAGTTACCTGTTTGCTAAAAGTCAGTTATTTTTGTTGTGTTTACTTCATGTTTTTTAGAGGGATGTAGGGTGGGAGGGGATAGGATGGAGGGGGGGGTTGGGAATAATAAAATCATGGGCTCAAAATTCTCCACAGCAGTTGCCTTAAAAATTCAACAATCCTTTTCCTCATTAGCCTATATATCACATTTAAACATACTGTACATGTGTGAAAGAAATAGTTTGTGCAAAATTTTGTGAAAGATCCATGACGGTGCATTTCTTTGAAGACCTATGTTACTTTTCAATAAAGATTGGGGAAGAAATAAAGGAAAAATAATGGAGTAAACCATTTTAAAATGAAAATTGACAGTCGTACTTTCTTACACTATAGGCTATGGATTATTGTGTACCAGTAGTTAAGGCCACAGAGCCTGCATAGTTGAAAAGCTTTATTTTGGTTTGATTGACATGATCTGCTGTGATTAATCTGAACTTAAGACTCTTCAAGGGGTATACAGTATCCCTTGTTAGGGCCTGGAAACAAATATAAAACCCACAAGCATTCTTATATGCTCTTGTCTAATTTACTCTGAGCAGTTACTTTCAAATGCCTTAGCCTTTTGATCTCATCTTTTATTCTCATTCCTCCTCCGTGGGGCTCATATTATTTTGGAGTTAACAGTTCACTGCTTCTGTTCGAGATTGTCACATCCAATAGATCACAGACTCCAGCACACGGTGTGGCCCTTTTATTTATTCATTATTAAAGTTACTATTTTAAGATTGATTGGGCTCATGCTGCAGTAGGCCTAATGATTGTCCCAAACACAAAAACAAGGACAGAAGCAGTTCTAAGGAACAGTCTGCTAACTATATTGATGACCTGTTAAGTCTCTACGAGGCTGTGTGCGCGCTTGAGGTTTCATCTGGACTATTTTATAACTCGGGACAGTTCTTTAAGCAGCTGGTTTGTGTTCTGTCTTGTAATTCTTACATTTTGAACAAAACATACTTCAATTGTATTGTCACAGTTGCTGTATTAAATGCAGTTGCTGGCACAGTTGCTGTAACACATCGTTAAAAAGTGTTACTTTGGATAACCAATCATCAACATTCCATATTGTTAGTTATCAGGACTTATTAAATTCCCAAATAAGCTAGATTGTGAAATAAATGGTCATCCATGTTAAAAAATTGAATCGGCATTTATGGTCATCCTCATGCTGAGCTTTTCGTTTCTGTACATAAGGGATTTTATCGTCTAATTTAGCACTCCTCAATGTCAGAAAGCGTTTGGGAAGGTCACAACCTCCTTTAAAGTATGGTTGAAAACCTACAGCAAGTCAGGTCCATTTATAATGCTTATAATGTACAGTAAGCTAAGGTGATAGTCAGCAGTGGTACAAGCTAAGGTAAGGATTAATATTCCGCATAACTGTTTTTCTAATAAGGTTGTGAATGAATGGAATGGTTTGCCTGAGAAAGTTGTCCTTGCATGTAGCGTGAATGGGTTTAAGAATGCTTTGGACAAGCACTTTAAGTATTGAAGTCAGGTCTGATTTTTTGTGTCTTCATTTTTTCCCTCTCCCACAAGGTCCTTGATGGGGCCTTGATTGAACCTCCTGATCATTTTTTTTCTTCTACTAAACTCAATTTTAGCTAACCTAAGCACCAGTTGATAAGTAATACACTATCCACTACTCACTCAATCTCTATGGTACTTTAAAAGCTGATCATATTATTGGTATTGTGACTGACCTGATATGGCCTCACCTCAAATCCCCAAAAGCTTGAAATTTTGCTACCAGAGAACAATCCAATCCCACAGAGACTTCTCCTACTGACTGGCAGCTCTCTTGCAGTAAATCAAAAGTTTGTGACAAATTTATGAGTATTAAACAATAATTTGCACCATAATAGTGCAAATCATGTTAGGGTCAGTAGCTTAATTCTCACAGGAAATGGACTGTTCTGTAATAGGAATTTTGGAACTCAAAATCTCAGTGTAACTGTGCCACCAACTGTGCTGTAAAGGTCTTTTATTAGCAACAGATAAATTTATCAAAATGAAGGGAACTTTTATACTGTAACACTGCATAGATCTGTGTGTTTGTAACAAGTAAGCTTTATATTAAGAGAGACAATTGTTCTCCAAGCCTACTGGGGCCCTACATCTAGGGACATTCAAGATATTTTATCTTTTGAAAGGAAACTTGACCATGAAGTCTGTATCATTGAACCTTGAGCAGAGGGCTCAACATACTTTCACCCATGATGGTATTTATAGTAAGGGGGGGGGGGGCACAAACATTTTCACTTGACAGACAGTAAACTAACTGTATAGTGGCCGCAGAGATTAAGAGCAAGAAAATTAAAGCTGCACACCTTTCATATGGAAAGTATTAAGGGTTAATGTGAAAATCTTCATCACAACAACTGTACAGTACCTTAAGGGAACAAAATTTTGTTTGTAGGGAATCTACAACAGTTGTGGCTATGGTCAACGGTTAACAGATTCGAACAGTTTTTATCCAAAATGATCCCATCCGGGCAGCTCTATGTTTCGTCATTTGTAGGCAGCGTACAATTACATCTTCAATAGTAAGTGCAACTGTAGTACTTACTCGTTTACTAATTCATTAAAACCTCTGTAACAATCCACAACAAAGTTTGGCAGTTATCACTCCTTTCAAACTCTAGAGGTAAAGTATGAAAACATTCTGTAGGATCAGGGTACAGTAATGAATACGTTATACAAAACAGTACTGTACGATGCCTTACAGTGTTGAACACACTGTGCACATGCATCTAGCACACTGCATACTGTACACATGTATGGAGTCACTATTTCTAGAGAGACCCCTGCTGAAAGCAAAATGCTGCGTGCCTCTGCATAAATTAGGAAATAACATCTTCAGACACTCAGTGAACTCTTAGCTCAATCCGTCTCCCTGTATCAGTGCAGCTGGGAGGCCCAAAGGCCATAATTTGCAATTTACACAATTTTGATAACTGTATGACCTCTGCTATCAACTGTCATAATTTGATCAAATTGTAATGATAACAGAGGAGTGAAATTCTGCGTGTGTTTGCGTCCAAACATGTGTGCGTGTGTTTGGGGGGGGGGCCACGAAAGCCAAAGTATTAACCGCTTAAAATCGTAGCTCCAAACTTCCGTGGCATCCAAGGAATGTGGTCAAGGAGTAAATTGCTCTCCAGCATTGGTCAGTTTGCCTTGGTCAGAGTGTATGTCATCTCCATGTGTGTTCATTGGAAGTTCAAATCAATTAATTAGGCTATCTGATAATGTAGATCTGGTCTTCGTGTATCCAGATCGGCCTATAATTATTAAATACAGATTTTAACGTGCTTGTGGGTAAAATACCGAAATTTAATTTTAGTTCCATACGACAGGACAGTGATAACATTAAGACAGGCTTAGGTTTCCTCTGTATTAATTATATTACTGCACTTGGTTCTCTGGTTCCGTATTGCACATAAACTTCCCTGTTGTGCTATCATACAATACATGCCTATGTTTGTTAGATGCAACACGTATATATGTGTACGCAACAACAGGACAGGTGTGTTTTACCCTTTTCTAAGGACCAATTGGCAGACATTGTGCAGAACAAATTTAAATAACAAATAAATCAAATATTTATTTTAGCTGTTGAAGTAGATATTACAGACTGTTTGAATGCAAAGAGTTCTATTTTTCCAACCTCTTAACATTTCATAAATTTCCTCTTTCATATTACTGTACTGCTGTGGCTGAGTAAGTTATCATTGTTAGTGTACATAATATGTCTGGATAAACCGATCAAAGCAATCCATTACACTTTTGACAGCTTTATTTTTACAATTTGCTATTTCAATCTGGTACGTTATCAGTGGCAGTGTGTACTCTTTAGATCCATCATTTGTGATTTTTGTCATCACTAAAAGATAAGATTTAGGATAAGGAAAGATATTGCAAGAGTAGATTTAAGTAAGATACCTTCATAATTCATATTAAGATTATTTTTATAGCAGGCATGATATTAGAACTCCTTAATATCAGTTTAATGTTGATTTTAGTTGCAAAGTGCTAACATTAACATTTATTTTACTCAATCCCCTACACTGAAACACCTTTCATGTATTATTCTCTCTTTAATAAGGTACAGTTCGTACATACTACACTACAAGTACTATAGCCATGGCAGTGGTACCCACGATCACACAGTATTACAATACGTCTCCATCACGGATATGATGACAATGTCGGTTGAAGTTTATTAGTGTTTAATGAGCGAGACAGAATTTATTTTTTACACCTAATGTCTCATGTACCTGTCTCTTTCATGCACAGTGATTTATTAAATTAAGTAAAAATTAAAGTGAAATGATTCCATTTTACCGCCATGGCGGCCAAAACAGCACCTCTTGCGCACTATTCAACATTTAAGCACAAGACGGCATAACAATGGAGTATTTCATGTCCATGTTGCACCCCTGTCTATAACTAGCTCCTTTTCACCACATTCTAAATATTATATTAACGGTCTAAATAAAGTGCTTTGATGATTGGCTAAGCAATATATTTTTGTCCCTACTCACTTGCAGGTCTTGTAACCTATGTGCCATAACTAGGTTCCTGTTTCCTACACCTATATTAATATTGATTGTCCAACAATACAAAATACTAATGGCACATGGAGGTACATGTAAAAGTTAGGTATTTCCAACAACCGTTCAATATATTTGATAGTGACTTTCTCTGACCACACGAGAGACAGGCAGAATAGTTTAAGTTAATTCTACACAAGAGGTCAAATATTACCACTCAGGTAAATTTTGAATATGATCTAAGTGTACGCATTCTCTAGTCTTAATTGGTAACTGTAACAGGCAGAATTTAATAGACAGCCAGGATTGAATAACTTGGCTGGAATAGAAAATTTTGAAACTAGCACTCGGTAGCTTGCAGGCAAATGCCGGGTTACAGTTCTGAGTACTTGTGGACTCGTCAAAAATGTCAGTGCTATCATCCCATTCACGATTCACCTAGGAGGGTAACATATATTTAAGCTGAAGAAATGTGTCTTTCTCGCAGGTGACACACATTTAAGTGTTCAAAAAATTCTATCAGCAAAGCTACAGCTCTCATTGCCGGGCAGATTTTGTTTCCCTTTATTTTTTTTTTGCCGCCTTCGAGCCTGGCAGTTTACGTCAGGGAGCTGTTCATGCTGTACTGTAGCATTAGATCTAACAACCAGAAATCCATTTTGACGATTTAACCCACAAAAGGTACTAAGAGCTGCTGTGTCTGTTCTCTCAAGGCTTCACAGATGACTTACTTAGCATAATGGCGGACTTTTATTTTGCTATTTATATCAACTCAGGAAGCTTTTTAGAGTCTTCTATTCTGGCTCTTCTTCAGTGTTAATTGGGCTTGGCATGTTTTGTTGGTGCTTAAAATGTAAAAAAACTTAGAGCTCTAAGAGGCACACCTGGAGTGGAAGAGAATTGTCAACACCCCAGTGACAAATCACAGCGGATTTCTTTGCCAGGAGACAGATAAAACCGTGATAAATAACTGGAAAAGACCATTAGGTGGAAGGAACCTACCTTATTCCAAGAGACATTGTGATAGAGAGGCCTCACTTGATGAAACTATGTCATCATCATATAATTTGGTAAACGTCTCGATGTAAGGGGACTGGGGTTGAGAGGGAATCCAGTTGTTTGGCTTTGAGTTCAAGACGTTATCCTGGGTCACTTTTCTAAAAATATCTTAAAGTGGTTGTTTGTATCGGCTTGTAACTTTGGCATCACTCTGATGACAAAGCCATTTAATATGAAAATCCATAACTGGAATTGTGAGTACCCACCCCTTTAATCTAATTTTTAAGATCTTTGTTGATACAGCTGTTAAATCTAAAACTGCCAGATTTCAGAATTGCAATTTCTTGTTTTCTCAGATTTCAAAAGAAAATTGGGGTGCAATTTCTCCGTCAGCTTGCTGTGGATGATTTGCTTCCATAAGGCTAAAACTTTTGAAAATTTGAGCTCAAATTCTAGAGACACGCTAGCTAAAAATCTTGAAATTGAAAATAATTTCATTGGTTTATGTTATGTGGTATTTGGGCAGCTTGACCCACACTGAGATACAGTGTGTGGGTTGTCTATGTATGTGAACATGTATTTTCTTTCTTGGGTGATTGACAGGCACATATACCATGAAAATCTTTAATAGTTTTGTCTGTGTGGAATTTTTTTTTTTTCAATGATGCCTGAGGGTATCTTCAAACTGCTGTGTGTACTTAATTTAAGTAGGAATTACCAACTGATTGGTTGGGGCAACTTAAAAAAATACCACAGATATGTGGAGATTTTATAGCTATAGCCCTTCTTTCCGGAGGTATTGTACTTGAAGAAAGCAACCTATGTGTGTTTGGCGAAAGAGACATTCAGTGACATAACAGTGAATTCAACCCAACTGTATGTATGTAATTTAGATCCTCCTGCATGCAGGAACTCGCGAAGAAGCCTCATTGGCTTATCAAAGCCGCAAGCTGACCGAAGTCAGTCTCTTAGATTCATATTTAACGTCCCTGATTATGAATTGTCAATTGTCAACAACTCTGTAACTGGACGACATACATTAATCTGGGAGTGACTCAAACTGGGGACCTTATGATTGGAAGGCACCGGTATTAAACACTGAGATTACCCTCCTGAGATAATACTCCCTATCCAAAATGAACTTCAATAGACTAAGCAAGTCCCTGTTTCATGACATGAGTTGATTTTGGCTTTCAATTTTAAAATGATTACATGACATTAGCAAGTTTCATTTAAAAAAAAGGAAGTTAAACTTGAAAACTTTTGATTTTATTTCTTCCAATTTGCTTCTTGTAATATAAATATATATAAAATATGTACAGTAGTTAATACTGATACTATACTGTTTATTGAGAATCGATTCCAATTCAGTTCCTCAATTCGCTATTAATCAACCTTTTATCTAGGATGGAATCCTCATTTGATCAATTGCAATCTAATTTGCAAGTAAAATCTTAAGAAGGTTTGGTCAAATGGTTCATCCAAAGCAAAGTACTTTCTTAGCAACTAATGAAACTTATCACTACATTCTGTCTACAGACTACAGACATTGTCACCAAAGTTCCTTAACTATTGCAGAACTTTGCTATTTGTTTTGACAGGTTTCCCACTTTCACCCAAACATGAATTATCTGATACTTTCAGTGATGTTTCTTATCCTCTCAGTTTATATTCTGTGAATAAAGTCATAATTTTGGGACCTTAGCAGTGGATGGAAAAGGAAAATTGGGAATTTGTTGATTTTTAGTCTAAGCATGATTCTGACATTGTCAAATATTGTCACTTTAACTTAACACATATGTGCTGCCTATAGTACACTACATGTACTGTGCCAGTACTATAGTTGCTGCTGCATATATAGATATACCTACAGTACATAATACAGTATACAGATGTCAGACTCATTTCTGCTGTACAGATTTGAGTGGTTTAATTCTGTAGAGCTAGCTGCCTTAGGGCAGCCTGTGCTTCTCCCAATCATAATCTCTTCAGAAAAAAAAAAAAGACACTGACAAAAAAAAACGGAAGAAAAAAATAGCAAACGTTTATTAAATATTTCCAAATAGGAGCAAAAAGGTCAAAATCAGTCTTTCCTCCTGTAGGAACCGATTTTTTGGCGATAAATCATCTTTGTGTTGACATATCTGAGGTAATAAGGATCAACAGGCAGCAGGTCAGGATTCAACCTACTGTACTGTGTATGATTGATTCACCCACCTACTACTACTATTCAATAGTGTTACCCCCATTGCATTGTTGGTTGATAACAATGAATTGTACTTAGAGGATTTAAAAAGTTAAATGACTAACCAATGAATGGCTTCTACAAAACTTGTGGGTGATTTGTCACCCTTTAGACACCTCATTCTATTGGCTAGTTATATATAATCTCAGCATGCAGGTATTATTACTGTACTGCTGGGGTGGGTGTATAAGATTTATAATGAAAACTGGTTGGCACCACTGGAAACTGGATATGCTATGCACTGTGTGGGCATTGATACTTGCACAATACATGGAATAATACTCAGAATAAACAGTTGTATAAGTCATCCAACAACTACAAGCCAAACGGCCAAACCAAAATACAATATTCTGTAAGTAACTAGTAAATATTGTACACATTTGACTAACTGAATGCAGTGTGGAAAAAAGAAGGAATTTTACCATGTTGAATCCTGTCATCCCTATAGTGCCCCCTCCCACACCCCCTCCCACACCCCCTCTACTTTCCATTCCTTTAAACTGGGTTGTAACTTAACTTTTGATATTACGATCAAGCCATGTTGTATCAACACATATATAATTGTACAAAAAAAACTCCAATTTCAGTCTCACAAGGTCTATTAGACTAAATTGATGAACTGCAACTTCAGTTTATAATGGAGTGTGATACATTAAGATGATAGTGCTCACCATCCATTCAAACTACAGCTTCATTCATAGAAAACATTGTTATGGAATGTTAGCTTCAAGTTGCACTATCACCTCAGAAAGCTGCTTTCTATTACACAGATATAATAGTTTTTGCCTGACAAATTCCTGTTATATAGCAGAGAGATAGCAGAGAGACCTTATCTATTCATTGAATCAGGACTCAGTACTCTGCTCATCTAAGCAGGTTTGACAGACATAATAATGATGATCATTTCCAGATCATGAATGTTATGCACTTGTCATTCCTAATCACCTGATATATAACAGACCTGGCCAGTTATGATATAATAACAATAAAGATTATCTCATAAAATAGCTTAATGTGGTATTAATTACATCATAGATCTGCTATGTAGAGGAGTTCACTAAGAGGGTTGACATGAAGATGTGGTTTGTTGTGACAGATTAAAACCAATGGGGTTGTGATGGGTTGGAATGGGGGATGGGCAGGCCATGTAAGCCCAGAATCCCATGCATGACTTCACAGATCTAAGGCTATAGCATAACCTTAGTTATGCATTCCGTAATAGTGAAAGTTAGGTTGAACAGTACTTACAGTTACAGTATGTGACTGAGGTAAAGGTGTTACAGCAGGGAACTGAGGTGAAGGTGTTACAGTATGGGACTTGTGTGGAGGTGTCACAGTGTGGGACTGAAATGGTGTCACAGTATGGGACTGAGGTGAAGGTGTTACAATATGGGACTATGGTGAAGGTGTTACAGTATGGGACTTGTGTGAAGGTGTTACAGTGTGGATTTGTGTGAAGCTGTTACAGTAGGAACTGAGTTGAAGTTGTTACAGTATGGAACTGAGGTGAAGTTGTTACAGTATGATTACTGAGTTGAAGGTGTTACAGTATGGGACTGAGGTGGAGGTGTTACAGTATGGGACTTGTGTGAAGGTGTTACAGTGTGGGATTTGTGTGAAGCTGTTACAGTAGGAACTGAGTTGAAGTTGTTACAGTATGGAACTGAGGTGAAGTTGTTACAGTATGGTTACTGAGTTGAAGGTGTTACAGTATGGGACTGAGGTAAAGGTGTTACAGTATGGGACTGAGGTGAAGGTGTTACAGTATGGGACTGAGGTGAAGGTGTTACAGTATGGGAGTGATGTGAAGGTGTTACAATATGGGACTGAGGTGGAGGTGTTACAGTATGGGACTGAAGTTCAATTTGTACTCCATGTGCATTGTACTCCAGGTACATATCCAAACCACAAGAATCATATGAACAGATAATGTCAGATGGCCACTATTGAGAGGCAATGGAATTGGAATGATAGGAGTGTTCTGTCATTTACATATTTTTCTTGTAATACAATCCATGCACAGTGCAGTGTGAATAAAGAAAAGCAGTCAATTTAGAGTTGTGTCATATATGTGTTGTAATAGTTGTATATACTGTAACATAATACGTAAATATTAGATTTAAGTATATTGCTTTATTTAGCTGAAAGTCAAACTGTCTCCCTCTCCTCCCAGTCCCAAAGCTGTCCTGTGTCCAAGGTTTATTGAACAGTGAACATAATATACTGGGAGTATCCTGTGGTATAACTAAAGAGTAGCTCTCTGAGTATGTTGGGTTTAATTTACACATGTACACTGTACACACAGGCACGGTGCTGTAAAATTTTATGCACAACACTGTGACTGTTCATGCTCATGCAGTATGTAGCCCTAATGCCCCTAAAGAGATGCACAGTTAAACATATCCATCCACACATTATATATTCCCTGATGTGCAGTGTTATGTACATATATACATACACATAGATGTACCTGCTAAAACTGCATGAAGTGGTTAAAAGGATAGAACTTACATTACTGGCATGACATATATTTAGTTAATGTTGGGGAACCTAACACACAAGCCCTCCTGATGAGTTTCACACCATGCTTTCACACTTTCAGCTGTAGTCTAAAATATTGAAAACCTTGAATTGGACTTAACCTGGCATGTGCTGTCAAGATGTATCAAGTCTTCACTGTTTGTATATATATACTGCATCTGAAGGGCTCTAAAATTAAAGGAAACAGCAAATTTTCACCTCAGCCCCTCTGAAAAAAAAATTTTTGTAAACAATCTTATTTTGATTAATTTAAATATTCAACCCTAAAAATATTTTCCCATGAGTATATTATATATAATTATATTATAAGATAACTTCTGTTGTGGAAATCTTAGGAAAATATGATTTCATGCATGCGCTTTTTTTTTCTGTGGTCCTATGGGGTGGGGTGGATGTCTTGTTTATCTCCCGGTGAGGAACATACCTGAATGAAGTTAATGTGGTGGACACTTGTTTTACTGCAGGCCAAAAACCCCCTACGAAAATAAACAACACTAGTTTTCATCAGTTCCGGCTGTTGAAAACAACAGACTGTCTGTATACTCAGCACTAATCTGATGAAAGAGTGTTTCACTGTAGTCTGTACAATGCATTCAATAAACTTTAATTTCTATAGACTTTTGGAACTGTGTGAAGATTTAATTTTAACCTTATGTTGTTAAGTTATGATGAGCCTATTCAGTATACACAACTTACAAGTGAAAAAAAAAACCTCTTCCACCTCAATAAGTTGCCTTCTTTATCTGGTTATTGAGAAAAGGCCAATAGGATTAGTGGATACATCAATACCATTGGCAAAGCTCCTGACAAACCTACACAATTTGGGTAAAAAAACATCAAAGTCAAGCAATATTGGTTCTGAACAAACAATACCAAGTTACAGCTTTAGGTAATACTGCTGCAACTTCTTTGTAGTTATGTACAGTACTATCCTATCCTATCAGTAGGGTGTAACAATAAAAGTTCAGCCTTTACTGCAAACTTTTGTGTACAATTGAAGACTAGCCTAACTATAGATACATAATACAAAATTAACATTTGTTTTAAAGCTTAGGCTATAACCCTTTCTTACTGAGTGTTTCAACTAATCAATCCACATTGCAAGTTTTGACTAAAAGTAAAGAAAATAAAAGTAAAGTTGCTCAATTCTAAACCAAAGCCAGTTATCAATCTTATTGAATTCACATCCGTCTGCTCTTCATACTTCCTATATTAGCAGACATATATATACTGTAGCCTTCAAATATTTCTCATTGCCAAAGTACTACAACACCATTGATTTATGTCGGAAAATGTCATCAATTTGCTTGCTTTCCAACCCTTAAGTATACCCTTGTAAATTTACCAAACATTTTATCAATCAATTATCCCTTGTGACTTTGTCTATCCTCTGCCCCTTTCAAACTCTAGATAAATGTTTTCCCTGCCAAGACCATCTGAACCAAAAATGAGAGTCTTTAAATATTGACTCTCTCAAAATTTTTCCTTTTTATGTTGTTGATTCATTAAAAGCTGTCATCATCATTCATGCAACTGTTCAAACCTACTCAAAAACAATTTTCAAATCCACTGCTATTATCCAGCCAATAGACTCCTAGCAAAAAAACCTCTCTCTCTCTCTACTTCCTGAGCCATCTTACAGTTACTCAGATCCACAAATTCTAAGCAGCATTTTCTTGGCTCCCCGAAGGCGGCAGGGTGGCTCTGACGTTGTTTTCCTTGGATTCCATCAAATAGAAGATGCCTCTCTTCTACGAGGCGGGTGCCACATGACCAACTTTCAAATATTTGACTCCATTTTCCGAGCTATTTGATCAACTCAGACTTTGACTGTCATACAAACTATGCTGCGCCCGCTTGTTTTGTCAGTGTGCAGCCGTAGTGTGGAATTAGTATATATATTTATAATAGTATATGAAGCCTTACAAAATGACTCATCTCTGGTCATAGCCTGAATTCAATTTTTTATCGTTGATAGAAATGACCTCCGTTTTTGTCTTTAGAGATCGTCTCTGAGAGACAGTAGCCATCAAAAAGTCAATGTAATATTCATGAAGAAATTCAAAGATATATTGCCTTTCATATAAATTATTCACTTTTATGGGGTTTTCTAAATGCAAATTTCATATATAAATGAAACCGGGGGGAAAAAATCTCCATTTTCGGTGACGGTATCATAGTACATTAAAAAAAGTTTGCTGTTGGAATTAATGCAGCAGGTTTGAGCATTAGTGTTGTGTCAAGATTTGATGAATTTATGATGATCATTTCAGCTTCTCACCATTTTTTTTAATGAATTCATATGCTTTGCATGTACAGTAAGTTATAATGAAGTGGCAAGTGAGTGAATTGAATATTTTGCTGAACATTACTTCACAACCAAGCCCATTTAATAAATGTTATGTGGTGCTACAGAAAACATCAAGACATTTGATATATAGTAGATGGTTGTGTTAGTGCTTATCAATGTTCAGTGCAATATTAGTATTTTCATTTGTGCTATCAAAATTCAACAGTAAATATGTATAAATATAACATATAAATATTTATGTATAAATGTATGTATATGATAAAAGTATTAATCTTTTCATAAGTGGAAGTTAGTATCTTAACATTTGCAACAAACATAAGGAACAGAAAACAAAGAGAAGGCATTAGCATTAAACTCAAGAAATAGAATGTTGGCATGATTGAAGCTGCTGGAATAAATTGGAATTGAAAGTATTCAAACTTGGAATTTTGGAATTTGGAATTTTTGGAAAATTGGAATAAATTGGAATTTTTCAAAAAGATATGTTAAGGATAAATTTACAGAATGATTGAAACTTTTCTTTTACAAGGACTTTTCATTTAGCTCTTTCAAAAACCATCGTTGTTCGAAATTAATTTAATACAATGGACATTATAACAATGTAGATATTGCACCATGCTTGACTCCTCCTTTAAACCATACTAGCAATTATGTGTTTGACTAATTCTTTCTGAGAGCATTGAATTTATACTCAGATTTAAATCTTCACCACACTTTCCTTATAAGAAAAGCCATTTAAAAAAAAAACATTTTTGAAGATTTAACTGATTTTCTACAATCAGTTGATTAGGGGAAAAAAGGGTCATACTTTTGGAAGCATTTGTCGAATCCAACAGCCAGTAGGAAATTCAATCCTTAATGCAGTACCCCACTTGAAATTGTCATCATTTATGCAATATTCTCTCCTCCAATGTAGCACTCAGTAGCATGCCCTTCAGTATCGCTCTGTCACTGCTGCCAAATTGTGTCACCGTGCGTAAAACTTTTTGTTGTCGAGCTGTGTTAGAAGTGAGCCTACAGTAATGCATACACAGGCATACACTGGAGTATATATAGCATGTTAAGCCATCTTTCATTATGCAGTGTGTGAAATATTGAATGCTAAAAGCAAGAAATATTGTGCAGTAAACTTGCCTTACTGTTTGAAGGATATTTGTCATGTTGTGTTATAAATTATTTGGTACTCAGGTTTTTTTTTTTGCTCTTCAATGTTAAATGACATTATAACTAAAGCAAAATAAAAATGACTGTATAGTCGAAATTGTAAGCGATTCTTACAAGACATAAGCAATGTATGTTAATGTTTCTGTAATGATAACACATGTCATGTTCATGCAGTTTACTTGTACACATCTAACAAAAACATTAAAAAAAAATTACTGTTGATAGACATGGAAATTCCTTAGCCCGAAAAATATAGTTTGGACTTTGGATATTGAAGTTGCATCATTATATGCATTCATGTGTTCAAATAGAGGCTTGTTTTGGAAAGCTGACAGTGTATGTTGCCATGGCAAGATGCTTCTTTCAATAAAGAACCCTGTAATTCATATCATACTAAGTTCATAATGCAGTAATCACTTTTACTCTCAACTCCTCTGTGTACCAGGTCAATGATAAAGAAATGACTCTCCTTTGTGGAGGCCATGTCAGTATATATACAAAACACAGGTAAATAACCAAGTCCTAAGAGTAGAAAATTTGCTACACATGACATTTACATGGCAGACTTTCAAGATGCAATTTGTATCTTCAATGGCAACCATGTAATGTTTATATTTCTTGTGATATAGATGGTGTCTCTGATGTACATAATAGCCTAAGCTGATATATGTTTAGGTTTACACAGGCTAATAGCTTAGGCTAATATTGACAGATCTATGGCATTTCCTCTTGTATGTATATTACCTTAACAGATATACTGCTTACCATACTTAGATGGTATGACTAGCAACCAGTGAAGTTGTCTTGCTTTTTTTGTATTCAATGTATATTGACAGAGGGGATTGGGAAGAATGTTAGTTTTGGTACAAAGTTCATTGGCAGTATATGGAATTATACAATTGTGTAGTAGTGGTACATCACTACATCACATGTACAGCATTATATAGATGTTCAAGAGCTCGGCCATTGGAATTGAAAGCTCTGGCATTTATAAGGGTATGGGTCCCTCTTTCGTTTGTAGGAATTATCTGAAGTATGGAGAAACTTTGTGCAATGTGTGAATGTGGTATTTGCACACACTTTGCCTTGTACGTTTTGCTTCCTTGTCTACAATGTTGCAATAATAAGAATCCCTTAGCACTGTGTGGATATGGAAGATTTGAAATATTGCCATTAATATAGCGAGCGAGAGAGATATAGAAATCTCCAGACTCCTTTAGTAATGCTTCTTAACAACATCCAAGGGTTAGTAACTTAGTTGTATCCCGAAAAGGTTCCTCGTTTTTTTTGCCCACTGTCCAGTTACGCCGGATCAGTATAAATAACGATTCAGTACGTTTGTGAGTACTTTTCCCATCTAAAAATGGCACTTCACATGGTCCTATACATTGAGAGCAATATAACAGTTTAATTAAGTTTGGTGATTTGTTAGGAATTTAGTAAAAACAATCTGACCCATTTGATAGGGAAAACAATAGTAATCAATTAAGAATCTCAACCTTGAGTAAGAATATTAAAGGAAAAGGAAAAAGAGTAGCTGGTAATGATTACTGAGAGTTTTACCTAAAAGAATGTTATTTCTCGCAATTATTTGAATTAGTTTGTATTAAAAAAAACTAAAATGTTTAAATTTCAAATGTTTATGCTACTCCTCACTTGCCTTTCTCCTTTACTTACACAATCCTATCTACCCTAACCAAAGAACCGGTCACATTCTCACACTGCGCCCCTTATGACCCTATGTAAGGTCACTGACCTCTTCTATTATTCAGATGTCTATGCTTGCGTGTTTGTAACATGATTTGCCACCTTTGTTTCACCCCTGGTTTGACGTTCTGGGGGGACTCGTTTGAAGTTAAAAAAAGAGGTTACTTCTTCAAGTTTTCACCTACTACTTAGAAGAATCACGGCTTAAGTATCCTTGAATTTTTTATGGTTTTTGATTGCATGTATTTTTCCCTTTCAGGATTGCCCATCACAAGTAGTTTTGTCGTTTAATAAGTTTCGGTGGGAGCTGTAGATCTTGTCAATAAAATAAGAAAATAATGTCTTCGGTTCGATTATCGGTCTTTCTTAAATGTCGTTTTGGAATTGCTGCGATTATAGCGAGATCATCTATTAACTGTTTTCTTCTTTGGACAGATGTTTATTTCATTATCCTGATTTCCATATTTTCTCCAAATTTTCCCATCCTCCTTTTTTTTTTTTTATATCTCTTTTCAATCAAATTTAAGGTAATTCCTTTGAGAAATGACGACTACCTCGGTGGATAACCTCTAGCATATAGTGTAATTAATGAAGTTACCTGCACAGAGGTATTGTTTGTAATACTAATCTATTCTTGGAGGTGTTTCAAATATTTTTGGTTTCTGCCATGACTATTCACTCTGATCTGTATGCACTATAAGGTGTGAACAATGAACATTTAAACAGTGCTTTAGAGGGCAGTCATTGGTTGTGATGTTTAGATGGTAATTGCAACTTTTTTTGTAGATCCTTGGAAGTGCAGAAGTCCTGATAGGAAACTTCTAGAGTATAAATCCAAGGTAATCCGGGCGAATTTCGCGAAAATTTTTCTAACTCCGAAAAACACAGTGAGACACTTTGTGGGTAGAAAAATGAAGGAAGGCCATTAGGGCCAGTGAGGGTGTACAGTGTTAAAAGATTACCAGGGCATTCTAGACACGGTAGAATGCGGTGCATAGGTTGTGGGGAGACAGGTAAGTGGGTCACTCGTAAATATATAAACCAGTAAGTTTTATAATTTCTGCCATGACTATTCACTCTGATCTGTATGCACTATAAGGTGTGAATTATGAACATTTAAACAGTGCTTTAGAGGGCAGTCATTGGTTGTGATGTTTAGATGGTAATTGTGACTTTTTTTGTATTTTACCTGAAATGTGGTTTATTTTTAGTTGCATTTTAATTAAAGTTGCTTGTACATATATCCATGTACCTCTAAGGTCAAAGTAGGTAAACTATTAAAGCCAGTGCCCAGTGGTCCGCAGAGGCTGTTAGGTAAACGATCCAAGGTCTTCGGTAAGTACTGAGCCAAGCCTCATCAGACCCCCCCCCTCTCCCAAACCCCCAGTCTCCCCCTCAGAATCATAAACGCTATCTAGTTTATTCTATTAAATAGCTAAGAAACTAGGCAACAAAGTTAAGAAGATCCTGTCCCTGCCCAATATTACCAAGATCATCCATGTTCCAACCCTCATGAAAATGCCCCTTCACTTACCTGTCTCCATCATCCATCATCCATCCATAGCACTATTATACATAATTTTGGTGTTGAACAGTCACATATATCCCTTACCACTTTAAACACACCGTCCTCCCCCTCCCCCTGCCTTTCCCTTCTCTGTCTACATCCCTGCATGTTCATAACAAATATACTCTGTGGTGTGTTGGTATGCTTTAGTACTGTGTAGGATATTTACATTCTTTCTCTGTGATGACCCGGCGATGCCGTAATGTGATGCATTGGTAACTACCGAGATAATTTTCTGGACTCCCAGATAGTCCTGGAGCGTATTTGATTTATCATCTGTTATAATATACTCGATTCCGCCAGAATCCTGCCTTTATATCCCAGAGTTGATGACACATGTTCTTGGCGATCAGGTTGGTTTCAGTCATGTCTTAAGGAAATTGTACACCTATCAATAATCATTTTTCTTCCCTCCATTCATTTTTATTCTTCTTGATTGTTTTCTTCTTCATAATCTCATCTATTAAAAAGCCTGATGATGAATTGATCAATATTATGTCTTTGTGGTTGTTAGTGAAATTGTGGGTAGTGGATTGCATCCAATATGTGGAAGCTTTTAAGGTAGCATGACTCATTAATCAGACACACGGTTAGCGAATGACAATCGTAGATTCATGTCTCTTAAACATTAGCACCATATTAAAACAAATCAAGAAAATTGTCATTTTACTTCGACTAACATGAATATTTATAGGTAAGTGTAAACATGTGCACATTTTTTTTTTTTTTTTTTTGGTAGTTTAAGTTTTGGTGCAGTCACTAGAAGTATTGGAATTTCAGTTGCAGAAGAAAATTCTTATTATATTTAAAACTGTGCTGCACTCTGTTCAATATTTGGCATAGCTGGTATGTTTTAAATGTAATAAATGTAATAATCAATAATGTAAACAAATGAATTTTAGAGGATTACTGGTTGTCACATGTGAGCTTAGCAGTGCATACATATCTTTTCTTACATATTGATTTTCTAGTTCATGTAGCCTCTTTCCTCGTTTGGCAAACGATATTAAAATCTTTTACCGGTATTTTTATTTGTGATAAGTGTTCACCAGACGTAACTTTGACTTTCCAAAATATGTAAGGGAAAATGTTGACAGCGATGTGCAAATGTTTTCTGAAACGTTGTGGTCATTTTTAGCTGGGCGTTTAGCGTCAAATCTTATGGTCATTATAGGTCTAGTGCAACAGACAACCGAAAGAGCTATGCTCACTTTACCAGAGGGCAAGGTAATGCCACTGTTCGTAGTAAAGTCCAAGCTCTGAAAGTGGATATTAGACAAAAAGCATGGTTACAAACAACCATGTCCAATAAGTTATTACTTAACTGAGTTACAACTGTTTCATGAACTGCTACTATACGGAAGAATTCCAAGAGATTTTATTTTTGGCTAAACCAGCTCTATCTGATCTATGCTACCACGGTACTTAAGAATATAGGACAGCAAACTTTATATCCAAAAACTTGAGGTAAACACTGAAAACATCAGCAAAGCTTGATAGTTTTTTAAAGCCTCTGGTGACCACAACTTTGAGTAAATAAAAAACCTGAGCCATTGAAGCTTTCATGATTTGTTAGCATCAATTGGTGGTGAACTTCAAATATTTTTATAAAATGCAGAGCTTAGATGCCTTGCAGATAAATTGATTGTAATGTGTTTGCATTCATCTCATGCATGCATTGATCATAGCCTTTAGTCTCTGTTAAGCCGCTACTGCACTTACCACGTAACATTGTGTAACCTCAATTCTTTCAATACCCGAAGCATCCAAAGGGAAGGGGTTTCTTTTCTCTTCCTTTTTTTCCCCGTCATCATTTTTGTCACAAATTCGAGGCGGTGACTCACCGAAGCCTAATTTGTGCCGATCGTGTGCATTTCCCTTCGGGCTCGATAGAACAGAGGCCGACAGTAAGGCATTGATTTAGCATCCTCCTTGGAGTGAGAGAGAGAGAAAGAGAAACGGTGAGACGAAACTAAGAGGATGAAACATGTAATAATAAAAAATTAATAGACCAGGTATTACAGTCGCAAGACTTCGATATAGATAGAAGTTGCACCGACATGGAAGGTGCGAAAAGTAGGGTTTTCCTCGGAGGGAAGGCAATTCATGTCATATCATTAATTGAATGGTTAATACTACTCATTTTATAGATCTTTTAAGAATGCAGCTCTTGGCCAAAGTTCAATGTTCGGATGCAGCGATCTTCCCTCATTCACTCTTGTTCGGCTTACTTGTTCCTGTCGAGTCAAGTATCGTAGTAGACTAGTAGGTCGTTGAACATTGTCTGTTAAAACCAGCTCTTTAAGTCGATTTTGATGGAATTTTTTTCTTTTTTCTCCAGTTGCTTTTGCATACATGTGTGTGATATTAAAATGTGAAAATCTTTGCTTGGAGCAATTTTTTTGGGGGCTCAAAATTAAAATGGATTAACCGAGCGGTTTGCTTCATTTGTCGAAGAAAATTTGGTAGGCGAGAGACTTCAGCTTCAAATACCAATTTCATTTTTGAGTTTGAGATATACTCAGCAGATGGAAAAGAAAAAAAAAAATTAGTAGCGTTTTTTTGTGGCTAAGTATCAAAAAGCTGGTTTATTAATGAAAGGAAACTGAAAATTTATCAGACTCCTTGAAATTAGTGGGAGTATGTTTGTTCTGATGACTAATCTCACATGAAGACCTGAAGATAACATATATTAAAGCAGTATTGCAAGATTTATAGATAAATATATTAAAGCAGTACTGGCAAAAAGTAGAAAGAAATCATGGAAAGGAGTTACCCTTTAAAATTACCTTAATTAAAATAAAAGCAGATATTATCCATGTATAGCTCCTAAAGAATAATCAGTTACTTTATGGCAGAAATTTCAGGTATTTATCAGGTGTAAATTGTAAAGCAAAGCAGAATTTGGCAATTTGTAACTTGTTTTGTAACATTAGGGTTATACAATTCCAAAGATATTATATTTATACATTGATGTAACATTATAGTCACTTTTTGTATAAATACATATTTGTAGACGTCATCATGTGCTCTCCTGTGCTATGTAAAAGTGTGAATGCTTTTAAAGTATTCCCTATAGATGGAGTTGCCAAAGTTGTTTCTTTCTTGTGATTGTAGTAATGTACTTTTGTAGGAGTTCTTCCTTGCAAAATGATACTGTCTAGACTTTTGAGATGCATCAAATAACAGCCAAGAATTATTCTCTTAAGATGAAGAACTAACCTTCAGAGGCCATCAATAAAATGGGGGGAATAGACAAAAATATCAGCTTTGGAGATAAATGATCAAAGTTTTGATCATTCGAGGGTCTTTTGTTGAGGCACATTCATCTTCCGGAGGTACTTGGCTGTGCTTCTTAAATGTATCTCTCTTCTTATCGCATGCAATAAGACAAAATCAGAAATTCTTCAAAGTTTTCAAAATATTTCTTAAAAGTTGTTTTTGGTGGTGTGATTTTGGGGACTTCAGTTAACTTCATCAATTCATTTTTTTTTTGGGGGGGGGGGAGGGGGGCTAGTTGCAAATTATTTGTCAAGATTGGAATTTGACAATTTACTATTTTGTTGGCGTCTCTCACCTGTCTCCAAGTGTATACTTTCACATTTTCCTCATTTACAGAGCCTACTGTCTGATAACACTTTAGCACGGTGCCCTCAATCCAAGCTCTGAAACGATCCATCTACTCAATACTCCTTCTGAAGTTTGGAATAGAGAATCTGTTTATGTTTTATACTCTCATTCTTTGCTTAGAACTAGAAGTGGAGTCGCTCCTTCCTGCCTTGTTATTGGCTATAAATAGGACTTCATAGTTACAAAACCATGTTGTATTAAACATAGCAATTAGTTACTATAAGTCAGATGATGTTTCAAAAGTCAGCTGGCAACATCAATATTTTTTTTTTTTGGAGATGAAGGTCAAAAGGTCATTCAAAATACATCCTTGTAGTGTACCCATTTAGCAGAATCTTTCTTAATTAACAGACTTTCATAACAGTTGTGGATGTATCTTTGTAGGGGCGGTTCATTAGTGCTAGTAATACCCGATTGATTTCAGTACAAGTATTTTAACGAGTCACTTTAAACCTGATGTCAGTGACATATATGACAAGTTCGCTTATAAACATTGTAAAAGAACCGGACTTTGTTAAAAGAACCTTTCCTATCGTCCATCAGGACCTTCTAGCTCCTATTGTGATGTGTATACCTCATTAATAAGAGCTAGACACTACTATATCATTGGGAATCCGGGGAGGGGGGTGGGGAATGGGTGGGGGAGTGTTAGATATCAGAAGCACAATTAGTATCTTCTCAAATAAACGGATTTACAGTATTTCTTTCATGTATGTTTAATTATATACTGTACCTTCAGATTTCTGAGGGTCTAGGACATGGTTAATACAATACCAAAACATATTTAACAAATCTTATTTCAGTTGTTTCATTCCGGTAAACGGGTGAAATAATTTTAGCCGTTTAATTTAAAGCTACGTAGGTTAAATTGCATTTGAAAAATTAGTCACAAAATTCGACTTAATACAACACACAGCAACCACAGTGTCTATCGGTGCAGCTACACACATACATATACATGCATACTTACAATGTCAGGGAACACGCCAAGTCACTGTTCACCAACATATTGTCAGAGTGAATGTTACCGTACATTATTGCATGCTAAGTATAATTTGCGGTAATGATAGAGTTAACGTACAATCAGTCCTATAATTCCCCATCCATCTTCATTCATCACATATTTGCCTAGTAATTGAATCATTACCATAAACATAGGCTGTTACATTCCACTATAATTCTGACCCGCTTTTTGCTCCATTAAGAAGAAAAAAATGGAGTGCCATCAGAATGACACTACATTATGAATTAAAATATTCTTAAATATACGGTCTCAGTCACAATCAGTTCCACATCTCTACCCCCCTAACCCTAATTCATACATTTGCATATACTACTTGACTCATCAACATAATTAAGGTATATAAAGCTAAGCTGTTCTTCCGATGTAAGATTTCTACTCTCCAGAATCTCCTTGGACAACTCAGAAATTGACAAGGAATATTTATAAACAAAATCAATAGATCATCGTTCAAAACTGGGAAAGGAGAGTAAATCTAATTTAGGGAGAGAGAGATAGGTGGATAGAGAGAGAGTTCAGGAGATGGAAGATATTTCATCCTTGATATATTATATTTGCTGGCTGTTGAAGTGCATGTACATGTATGGACAAGCTACAGGTTGACTGATCTTGTATATATATATGAGCTGGTGTTTATACTACTGTACCTTGAACTGCCAGCATGCAGTGATTAATCAAATGCTGAAGTTTTCATACTACTGTTGTTTAGATTATTATACATTGTCAGAGTCTATTGTAATACTTTTTGAGCTACACAGTATCGTCGATTTTTAATAAAAGATTGCATTTTTTGAATTTCCTAAGGCAGAAGGAATCTATGCATGGTGATGGTGTTGTGTGGGTGCGTGTGTGTGTTGTATGTGATACTTGATCATCATAAACGCTCTTAACCTCAGAAGGATAGCTCTGGTACATGGGTATGTAGGTTCCCCTTAGGTAGAACTGGTTTGGTATTGGTCAAAGGTCATTTGAGATCTGTATGGGTCAAAGTCTTTCAACTTTGTTCACACAACATCTCAAGATGTAGAAGTTGCAACAAGTACATTAAGTGACAGATATTGTCTCAATGTTAACCCAAATATGATGCTGATGGAAGGTCATTTGAATTCAACAGAGGTCAAAGTCTGGAAACCTTGTACAGGATGCAAACTCAATTATATTCTGTGTCACTAACTGTCACATGATTTGACCTTTCCTCTTCTAAGTGGTTAAGAGGGTTTCCCACTTTCACTAATGACTGATCAATCTGTCATTAACATTCAGAATGGTAATACCTATATGCAATGACCAAGTTATCTGATATGATGTTCTGGTACTTGACTTCAGGACACATTTTCCTCCTGTTCCTCTATCAATCAGGTGATTCCATAAACAGTTTAAACTTAGAAGGCAAGGAATGCCTGCTGGCTTTCTGTTTTTTTTTATTTCAACTATGATAAATATTTCAATTGGTTTATGGATTATTTCTCAGTACCAACATATTCCAAAAATGTTTATGTCTTCTCTCAACATAGCATTCAAACTACCAGGCTTACAAAAATGGTCACAACATCTTACAGTACCACTGCATACTGTACCTCACCCCTCCCTCCCCTCCCCCACCTCTCTAACCTTTGGCCCTTTTATTGGATCACTGCCCATGTGTAAAAATGCTTCTCTCTGTGGACTTTACAGTTTCTATAATATAGAGGTCATCCTTTCTTTACAGCGTACATGCAAGATGCCAACCCGACGTTCATGTGTATCAACAAGATGGTCAACGACAGCTTCGGACTGATCTCGTCCCACGCGGAGGCAGACGTGGAACCCTACTCCACGAACGTAGACTGCCTGTTCACGATAAAGGCCACGCCAGGCAGCCGGATCAATCTAAGGTTTGAATTTTTCGACTTGGAACAGAACTACGACATGGACACCGGCATGTGCAAAGAGGGGGGCGATCGATTCGAAATATACGAGTCAGGCAACACCTTCTGGATCAAGTCCGACGACTGTCCACCGGAGAGGGTGATCTGTGGAGGGACGGGAGAATTCCCGGAGGACTACCAGTCCGTGGGTGGCGTGGTCACCGTGAGGTTCATCACAGACGGTACGAGCACAGATAACAAAGGACTCCAGTTCCTCTATTCCTCGTTCATTCCCGCTGAAGGTTAGTATTTGTAATGATCACTTAAGATCACTTAGAAGAATCTCTTTCCTATCTTGTTTTACATTGTGTTTGGTTTCTCTACTAAATTCTTGGAATGTTTGTTGTGTTGGTGCACTCCCTTAGAAATGACAATAGCATGTCCACTCCTTGAATGCATATGTCATGCGTCTCAGATAATAGGTATTTTTCTATCCATAGACCTCCAAAAAGCCCAAGAAAGTCAAGGCATAACCCAGGAGTGCAAAGTGTCTGGAGTATTGGTCCTTGGTTTACCTCATTTGCTCAGTTTTAGTAAATACTACTTGACCTTTTAACCATGCTTCCCCCCTCTCTTAAGTATCTCACAAGATTTCAAAGGTTGGGAGGAGGCCAAATGCAAAATTTCTCTGGACCGATTTAGGTCAGGGGGGGAAGAAACTTATATGAGGCTAATGAAGGATTTTAAGATGGGGAGCTTGCTGCCTTTGGGTCATGTTAGCTGATTCATGATTCCCCTCCCCCCCCCCCCCCAGCTAAACAAGTCAAGTGGGTGCATTCTGAAAACACATTTAGACTTGAATTTAGGTCTATATAGGTAGCTTTAAGTCGAAGTTTATAATTCTAATAAATGATCATAAATTAAAAATTTCTCCCAACTGATGTAGGTATGAGCCTGAAACTTAATGGTAGGACCAGAGGAGATTGAAGAACTTAATAATGCAGGGGACATTGCCCTGGGGGTCATGGAAGCTGTCTCATATGTAGGGGATTTGGGGTCCTCCCCAAGAGTTTTCTTTAAAAATTTAAGATGTCAAATGGTGTATTCTGAGGCAAATTTAATCTTATATATAGTTAGTTCTAAAAGCAAGGTTTTACTAATAAACACTATATGTGAGGTTGAAAATCAAGAGGGAGGGGAGGGGGAGGGAAGAGGATTAACTATTAGTGGTAGTCCCCCCTCCCAAACCCCATTGCACATGCAACCATCTCTCTTCCTCCCTCCTCTTACCCAATCTACACCAACATTTTGGTTGAGGTGTCACAAATTCCTCACTATTCCTTGTTGCTGTTTATTTACATGAAAAAAGACATGCGCTATAGTAACCTTTGTACCTGCAAATTCTGCAGATTTTGAAGGATTCTTGTTCCTTTAAATGTTTGCCCTACTTGCATATATATATATATATATATATATATATATATATATATATATATATATATAAATATATATATAAATGAAAATCGTAATGAGTTGGAAAATCAAGAACAGTGAAAAAACTTTCAGCCTCCACCGGGATTCGAACCACGGGCCTCCCGCTCTGTACGCGGACACCCTAACCACTAGGCTATATATATATATCTATATCTATCTATCCTTTTTCCTTTATAGTTACTTAAGATTGAAATCTTAGTACTTGAGGGAATGGTCCTGGTCCTCTTCCTCGTGTTTGCTTTCATTGTCGTCACAGTATTCGAAAAGCTCAAATTGAATCTCCTATGTCAAGGAGGATGGTATATATGGTTGGAAACATCCTTACTTAACCATCCCCTGCTGTTTATGGTATGTTGAACAACCTGGATAGTGATACCATGGTGATACAAATCAAGAAATCTATCTTAGGAAAAAAAGGATTTCAGAAGTCTTGACATGGGGGAAAAAAATGACTGTAGTCAAAAAGGGTAGAAGTTGTTATAATGTAGTAGTGCAGTGGTCGCTGCAGTGGTAGTCTAATGTTATAAAATCATAACAGGTGTAGGTCTTGTCAAGAATTATACCTTGGTGAACGTGGTTGTATCATGCTACAGTACAATCAGTGGAGCTTGATTTCAGAGCAGAATCATCGCTTTGTACCGGTGGCATTTTTTGCTGAATGTTTTTGTACAGTGAGAAATTTGGAATAGTTGAGCAATTGATTGACGTCTTGGATTGAAGTCCCTGAGACGAAAGCAAATTTTGTGGGATATGAGTATAATTTGCTGTAATTTCCTATCCTGTCTACAATCAACTTACACTTTCCCATCTACCTTACCTACGAAACGTTAAAAAAATGCTAAAGATTGACTTCGTTCCTCCAATTTCCTCCCGCACCTATCCCCTGTATACGCACACCTATCTACCTAGCCTATACAGACTGGTAACATTCTTGATCATTTTTTTAACCCCTTCTTTATGTTTGCCTCCCTTTTCCCAGAGGAAACAGAGGATTGCTTTGTGTGTAAGGACGGTAGTATGTGCTTAGATAACTCCTTGAAGTGTGACGGAGTCACACAGTGCAATGACGACAGTGATGAACTCAAGACCACCTGTTCCAAGTGTAAGTAGACCCATGTTAGGCATGCATACTGTACTTTATCACCAGTTGGTTTTACACACTATCGTCAAACTGATCAAGTTTTGGCAAGATGGTAGCAAGTGTGCAAAAACAAATTCAAGTTTCATATTTCTACTATGATTTTTTAGACCGATAAAAGTATCTCATCAAAGAGGTAATTTTGTTCAGATTATTGCCATTTTGGCAAGGTACTGTACGTGAATAGTTGTTGGAAATCTGTATAAATTTCCGAGGTCTTTGTTTCAGCTATACATGTGTAAGTCGTCAATGTGATATCCAGTCTACACTCCCCTGTATAGTAGTACATATTACTTTCAGAACCACTTTCTATTTTAAAAGCTTGTCCATGTCTGAAGCATTGGGGATGGAACCAGGTTAAGCAAAGAGACTGCTAGGTCAGCTCTGTGTGAACTGGATGAAAAATCAATAGTATAAAGCAGAATACCTATCTGTGACTGCATATAAAGAAATTTGTCTTTGATAAGTAGTCATAGATTCGATCCCTAGAACACCCTGTTGTGGTTTAAATGCAGTGAATTGCAGGATTAAAAAAATCCGATCAATCGTTAAACCTCTGTTATTGATAAATTTCCAAGAAAGTGTTATACACAGCAGGTCTCGAACCGCTCAGATAGTTCAATTAATTGAACTCAAGCCTGCTAGTATGTTGTATAACGTGTAAGGTCTCTTACCATTCATAAGAGTGGCATAAAAATTGTCTTTAGATGAAAGTATATTTGTTTCGTGTATTTGGTAGAGAGAGCTGGTTAAAGTTTTGGTGCCGTAAAATCAAAGAATATTACAAAGGAATTGGTTTTCATCAGCGGTTTGGCTATCCATAAAGTTGATTACTTTTCTTTGATGAGTCGGATGCTACGACATGGTAGTCAGTCCTCGTTGGGATCACGTCATAAAATATCAGTGTTTTGTTTCCATGGCAACATTATTTCATCTGCAGCTGTGTATAGATGGCCTCCAATCACACTTTGTGCTGTTATAATAGGTGTCAGATCCCTCAAGTTATTTATAAGCGGTAGCTGAAATAGACAAAAATAGATACAGTTCCTACTATCTGTGTGCATTCACACGAGTGATGTTGAAATGACATAAGATATCATGCTGCAGCTTCCAAGTAACAACGTCGGATTAACTTCAGACCGTCGATATAACAATGGTATAAAGTTATACACATACACATGATATAACAATGGTATAAAGTTATACACATACACATGATATTAAAATGGTAGTAGGTGACGGAAAACGATGGATTAATATTGACTGCGAACCGCTTTAACTGAGCCTATAAATGCATTTTGTAATTTTCGTCCAACAATTTTTCGCCCACCAATGTTGTTTGGGAGGCAAGTGGGGGGGGGGGGGAAGTTGGGACAAGACATTTGACTGAGGGGGCTTATGCCCCCCTCACCCCGCTGGTTAATGTACCCGGTAGTTAATTAGCCTAACCAATTAAAGACACTTTTACCATGCTTCTTATTGTGCAAAGTATCCCATTCATTAGAGCATCTTCTATGGAACATAATGTTGTATGTTCTATATACTTCTACTTGTACAAAAATTTCTTCCAAGTATTAAAGTCCTCCAGACCTTTTTTTTTTGTACACGGGAGGGGGGGGGGAGGTTTCCAGTATCAGTTATGAGATAAATACTACTAATTATACCACTAATTATATATGTGGTTATTGTGGGTGTTTGCAACATTGTTTTCCAAAAAAATGTTCTTTCTAAGACACACATGTCAAGCTGTTGTAGCTTATAATGGCAGTTTCAACCAGAGTTTTTTGTTATATTATAAAATATTATTTGTCCAAGTCCTGAAAGTTGCTCTCTCCCCCATGGTCAAAGTGTGCATTGATGTTATTCCGATATATTTTCATCTTCTGTCCGTCCGTCTCTCTTTCAGTCAACATGTGGCACGATTTGGTGGAGGAATACGGGTTCACGATGGTAGTGGTGGTCGCCTCTGCCCTGGCCCTCACTGTGGTACTTCTGTTACTCGTCTGCATCTGTTGCTGCTGCTGTTGCTGTTGCTGCCGGAAACAAGGCGACGTCCAAGAACAGAAGTCGTTCCAGAGTACCAACATGACCAACATGGCGCCCAGACCGACCCCTCCCGCCACCGCCCCGTACCATACCCACAACTCAAACCCTTCCAACTATTCCTCGTATTCGTCCATGTCCGGGAGGCCACAGCCCAACTACCCGAGCTACAACCAGGGGAACCAGCAGAACGGACACGCGGGTTACCAGCCGGTGTACAATCCTGCCAATTCGTATAACGGCCGGGCAGGACACCCACAGAAGGTTTAGTAGCTCTTAGTGCGGACAGGGGCAAAGATACTTTAATCAGCGTATGTAGTTAATTAGCTATGAAAGGATGACAGGTCGTTACCAGAGAGAGAGATCATCTATAAAGGGTTTATAAAAAAAACCATGCAAGTACTTTAATCGAGAGTTTGTCGTTACTGCGTTGCGGTCCTCATGAGAGACAGAAAGAGAGAAAGGAGATAGATAACATTGACGGAACTGTGAAAGCAGACAGCGCAAGAGTAGAAACCGTTATTCTAGTCTTTCCTCTTCAAAAAAGAACGCCGTCGTACCCGTCGAGGAGCGATGACGTTTTCTATTAGGACGTCGTTATTTTTTTACGATCATTTCTGTGATTTTAAAGACAATTATTCACTTCACTCCTCTCTCTTACCTGTTGCCATTCAACTGCTGATTTTTAATTCATTTTGGCAAGGTTTGGTAATGACCAATAGGAATCACAAGGCAAACATCATATTTGCCAAATATCAAAATATTTTTTGTTACCTAGTTTTAACATTAGTATTACTTTGAAATTTTGGG
Source organism: Apostichopus japonicus (assembly GCF_037975245.1). NCBI lineage: Eukaryota > Metazoa > Echinodermata > Holothuroidea > Aspidochirotida > Stichopodidae > Apostichopus > Apostichopus japonicus. The sequence continues at coordinate 23,849,508 of NC_092563.1, read as the reverse complement.
AAACAAATTGATTCCATGGTTGATTTGACAAAAATTAAAACAAAAAGGCATTTTTATGGTGTTTTTTTTCTTCAGGTTTGTGGGTTTGGTGAATGTTTGGCTGTTTCTACCTTTGAAGGAATGTCAAGGTTTTAATGAAAGTCATTTGATTTCCTTGTTGCCATGGATACTGTATATTGTACATAGTCTTCTTCCTGATATCATAATTCATACATGACAAATTGTCATCATTGACTATAATTTATCACTCCTAAAAAAATCTTCAAAGCATCGGAATCTATCCACTAGCAGGCTCAGTCTTTCGTTTGGTTCTGCCTCCATTATCCCGACTACAAAACTGCTGCATCTGTTTATACAGAACTAATTTTAGAGAGTGAAGAAACCGTTCCCAGAAGAGTCTGGGATAGACAGATATATTGATCGGCGGGAAGTTTGTGATCCAGGCAAGGCATACTCTGAGAGAGAGCCGCTGCCAGTGCGTGAGCGGTGGTTGGGAATGCACACAGCAGAGGTGTGAAGGTATAAACACATATATTTACATGAAAAGCGCCTGTAAATTCTTCTACTGTGGGAAGGATGTGAAGGCACTTCCACACTCTGGTGTCGGCTAAATGTTCCATACTGATGGTTAGTGTTCAAAATACCAACATACTTAATGACCCTTTCATGAAAATATCTCGGTGGCTGTCGAAGGTATGATCTATTTCAACAGATCAAGAACTTTTTGAATTTTCAGTCAATTTGCAAAGAATATCATACATAAATCCAGTTTAGAGAAAAATATAGAAAATTTATGCTTGGCAAAAATCAGAAAGGTGTATAATGTCGAGGCCTAATATTGGCATATACTCATTGAATTGTGATGTACATTATTGTATTCAGATTTTTCTTGGGGTGGGGGGGGGGTGTTCTGCTCATTTTTACAGGGATGAAGGAATCAAGGTAAATTTTGACTAGGTCATGTATATATTCAAACAGTAAGTTTTAATACAGCTTAGGCTATGTATTCAGTACTTAGATTACTATGTTAGGTGAACTGTCACATTGTCTCCTTTGTTATTCTTCATATTCTTCTTCTCTTTTCCTGTTTTTTTGCTGTTAAACTCGATGCCAAATGCTCTTGTTTTGTTTCTTAAACAAATTCAGACGTATTCCTGTATATAGCATTTCTTGTTGTAAGTATGGATGTGTACATCGTATTAGTGTTTTCTTAAAGGGTGCTGACAATGATCACATTGTTGACACAAGTTTTTCTCACATTTTGTGGTTGTCAATTTTTGCTGCATTTTATAAGAAATGAAATGTGAATTTTCTCTAGGCTTCATTTCTTATATTTCAGTACTTGATTTTTTATTTTTTTGGTGGATTCTTCTGGTGACAATAGTGATAGAATTGTATTGAAACAAGACAAAAAGTACAAAAGTTTGAAAGTATAAACCCCCAAAACAGGTTCGAAAAATATTCCTTGTTTTTTCCTTACTTGAATTATTTGGGATCATTTAATGGTTTTTAACATTTTCTCACTCCTCCCCTCCCCTCCCCTCCCCTCCCCTGTATCCATTTCTAATTTGTGTTTTATTTGCTGAGGCATTAGGTCCTTTTAAAGTAGATAGTTGTTAACTTGTGAGTCAGTTTTGTGTTTTGTAGCCAGCTGGCATTTTCTCTCCAAAGAATACCCTATGTTTTTGTCAAAGTTATATACCAAAAAAGGAAAGAAAGAAAAGATAATTTGAACTAAAGAAAGCTTTTTGATCACCTTCAAGATTCGTATTCATATCCGCGCAAGATACGTTTTGTAAAATCTCATGTATTTTTGTTCCGCGTGTTTTTTAATAGAAAATCTTATTTCATGTGTAACAGATAGCCAAGGTTAAGCGTAGTAATTTACGTTTTTGCCCGCTTGTCACACTCATAATTATTTTACATCTTTGTTTTGAGTTTTGCTGCTTTTTCTTGATGGTTGGGGGCGGGGTGGGGAGGGTGGGAGAGAGTTAAGTTTCAGCTTCTGCTATTATTAGATTTATCATACTTTATATGTCCTGTACAACAGTAGCCTCCCGTGGCAAATACATGCTGTTTAATTGTGTAAGACTGTAACGATGTTTATTTATAAAGGGGCTTTCCTTATGTAGCAGTGAATGATGTGCTGCTGAGTCACTATGGAAGGTAGATTGATTATGATTTTATCTGTGAAGTCTCCTATGAACATCTCTACATGTTACATATGAATCTAAGAGACTGACTTCGGTCAGCGTGCGGCTTTGATAAGCCAATGAGGCTTCTTCGCGAGTTCCTGCTTACAGGAGGATCTAAAATACATACATACATACATACATACACGCATACATACATGTAAAGATCTGTGCTCTTTGTACTACAATGCTGTGACCTCACTCACTGTATTATGATGTTGAACAGACTTGTTTCTGGAGTTTTTCCCGTCTTCCCTTCTTTTATTCTTCCTTTTTTAATTTTTTTTAGGTGTCACTATTTCATCCTCTATGAATAGTTATTTCAGAGTTACAAAGTGTGTAAAGAGCAAGTTCGGGAGTAAGGTGTTGGCAGAAGGGAGGTCTCGCAACTTTTTATTTTTATTTTGTGTTTTTATCATGAAAAGGTTCACTAATGCTGATGATGGGTAAGGGTGATGGGTAAGTGTATCATTTACCTTGACAGGACATCCCTAGAGTCCTGTGACTCACATAACTCTGTGGAATTCTGGAGGGTGGGGGGGGTCAATGGAGGGGGATCAATGGAGGGGGGTAAATGCTACTTGTTTACATTCATTAACAATTTGTTTGCTATGAGTCATGTGCATTGGTGTCATTCACTGACATAGGCATGAACAAGGGGAATAGATAAATGGGGGATGGGTGGGTGTTGGAAGAGGAGGGGATATTGGGGGGGGGAACTGTCATGTGTCATTCGCATATCATGTTTTAAAATGAAGAATGAAAAAGCTGTTCATACGGCAAAAACAAATGCCAAGTCTCTGAGAAGAGAATAGAAAACAGATTTAATAGCAGTCCAAAAAAAAAGTTATTGTGAAAGTTTATTGTATTGAAAATATGTTATGGTTGGTGCGTATAGTCATCTTTTAGTATTCATGAGCTCTGTGTGAGGGTTTTATATTCTCTCTCTTGATTTCATGCACCTTTTTCTTCAATGTTGTATTGGTAATTAATTTATAGTGTCATACACATCCCTTGCTCAGCATTGGTAATTAATTTATAATGCTATACACATCCCTTGCTCAGCAAATTATTCAAATCAACTCATTACAAGGAGCAACAAAAACATAAATAAATAATAAAAAATGAAGATTAATAATAAAAATTTATTTGAAGGAGAAAATCATTTCTTATAGTTGATATACATGCATGACCCTAGCAGCCTGGTAAAATCAAAATTATACATAAAATCTGTCTGAAAAGTAGAAATAACAATGGGTGAGACTTTGGGCATGGAAAAGTTAAGAAAATATGAAAACTACAAGATTCATGATGTGATATATATTTTCTATGCCGTAATTTATAGGACATGTACTCAACTTTTACACCGGCTTTACTTGCATTTGTTCTGCTATGTTTTACAAAACCTTACTGGCTGTTGACAGAATGCAGTTGACTCCCCAATAATCAGGAATAAAAAATTAAAAAATAAACGAAGGATGGTGTCGTATTGGTCTTATCTTCTTCCACGCAACTTGATAATCTGTTGGTATGAGTTTTAGTCCCCCCTCCCCCTATGTAACCACTAGCAGTGGCAGAGTGGTACCATCATTACATAATTATTCGTAATTATCGAAGAAGAGATCGTTGGAACATTTCTCAAAATTATTTAAATCAAACAGACTTATTCAAGCACCTTTAATATCAACCTGATGTTTTCTAAAACATGTTTTTTTTTCATTCGGCAAAACGGCACAAGTCGTCCTTTTTGAGTCGATCATTCAGCTCGTCTCCCTTCATGCCCTCGTGTGCATGCTTGTGATTGGCTGCCATTTCACAAGATGGTGTTAGTTTGAGTCCGAGATGGTGCTACTTGATTCCAACATGGTGTAACTTTGATTCCAACATGGTGTTGCTTTGATTCTGATATTAGGACCTATAATGACTGCAACCTCAGTTGGAGAGCCCCATTAATCAAACGATGCCGCTGTCCTATAGATTTATTCACTACATGGAGGCGAATGAGTGAGATGTTACCGTGTTGGATTCTCTTCGCAACACATTATCCCCAGACATTTTCATAATAGTGTATATTATATGTCAAATTCAATATTCTAAAAAAAAATTGAAGTAGATTGGGGATTCCTGTCGGGAATTGCCTCGAAAATGATGAAAAGACTGTTTTGAGGGCGCGTTAAAGCCAAGCATTTAACTTTTAATATAATTAACCTCTGTGATGGTTTTATAGATTATAAGAAAATCATTTATTGCTGCTTTGTTGTCCGTTTTCTCTTAAAAGCCATGAAGACAATCATGTTACTATTATGATTACTATTTTCATGATCATTTTCTATGATCTGTGTGGAAGCTGATTAATACCAAGACCAACTATTCTGTCTGTCTCAATGCACGTCACTTCATATCAAAGATTTTGTGAGAATCAGAGGACTTTCCTCCATTCTGTATTCATTAGTTCAAAATGTAGACCATTCTTCATTCATCAATGAAAGAGCAAAAGAAGAGAGATAACAGAAATTGAGTAAGCGTAGTCATTATGTTGCAATACCTTGACGACCCATTGTGAAGTGTACATGCTTTTTCTCTGGCATCGTGATACCCGGTGGTCTTTGCCCAGAGCATTTGTCCAATTCTATATATATGCTGAAAGTGTCGGCTATCTTTGTAGTTGAAATCATTTCACCGGTTCGCAATACGTTAGGCACGGTTATGTAGTTTTAAATATATTAATTATGTATGCACAAGTACTACATGTTTTTCATTCCATTCAGCGCGATTTGACCTAAGGTCACGGAAAACCCCTGGATACCGGACCGACAGAACTCATGCAATGAATGTTTCTGTACTCCACACATATATTGCTTTGTATTCATGATTCATGTTATGATTTTACTAATGGTGGGAGAAATATGAAGGATGTAAAAACATGTATTAATCTCTTCTTTTTTTTCAAGTTTTTTTTTTTTTTGAGAACTTGTTAATTTCTTCAGTCCTGTTGTATTTTTACAACCTATTCGTACTTAATTTTTGTCTTCTTCTCAGTGTACATATATAGAGAAACCGTTTTCATTTGGCTATACTAAGGCAATCATGTGACCGGTTTACTCTATTCTGATTGGCTGAATTTATCAGTCTTCTCCTCCTATTGTATTCATCGTCCCCTCCATCCTGCCTAGCTCGCTCTGTCTCTCTCTCCTCACTCTCCATTGATAGCCATTGTAAATTGTCCAGACAGGTTTACTTTTTGTTTGTATTTGTATAACATAGACAAAATGTGATGTAGAAACAAGAAGTCTCTTTTTTATCTCTTTTCATGTGTTTTGTCATGCCCAGATTCACTAGGTACTTCTGCTTTGCTTGGTGCCTCTCCTAGGTGCCTCTCCTTGCTGCCTCGTAATTGGTTCCAAGAAAATGCAACACTGTTTCTCATTGCATGTTATGTATGCAGTGCCGGCCGGCATGTTGCAAACATAGGGATTATTAAAACATCACTAATGCATGGTTTAGTGTAGAGGACGCTGACCCACCCCACTCTGACACTCTCCCCTTTTCCTCCCTTCCCCTCCAATACCCTCTGTTGAAGGATTAACATGAAGACATTGGTCCTCAATCGAAAAATAATACATGTTTTATGCAGTCTGTTGACTTTAATAATTCTTTCATCCACCAAATCCAGCACTGCTCCCCAAATTCCATCTTCCAGGGATGCTAATTTAGTCACAACTCTTCAAAATATTTCATTGACAAATTATACCAGTAAACCCATCAGGCTTGACTAATTATAAAGTTAACCCAAATATACAATATGTTACGGTATAGCAACAGCTGGGGATTCCATATATTTCTACCTTACTAATTCTCTCTAGATATCCCATTTTCTCCCCCTGTGCCTAATCCCCTCCCCCAATCAAACAAAAACCTCTGGCGCAACCCCCGCCCTCAATCTACCCTCCATAGATGCTTATTTATCAGCGAACCAACATATTTTCAGCGATCCAACATATTTTCATTCGTTAACGTTATCAGTGACCAATCAGATGTTTCTAAGAATCAAATTACTCCAAATATACAAAGGTATAGGAGACGAGCGACAGGTTGGCGTTCCTTCGTTGTACGTTTAGCTTCTTCCTAATTCGCTCTCTGGAGAAAAATACTGTAGCATCATTTCACTCGTCGAGTTTAAATCCTTCTGATAAATGTAGATTCGTTCATCTGATGGAGACGTGACTCATATACTGATAGCGTGAACAAATTGTTCCCTGATAAGAGAAACCAATTTACAGCGGGAAGTATAGGACGGCCTCCGGCATAGTATTCCATCAGTGTTGTAGACTGGTGGAATACTACAGTATTTACAATACAAGAAGTGAAAGGGAGAAAAGAACCCGTCCGTTGCTAGCGTACAAAGGAAAGAGTGCTTCGTTTCAATTACTACACAGCTATGACGGCACAGAAGCCTGCAGGGGAAAGCCATACCGATCCGGGATGAAATTTGAATATGCCGTTGCAACTCTGTGCTTGCAGGACGTTAGTTTATATACAGGACATATTACAATGTAGTTGAGGTTTAACTGATGGCGGGGGGAAGGGGAATTAGAATAGGTGGGGAAGAGTTGTTACAAAGACAGCCTAGCTTGGAGGACATTGGCATTGGGTTTCGTAACTTAGAAACTCATTTAAGACATCTAGCTGTGAATGAAAGCATTGTAATGCTCCTCCCTGTTGTTGTAGGTTCTGTTCTTTTTCCACCTCCCTTTTGCCATTATTATAAGTTGATACCTCGTTTTAATTCAAGGAAAATATGACTGGAGATGACTATGACAGCTTTTCCTGAAGTGATATAAAGTAGAGGACGCTCTTACGAAAAAGGTGTCTCGGCAGACATCGGACGCTCTCACTTTAGAAGAGTATTAATCAGAGCCATGTATTGGTGTCGTACAATTACACTACATGCCATGAAGAGAATTTCCTAGTGCGTGTTGATATGAACGCCTATAAAATTACAGATTCTCCATTGGCAAACCACTGTGCATGACAGTACAGAAAACACTCGTATATAGAAATACGCATACGAACGGAGGTGTTCTGTACTTACAACATGCGTACCGGTATTTCGGAGAGAGCGCCACCAGTTTATTGTGCTGATATTCTTGTGAGCGCTCTTGGTATCACTGCATGCAGAGCCGTATATATACGGCTCGCGAAATTATTTTTCCCACTTCGACGCGGCCACATGGGCGTGGCTTATGAAATACGTCACAGGCCGGCAAGTTTGTGACTTGGACTTCGAGCTCTTACGTATAGCTCTTTAATAATATACTCAGCTAATATACTCAGGCCTAATATACTCAGGCCTAAGACATGACTTCATGAGATCCATGATGATGTGCGACTGCTCCTCCCAGTCAATCGGGTCTTATGGAGCTCTTGAGGTAAATTCCATCACAAAATCAAACTGTGTTTGTTTATTAGATGTGTTATGAACCTCCCGTGTCTGGAAAAGTTTGGAAAAGAACCTCCCGTGACAGCAGGGTCTGGAAAAGTTATAAATGAACCTCCCGTGGTATTGATTATTACACTTCATATTACACCAGGTAGGCCCACTGACCTTTCAATGCTAGAAACCTACAAAGATACATGTATTGTATTGTGCCCATATTGTTTTATCCGTCATTCTAAATTATTTGTTCATTTATAAATGAACCCCCTTTTAAACGGCAGTAAGGAGCCTACGTGCTTTCATCATTAGTTTACGTACGCTACTGGGTATTGTTACGGACTTGAAATATTCTACCCATTTTATTAAACAGTTGTCACTTGCGTCTGTATTAACTATAACCAGGGAGCTGTTACTGTTAGAGTAGCAGCTCCCTGCTATAACTATGCCTAAATAGCAATGTCCCTCTGTACTATACTATTTATTACACTGGTACGTGTACTAGAATCCCTGACATGTAACTTAATTGAGAACTTTCAGCACCCAAACAAACACCCGAGAGATATCACTGCATAGTCTGTGACGTGGACCAATAAGCCGTAACAACGACCGATAGTCCACGCCCATTATGCTAATATGGCCGCGTCGAAGTGGGAAAAATAATTTCGCATACGGCTCTGACTGTATACATGTGTGCACAGGGATGACAAAAATCCATAGAAATTTGACAATTTCTATGCAAAGATCAGACTGTCACGTGATAGCTACTAAGCATATATTTAATTGCGTAAAGCAGAATATCAATTTACGTTTGTGCAGAAGCACACGTCTGTTTGACTGACAGTATTAGCTAAATATGCATTATGACAGCTTATTTGTGCCCCTTTCTCAACGGAGATTCAAATTAAAAATGTAATTGTCTTCAGTTATGAACAAGGAAAAAGAGCCATGAAAAGCAGACGTGACTAAAAAAAAACAATTATAAAAGTTCATATCGACTTCGTGATATCTCAATCTTAAAACTTTGCAATGTTCAGTCTTTAGACGAAGTTTGGGACAACCCTTCAAATTGTTACATATATAGCAGGGTTCCCTAACTTTATCCCCGCGAACCCCCTGTGGATGTCAGAGTTGTCCATGAACCCCAACTTTTCGAGACACGATCTGAGTCATTATTATACTATAATACGCATAACAATGCTTCGTAAAGATCAAGTTCATAGTGTATTATTGTACTGTCATGCGTTCACCAACTTCACCAAAGTCATGCGGCCTGTGTCTGATTCATAATTCAGTCATTTATCATATGCACGGTACGGAACTACTATTGCAACATATGCGTATGGAATGCGAAAAGAGTTTGTCGATAGGTACGACTTTTGTACATTACTAAATTATATGATATTTCAGAATTTAGTTCAACAAAATGTACTCTAGTTTTGACTTTCAGAAACGTCTCACGAACCCCCTGGGATGGACTCAATGAACCCCTGGGGGTTCATGCACCCCAGTTAGTGAACCCCTGATCCATAGGGTTATGTGCTACATATTTAATTCTTTGGGCCTACATATGTATATATATCTTACAAACTCACTGCTCCTCACTAACCGGTCTCCTTCTCTGTGACTGAACTTTTCCATCTTCCTGGTCTACACATTGCTAACGTTTAGCACTGCGCCCAATTAATTACTCACTTTCGGATTATTAGCTTCAACTTTCACTTCCGAAGACCATCAACCCTACTAGACCGAAAAGCATTGCAACAGTAGAGATGAGAAAGCTAAGAGAGGAACGCAGTAAAAATACCCATTCTGTATTTCGCATTTTGCGACACATGATTTCAATAGGAATTCATGGTATAGTTCAAGAACCTACAGGATATATATGACAAATATTAATTTTTTAACAACAACAAAATGGAAGAACACAGATTATCTAAGAAGACAGTGTGAAGTTAAAACAAAACAAAACATGAAATTACCACAAACTAAAGCCGAAAACCGACGAAGTAATACAAAAGCCGAAAAACAAGTAATCAATACCAAATTTGGGGTAATTACAGGGAAAATAAGAATAAGCAGGGGAAACAGCATCGGTAAGGGGGGAAAGCAATTTGCACGCTTATGATAATAATAATCAACAAAGCCAAATTTCCAAATAAGGTTGAGTGGGGTGGGGAGTTGTAATTACAAGAGACCCAACATGGAGGTTCTCGCCTTAATAGGGATGAATTCACATAAAAAGGATGGATCTCTGGGGAGAATATGAATAGGTATTCCCTGACTGGGATGAGTGCAGCAACCCAATATACCATAAACCTAATCTATGATACCAACTGCATAGTGTGGTAGGCTATATGTTATCGATAAAGCGCCGTACCAAGCCCGGCGGTTGCTTCCGCTAGTGGCGTTTCTAAGGTAACAACATGGCAGATGTACATGTCGTGAAATGATTTGACCAATCGCAGCAATCTTGTTTACAACCCGAACGGACCAAACGCTCTCAAAAGGTGCCATGACACAATTATACAGTAATGTACATCCGGCGCACAAAATGTTAACCGTCAAAAGAAGACGTAAAATGACTTACTGCAGTTCTTAGTTTTGGCATGTTTCCAATCATCACCATTGTTTTCTAAAACTCTAAAAGGGTTGCAAAGTTACTGAAAGTTTGTCCAAAGTACAGGCAATCAATCTGCTTAATTCATGCAAGGGTTGTTTTCTTTACTACAAGGCCAAGGACCACAGCCCTTTAATTTTCCATTTGTTAAAACTAAAGGTTAACTTGCACTCAATCCATTCATGTTGTCCTAATTCTATATTTTCCTTCTTCTGTTGACGTCTGACCTTCAACTAAAGCCCATGACCTAACATACAATGGAAAGCATATGCAAACACCTTTTGGAAGTGGCTTTATTTACCAATCCAAGAATAAACAAGAACAATGTCGTTTGGTCTTCGTTCAATTTGAAATTGTTTATTTGGTGTAAATGGCGGATACTTGGATGGAAAATAGGTTGTCTCTATCAACGGGAAACAAAGATAGCCGTTGTCAGCCGAGTCCCCGGGGGAATAAGGACATTCGAAATGGGATGAGAGAGTAGGGTAGGGAAAGTAAGGGGTGGTAGACTTGCTTGTTACCTCGACGGGCAAGGGAGGGGATGGAAAGAGTTGCAGCATGGGCATTATTAATGGTGGGTTCCACGTTTTATAGACGAATACATGTGTCGTAAACAGGTAAATATACTTTTTGAGGTCGTTCACAATATGTTGATGTAAAATGGTTACGGTTTCGTTCACTTCTGTACAGGCTATTCAGAAATAGGTGTTTATTGGCCGTAACTGTTCTACGACAGAAAGACGGACAAAGTTATGGACAAAAATATGAACAATTTGCAGGCTTTGTCGAAAATACATGCTCCAAACACTTCAATAATGAAGGATTCAGTTCCACTCTTTATTGAGTAATTAGATGTATCATGTATTTGTTCAAGGCATCTGCAATCTCATTAAACAAGGTACGATTTTGAATATACATCTATAACATTTATCATTTGATGAACACAAACGTCTTCTATAATTAGACCTTGGCGGGAAAAAAACGAAGAACTTAAGACAATAGTAACAGGATTTCATAGACAAAACAATAAACCCGGCTTACCTCAAGGCTGTCATGAAACAATAACTGACGTCCAGTAGGATATCTATATATAGATGTGTGTGTGTGTGTATAGTCCAGTACTATTATTGTAGATAAACCCGGTGCATGAATACAGGTAATATACCAGTATCTATCTATCTATCTGTCTATAAAGATATATATACATATATATATATATATATATATATATATATATATATATATATATATATATATATATATATATATATATATCTCACTCGAGATCCAGCCTTTCTCTAAATGCAGCATAGTTGTTTAACAGTTTTTCCGTTATTCCTATATATATATATATATATATATATATATATATATATATATATATGTGTATATATATATATATATATATATATCGTGACTGAGATATTAGCGCAATTAGCGCTCGGCGGGCAGTCAGCTCAATATTCTAACAGCGTATTTTCGGAGGCCGAAACTGATTTCTATTTATAATTTTATTGTTTTTGTTTTATATATTCGTTCTGAATGGTTTGGTAAGGGTCAGTTACGAATATATATGCTTTTGATACTGAAGTCTGGAGGTCAAGACACGTGAATCGTATGGAAAGTAGTCAACTTTGTCAACATCTGTTTGAAACAATTGCTTTCAAACACCTCGTTGACTTTGACATATGCAGGCCTATATTACATTATATAGTCAGTGAAAACTCAAAGAAATGGCGAAAGAAGACATTTTGCTTTTTGTGGTTGCTGTTATAACTACTCTTCGAGAGACTAACGGACAGGACACGATGGAGTCAGAATTAGGTGAGTTCCTCCTCTCGTTTTTATCTGCGAATACAGAAGATGCTCAGATAGGTATCTTGTGATGTTTTATTACAATAAAAAAAATAATATATAGAAGAAAAAAACAGCGACGGACGTAAAGGAGGATCCTGGCAACAGTTACTATTGAAAGGAGAGTCATTCACCGCATTGGAATACGTCTCACATAGGACTGTACAGGATTAGCCACATTAGGTCAGAACGATCTTATAGTTTGCATATACATGTTGAAGATTATGAGCCTACATTCTAGAAATTGTTTCAGAATAACACACACAGAGCTGGGTAACTTGGACTTTGGTTGAGTATACTGGTTTTCATATATTGAAGGCAATGGCTTATATAACTGTTTCATCTAGGCTGGTCGAGAGAGGAAGAGTTGGGTACAGCAGGGAGTTGTTCCATAACAACTCCCTGGATACAGGCTAAGGAAGTTTCCGCGTACAAGACTGTCCGTAATTTATCTCATATTGCCCCTCCTATCGTGGTGGTAGGGATATACTAACATGTTAGATCCATAGAGGCACTTGGTAGACACCCTTACATATAGTTACACACTATAGGTTAACTATGTAACACACGACTTGATTTCTTGGCCTATTACAAACATTGTCTATGTGTATTTGTTTTCGGGGCCGGGAGGGGGGAGGGGGAGGGGGGAGGTTGGAAATTGAATGAAATTTGTGACAGTGGGGTACCACTTTCTGCGTGCATGGTGTAGTCTTGTTGTGTATCAAACTATCAGTACGGGCTAATGTTTCCACATTTCTAGAGTTACTTACATTAACCAGAGTCCATAAGCGTATATGGCCCACATGGCCATGTCATGTGTATGGTAAAAGCATATACATGCATGCATAAGTATATATACATACTTAAACATAAAAACATGAATAGGCACGCATGCGTATATGACCAAACATCCACGTATATAGGTATAAACTCACATATAAGCAAACATGTATGTATACACACTCCGGTATGTGTACAACTAACATGTATAATGTATAAACATACATGTTTACAACGTAAAGATGTCTCAAGGGTATACGTTTACTTGAAGTCAATTCCCCTTTTCAGGACAGTTAATTAGAAATTATATACCATAAACATGCGAGTACTGGGGTGCCTAGGGAGAAGTTACTTTAATTCTTATCATTGCGGCCAAGTAAAAATCCACTAAACAGATAATTTACTAGGTTTTTATAATTTCAGCTTCGTTTCCTTTCGGTTATACTCCTTCATGCATATGTGGGTTTCATCTGTGGAGCCTCATATACCAGTGGGGCATTTACCCGCCCCCCCCCCCATAATACAATCATGAGGTTGGGGGAGGGTTCAGCAGACATATTATTACAAACACAAAATCCTAGTGTATAAATAACATGTATGTGCTGTAAAACCTTAACGGTCGAAAATTCTTCAACATTGCTTCAGAGTAACTTTTGCCTATGAGCAGCCTCCATCAGTTTACCAAAATTCTCAAGGGGGGCGGGAAGGGGATGGACCACCCTCCCCATTAAGCCCTTCACCTGACGACAGTACATCTTGAGTCCCACGGTGCAAACATGAATAAAGCTTATGTGATTGCAGCACATATCAGTGGCCATTAACGTTGATGATACCGATCGAGAAGTCAGAGCATTAGTATCAATCAATCGATTAAATATGCGAGCAAACAAGTAACGTATGCATAAATCAAGCAACAATAAATGTTGGTTTGATATATGATATGCGCGGAGCTTAGGGATAATAAAATAATACTGGTTCAAGCTTCAAGTCACGATTGGCCATTTCTATTTTTTACACTCTTTAGTATATATGTGGGAAGGCGGGGTGGGGAAGGGGGTGGGGAAGGGTGGGGAGGGTATTGGTGACCTTTATAGTAATACTGAGTTTTATTTACTTTTGGAAAAGCACAAAAACAATGACTACAGATTCAAGAACAAGAAAAGAATGAAAGAAAGAAAGACGGCCTATTCAAGGCTACACAAAAGATATTACCTAAAAGCTTAACCAAGGATCAATGGCCTCTGTGTTATGAATTAGCACTTTACTATCTGGTGGGTGATATATATTTGTTATTAAGTTTTTTGGCTTGTAGATAATATTATCCTATTCAATAATTCCTATATGCATATGAAGGAACAGGCTGTATTCAATGGCTCTTTACTAAACGACAAAATAACAGACCAGCATATTTGTAATTCTCTCCGCTGAAGTTCAAGTTTAAGGGCTCTGACCTGTATCACAATCGTCAAATTATAATCTATAGTATCTATTAATAGCACTTGCCACAGCTGTTATTATAACCCAAAAATACTGACACCGGCCATGTACTTTATAATTATACTGATTCCCGTGTGTTTGGAACTAGCGATGAGTTGTATAGATGCATGCACGTATTGTACAGATATATATATATATATATATATATATATATATATATATATATATATATATATATATATATACATATACATTATGATGAAAAATCTTAACATGACTCCTGTATGTCGTTAACTACGGAGTATATTTGGTTTGTTTGTTCAATGTTTTTCGAAGCCGCTTGGAAATTATCAAAACATTAAATTTTTATCATTACGAGTTCAACCTGGTTAGCCCCTCGCTTGGCCTATACCCAGAAGAAAGTCCCGGCGATTTTCCGGGTATCACGTGATCGACAAAGTAACCGAAGCTGTCTTCTTTATCTTACTCCTGAAGCTCTTTTGTGAAAGTTTATTCGTGCTGCAGCAGCTGCTTAATTAATTTATGTTCTAAATTAATAGAAGGATTAATTGCACAACCAGCAGTAAGCCCTAAGCAGTATAAAAGTGACTAATAGACCACAAAATAATAAGGCATCGAGGAAAGTACATCCGATGTCTCTCATAAGAACAAGACAGATTTGGTTGTGGGAAATTGTCCGGATTTATGAGTAGAAAAACCTGAATTTAGAATGTTTCACCTTCATGTGTTAAGTATTATAGGAAGATGATAGTCTATAGATGAAACAATGATATAAATACTGTTAAATAAAACTCTTCGACGTAAACATATCTTTCATTGTCAGCCAAGTGATTCGTCTTAACCCGGATTCTTAAACTCGACGTATGGAAGATCTGGCTACGTGCGCATGCATGTGCATCGAACATATTGTTCGCCATGTCACCCACACAAAGTGATGACATATGTATATACGTTGGCTATTATAGATCTGTTGTACGGAAACGTCATGGTGCCGTTGAAAAGTTAGAATTGTTTACTTAATGAATTATGTTAGTAGTTGTCATAAAACTATTGAAATGTTTTGTAATGAAAATTGATTTAAAAACAAATCAGTTTGCAGATTAATGAGGAATTAATCAGTTAATTAAGTTGTCGCAATTTGCTTAGATCTGAACTGCATGATCAATCCATCAGTTTGTTGTACGTTAGCAACATATTTATAGAAAGATCTTAATATTTTATGGCATGTCAACGTTTCCATACTATCACCATATTTCTCTCAACCAGTAACTGCTATGTTAGCCTGTTAGACGAGGTTTCTCCTCGCAACCAGGTAAGTAGCAGAACCCTAGTTAAACAAAAAACCTGATATGTTATAACTCACAACTCATATTTTTTAAATCATTTTTTCAATCTCTCAGATAATACACGGGACGACCACAATCATGCACATGGTACGTCACCACACCTCGTTTACATACTAACATCGGTCATTGGCTTGGAGACGTTTATCATCACCATCGTAGCTGTCTGGGTCATTTGCAGGAATTTCTCGTATTCTGCACAGAGACGAGTAACTGACCTAGAAGTAAGAATAATTTACCGAACAAGATATGGTGACGTCAAAGTAAATCCGGAGGGGCGGGACGGGGCATATTTTCACAGCATTGCCCGCTACTTGGCGTTGTGCCACCTCAATTCCACTACTATGAGACGTTTCTCCAGTTCCCCTCCCCCTCCCCCGCCCCATCTCAAATTATGGTGCAAATGAACCAAAGCTGCATAGGGCCTGTAAGGTTTTCTGCAGTAATGTCAACTGATAGCCTATATTACACGGATTTTCTACAGAGCATTATTACTCACAGGACGGTTAATAATCTAAGTTAATAACAAAGAAGGTTGCCGCCTGTGGCGAACCAGGGCGCGTGAATATCTTTGTAAAAACTTATTGGAGCAATTTGATATCCTCTTGCAACTCTTTTCTCTTTTTTTGTGGGGGGGGGGGGGGGCTGTTCTTTGTTAAATGAACCCCAAATTATTCGTAAACATCGAGTATGAGTAAGCGCAGAAAAACAGGCTGTCCGACGGCAAAGGAAAATGATATACAATGTTACCACTAAGTACAGTAAGGAAATGGCCGCAATAACCTGGTGGTTCTTTAATTGTACATATTGGGCAAACTGACGACCTTTAAGTATAGTCTTAGCCATAGAAATTCTACCGATTGTCACTGATGACTGTAAATTAATAGTTCAATATGAATAGATATTCACAATATATTGTATTTCAATCGAGGATGAAAGAATTATCACATTTCCCCCCTCCTCTTTCAGGGAAATGTAACAAGGAATCCTCGAATCCTGAATCGGGGTATACCTGGTCGACCGATACTTGGCGGGAGATTTGAACACATTCCAAGAAGATCCAGAACGAGACGAAACGATGGCCGTCCCATTGCTAACGTGGTCAATATCATTGTTCCTCCGCCTCCTGGTGATATATCAGAAACTCCAAATACCTCAAATGAAGAGATATCTTGTAAACATAACATAAAGTGTTCGCATGATATTGCTGATTGTGCTAGTACTAGTAAGGAATGGCCTAATGTTATACCTTCAGCACCTAAGCTATACTAAAGGCATTATTCATAATCCGAGGGTTAGTCAGGGTTGACATTGCCGTTCCCCAGGAATGCATGCACGCACAAATCTTACTTCCGAAAATGGGCGAAGTTTCAATGTAACGGGTCGTTCAGAAGACTCATCAAGGCCGGATTCTCGTTGACGATAAAGCAATACGATCATGAAGTTACGGAACGGAAATCCTTGGTACTGTCGTTATACGTATGGAGTTCGAGTTTACACTATTGATATGACAACTAGTCCTTGGTGAAAGTGTCTAAGTTTGATAAACGCTTGAAACAATTAAATATGCATATTCATAGTCTAGGATACTCTCTTGGATGGACCACTTCAGATACTATTTTGAGTAACACCTGGCGCTACAATTGCTGACAGTGGTCGACGAGATAAAAAATAACATACAGGCAGTGGAGGGGGGGGGGGGGTTGGCTCCTCACCTCCGACCATCAGTCGGGGGAAAGTGGTTTATTCGGAGGAATTTTTCATTTCTGCCAGGGAAGTGTTAGACCATTACCACTGGTATATCCCACCACTCCCCCACCCTCTCTCCTTTTTCAACCTCACACGAATGATTTATTAGCAAAATCTTGCATTTAGAGCTACTTACATATACCTTAATTATACTCAAAAAATGAATCAGAAAACACCATTTGACATTTTAAAAGTTTAATATAGGACTTGGCCTCAAAACCTATCAGATACTTCATTCACTGGTTGCCTTCCTACAAAATGTCAGGCTTCTACCTCAATCAGTCGGAGGATATTTTCATTTTGTAATCCTATACATGTCACTGCATAGATGACAGCATGTCTAAGTTTACAGGGGAACAATCCTTAAGATAGGATTTGACAAAGTTACCTACCATCATGTATATATTTTTTTATGGTGATGTTTGTATAAAAATAATAGATGGAGTCCCTCGCGGTTTTACCCACCGGAACTTATATATATATATATATTTTAATTGACCTTTTTTCAATTGTTATTAATTGTTATTTAAGCCAATTGTTATTTAATTGACCTTTTTTTTCCACTGTAAGTTTTTTATTTAATTCTCATGAAGCACAATTGTTTACGAGAAAAACCTTTTTATAATATCTATATTTATTTATTTATTCATGCAAACTTTAAAAAAAACATAAATAGACTTTTTTACTTTTTAAATCAATACTTAAATGCATATAATTCATATGATCGGCAAAATAGGAAATTGTATATATATATATATGACCAATAAACACAAATAAAAACACTTATTTTTGAGAGACAAAAATTTCCTTCTCTATGATTATTGCTTTTCTCTTTGTGTAAAACTGGCTCAGGGAAGCAAACTTGTTTACATGAATTACCCTTTTATAATATTTGTTGCTTATTTATATAAGCTGCCTTCAAAAAATCATATCTTTGCCTTGTTATTCTTTCAACTTATAATTTAATTCAAATAATTCACATCATCTGTAATATTTGTGATTTAATTATCAATAAACAAATTAACAATTTTTTTTTGTTTCTTTGAGTGAACAAATTTATTTATTTTGTGATTATGACTTTTTCCTTTGTGAAGCACTGCTCGAGGTATGAATTCGAATCAGTGATATGTTTACCATTACTATATTAAAGAAGAGTGATCAATTCAAAAGGATTGTCACTTTTGCCAGATATGGAAATATGAATTTCATTACAGTGAAATATCTACCAAGGATAACTTCCAACAACCTCAGCTTAGTAACGCTTCTCGCAAATAACCTCAAAATGAAAAATACAACAAAACAAGGGTTGTCATGGGTGGGTATAAAATGGATTTGGTACCCTGGCAGTGGAATTTTGTACGCAACAATCCACATGCCACAAAATATTAGAATGTACCTAATCTATTGACATAAAACAAGAAATAAAATATGACGTTCTACATCTTGTCCATCTATTAAGTTGAAATAATTTTATCACAAGTAGGAGCTCTGTATACAAAATCTTCAAACTAAACATATTTCATGTCTTTCCTTGTCATAGGCTAAGCTTCCCTGGCCTCGTCAATAAGGAGTTTGAAAGCCTTCTTGCAAGCCTCAGAAACTTTGCTTGAGGGCTGCGAGCTGCACTTTGCCCATCTGTTGCCTACAGCGTTTGATATTATGTATTAATACTGCAAATCATGACTACATAACAGCATACCTTATTTCAAAGCAGGAATTAATCCACCCCCCCCCCCACCTTTTCTTTTTACAAAAGTACTTCTTTAAAGCCGATTGGAAACCAAAGCACAGAGAATGCACAAGATTTTATCATTGAAAAGCTCAATACCATGTAAAACAAGAACCGGTTTTAAACATTAAAAGTAAAGATTTTGATATTTAGGGCTGGATCCATCAACATTGATAGTCTTCAACATACTAACCTAGCACTCAAATGTTTTATCATTTGTAAGGGGGCAAAAATTGATGAATGAAATAACCGGAATGAGGATAAAAATAACAAGTCCTACAAATACTAGCTCCAGTTCCTCTGAAATATATTCACTGTTTAAAATGATCTCTTTCTGGAGTCCAACAATAAATTTAATGATGTTATTTTACCTTCCATTATTCTTGGTAAATGTTCACAGGTCACAAACAGGAGCGATCATGAAAGGTATTCAGAACCAGGGGGCCACCTTCTGTGACATGTGGACCCTAGTTAACAGGCTCTTCAGTAGAACCATTGGCCAACTGGGTGTAAGTCTAGGCCATTTGTCTTTTTATAATCTATCTTTTACAACTCTTTTTGATGTACAGAGCTATCGCACCAACAACAAATTACACAGACTATTTAGTTTGCTGTTTATTTTGACAAAAATGGTGATGCAGTTAAATGTCAAATGAAAACAAAAAAAAGCTCTTCGCATATTTTCTCGGAAATCTATGTGCGGCACCTGGTCAGCTCTTATTTTCATCCTTGCTCACAAACATGAACTTATAAAATAATAAAATTGTCTACGAGTAGTAAACTAAACACAGTACAACTCTTGTCAAACAAATGCTCACACTGACTACCACAGCTCCCTCTCTGGTGTCCACAATGCTAGCTGTTGATGACTAAAGTCCACATTTTCACATTTTTTGGTCTCTTTAATCCATTTTCATCGGCTGTCTCGAGTCGATCAACATTAGGACTTCCTCTAAATTGTTTCTTCGTCAATATCACCATGGTGACAGCTCCATGGCAGTTCATCTTACTTTTCTTTTCTCTTCAAAGAATGCTTTCACATATTGCGCATTAGTCTTACCGACTACGTCCGAAAGATCCTGGGCAAAATATAAATGGACTGGCATTTACCACTTACCTAGGAAAATGTTTTCAATTTTTGTGTCAAGGGAGTGAGAAATTCAATCTTTGGTTATTCATCTATAGGTTATTATTTTGTGCACCCTTTCTAATCCTTTAGGTCATTTTTTTGTCATATTGAGAATCATTCATTGTGAAGGTGATATCAAACTCAGCTGTTTTATATACACTAGTTTACATAACCTTCATTTCTGGTAAAGGAGGTGAGGGGGAGGGAAGAGGGGGCTGTACCCATAGTATTAGAAACTTGTAGCTAGATTGCTTACAAGTTACCTAAAACCCCTGTGATCAGGGAACTGCTCTTGTCAGAAGGCAAATAGCACCTTCCTGTCAAATAACAGTTGCCTGTTAAAGAGCAATTCCTTGTCAAGTAGCATCTTCCCTTCACTACTCATATACATTGTTGCTTTAATTGGTCCAGGTACTATGAATTCTGAAGATTTTGAATTAAGAACTGCCCAACAAAGTCTTAAAGTTACTTTACTTATGGAGGAGAAAGAGGAACATTGCAGAAGTCAAACTCTTACGTGCATCGTTGCGGCTTGTATCCCATGGATGCTCTTGAATCTGCAGAGCAAGGCCTTGGCTTTAACGGATCCTAGCTTCGGTATCATCTGTACAGTACTGAGGACAGCTTGGTCCTGGGAGATGCCTCGCTTTACTTTAGCTATGAATGGATTGCCATTGGGTTTGTTCTCTTCATTAACCTGTATCAATTAGAATGAGAATGATAGATTTTATACAAATTTATTATTATTCAGTAATGGAATAATTATATAAGTATATATAAAACACCCAAAGCTCTCATGACATCACTTTCTGGGTTGTATTGAATGATACTGGAGAGTGGTCCGTGGTTACTGTGGACTCTTACTAGCGCCCCACAGCAAAGAATTGGTTGTATAGGGAATGTCAACAACTAAGGGCTGGATAGCTCAGTTGGTGGAGCGGTGGGCTGGTAACCCAGAGGTCGCTGGTTCGAATCCAATTCTAGCCATAAATTTCATTTTACTCCTTTCCAAAATTTATTATTAACAGGATAGAGATATAAGTTACACAATGTTACATTGTCACTTGGAATATTTCAAGAAATTCTACTTTTGTTTTAAATTGATTTTATCATCTTATCAATAGGCTCCCTTTGTAAGTCATAACTTTATTCTAAAGACATATAGGCTTCTTGTAAACTAGTACCAAACTGTAGTTACCCCAATGCTTGCTTATATCGCCACAACGGAAACTGTATTGATCAAATATTTAATACAACAACAATGATAACAAACGCAAAGTTCAGAATCAGACATAACTTTGTAAGTTCTCTGCAGGTAGAATCAGTCTGTAATGTAACAGATACATTACAATTGTTTCATATAACACAAATCCAAACATAAAGGTAGTTACAGGATAAAATGTTGTTTTTGTGTACCTTTTCTCTTCCCTAAGTTCTTGGAAGTGACATTGATGACAAGTTTGGTTACAGGTGGTTTATTTCTTGTAAATAATTTACCTACCATTTGCACAAGCAAGTTACCAGCCTCGACTTGGTTTGTGACTGGAAGAAGAACAAACCCCAATTCTATGACCACAAACTTCTGCACATCAAGAAAATATTGCTCTGTCATTGGTGTCTTCTCAACCAATACGATGCCTTTTAATTTCTTCGCCTGTAAAAATAAAAGATGTAATAAAAAAATAAAAATAGGAAGAAAATGAAAGAAATTTCAGGCAGCTGAGTTTTACAGTTCAGAGTCTTTCTGTCCTTAATAAGATGTATCTAGGAATTGAAAAATAAAATGAAAATGAAGAGGAAAAAAAAATTGAAAGATGAATTCATGAAAATTGGCAAACAGACTATGGGATGAAGCAGAGGTTTGCCTGATAATATCAAACTTCACTGAATGACTCTCTTACTCACTTTATAACACTGCAACAACAGCCTATGAAAATCATTGAAACAACTGTTCCAAAAATGCAAGAAAATTGCCCAAATTGATGTATATAACTTAATAGGGAAAGATTCTTCTGTCATTTCAACAATTCAAATCTCTGACATGAAAGAAGAGGTCCAATTTTAAGAGTGATATGTATAGAAATTTACAATTAAGGAATGGCAGTCCAACAGTATGCTACAAAGCTGTTTCCAGGGACATTTAAAGCTACTGCTTATAAAGCTATAATGACTCCTTTTAGCCATGATCCAAACAAACCACTTTGTAAGTAGTCTATGTACACAAGAAACCTACAGTAATTTACTGTGGTATATGAACCTTGATAATCCATTGGGCAAATAAGTAGCACTGACTGATCAAATTAATACTTAAAAAATCCTTACCTTTCTCAGTTTAGCAAGTTTCTTTCTGTATGCTGGACCACTGATCAGATCTGCTTCCGAGACATAAATCACTGCCTTGTCATGTGCTGTGTGGAAATCTACAACTCCGGTGTCACCTTCAAAAACTATTCTTACCCTACCTATTTTAAAAAGAGGGAAGTAGGGCCAAGTACACACATAAACAGAGAAAGAAAGAAAAAAATATCATATAAATACATAAATAACTAAAACATCATCCTAGAGTACAAACCCTTGGTTGGCTTCTGAAACAATCTGAAATTTAATTAAAACTGTGGCAGTTCTTTCCATTCTAATTAACAAGTAACATGCTTTTCTATATGACATTTTATGTAACTATATAGGAATATCAAAGTTGATAAACAGTAAGCCATTCCTGTTATACATTTGTCATGATGTGTGAGTCAATATGAATAATTCATAAAATAAAGAAATCAAGATGTCAATGGTTCTAGATTCCAGACCACACAGGGTAAAATTGAGGGGATATTGCCACCTTAAACTTCCCCTTTTAGGGGAAGTTTAAGGTGGCAATAGCCCTGGGTCAAATAAGGGATAAAATATAATGTAATTCTGCATTAAATGTCCCTGGGGCTTGACTTGGCTCCTCAAGTCTCAAAGCCCCTGATTGAGGCATATAAACTACATTTCTGTTTTGTAAGCTTTGTAGCATGAAGTAGTACCTTGCATGGTGTTAGCAACCTCTGTTCCCTTCCATCGAGGGTGGCATACTATACCACCGGGTGGAACTCTACCTCTGTCATGATGAGGGGTAGCATGGACCAGGGATGCATTCGATGAAGTCGTTTCAAAGTCAGAATCAGCCATAGACATCACTTCAGCACCTTAGATAAAAGTTTCAATTATTACTTGATAGGACGATGATTAAATTACTTAGTCCTGAGGTGATAATTACCCACCACATACTTTTTTATTTTCGATTTGTGAAATTGGTACAGCTACAGTACTGTAACCTCTAGT
Organism: Apostichopus japonicus; assembly: GCF_037975245.1. Taxonomy (NCBI): domain Eukaryota; kingdom Metazoa; phylum Echinodermata; class Holothuroidea; order Aspidochirotida; family Stichopodidae; genus Apostichopus; species Apostichopus japonicus. The sequence continues at coordinate 23,825,899 of NC_092563.1, read as the reverse complement.
CTTGGTTTGCCATTGAATAGGACAGGATATTAGAATAAGACAGTTATGGTAGTGATGCAGAAACTTTCAAGTTGTTTATTGATTTGCTGTATATGCCACGACAGATTAGCTTGGCTAAGTACTTAGCAGTCAAATAACTAGTTTGGTTAGGCTTAATCACTAGTATATAAGCTAGGTTTATTAAACGTAGTGGCTATTATGAATGCCTGCCTAAATTCTCTGTCATACGGCATAATTCCACCTGTGAATGTGATGTCGCTCGTCCAGACATCCCTTATTCCCAATTTGCTAGTCGATATTATGTAAAACTTACCGGCAAAAATGGACCATCTGCTACCTTGGCCATACGCCTTAGTTAAGACGATTTATTTTTATCTTGATCATCGACATTTATGTCTTACGGCATCTGATGAATTTCGACAACGGTCTCAGGCATGATATCAAAGGCGTTCCATACTTCAGCTTATCTTATGTAATTCAATGCTACGTACACACGAATATGGTTCAGTGGGTTACAGAATCGTCAAGTGTATGGGAAACCCAGTAGGCAGTGAAGGTAAGCTGCTTCATTAGCATGTATCTTAAGCACAATTTAAATGACATGGAATTTACATGAAGAAGTTGTCTAATTCATTTTCTTCTTTTGCAGCATATTCTCAACATCCTCTAGGAACAGTGTATATGGTCTCACTGTACTGGTACTAGTTTCGCGATACTGAGCAATTTACCACAGTTAGCACAGTAGCAACTTAGGCCTTAAGTTACATTGATCAACTCCCAAGCTGAAATTGTTCAGTTCACCTACCAAGGAACAAAATGCCATCTTCGCCGGACAAATATTCTGTTTTACTTCCAACATACAATGAACGGGAGAACCTTCCTTTAATAATTTGGTTACTTGTGAAGCACTTTGAAAAATGGTGAGTTGGTTTATCAAGGCCTTAATTTAAGTTACACTCAGAGGCTCTCCCAACAATGGCCACACATTATTACTTTCAGCCATCATTGGGAAGGACTGAGTGTAATGCAAGGGGAGGCTGGGCTTACTGCATTCATTATTGTATCGTATGTAATTGACTTGTAAATTGTAGGCTTTGACCCATGTGTAAATGTATTGCACTGAGATTTCCAAGTTTTTCCATCCAAATTTAAAACTATCAATTCTATAACTGAAAACTTAAAGTCACCCGTGACAACATTCTTTAGGCCTAGACGACATTTAGTACTTTTACAGAGAGACAAATTTCCATCGTAAACAAGCAGTTTTGATCTTTGGCATGTTGTTTGCCTGCAATAGAATATGCTTAGTTGGTTTTGCACACTGCTGCATAAATCGTTCGAAGTGATTATTCGCAGGGCAGCCCGACGAATAACGTACACAGATACCTTATGCGCAGGGCTGTGACAATTTTGAAAATAGGTTTATTATTAGGTTTTGCTATTGATACCAGTCAGTTTAGGGGCCTTGAAAAAGCCAACCTTTTGGGCCCAAATAGTCTTAGCCACTTTATAAGCTAATTTTTGGAACCCCAGCAGTTCAAGTTTAAAAGCTTATTTTAAGGGAGCTTATCTTGGGATTCCCCAAAAGCCGATATTGCCTGAAAGCCAATATGGTCAAGGGTGTGACACCCCCCCCCCCTCCCACTCCTTTACATGCAAATGAGCAGTCACTCTGCAAAAACAAAGGTGAAAATGAGGGATGACATTTTTTATGTTGGCGGTACTAATGCTAGACTGGTTCAATCTTAAGGCCCTAGGCTCCCAAAACCAATCCTAACAGCTGCATTGAGGTAGGAATCCCAAATGCCAATAAATTCCTCAAAATATAGAGGCTCCCAATTAAGACTCTCAAAAAGATAGCTGGTGCCCAAAAGTAAACTCGAATAGCCCCAAAAGTTACTGAGCCCGTTAACCCAGTCTAAGGCTGCCCTGTGAATAAGGTGTATGTGTCTGGCTATTCGCAGGGCTGCCCTGTGAATAAGATACTTGTGTCCGGCTATTCACAGGGCTGCCCTGTGAATAAGGTGTATGTGTATGGCTATTAGCAGGGCTGCCCTGCAGATAAGCCCCACCTAAATCGTTGGTCTAAATTATTTTCAACTGATGTATCAGACTTCAGAACTTATACTCAGGCAATAGTGTACATATCGCAAAAGTTGTGTTTGGTTTTTGTGTGAATTGAAAGTAATGGGACGTGGAGTGTGAAACAGTGAAAGTTATGTAGATTTTTTAACAACTGCTCTGTTCTTAATTTGGCCTCTCCTGTCCTGAGATGATATAGATATTTTATCTCAGAAAATCTGCCATTTGAACAAATTAAGCCACCCCCCACCAATATTCATCTTCATCAGCAAATTTACAGTTATAAGTACAAACGTCACTAAGGTAATTGCATATACTTTCATAAAGCATGTTTGAGGTTGTTGTAGTTATACTTGAACTCCGTCTCTAAAATGTGGCATGATAGATATTTAGAGGAAAATTTAAGCATTGTTATTAACCAATTAAATAATTTAATTGGGAAGAAAAGCAACTGCAGTTGGCCAATGTTAGATGTTCAGGCTTATGTAGATTTGGAATAATTGTAAAGCTAGTTATATATACTTCGTTTAGCCTTGTGTGGTGCTATAGGTTTATTACACTGGTTAGTTGCATGGACATCACTGTTAGACTTCAGTTTTTCGTCTATTTTATATATGTCAAATCTGTATATTACCAGAGTTATACATTCAATACCAAATTGTACATTTCTTTTGTCAGTAATTACAATTTTGAGGTAATTGTTATCGACGATGGAAGTCCAGATGGAACCCTAGAGGCTGCCAAGCAACTCCAGAAGATTTACGGTGAAGACAAAATTGTGAGTAATTAAAGTTTTTGTAACTGAAAAGGCCATCAGTGTGACCCAAAATGTGCTAGAGTGACAGGTCAAATAATGCTCCCTCAAGTGTGTTAATCTTAAAGAAGTTTTACTGCCTCGTCGATAATACAAGTAAATATATTTTCACCCTCAACAATCCTCAATATCTGGGCATAGCTTGTACATATTAACAATCTTTAGGAATGTACCTTTGAAAACATTTAAGCAATTATTTGATGCTATTCATTTCTGGCCACTACTGCTCACCTTTAAAGGAGACATTGATAATGGTGATGCGAATAAAAGAAGCCAGTGGAAATTATGTTTACATTCTTTTTTGATAACATTATCTCAAGTTTCTCAGATATTATTCAGTCAATGATTTGACCGGTATTGTTCTTAAATCAATATAGTTGTTGAAGCCAGGTCTTATTTTTAATCTGAAAGTATCCATCAGCATAATCCTGCAAAGCTTTTGGTTTGTATCCAGAAAGCACAGTAGTGTGAAGTAGTTATTTATTTATTTTTTTTTGCAGTCTCTAGTTGACGGAACTATTTAATATACTGTCAGATTTAGGATGAATATTCATGAATTAATATTTCTGACATTTGAAGAATAAAAATGTCCACCAAAAACCCTGTACAATACTTTTCACATGACTTATATTTGTTGAGCAAACAGATAAATAAGTTAATAATTGAATGCAGACAACATTATGGACTGTGTATGAGCTTTATAAATAATATTTGGAATCCATCCATACATTGTATATCCTTCTATCTTTCTTCTAGGTTTTAAGACCTAGAGCAAAAAAGCTAGGTCTAGGTAAGTTGTCTGATATTTCCTTAAAGTTTTTTCTTACTATCCCCCTAGGAATGGTTACATTTTTTCAAAATGTTTTTGGTTTTGCTATATGGAAAATTTTGGACCTTAAAATTTAGTGTTTTCAAACCATTGTATTTATAATTCCAGCTTTCCTGGTGATATTTGGAATGATACAATCTAAGTGAGGCAATTTTGTTTGGAATAAACTGAAGTAAAATTTATATGTATACATATATATATTGCATCATTAACAAAAATCGTTTCTTTATTTACATTTTTACAGGTACAGCTTACATTCATGGTATAAAGCATGCAACTGGCAACTTTATCTTCCTTATGGATGCTGATCTATCCCATCATGTGAGTGGTCATTATCCATTCAAATAGAACTCTGTTGCAACAGTTGTGAAAGAGTGTACATTTTATGTCTATGGATTAATAATAACACCATAGCCTCCTTGATGATGAATTTGAATAATGCATATTCATGACATGAGCTTTCAAGTTCAACTAAGGTCATCTGAAGTCCTCACAATACAGTCTTTCCTGTACTACTCAAGAAGTTTGTAAGTTGTGCCCCAATAGATGTTTCAATATCATTGTCTTTGTCCACGTTGATGTGTATAACTCAGGAGTCTCCTTAGCAGTTAATTACTTACTGGCCTTTTTTTTGTGCAAAGTTCTACATTCGGATTCTTTAATAGATACTGCTGTTTTTTATTTTAAATTATTGGAAAAGAGCTAAGAAATTTTTGACTAGAATTTGATTCAAACCAGGGACCTCATATAAACAAATCCTGGGCTCTACCAACTGAGCTATCCAGCCCTTAGTTGGTAGTGATCTGTGTGTAGCCATATCTTTCCTCAGGGTTGCAAGGAAGAGGTCACATTACCTTGCACACCCTGTAGTAAGGGATCGTACCCCAATATCATTTCATACAACCCTGAAAACAACAGGGAATGACTTTCAAATGGAATTCAACTTCTTATGTTTATATCTAAGTAAGCTGAAGAGTGCAGCATTTCTTAGCTAGATTGAGATTCGAACCAGTGATTGACCTTGTAGCCCTCAGGCCCTCAGGTTTGATTCCCATTTTAACCACAAATTTCTTCGCTGTTTCCCAGTTTGTTCCCAGTCAGTTTTCATGATTCAATTATTATACTTAGATTTCTAATTGATTTGAAACTGCTCCAGGCTACTTGGTGTTTGTAGGGTACTGCTGTGTGGATATCTGATTCATGTTTAATGACATAACAATGACAATAGGTGACATAAATATTTTCATGTTTTTTTTTTAATTCCTTACAGCCCAGATTTATCCCAGAATTTATCGAGTGAGTGTCAGTCTCTCTTGTTTTCACGTCTCATGGAAATTGTAGCAGTCTATCAATTTGTTAGACTGACATGTAATCAATATAGAGTGCAGCAATATCTTGTAAAAACATGCTAACATAAGTACTACTTCATTTGAATATGCAATGAATGTTATTGAACTATTAAAAGTTATAGTAGCCATAATTGATAGTGATTTGTAGCAAGTCTGGCTATGACTATATGACGAGATAGTTCAAAAGTTCAAAGTAAATCTTACGGTGAAAATCTTAGACTATGTGTGTCATTTTGTCCTCAAAGTACAAAAGTACTTTTAATATATGAGTATAGGCAGAATTTCAGGTTTGATATGTTATAGTCCAAGAAAATACAAAAACGTTTGAGTGCATGCACTAGTAATATTTTGTATAGCTATTCTGGGTTTCAAGATAATCACATTCAAAATATGTTAAATCTCTGGAATGTTCCTTAAAGTCTAAACTGGTGATGATGTTGGCTCCTCAGTGAAAGCCTAAATGTTTATCCATTTCTAATCTTCATTCATTCTAAAACATCAACAAAAGCATTATAGAGGTTTGTGTTGCACCTGAGACTCTGACCTAATGGTCTATGTCTTAGACCATATAGTCCAGTCACTTTAGTTGATGAACCTCAGCTGTCTAAATGGTCATTTCTCAAAATTTGAAAGTGTTCTAGAACTACAACCTGGACTAATTATATGATAGCAGTGCTTTTTAAAATCTGCAACAAATCAGATAATTTTGTGCCTTCATCCTTGAAGTAATAGTAGACATTTATGTTCAGTGTTATCATTACTAATGGAAGTCAAATATGGTGAATGGTGAATGAGTTTGTGATGGTGTTTACTTTATAGACTGCAGAAAAAACACAATTACGATGTTGTTTCTGGGACAAGATATGCTGGTGGGGGCGGTGTCCATGGATGGGATCTGAAGAGAAAAATCATAAGGTAAGAAGAGAGTAATTTTATCCAGCTTCATGCTAAAACTTCATGAATACTATGTAACACTTGTTGTCAGGCAGTTATCAAACTCCTGGTTCATGCATGGGTTTTTGTTGGGAAGGGTAGGGCTGGCGTCAGGAGGCTCCTAAGTGGTTTCATTGTTAAATCCTCAGAGACGAGTGATACCTTGAAGTTATCTTATATGTGCCAGTAAAGAATCTTTAGGAGCAAGGAGATTCGTTTCCTAAATTACAGAATACAATTTGTGACATTATGTTCCGTCACTGTTAGGTACAGAAACAAGTTGGATTCGGTAGTGTATTCTTCAGCTACTCCTTCTGTAAAAAAATAAAATAAAAATTATTTTAAGAGACTGTGACACAGTATGTTTCTCAAACATCATATTACTAGTAAGTTACATTAATATTATCATAGTGAACTTTGCCTGTCCTTTTGTGTGAAAAGCTTTTGTAAGTTTGTCTAGTAATAGACTAGAGAAATGTCTGGCATGCCTACTGTTAAATATACTCAGAGAACTAAACTAAATATAATTTCTCTTTTTCTAGTCGAGGAGCTAACTATCTTGCTCAAATTCTCTTGAGACCTGGTGCTTCAGATTTGACCGGTAGTTTCAGGTTTGTAGAAAGTTGTAAGGGGTGGGGATGAGGGTCAATCTGTGAGGTAGAAACTTAGAGGGCAGAGTGGAAGATGCAACCTTTTCAAGCATCAAATCACAAACATCACCTCAAAGTGCCAGACAAAATGGATATTTTAGTGGATTTCTGCTACACTGGTTTTAATTACAATGTATGCTTTTGTCTTATTTTCTTTTCTTATCAAAAGGGCAAGTTACAAAAAGGCAATTTCTCATTACCGAAAATGGAAAAATTGAATCACAAAGTGGGCACACATTTGAAGTTTTTCACAAAAATCGGGCAATTGGCAACGTCTTGATCAGTGGTTGTCATAAGCACATGCACACTGCCCTAATATCCACGATTTCCACGTAACGACATTCAAGTCAAATCAGATTGTGATCTGATCAGTGGGCAGTCTGAGACAAGCTTAAGCATCATAGTGAAATTGGCATGTATTTCATACATAGCAGTTTGAGATTTTGATGCTTGAAATGGTCATAGCAAATGGGCATGATCCCAATGTTGCACAGTGACAGCAATATATATATATATTTAATTTTTCTTTGGGCTATATTTTTTCACTTTAATGATTTTTCCTTGGATTAGATAGGGTTCCCACTTTACCTAATGAAATGTGAAGTTGACAGTAAACTAACGACTGTAGTGTTATTCATATTGAGATGCTTTCCAAGTTTGAAGTAGAAAATTAGGTATACATATTGAATTGAAACCTACCATTTGGTAGGTTGTGGGCTCAATATCTAGCCTGCTAAGATACGATGAATTTGCATATTAAGTTGTTACAATTCCTGCACGTTTTTTTGGACTCAAATCTCTGATATAGTTCTGACATTGCTTTTTGATGTTTTTTTTCAGATTGTACAAAAAGGATGTTTTACAGAAACTCATCGACTCCTGTGTTTCCAAGGGATACGTCTTTCAAATGGAAATGCTAGTCCGAGTTAGACAATTTAATTATACCATAGGAGAGGTAGGACTTGTATTCTTTGAATATCAATTATTTTATTACACCTCATTCGAAACTAGGTCAGATTACCGGCATGAGACGTATCTTTGTGCGCGAGTCTTCATACCCTTTAAGGCAACGTGTCGAATAGAAAAGCTGCAGCAGCTGCAAGATTTCCTGTAGCAAAGCTGAATCAATATCAAGTAGTAGAGATTATGTCTGCATATCAGTAGTACCTGTTTATGTGAAACTGTGGGGCCTATTGTGTGACACTGCACATCACTAATGATTAGGTCATACGCAGCCTGGCTGCAGAATGATGCAGCCCCCTTAGTGATCTTATTTTGACTCAGTGATTGATGAGTTTTGGTGTTCATTTCTGTCATTTCTCAAAATTTAAAAGTGGTAGTGAAATGTCACCTTGACTATTAGCAGTGGGTTTTTTTTGTCTTGGAGGGGGGGGGGCAGAATTTTAGGACAATCTATGTCATATTAACATTCCATTTTATACCTAATATCCTTTAACAACTGACCTTCTACTTACAGGTGCCTATCACATTTGTGGACAGAGTCTACGGAGAGAGTAAACTGGGGGGTCAAGAGATTGTCAGCTACGCTAAAGGTCTTCTCACTCTGTTTGCAACGACATGAAGTCTCCAGACAAAGATTAGAACAAAGATAATGTGCTAAAATATGAATGTCGTGAGGTTATGAGAGATTTGTATTTTTTTGTTGCTTTTTGAGAATGTGATAAGTCTAACAGGCTTTTACCTTTGCTATCCAATAGATGAGCTGTGTCATGAATCTTGTAAGTAAATTGGAGCAATAAATCGTATTCTGACTTGAAAAAGGGGTTTAGGCCAAATGTTACTAAGCAATGACAGATGTGGGCGCTAAAATTGGACAAAGATGGGTAGATCACAACATTCCTACGAAATAAGGATATATAAGGTCTATGAAAATAGCAGATATGAGGAAAGTGTCGATAAGAGTTTCCAGTATGTACTTTATTTCGAGAAACAAGATTGTAGCTAAAGTTTGTAGCTAAAAAAGTTTGAAGCTAAAAATGTTTGTCATTTTCATTGCCAAAAGAAGGGATGGCCTGGGTTATTAAAATTTAATGCTTAAAAAAGCTTGTTTGAATTTGAAATTATGAAGGAAATTCTTTAATTCATGCATAAGTGAAGGTACCATACTTGCTGTAGATTTAGAGTTAGGACTCTGATGAAGCTTAATGATGAAGCTTTCCCCACTTACTCCATTAAATGTTTAAATTGTCTACAGTTAGAAAGTGCATAATTTTTTTTTAAATTAACTTCTAGATATTTTTTTTAATCTTGCTTTTTTCTTCTTCTTTTGCATTCTAACGTATCATGCACCCTTACAATAAGTGCCAAAAAAAAAAATACAAAACTATTGTTTATCATCCATGTATCAGCAGTTGTTAAAAGTTTTTATTGCAATGAAATAATACAACGTGATCAAAATGAGAAGTGAAATGTGAAGCAGGGGGGGGGGGGTAATGTAACCAGGCCTGCTGTCTGAGGTTTCACTTAAGTATATTATGCAAATGAGAATACAAATTATTATCCAACACATATTTCTGTTTTATTTATTTTGGAATGACTGGCAGGTTGAAGATTAAGGAAGTCATAAACATGTAAAGAAGGTTCTCACTCTCAAGCAATATTTCTCCAATTCTGAGGAACTTACATTGAATCAAAGCAGTTTCATTTCTACAAACTTTACACGACCCACCCAATCCTACACCAACCCCCCTGACCCAAACCTTCCTAATTTCTCATCTTCGGTTGGACATGTCGAAAGTAGACTTTACAGATTTATATAGCGCTCCATAGATTTCAAAAAACAGAGGCTTGCAAACTATTAGCAATGGTTCTCATGAAGAGATAGTTCATGCGAATGTAACCCTTTCTTTCTCACTGTTATTGAACGCCCAAAGGACAAATGTTGACAGCAACCTACTAATAATAAAAGATATGAGCCTACGTTTTGTTCATAGTAAAGACAACGTTTTAAATGACAGCATTGTAAACATTAAACGGACCCATCTGAAATCACCATATTTGACAAACCACCGTATATGAATCTATTACAATCTTGATGAAAATAACGGGCGTATTTTGAAGCAATAGCGGCCAGTTGGGATGAAAACAAAAGATTTCAAAATATTCCACAAAGAGAGGAAAAATGGGGTAAAAACAATAAAAAATTAGATAGTTTGACCTGGTTTGCAAATCGGTCTAAATTAGTATTGTTGTATTTATAAAAGCAATTCTGTCAATTTTTAATATTTGACGAAAGAGCTTAACATCTGTTCTTTCGAAAGCCATTTTATAGAAGAGGAAACATCAGAATGTACAACTCAACTCACGGAAGCGTAGAAGGAACATGTCAATTGATGTTTTGATGAGATGCAACAATTAGTCAAAATGACAAAAATTTGAAAATAGACCTTTTATCAACCAAAGCAAACTCACCAAATTAAAAAATATCTGAAAATTGATATTTTGGCGTGATGCATTACTTCGGCAAAAATCTGAAATTGACGATTTTACTATCTCATACCAACTGCGTTATGATTATCAAATAGTTAGAAAGCTTGTGTACACCAAATCCCCGCCCATAATACGAGAATGAAATTTTGTTTGAACAGTTTCGGATTCTTAGTAATTTGTTGCATTTGTTTAGGGTCAGGCCCTCAATATTATGTTATGTTTAATTGTTAATTTTAAAGGCATACCATGGTTTGGATGTGCCTTATCTTTATTTAGGCAAACAGCATAATCAATTGGGAGAGTTATTGTACGGTATAGAAGATAAAATTCGCGTATCCAAATCCTATTCAAGCACATCGCAAAATTATGATGCAGTCCAGGCTTTCAATGGGGTGTAGAATGATTCTCGAATAGCAGTTTCAGAAAAGGGTAAATTTCTTTTTCTTTTTAGTTTCTTTATGTCTTTGAGTCATAGATAGATGTTTGCGATTATGTTCTCTGTCATTCACTAGAAGTGAAGGGGTTTCAGAGGGCCTTCGCTGAGGCCCAGGGACATTGAAAAGTTCTAATGACCCCCCCCCCCCCAGGCTTCAGCATTGTCAGATATTTCTTGTTCTCACATTGCAGTGTTTTGTGTTCCCGACCAAAGCAACCAGAAGCTGCTGCTGCATTTTCGTTGCGATTTTGAAGTAAAAACTAAAAAAGAGTGAAGTTTCTCTTGAATGTATAGCAATGTCAGGGTCCGGAGAACTGTCGAATTTTCATATATATCTTGTTAACTCGTATTGATTGTAAGTACAAACCTATGACCGGTATTTGTGAAAGGAGTATTCTGAAACTGCGGAAACCTACAATACATTTTCGTTATCTCCGTTCTTGTTTTTTTTTAACCAAATTATTGAGGAGCATACCCCTAACCCTCTTCCTTCTCATTCTCTCTCTTCCAACCAGACAAATATTTAGAGTATTTATCAGCACAGCGTTACGAATACACCTATAAAAAATTTAAAGCCTAAATATGAAAAGAGTGTCACCCACAACCCTTCCAGTGGCGTCAGAGGCTTTCGTTTAGTTCACTACTACCTCCGCCATTTCGCGAAACTGACCAACGACACGACAGAAATAGCAACTAAACACACGTGAACTTTTAGCTTCTTTAAGTGTTAAACAACATAGTTTGCACCTTCTCTTTCGAACTTGGAAACAAAACTTGAGGACCAAGAAAGGTTCAAATCCATGTTTAGTCGTTTGATTGATTCTGCATAGAGATTTTGCTTTGAAGTGAAAGAAGTAGGCCTAGCCTGTACAATTGACCAGACGTTTAACGTTCATTGCTGGCATGAACTTAATTACATTTACGTTAGGCGTTACTCCGTTAGGTCCACAGAAATTGAACTAGTTAAATTTCTATGGTTAGGCCTATTTCTTTTCTAACGTGAGCATTCATCTAGCCTGACCACTAGTAATACTGACCTCGTTCTTTAGCACCCAGAGAAGGTATTAAGTGTACCGTTCTTGTATTTACTAACAGGATTATAATCTGTGAAACCACTTAGGGCCTAGGCTAGTTTTGTTGTTATTAATTAGGCCGTGGCTATTCTTACGACTAGTCGTAACAATTAATTATAAACTATTCTTACGACAAAGGCGAATTCAAGCGCAGTAAAGTAAATAAAGCAACTGCACATGTAGTAGGGGTAACCCTAACCCTGACTTTAACCCTAAACCCCACTGACCCTAACCGATAAATTATTGTTACTCCTGGTTGTAAAAATAGTACGCCTGTCATAAAAATAGCAACTGCGCATGCGTATTCGGAAATTATTCTTACGAATAGTCGTAAGAATAGCCACTTTGTATTAATTAATGATGCTTTTATGTGGTATATATTTTATAATAATATATCTGGTGGTAAATTTTGATCAACTGTCCATTTATTTAATTTCACCAATGGCAGATACGCACATGAGTAGTATGATGGATATAATTTGATTGCTGACAGCCTGACACGGTGACACCTCATTTTTGTGCTAAGTAATACTTACTTAGCTAGAATTTAGAAAGATTCAATGTTAAGGTGGTTCTTTGCAGTGACAGAAATGCACTCATACTAGGCCTACCTCCCTTTCCACTTGTTCTGTTAATTGAAGGTCATGCAGCACTTACAGTAAATCTGCACTAATTCTTCATATGAGATTTTAGTGAAGTGCAAACAGATCCAACCCCAAAAAATACTGTAGTACAAAACTCTAAATACTGATTTAAAACCCCAAACATAGCACCATTATTTTAGCAGACACATGAAGTTGACTAGGTAAATTAAATGAAGCAAGTGGTCCAATATATATCTCATTGAAAACAGGGTGTGAATACAAATGAATATTATGGATGCTTTAGAGGTAGCCAAGCCAGTGATATGCAATCTATTATGCTAAAAAGAAAACACAATGCAAGATGGCATCATCGTATAACTGCATTTTATCAGCACTAATTTTATTTATTGAACAGAAATGGTAAGTTGGACCAAAACCATTTTGCAGTTTAAGACCCCCACGGCTGACCCTATAACTTAAGGTCGCAGTTATTTTAAGAAGATTTGAACTGTTAAACTGCCTACAGATGATTAAAGCCTAAAGCAATTGTCAGTTCTAAAAACTATCAATATCACATAAAAACTATGAATATCACATGTAAACGAATGAACAGCCTAGCCTGGACTCCATTTTAAAGTGGAACTGATCAGAGGCTAGTAGTTGTAACTACACTTAACAGTCCACCTCCAATGGAAAATCTAGAGCAATTTTTTGCACATTCTGTTAAATAGCAATTTTGACCATTTTCATTAAGGCTTTTTCCTTTAAACTTGCATTAAAAAATTGGCAAAATGTGACAGCACTTTTGCACATCACAGCAACATAAAGTAGTCTAAAGGAACTGTCAATAAAGTTATATATTGCTCAATATGGTTTTTACTCAAAGTTAGGATACATAGTGTGTCTTCTGTACCTCCAGAAGCATTCGATACTGCCATCTAATGGAGGTATAATTCCATGATTTTGTGTAAACATTTTAGTCGAGTATATTTTGTATCTTTGTGGCACGTACATTTCTCACTTTGGGGCTTCTTTCATGTTTGCATGGATCTTTTTAAGGAGGGTCGTTGATATTTTTCCAGTGCAGAATTAAGGTGTTGGTATATTGAGAACATGTAGTGAGTTAGCTTACTGTAACTTGCAGTGGCCACATATGAGTGGATTACAGCTCCAGATGGATAAATACTGGATTATCCATCTATTCTAACAAATGGTGATTGATTTGACAAGCAGAAGGTACTATTCTATTTTTGCCAGCGAAAGAGACAAGCTGAATGGTGCCAACCATTGAACAGCATTGAACATTTTCCGATTACACTTCTTTGTTTTCAAATTTTTCATGCTAGGATGGCTTCGAAACGAACAACAAACAGAAGTAACAAGGAAGAAGAAAGGGAGGGCAGTCTAACACCAAGCATTTGGAAAAGAGTTCTCACAGCGAAATCATCATGGCCTGAAAAGGTAATTGCCTGTTACACCAAGATTTTCATTCTTATCCAAAAGTTGGAGCTAGAAGTCAGAAAGTTGAGTACAAGTTCAATGAGAACTATTAAAGCATAGATCAAGATAAAAAATTGACAGAACTTTGTTATTAAAGTTAAGCAGGATATTGGGCTCTATGTCATGTAGGATGCACTGTATTAACCAGATTTGTACATAAAGTGTTCGAGTACAACAAGGTCTGGAGTACTTGTATGATTGCGAGTACAGGGCATGAGTTGTACATGTACAGTACACGATATTTACTTTTGTTGACAAAGAAGCTTCAGTACAAAACCTATGAGTACAAGTACAGCAAGAATTGTAATTCAGTACTCGAGTACTTCAAGTCTGGCATTTCGAACCATTTTGAGTACCCCTGTGAAACTGATTATTACGATACCACAAGCTTTGTATGAAAATTGAAAGTGTTGTACAAACAGCAATCTCATCATGAGAGGTACATTGATGAAAAGTTTCCACGAAAGTGTTTTTCAACTGGTTAAAAGTCATCAGGATTGTTTCCTAATTTTGCTAAATTATCTAATTTTAAATAATCAAAATTTGAAAATGATTTTTCTAGCCATCTCCAATGTACGGGGGTTCTTAGAACTGTCACACGCAAGCCAAATCCCCCACACACACCCTTCCAGACTACCCTGCACATTGCTGATGTGTACAGTATATAGGTGTGTTGCGATGGTGATTATTATCAGGCCATACAAAAGTGTTTCTAGAGCCCCAAACTTTGGGGAAATTAATCAAGAAGCTCCATCTTTGGCTAAGATAGAATGGTTTCCTGTATTGTATAAATTAACATCATTGAATGATTTAGCAAATATAGTGATTCACGCTTCGTATCTCTCTCTATTTTAGGACGAGTTCTTGGATGTGATTTACTGGACTCGTCAGGTTATAGGGATCTTGCTGGGAATAGTCTGGGGAATCGTGCCCCTGAAGGGGTTCATTGGACTAGCCTTGTAAGTATATCAGTGGAATGAACAGATAGAGAGACAGAGAGACAAACAGACAATGGTTCTTGGTTTGATTTTCAATTACGGTAGACTCTCACAACAATATCCCACTTCTCTATCTGGAGTCTCCAGATCTGACAAGAGAAGGGGGGGGGGGGGGTCAGCGGTGCTGCAGTTGCTGGCCTGGGGAAACTTAGGGCCTGAGGATAATGGGGTGAAGTATAATTTACTATTGTTTTCATTTTCATAATATACTTGAGAAGTAAGGATGACTTCAGAAAGGGGTTTCTGTGACATAATTGTCCCTGGGCCCAACTTGACATTGATGTCCCTGAGAGTAACTAAGTTTTCTGCCAATATGAAGTAGATTCTTATGAAAAATTTCTCTTATTTCAAATTTCTGCAATTCTATGGACATTATTCTTATTCTTACTTTCTCATTCATTTACCCCTATTGTATTTCGAATTATTTTTGAATTTGTCGTATTTACTATTTTTTTTGGCAGATTTTGTGCAATCAATGCTGGTGTTCTTTACATATATTTCACATCATTCCAACAAGTTGACGAAGAAGATTTCGGTGGACTTTGGGAGTTAACCAAAGAAGGTTTCATGTCTTCGTTTGCGTTATTTATGGTGAGTGTCGTATTTTAAACTCTCCTTTTGCGTTAGATTAAGGAATGTGTCGTGTCAGTTAAAAGATGAAGATAAAGTATTGAGAAGTTTTCTTTTTAGTTCTTCTTTGGGGATATTCATAACATTAATGCTACATCCTTCATTGACTTGTGGAAATTTGTTGACACCCATACTGACCATTAAGATTTGTAGAAATGAATGCACCATCTGTTACTCTAGTTCACCAAAATTGCATCAGAATTTGCTGTTTGGACAACCATACCATAAGCCCTGGTTGTCTGGTATTAGACATTCGAAATCATGTTCTTCATTTAAGTATCAACTAAAGAGTTATCTAACTTCCAAGTACTGTGATTGATATTATTGTCAATTTTGTTTTGTACATTTTGTTTTTCTTTCTTACTTTGTTCTGTTAGTTTCTTTCTTTTTCTTTAGGGTTACTAGCTTTGATAAACATTTTATGTTTTTTCTAGTATCCTGTATATACCATTACTGCACTGTTTTTGTATGTCTATGTATATGCGAAATATATTAACTGAACTGAACTGTCCATGGGAACAATCAGAATAAATCCTCCAAAATGTGCACTGCCAGTGCTACTGTTTGGGGTGCACTTACTACCTTACAGAAGTCAAGGCTCTATATACAGTAAATCATTTCTGGCTGCTTGGTTGAGGGGGGGGGGGGGGTTGTTTCCATTAGCACCAAGGACCAACGATGCTATGGTCATTTCAAGAATTTATTTTCAAGGCAGGGAATAATTTTAGTGTTTCATTTTTTATGTAGCACGTTTGAAATTTACGATTTTTGTTTGTTTGGTGAAATACTGAAGTACTTTGAATCAATGTACAAAAACTTCAGAAAGTGCTAGTACTCTCTTGTTTTCATTTGTGTAGCTTCTATTGCATAGCATTTTTTTTTTATAGATGATAGAAGTTGTTTCCAGATAAGATGATTACCAATACCCCAAGAAACTAGAATTTAAAAGCTATAACTGATTTGTACAATTTCTTAGAAGAGGGAGAGAGAGAGACTTATATAAACACTCTTGACTATTAGGTGAAGGGTAATAACTGATAACTTTTGATCCATGGTTTAAAGTTTGTTCTATATGCGAAGTCAAGGTGTGATTCTGTTTCATTTTACCAGGTGGTTTGGATTATCATATACTCTGCACTCTACTTTGATTGACGTAAAGAAGCTGTGAACAGACTCGAAGCAAAACAAACACTGACTGTAACCTCGAACGGACATAAGGATATTTGAGAGAAGCCGCCAAGCAATAAAAGGATGACACGAGAACCGTGGTTCTGTGAGAAATATATTAAATGAGACAAAGAACACATCACATTGGATATCATCATGAAAGCAATATGGCATTTGAGCATGAAGAAAAGAATACCAGAGAGAAGGAAAAGGACCAGTTGGTCTTCGAACCATGGTCCAGAAATATAAATCGAACAAACCGTGGTATTGTCAGATATATAAACAAGGCAAAAAGCGTATCACATCAGATAGTCAGATAGTATGAAGCAATTTGTGGCATGTGAGAATGAAGAAACGATTTCCAGAGGGAAGGAAGGACAAATGTTATTGGAACCATGGTTTTCCAAAATCATGAATCAAACAAACCGTGTTTCAGTCAGCTGTATTTTCCAGACAGGCTATGGAACCATTGTATATATTTAACCATGAAGGTGAAGGCAGAGGAGGATAGGACAAAAATTACACCAAAGGGGAGGCCATTAAAGGTTGACATAGGGAAGAATGATTGGCGTTAGTGTAAAAGTAAATAATAAATACCAGTGGTACTGTAACCATGGTCTAGAAATATAAACCAAACAAACCGTGGTATCGTTCGATATGTTTTTTTCCAGACAAGCTTTTTAAGGAAATGTGATATATAACCATGACGGTGAAGTCGATGGCAGAGGAGGATAAAAAATACCACCAAAGGAGAGGAAAATGTCAGGAAAGATTGACATGGGATAGCATGATTAATTCACTTTGATATAAACGAAACCACGGTTCATTCAGTTATGTAAACCATGTAAAGTATGTCACATCATGTATCACAGCTGTGTATACAGATTAGATAGTATACCAACCAGGCATACCACATCTTATCAGATATCATAGTGAAGCAATGGGACTTGGAAGAGTCAAAACACAAAATAAGAGTCACATTAGCTTGGACCGCATTTCTCTAGAATGCCTGTGTTTCGGTGCTGTTATCCCTTTTGCGATTAAGGTGAGCATCAGTACCAGGAATATGGTAAAAAGAAATCACTTCTTGGAAGAGATTGATCACTTCTCTAAATCACTACCAATGGTAGTGATTAAGAGAAGTGATGAATCTCTACCAAGAATGAGCAAATTTTATATTTGATATCTCGAATGAATTTGTTTTGTCCGTGGTGTCAGCTGATATTCAGTGATCTGAGATTTTTTTGGGAAAAATTAGGTTCTTTAAATTGGACTGTTAAGAATGTAAATGAGCAAAGATCTAATATGATGAAAAAGTAGGTGAACTTGATGGTGTTCTATAAACAATTTGGCTTGGCACATCACCTTACCAATTCGTGACTAACGTAACAAGAGCGTCCTGCGGGACCATGGAAGGCCAAAATGATTGATAAATTTGTAAAACAATGATATTTCATTTCCATAAGAGTATGTACATATGTTCATTCATTATTTACTTGGTTCTATACTGTTGTGACAGAGCAGCTAACATAAATGTGTTTTTTATTAATAAATGCATTACTGTCAGTGTGCATACGTGCCATTGTACTCTGAAGTGAGCGCGATATTAATGATTATGTATTCAGTTCAGGTCAAGTTTTACATCCCATCGGTCTTAATTAGATACTTTCTGCACTTATGCTTGTAACCATAGCAGCAACTGTATTAACAAATTGCTGCATTTATTAACAAAACAAAAGGCTATTACTACATACAGCTACAACAAATTATTTTGATTATGATTCCTCAGCTGTATAGCTCTGTCTTGGACTCAATTATCATATATTCTTAAGTTTTACTTGTACTTTGGATATATTTAGAGTAAAAAATTTGTGATGAAATTCAGCTGATATTTTTTTTTTTTTTAAGTATGCTGATATTAGCTCATGGCATTATTAACAACAGCTTGACATTTGTGAAATTATAACTGTTTTCCCTGGTAATTTTATTGGTTGATTTTATGCAATTTCCTTCTAGCAGGGACATAGCCAGAACTTTGAAGGGGGGGGGGGGGGTGGTGAGCAGAATTTTGAAAGGGGCATTTCTCACAAAGGGAGTTTTATTACACTTAACAGAGTGCCATGATGTACAAAGAAACTTTTTGCCCAAAATGCCTCCCACGTTGCAGGAAATAAACAGTATTGTATTAGGTAGCAGACAAACTTTCAGGGAAAGATTGAAAAGGGTGGCTTAGCTTCCTTCAACCTGAATAGAGGGCTTTAATGACATTTGCTGCTTTTAGTTAATTTGATTTTTTGGGGTACTCAAAGGGGGATGGGGGGAGTGGTCGCTCCCATTGCTCCCCCCCCCCCGGCTACGTCCCTGCCTTCTAGTGAAATGGTGGTTATTTAATGGAACGGATATTTTGATATGACTCATTATGTTATTTATCTTACACAAACAACACGTTTTATGGCATAAAAAGACATATTTACAATAAATTAAAAATTTGTCAAGGACAGATGGTGTTTGATGACCTCTTGTTTTATATGAAAGTTAACAGGGGATGTTTTAGTTGAGTTATTAGAATTAAAAGAACAATGGATTAACAATTAGGCCAGGCCTTCATTGACGGGGTCAACGTAATAATCTCTAAAGCCTTGAAGGAGCATTTAAAGTTTTAACATATTTTGAAGGTTAATATCTTTAAACCTCCATTGCTAGAGAAAACATTACTAGCAATCCATTTTTCCTTTTTCTTGAACTATAACATATCCATCCTGAAATTCTACCTACAGTATATTAAGTCACTGTGTATCAGTAGTGTTTGTCGCAGCAACCAAGAAATGGCACATTGATGGGTTATAGACACGTTATTGCTACTAACAGAGTACCAGAAGAGAGGGCTGAACAGAGAACTTGTGTACAAGACAGGATAAAAAAAATCATTCTTTATCTTATTATTATCACAATCGTTAGGGGATACAGTAATATCACACCTAATCATGTGATGAATGAAGAGACAATAAGTTTACAATGAAATGGACGTTAAGAGAGAAAAAAAATTATTTCTTAACAGACCTGAACTAGACATCAACCTTTTTTTTTCTTTATAGCTATCTACATATATATGGTTGAGGAATTTCACACAACACATTTAAAAAAGAGTGTTTGATATTTAAAAAATAGAGCCAATAAAAAGCCCAGAAAAAAATGAAACAAATAGAAAACAGATAAAAGCCTTCTAACATCGATAGTTGGAAAACAAGTGTCATTTGAAAAATGTTCACATGAGGAATCGAACCCATCATGAAACTACAAAATAATGATGGCATTGTTCTGGGAGAAAACCTTAACCGTAACCCTTCCAGCCCTAGAAAAAATATAAAGAGGACAGCCAAATTTTGCCTATTTGCTTGCGTAGGTGAAATCTCATAAAACCAGCAAATTTGAAATCTCTGAGTCGTTACCGCTCTGTCAATAAAAAAGTTTATAAAAAGAAAAAGATGTCCCTCAATTCGACTTTTAATCGTTGACTAATAAAGATATCAACAATTAGTAATCATTCTATCACTAATGAAGAACCTGCTGTGACCCAAGAAACGAATTTTTCATAAATTTCCCTTTGGATGTGTCATTTTTTGGTGTGTCGATTAGCCCATCTTGCATGTGTTGAAAGGTCTTTTCCTGATTACAGGTCTAATGGTTAGTTTGTTTAATATAAGTTAAAATTTGTACCAATTAAGTTGTAATGAATGTAATTAAGGCAAGTTCCTTTATACAATGGTATAAGGTCGAATGGTTAGTTTGTTTAATATAAGTTAAAATTTGTACCAATTAAGTTGTAATGAATGTAATTAAGCCAAGTTCCTTTATACAATGGTATAAGGTCGAATGGTTAGTTTGTTTAATATAAGTTAAAATTTGTACCAATTAAGTTGTAATGAATGTAATTATACAAGCCAAGTTCCTTTATACAATGGGACTCGATAGTTAATAATGTTAAGTAGGATGATATATACTATACACAAGTTTAGCTGCACGGTGATTTGGTCTTCAGCTCAATTTACTGTTTTCAGTGATTATGTGTGTATCTATATACTGCACATGTTATTATAACAAGAATGATAATATTACACTTTCTTATTAAAATTTCACCGTCTTTTAGTTGCTTTTTTCACTCGTTCTTCTACTCGAAGGAAGAAGCGATGTTTACACTGATTGTAAAAAGGAGAATCCGACTGAATCATTTCCCCGATCCCCACCACCTCAGGTTTACATTGTCAATGGTTCGAATCGCTTTTAGCCCAAAATTTCTTCACTCATATATTCAGTTAGTTAGTTTGTTGTTGATTTACTTATATCATGATGATTATTTACCAGCTTTGCTACTTCCACACATCTTTCTTGAATATAAGCTAATCCTAATTTATGACTGCAGTTTATAGTTCCAACAGCAGTGGCGGAGCTAGGGGTATTGGTTAGGAGGGGCGAGAATGGTCTGTAGGGGCGCTTTCGACACTATCTAAGCGGAGCGCCACCACAGGTTGGCGCGTAGCGTACATAATTTTTTTGAGTAAAGATACTCCCTAGATCGCCGGAAATGACCCTTTCCGGGCCTGGCTAATTTGCAGATAAACGAAGAATAAATAGGTGCCATCGCCAAGCTTTACACCAACAAAATGTGACAAATGTCAATAGGTAGATGGGAGCGCAATGAAAAAGTCAATAATCGCGAATAAGTAAAAAGTGGTAAAGAGCTGAAAAGGGCGCCAGCAGTCAATTTGAGTCCCTGACTGTATGGACGCTCCGCCACTGTTCAACAGGTGTTTGCTATCCATTTCAGTTAAGTGTTAGCCGTGTGTCATAATGCTTGTTTACTCAGTGTCTGACTCACAAACTCGCAAACAAACGCAAATCGTCTTCTTTTTGTATTAATTATAAAGTTCAGTTCGTTTAAAATTGTTCAATTACACTAAAACCAAATGCAACTATAATTAGCCTTTTCCCTCATGGAACAGACAGACGGAAAATGGCAAAGTGCAGGGGCGTATCAAGGGGGGGGGGGGGCGCAACAGGCGCGCGCCCCCCCTATTGGCCGTCACCAAAAAAAAAAAGTTTAGCAAAAAAAAAAAAAAAATTGATGACGACCTTTATGTGAGATGTCGGTGATCGCTCAACCACCCCCCCCCCCTCCCGTATGCTTTATTTTTTGTTTGCCACAAAAAGGTTCTGGCGAAGTTCGGCGGCATAATAGTTTTAGAAACATAGATGGTAATTGTGTTTGTATTATCACTATAAACACTAAATGACATGCCAGCCATACTAAATTGTGCATTTTGTGTCCATATTTACTGGAAATGTTGCTTATTATTAAGGTCGAAAAATGGATCACATATGGCCATGGGCGGTGATCCTGGGTGGAGGGGGGGATATATCCCCCCATGAAAATGGGTGGAGGGGATGTAATGCACCATATCCCCCCCCCCCCCACCAAATGCCAGGGATAAGAATATTTTCATGCCTACATTTATGCATCTTCGTTAATGTACGGCTCTTTTTTAGCTTCATTTCTCGCCTACCATAAACGCAGTGCGATCTTTTCAAATAAAGCGTCTTTATAAAGCAAAAATAGTTGACTGTAGGCTTCATTGGCCCTATAACAACAAAATGTATTATTGCGCCCACGGTATTGATATAGTACATATATGCACCCTCATAGTATTCATATAGGCCCTATAGTAGGCCTACACACGTACATGTTCCCTCGAACAGCTGAGAATCTCATGTACCCAGGGTAATGCTTAATACACGTTTCACCTGGATGCCCTAGCAATCGGTACCTAGGAATGTAACTATGTGTAATTGTGTATTGCATGTGTATAGGCCTATAATAGCCTGCATGGGGCCATTTTCTTCATCGAATAATATAACAGAGCTCTCGAACATTCTAACGTTGCGCCTGAAACAAGATTGACAGGGGCAATTTTCCCAAAATAACACCCGAAATTAAAAAAAAAAAGTATTTTGGATCCTGATTATGAGATATTTCGGACATGACATCCCTATTTTAAAGTTGGGTATATGCCGCTTGGAAACCTCGGGAAGTGCCGTTTCCGGCCATCTAGAGGGTTTGTTAATCCCAAAATCTTCTTGTACGCTTCGCGCTAACCCATGGTGGCGCTACGCTTAGATAGTCAACAAGGTCATATCCCCCCCCCCCCCCACTCGGAAGTACGGATCGCCGCCCATGCATATGACACCATTTTGCATTTCAGCCCTTCTTTGAAAGCAAAAATTGTACACCCCTCCCCTTAGACCCACCCCCCAGGACGGCGATCATTCATGCCTGGCGCCCCCCCCCCCTATTGGAAAATCCTGGATACGCCCCTGAAGTGTTCCAAAGACGGTGGACTTAATTCCCTTCCTGCCCTTAAAAACGCTACCGCCTCAACTGAGCCAAATGTAAAAAATAAAACACGCACACACAAAATTGTACTTTTAATCTGGATGTAAGCAGGACTTTTTTCGCTCCATCCTTTGTCTAATAATCCCCTAACATCTATCGTCAGTGTCCGTAGTGCAAAATAAAGTGCAAAAGTAACGTCTCACATTGAAATGTTAATACTAATCCCCTTAATAATCACTAATGAAATACTAATCCCCTTACATCTATCTCTTTGTGTTCACCATGCTCATTAACCTGTCTGTATTCTGTGCGTGTTTTTGTCCCTTCTGTTACTGTTACTTGTCAGTTAGCCTTTGAAGAAGATCCTACTAGGATCGAAACGCCAGGCCAACTTACTTTTACGCATTCTCTTACACAGGCTCTCAAGTGGATAAGCAGTTTGCTAACAGTTTTATTTTATTTTGAGGACTTGTTTAACAATGACTACAAATAATACACCATTTATTATAGAAGGAACAGTTATCGGTTTCTGTGTGACTTGACTGAGATAGACATGGAAGTGTCCTTATATCAATCAAAAATCTCAGGTCCACTTTCAGACATTTATGGACCCTTGGAGATGGAAAAATATCGTATGTTTTACGTCAGTGTATACGATATTCAAATGTAGGCGTATAACGTGAGCCTTTTTGTTTCATTGTCAAAAACATGATACGTTTAATCCAATCTGTTTACAAACGCACGTAAACCTACAATGTTTAACAGTTGCCGTCATTGGTTAGTTTTCTTAGACAGGAGACGCGTCACATGACTAAACGCATTTAGCATCACGTGTACCCTCGACTGTTCAGCTTAAATGGCATTCAACAAGATATCAAGCAACTCACTCGCAGAAAAGCTAGGTTTTAAAAATGTGTGGTAGTCAAGACAAAAAACTTACAGTAGTTTAGTTATTTTTCATTGTAAATGGTGCTGTGGCCGAGAGGATAAAGGCATTTGCATTTGAAGAAATGAGACTTAGAAATCGGGATGTTCCATGTTCGATACCCGGCCGGGTCATAGTAAGGTGGGTTTTCATTTAAGAGCAATCTACGGTTTTCCCATCTGCAATGACCTTCCAAATTGATAAAACAGAATCCAAATTTGAGTTTAAAATGTTGAATTGGAAGCCACCCGACGTGTAAGTTGTAATCCATAAGCCCTTGCGGGTTTCTCCCACATTTGTGGTCGCTTAAGCATCGTAAGAAAAACTGCACATTATTATTATTAAATGTGGTAGATAGGAAATTAGACGGTCAGGTTAACTGATCTTGACAAAGTGGAATTATGGAGGTTCGCGAGTGATGTATCACATAATTAAATGCATCAAGCATCTGCATCTCCATGCATTGTTTCTTTAAAGTTAAAAACAAAATGTCACTATAACAATCAACCAATTTTACTTAGCTATACTTTACCCGCAGTTAGTGAAAGTTCCAAAGTTTGTTATCGACAGACGTAAACAATTACTTTATTTATTTTTCTTTTCAAAGAGGTTCTAAATGAGATGAATTTAGTGGGTCAGGTTAACAAGTTAACTGGATCGTATAATTATTGACATTCGTGCAGGAGATCATCAGAGTGACATCTGTAAACCAATTGAAGTATGTAGAAACATAAATTCTGAAAGAAAATAGAAAAGTTAAGCTTTAGCAGATCACATAAAATGACCCAGATTTGAATACATATTTCAAATTGATAGCTTCATGGTATAAGAATTGAACGTATAGACAGTGCAATGTTCAATGTTAAAGTTATTATAATGTAATTTATGTTGGGTATAAACCAAGTAACCGAAAAGAGGTTATAAACCGAATCGACAACGGATATGAGCAAATTAATATTAGACTGATGGAAGAGAAACATATTTCTTAGCGCTCTGTTGAAACTCCCGCATGACGTTTATCACGAAGTATCGATTATTGAAAATCGCAGTGAACTTGAAGCAAACAGGTGTGATGTCATAGTTGCTCATTGACAAGAAAATGTTTTGGTTTACTGTGATTTTAACTGTATTTTATTGACGTTTGATTGTATGTCTGGATGTATATGGGTTGCCACTTGACCTTTTCAAGAGGATGTGAAGTAACCAATATGCCAATGCCTTCATGACAACTTGAAGAATATCCTCCTAGATTTAATTCATGTTAATCTCCAATTGAAGGTAAATAAGGAAGAATTAATCAAATAAAAATCGGTTCTTAGCAATCTTGTACCCCAGACACTCGTTCGTACTTGTATTAATCAAATTTTCAATAACACACTCGAAATATGTCGAACTTGTTTTCTTTTTCACTTTATATTCTAATAATTGAAATAAAAGTTCACTAGACAACTAAATGGCCTACAAATTGAGACTTTAGTCAAGAAAAAATATCGAAAAAGAAAAAAGTTTTTGGTAAAGTATGCAATGTTTTTAGCAAGACTTGATCTAACAATGTCCTTCACTTTTCGTTACGAAACACCATTTTGGAATAATTATAAATTTTAAAAACTATCGTCATATAAAGATTTATCATTTTTAATTTAAATCCTTTAGATCACAGAGAATACACTTTTAGTTTTAACATATATTAGTTTGATTTGCAAACTAATTTCAAAAAAGAGAGTTGCTTATTTAGAGCCGTCTTTGATGCTCCCAATGTCATGCATAAGTTCATGTTAAAGAGGAGAATAAATTGATTTATCGGCAATTAGATCACAGAGAATATTTATTCTTCACACATGATGCTCTGTTATTTGCCGTCGAATTGTGTTATGATAAAAATTATGTCAATATTCAGAATTTTTTTTATCAAACAGAAGAAAGGGATAGAAATCACCTGCCGTCCACTTAAACTTTGGTCCAAGGGGATTATAGTGGTTTACTTTTGTGGGTAGTCATCAAGTTTCCAGTTTCCGGAGAATAATAATTATATCACACTGGATAGACATATACACTTTATGATTACTAAATACAAATGGAAAGAGACTGTGTTGTATAAAAATTAAATAAAATCGATTGTATTGCTTGAAATTCCATCGCACTAAAGAGGAACAACAAGGATTTATTTCTAAACGCCACAGGTAAGAGGATCAATGACGTCATCTGTTACATATTTTCTACACCACATTTAATTGCCGTGTATGGGTTATAACAGACTTCTCATTAGTCTGTATAGTAATCACAGGCTTACCTGTATGGGATGCGGGTGTACGGTATGCCCTATAATGTGATAGCATATATGGTAGAGGAAACAAGCCTTGGTAGAGCAGCTTATACTCATGTCGTTTACAGGGGGTCTATTTTGACGTGGCGTATCCGCCATGTTGTCTTTTTGGGTATTTAACATTTCTCAATGTTTACAACCTTGTATAGTAGTTCAACTTTATTGTTATTACTTGCCAATGATTTCTTTACTACGTCACCTTGCAAATCGTAAACACCATCACTGTTTTGAGGAAATATTGAGGAAAGGGCTTCCATGGCTCAACAGCGTCCGTTCATCATCCATATTTTATAAACCCCTCATGCACGGGTTCAATACCCATCTATATGTAATGGGTTGTTCCTCTTTGTAAGAATTGTAAAGGAATTTTCATTTGGAAATTAATAAGGCTGCTTGGCGAAATTATTTAATACGTATATTATATTCGTCATTATGACAAAGCAATAACAGACAAAACTGTCATTACCTTTTATCAAGGAACTCAAGTCCGTTTATGGTTATAATATTAAATGGTTGCAAGTACCGTACGACAGTATTCTATAGATACCGTATATTATAAATAAGGAAATCTTGATCTAAACAGTATATATGAAGCATCGAAACCTGAATTTGTCTTTGCATATAGCCTTTTGAAGACTCGCCCCAAACCGCGTGCGGCCATCTGAAAAAGTTAACTTTCTGTTGCTTACAAGTGACGTTTTGTTCATGTCGCTACAAAATGCAGATAGTAATGAAACGTGATACCTTAATTGTTATCTTAAGCTGGACCTGAGATGTCCATCGCTGTATCGTTTGTATACTGTGCTGTGGGTATTGACCGCAGCTGTATGTACTGACTGTACACTAGTGTCTAATTACCGACGGTAGCAAGCTGTGTGTGTATTTTCTGGGATCGATGGTGGTGTTCAACACTTCTGTTACACCTCATTCGAAACTAGGTCAAATTACCGGCATTAGACGTTTCTTTTTGCGCGAGTCTCCACACCCTTTAATTAAGCAGCTCGTTGACCAGGCTAGGGCACGATGAAAGGGTGGGGCGGGGTGGGGGCGGTGGGGTAGGGGGGTTGTCCAACATGAAGAATATGTATGAAGAAAATGTTTCCCTCGCCCCCTTTAACCAATACTATACCAACATAGTTGTGTTTTCCCAATATTTGGTATTGACAATAACAGAAGCAAATACTCACAAAGCCCTGTCACCTTATAAAACAGAGGTGAAAGTCATTCATGTATGCCTAGGCCAATTTCCAAGTCATATAGGAAATGATAAAGGTGATAAAAGGTATAAAAAAATATTACACGATCTTGGTGCTCTCTGTATACAGACTATATAGTATATATATACTTATACAAAGTCCAAAACATGATTGGATATTAGCAGATTTTATAGCTTTGCGAATGGTGACACACCGCTTGGGTTTGCTTCCCTACACGTTGTACAGGATACAAATATTGTGCCCCTCCTCAAAACTTTAACCCCCCCCCCCCTCTCCCAGCTCAGATTTCCTGGCTACGGGTTACATCTAGTATACATTTCCTCATTTTCTTTTTTTACAACCTTCATTTTTCATTAGGCTGGTAAGATAAAGGAACTTTATCTTCTGATTTTGTTCCAGTGAATTCTGATGAGAATGAAACGGTGGTGGTTGGCCATCACGTGTTTATATCTCAACGGTCTTATCAAGGCGATACCATTATCAAACGAGGGGAGTTTATCCTCGAGATGTGTCCCTGGATGGACTTTTTGGGGCAGTCATTGTTACAGGTAGATCATTGGATTAATGTTTAAAAGTTACACTTAGTGTGTACTGAAGCATACAGGGGGCAACCAGTCTACAGGGTGCTAAGTTACACCTACATATGTTTTCCCTTAGCCTACCGATGGGATCCTTTATATTTATCATAGCCTATACCTATCATCGTATAGCTCTTAACTCTATAGGCATAGCGTATACGTACGTCCAGTAGCATGTTGCCTTACAACTAAACGCGTAAACCTTCGTTCCGTAGACCTTCATGAACAAATATTCGAAGAACCAAGGGCGTAGGAACCGGGGGGCTGGGGGGGGGGGCGCCAGCCCCCCAGTGAAAAATGTGGAGGGGCGGAAGTATCATTCCGCCCCCCCCCCCCCCGCTTCGCAAGTCAGAAAACCCCTTTTTCATTTCCAAATGAGAAAAAAATCTCATTTGGAGCACCAAATTGCATCTAAGGCCAGGTGAAAATGCAAAATTATATACAAAATGGAGTGGGTGGGTTGAAGTGTGCTATATTGCACCAAATTGCATCTGAGGCCACCTGGAAAAACAAAAAATTTCCAAAGGGGAGGGGGACACCCTCCCCCTCCCCTTAAACCCCTCCCCCAGGCCGGCCATCAGTCTTCAGCCCCCCCCCCCCCCACTCAAAAGTACCTTCCTACGCCACTGCGAAGAACGTATGGCTCATTTCGTTCAAACGATTTAAGACCCGGACGACTGGTTCAATCACAATTTGACCTAGTCAAAACTACACATTGACCTTCAAACTAATAAGAAAGGAGGAACTTTTGTAAGGTTTTTCTTACGTTTTCTAATAGCTCGGTGACCCTATCTGCTAAATGGGAATTTGTCTCCTCCGTCAGCATAAATGATCAGAAATTCTTTTCACAAATAATTATGTGGACAATATATTGAAATCAAAATTATAGTGAAACGGTTGGTTATCTCAAGTGAATATCTTTTGGCCTACAATATTAATGACTCAGTCATTATTGCTAGCAAGTATTGCACCGCTACCTCTACCTACCCAGTACCCATCCACAAATACAGCCATCCATCAATTCATCCATCCACCCACCTGTCCATATACCCAAACGTCCATCCGCCTACCCATCCATCTGTCCATCCATCCACCCTCCCTCCCATCCATCATTCGTCCATCAGTGCCCCGTCAATCCATGAATATCTATCTGCTAGCCTGCCTATCCACTCTTGAAATTCATAAAACTACACCAAAGTCACATCTTTTGACTTTTTTTTTAATTATACTATTTAGGTTTTTCAGCAATCATCAGATGGAATGGTTTGACGCAGAGAGGTTTTGTAACCAGTTCGGGACGATTTACGAAGGAGCTGAAGACCAGCTTGCTCATCTGGTTTCGATTCATTCAGAACTTGAAAACATGTTTGTTCGATCACTGTGGGAAGGAGTTTCTGAAACCATCCATGGTCACCGCAGGGTAAAGTATACCCTGTGTCTTTATATACTACAGCCTAGTGGTTAAGTACACATTATGTGTCACAATAATCTGCGCCTCAATGCGCGATTTAGAATACAATTTTGAAAGTCTCAGATGTGGGTTTTTGCCTTTTGTGAATTATCGTATATATTATGAATATATATATATATATATATATATATATATATATATATATATATATATATATATATATATATATATATATATATATATATACATATATATATATACATATAATACTATCTTAAGCGGCGAAAATTATACGGGCATTAAAATAAGACGCAGACATGAGTATCTTCTTTAGCTCATAATGACGGAGATCTTTGTATAAGGAACAACTTATAGCTACGAAAAACCATGTTCTGGTTTTGGGATTTTTCCTTTCCCTTTGCTTTTCTTTACATATTTTGAAAATATGGAATATTTGCTGTGTTGACTACTGCAAATCCACATTGGTTAGGCCATGTTATACAGTGTAAATATTAGGTTCAACATTTGCTATGCCAGCTCAAATCAGAAAATGACACATTTTATAAATAAAGACAACATGGAAAAAGACTGGGGTCGTTGGAGCCGACTTCCTCCTCCTCCTCCTAACTTGCGCACGCCACTGATAATTTTTCTAATTAAGCTTAACATATTGGTATATCTAATTTGCATACCTTCAAGGATTTTTAATGAATGATTTTAATGAACTGAATGATTTTAATGAACTCAATACTAACAGACAATACATGTGAACCTGGACTTTTCTTATTATAAAGGTTGGATATGTTTTCACCAATTGTAATAAAATTTAACACAAAATGTAGTAAATATAAGAAGTAAACAATTGCTATGAGTAAATGATGTTTGAAAAAGGTGATTATTATTTGTATATATATATAAGATTATTCATTGTTGATTCTCTTAATTCAGAATTGCTGGATAGGTTTAAACGACGTGAGAAAAGAGGGCGACTTTGTCTGGTCTGATCGAACCACCTACGATTACTTCAGGTGGAAGATTCAACAACCAAACAACAAAGGAGGCCACCAGAATTGTGTGGCATTGAGCGACGCCGACAGTGGAACTTTCATGGGAGGCAGTTGGGACGATGGACGCTGCACCCTCGTGTTACCATTCATGTGCAAGATGCTTCCGGTTTACATAGCACCACCACGTTGATTACCAGAGAGCAGGGGTGGCGGAAACGGTTGTAAAGGGGTTACATCTACCAACTCTCCCTTCCCCTCCGCAGTTTTGGTGAAAAATAGATAAAAGCCATACCTTAAAAGTGCCGCTCTTTGATTATACCATAGTACCCTTTTCCGTGTTTGTAGTGAATAAATGTCCTTCCAGCTGTTATTGAAAACATGTCCATTTATGAAAGATAAAGTAAAGAGCCCTTACGTTGACAAACCGTAATATAAATAAAATGTAAATGAAGAAGGCTCAAGTACTATAATGTATGGCACAAAGGATCCATTTTGTAGTAAATGGCTTTGATTTAGGCTGTGTGGTTTGCCCTATCTGGTCATTTGTCTCACTGTTGCCCTTGAAAGAGTTGCAGAACATCACATCACACACCAACCTACCCCATTCCTCCCTTGATTCGAACCCTTTTCCGCCGCCCTGGCTGTTACTTCAAAACTGTCAATAAACTAATGCTAAGGATCTATAGTATGTTATTCTTTATTGTCAGACAGCGTTTACTAAAGCCTTGATCATCCAATTTTTCGCCAACACGTGACGCTGACTTTATCATATAGATATATCAGCTAAACATAAGTGTGCCTTTTATTTCAAAACATAAATATATTCTGTCACTTCCTCCATGTATAGGTATAGGAAATTCTTCTGTGTGATTGTTTACGCACTCGTTCTGCGTCTTGTTTTCTTGTTGAAGATCTGTAATGCTTCGGTTGAGTTGAGATTGATGATGCGGTTGCTAAGGCAGATCACAGACAGATGTTTAATGCTGTGGAAAATGATGTACCGATTACTATAAAGAAAGATAAAGAAACCCAATAGGACAAATATAAAACCGCATATTTACAATGCATTAAAGAAATTTCAAGGGCTCTTTGTTGTTTATATGATGTTAAAAGAACATTATTCTGTTGAGTTATAAGAATTTATAAATCAATGGATTAGCATTAACATTTATGCGTGTATTCATGAGTGACGTCATCATTAATGTATCCTTAAAGGAGCATTCCATGTCGCATTTAGTATAGCTTAAAAGCCGAAAATCTTGTAAACCGGAATAGCTACAGAAAAAATTGCATTCAGATTATTGGACTATGAAATACCAATACTAAAATTCTGGCCAATATATCACACTTAAATGTGTCACACTTAATTGTCAGTATGGGAAATACATGATTGCGAAATCATGACGTCATTATTCGTTTAACTGAC
The DNA here is from genome assembly GCF_037975245.1 of Apostichopus japonicus. Classification (NCBI taxonomy): domain Eukaryota; kingdom Metazoa; phylum Echinodermata; class Holothuroidea; order Aspidochirotida; family Stichopodidae; genus Apostichopus; species Apostichopus japonicus. The sequence goes on along the minus strand of NC_092563.1, from coordinate 23,794,129 downwards.
GAGAAGGGAAAGCCCAATCATCACTTGTATCTTATATAACTGATATGCTTGAGACGAACAACTACTCCTATAACAGCTGCAAAAGGAGGAAGCTTGTATCGTATTGGATATATCCTGGTTCAAAGGTCATAAGCCTTCCATTTTGTCAATTTGTGATGTCATGGTGTCACTAAATAATGGAAATTCATAATTTCCCCTTTGTTTTCTACATCTTCATTGTGAAAGTATTTAGCATTGTAGCTGAAACCGGTGCCAATATTACCATGATATCATGATCATTTTCGAAATCGAAATTTGCCCGGCTTCGAAGAGAAGGAACAGAACAATTAATACAAACAATAAAACTACTCCACCACTACCGTAGTGACTCCTTGACGTCAGTTTTAGACTCGATCAAGTCGTAAAGTTGTAAGAAATAAAAAAAAACCCGCCTTAACACATGATATCTCCAACAGAGAGTCACATTTCTCTTAGCTGTTTTGGATGTCGTTCATCATATCAAATCTTATCTTAATCAATTTGAATCAAAATGTAACTTAAAGATGATCTTTGGGTTTGCCTCTTATTCTTCTTTTAAGTTTAAGAATTAGCTCGAGATGGATCAATCTTTACGAGTGTCAGATCACTACGTCATGACTTGCATCCAGCTGCATTACGTCATCCGCCTTTGTTTGTTTTCGTTTCATTGATCTAACTTCATCACATAAGGGTAGGCAATAAAAATTTCGTCATTACTCGAAAGTCATTTTGTTCATACATTTCGTGTTTCGTATCAGCGTCTTTATACCGAATGAAATAGTCAGATGACATGGGCGTCGATCTGGGTCCGAGGACGTGAGGGAGGTATTTGGAGCGGCATATGTTTACTCCCTTTTTGTGGGGTTGAAACCCTTTATGGTAGCTCACTAACGAACTTTCCGTCTTGTTTGGTCACAAAATGTCTTTTAATTTACCCCCCCCCCACCCTCCCAATCCCCATACACCCAAAAGAGGGCCGACACACATATATCTGTTGGGTTTTTTTTTATGCCAAAGCATTTCAACAGAATTTTGCCTTCTGGCGGGACGCAGAATAGTGATTCACGAGCCGCATTTTTACCCAAGGCTGCATGTGGTTCGACTCATCGACTTTGGCTGGGAGAGGAGAAGGTTGGTTCATATAGATCAGTCTCCGGATTCAGAAGCTGTGGCTCGGCAAGTTCTGAATTGCACATTGGTATAATAGCAAACTTCAATCCAATTCTTAGTGTTCAGTTTAACTCAAGTTAGTAATCCGCTCAATTAGTAGGTGTACTGAATCCAATCGCTGCCGTTACCACCGTCCCTAAATCTGAGGCCTGTGCGCGAACATTGGATACCATTCCAAAAACTGATAAAACAGATGAATAAAGTTCAGCCGCAGCCCCCCCCCCCCCCCTCCGCTGAGAGAGTCACACAAACTAACCTGTATGCAGTTTTTGGACCCAGAAGGTTCGAATGATTGATTATATAGCTTCAAATTGTTATCAATAATTCTGCTCACTAAAATTTCGCACCGTAGAGCATCTCTGGCGGGCCGGACGCAACCCTGAGGCGGGCCGGACTGTGGCCCGCGGGCAGTAGGTTGGACAACCCTGATCTAATGGAACTTAGTCAACGGCGTAACTCGGCCGGTGCTCCCACCTGTAAAACACAGTCAGTACAGCAAACGAGTCCCATGTTATATTCATGGCCCACCGATTGTTCTATGAGATATCCGGATGCATGGGTTCCTTCTTCCGCCAGGCCCACTAAATATAGGGATAAGGCGGCCAGTCCACTAACGTAGGTCAAACTGTTTAAGACGCCTTAGAATCATTTAATGGCCTTGCAATCGGAAGCCTTCGGGCTGAATAAATAAAAGGTTTTATTAATAATAAACATCTAGCAGGAATGGTATAATGTGTTACCCAAACTGCATGTAACTATTGGATGCAACTTCAGACGAGTTTATTCAGTAATGTTCATACAAGTTCGACAAAATGGGAATTCAAACGAAATTCTACCGTCAAACAGAGAAAGTCTGAGAGTGCAATATGCAGGCGTCTTGTTGTGCCAAATATCAAAACTGCTCATCCGATCCAAAGCCATGGTTAACTTTGTGCTTAGGTGAATGTGGTCTCTCGGCTTTTGGGGCCATTTCTGCTGCTTCACCGGGCTATGTTGCTCCTTGCAACGTCACTGCACTGAGCACGAAACTTGGTTTGAAAAAAGGTTCTTATTCACTGTGATATTTTGCAAAGAATAGCAAGAGAAAGAAAACTACGCAGATTTGTTCTTATCTATAGAGAAGTGAGTATTCAACAGGGAGGGAGCATAGAGTTAGAACTCCTTGAGTAAATGGTTACAACTCACAAGCAGACACTTTATAATCTCTTCATAGGCTCGAATATATGATCACTTGGCGTTCCTCATGTGCGATCGGCGAGTTTCTAATACTGTGTAAACTCGGCATGCATAAATTTATGCTAGAAGACAGTATTTTATCAAGTGTATTGTCACTTCATCCGCAACTGTGAGTACACTACTAAACTTTTATCGAAAGAAACTGTTTCCAATTATACAGAACCTTTATTCATTCTTCAAAACAAAGGCCTTTTGGGTAGGCCATAGGCTAGGATAGGCCGGGTACACAGAAATGGCCTAGGCCTAGAAGTCGAACTAGGCTGGGCCGAGCCAAACTTAGATCTATGATAGGATGGGGATGCTATTGCTAGCCTAACTTTATTCCATTGGTAGCACTGACCTCTGTGATTGGTAGCCTGAAGATATAACAGTAAGGCTACAGTAGCAGGATGGGTTCCACGAAGGAGTAGTAATGGAAAATTTCAGTATATTGTGGAAAGGTCAAGGCCTAGGCCTACATATTCCTTCATTGAACAAAAAGATAGTGTATAACCAGGGCCTAGGCTAGTCTACTAAGTGCTGGCTAGGCCTAACCTTAGAGTTAGACTCTAGAGCTTAAGGCGTAGGCTAGGTCAATAACCTGTCCGAAATAGGGACTAGGCTAGGTGTAACAACATTACAGTTCCAGTGTGGATTTTAGTGCTAGAAAATGCAAACTGTTACAACTGCTAAGGTTGGTCAAATGTCACGTAGCAATTGTTTTGGCAATGTGTAGCCTGAGATAGGCCTAACTGCAGGTTAGGATAGCTATACTTACCTGCAATTGATTAGGTTTACTTAAATTTAGTAGAAAAAAGGATCAGGAGGGACACTCAAGTCCCTATCAAGGACCCTATAGGAGAGGTTTGTGCAGCTCCTATCATAATGTAACTTATGCCTGCTAATGTTACTACTAGTGATGTGTAAGTGATCAATAAGAAAAGCTTATTCTCACAGTCTAAACTACTGTAGTCTTCTTGGGACCCCTTGTACATAAGAGATTTGAGATAAGTGATCATGTAACGTCCTTATCGCATCTTCTCGCCATCTGCATAGTTTATAGGCCACAGGGGTTCCTAACATTATACCAAAATTGTATGTTTATAAAAGAAAAGTTGGAAATCTCTGGGCAGGTCATGTTGTACTTTGTAATTGGCAGTATATTGTAACCAATTTTATTAAAGCATTGTTGACCAAGTCTGCTATTACTAATCAGCCAAATTAAATTGGAAGTGAGAATTAATATTTAATGTTTTTTTTTATTGTGAATTACATATTGTACTGCAAGGCACATTATACATAGGTGAAAACTTTTTGTATCACTTTATGAAAATCAATCATTGGCCAAACATATCACACAACTTTATGGATAGTAAGTTTCAGAATATGGCATTTACAAAGTTTATGCTGCAATTCAAGCTGCTCAAACTTGTCTGTGTATCTTTCTCAAGTTATCGCCTGGACATTTCAGTGTCCATAGTTGTGTAAAGCTCAAGCCTAGTTTATTAGTTTTGAGTGTTCTTTCATTGGATTATTTTGCCGACTGTGCCTGCAGTCCTTACAGCAAACTTAAACTCTTTCTTCTCTAAACAAAAATCCATTGATGATTAGGCTTGCCTAGATAACTAGAGCTGACCTCAACAGCTCACTCCATAGAAGACAACTAGGATCTAGTATTTCTCCCACAAATTACAATGTTTCAATGTTCTCACTTGTTTCGTCGTGTTTGACCGCAAAGAGAACAGGCATAAGTGTGGTCTTTTTAAGTTTGGTAGTAAATTCAGTTTCTTATTCCATCATCCTTTATTTACAAATTTTCTTTTAAACTGCCTTACATTATGAATCCGCTAGTAGTTGTGTTAGTAAGTGTTCCTCACTTAAGTCTGGGTAACCAGACTCTTCCAACCCACAAGATTAAAAACCTCTAGTCTTATTATACCTTTTTCTTCTCCTTTCACAGCCAAAATGGCAGACAAAAAGAGTGGATCTAATAATAACCATGAAGAAAAGGAACTTTCACAAGCAGCCCGAAAAGAGTTTGAGGCCAAGAACTTTTCAGCTTGCATGGACAAGCTCAAAATTTTAAGCACCATGTCACAGACTAATCCAAAGGTACAGCACAACATGTGTGTCTGCCATTTCCATCAATCAGGATTTCAACATGTAGAAAACTTGAAGAAGGGTCTCAAACAAGTTTATAATATGGTAAGTCACTAACACAGTAGTATTTGCTTCTCCTTTTTGTTACAGGATTTGTTTGTGTATGTGCAGAGACTGTAGGCTTAGTGAGAGAGTGATAGAGAGAGAGAGAGAGAGAGAGAGGGGGGGGGGGGGGGTATAGTTAGGTAAGGAGAGAGTGGAATGGGTAATTTCATTGTTGGTTGTTTTAAATATGAGCAGGAAAGTGACAACAAACTTCTTTTCACTATCATTTTCTTGTTACTTCCATAGTAATTTCTTATCTTTTACTAATTTATGTTATTTTTTTGTCTTGTCTGCTCAAGGTTCAGGTTGATCCAGATAATGCTCCATCTGTAGAAGATACAGATCATGCTGTCCTCTTCTTCAATCAAGCAGTCATTCTCTATCATCAAAGACAACACAACCAGGCTATAAAGATTCTGGAGAAGCTCTTCCAAGTTATCGAACCTCTCGGTACGTATCTAGCCACATTCAGAGGTAATTTAACAGAGCTGTGCTAATTAAATGGCAACCTCAAGCTTTTATCGAGGGAATCACATCTGGCTAGAGTTCTCGCTGCTAAGTTTTAAATGCCTATCCACATACAAACTCAATACACAGACTATCATAGCTGACAGTCTTTGAGCCACCAATGATTCTGTAAGTTTACAAGAATGATGTTGACCTGGGCCTTTGTTTAATTTGAAGGCAATCCACTGGGAGAAAACAATCCGCTAGATAGTCTCCAAAAAAAAAAAACTAGAGAATAAGTTAAGTTTCTAGTAATGTTTCTACAGCTGGTAGGATTTTCACGATATTCACCTTAAACATAAGCTAAAACTCTGAAATACTTGTTTAAGGCCCCATAGATGGAGATGACTGCTTACTGCGTGCAGCCCTTAATGTTGAAGTTAACTAATTGATTTATAAATTCTAATAATTCAACTGAAACATGTTCTTCATATAAATCAGTTAAAAACATTGGATGACATCCACACCATTTGTCTAAGCATAATTTTATAATGCATTCCAAACATGTCATTTTAGGCCATGAAAGGACCTAACGCTTTCCCATAATTGTTTGAGTTTTGTGTTGCATCTGAGAAACTGACCTAATGGTCTACGTATCAATAATAATAAAGTGACCACTCATAACGTGCCATATCTGTCAACGTGACAATCCTGATGCTGGTTTACAGTCTTGTTTAAGGCTAAGGCCCTTTCACACGACTTTACAACTTAACCCTGGTCATTAGTAACTTGTCACACCCAAACACCAAAGTGTGCACATGCAGTCAATCTCTCCTGGGGCACGGGTGCAGCCACAAACCGGCGCACACAACTATTTCACACAAACTTTAGACACAAATTTTTTACCTTCACAGGTTTAAGGGGTCATTTCATATAGATTAAAAGTGTCAATGGAATCCAATCTGGTCTGATACCAGTCCGTATTAAACAAATTTAACTTTGTGACTGTTGTTTTTAGCTTACTGAACTTTCAACTTTTACAGATAAGGTTATTGATATTACCTTTTTAAGCTCATACCCATTTACAACCGTTTCAATATTTTGTAAGTGAGCGACCATTTTCTCTTTCTTTTTCTTGATTTCTTAGAGGACAAGCTGGCGTTGCAGGTTCTTCTACTGTTAGCCGAGGCTTGTTTGTGTACACAACAGCCAGACAAGGCCCTCAGACCTCTCAGTTACATTGACAAACAGATGACCAGTAGTAAACAAGGCGGGGATAAGACCGAGGTAAGTCGAGATGACGGTCAGAGAGTTAACCGGAAGCAAAGAGTCGCCACAACCACAATGTATTTATGATTAGTATTCTGTGAGTGAAAACGTAACCGGGATATATTTTAGTTTAGTTCACTTTGATCTACCTAACCTAATTAGTAAAATTTTGTGCCCTTGCTGCCCCCTTTGGGTCGCTGTCCCCTTTAGGTCCCTGCCCCCTTCTTTCCACCGTGATTCAAGCTAGCATTTCTCATCTGCTCAAATCTAAATCATGACAGATCACTTCCGAAAGTTCTAAAGACGGAAGTCACGTTTTTTGTCTATCGTCATCGGCAGCAAGAACTGCTTAAGTATCCTTTTAAATTTACACATGTGTTTTTTTCTTACGTGAATATTTTCATATTTTGTGTGACAACATTTTCTCTGGTCCATTGTCTTTCGTCATTTAGGGTAAAGAAAGTAAAGAGACAGACTCGGACTTTGTGTCGTTGTGTGAGAGGAACAAAGCAAAAATTCACCAGGTTAGTACTCGGCCAGCTGGAATGCTAGTTTATGTCGTCGGGGTGTGGCTTTCATCATTGTATGTATTCAGTTTGTCTGGTGTATATGTTATAGGAAAGGTTTATAGGAACAGCAACTAAAATAGTACAAAATTCAGAATGCCTGACCAAAAGTATCCAGAAAGAAGTGCTGTTGACTTGGAAGAGAAATGACAAGAAAGGCAATCAAATAGTGAAAGGCTGATCTGAGGGACACATTCATTTTCAATGTACAGTTAAGTACAGTCACCTCTGTCTGGTTATTAGTTTGCTGTCCATTTGTCAACAGGGTACAGTATAAAAGACAAGATGGTGTATTTTTTCATCCATTACTCCTAAAACGGTATTGTTTCTCTTGGGTTGCAATACAAAGTAATTATACAACAGACGACATCATTGTTGATATGATATGTTTAAAGGAAGTTGTTTGTCTCGTTGTCTGCAGCTCAAGACCAAATGTTACCTGCAGTTGAAACACATGAGGTTTTGTAAACGTGAACTCAAGTCAGTTATGACATCATCGTCCTCTGGGGTAAGTTTTCATGAAGGCCTTCTTTACTCGGCAGCGGACATGGAAATCGCTTATTCGTCTGTACTATTCTGCTAGCGCTATGAGAGTGGATGAGTCACGTAACATTGTATACAAACATCGTCTTTGCATCATGGACTGTGATTGGTCAGTAGGGGTGCAGAGTTGTAAAATTGAGGGAGATGTTCATCAGTTATGAACCTTGAAACTATTTGGCTAAAAATATAAAAAAAAATTGTGGAGGTTTGGACCCTCTTCATTCTTCTAGACTTTTATAAAGTAATGTTGAAGTAGAATTTAAATATGGCTGAGTGAGTTTTAAAATGCTTAAAGAGTAGTGGTAAACATTCTAATGGAAGTTTGGATATAATTGACCATATTCAGACTTACATATCTTAAAATGTGTAATATAAGCTTCAAATGGATAGTCCAAGTATTTTTTTAACAGATGAAAAGAGGAATATATTCTGAGCATCCTGGTGAAATTTGCAAGCAGAATTCCTTCATATTGTTTTCAAGTTAATTGGAATTGTGACAGTTTGTACCATAGTGAACTTGAAGCAAACGGGTGCGATGTAATTTTGTAACAAAATGTATTGATCAGATTCAAATGTTGTTATCTTGAAAACAGTATATTAAAAAACTGAATCCAATTTTCACCAGAATACATAAATTTAAAAACAATGTTTCTATGTCATCAGCCCAATTTTTTTTATTCATTTCGACTATCCATTAAATTGAAGATATCGTTGTAAGCTTTATCATTCTCGATTATTCTTCACAGCACCCATCAGCTGCTCTCTTTCTGAAGAGCAACTTTGAATACGAGAGGGGCAACTACAAGAAAGCCATCAAGCTGTTAACGGGTGCTCATCACGAGTCGGACCACTGGCAGACCGGGGAATCCGTACCGGTCATGTATTATAACAATCTAGGATGTGTACATTTTTACATGGGAAAATATCATCTCTCGTGCCACTATGCCAAGAAGGCCTTATCGGAGAACGCAGACGCTGTGCAAGTATTGATTAAGAAATCGAGTGAGTGGCACGCCAGATATATATGTGTTTTTTTGCATGTCTGTAAGTTTTATCACCTAATGAAATAAAGTAGGTCTATTTGTAATGGTAGGTTTTTGTGTTTGATCAACACCTGTACTCTGGAGTATTTCATTTATGATGATTGTAAAAAGGGTCCAATTGATTTTGAAGAAAAAAGAAGACATGCTTCTATGTTTTTTTTTTTGGAACTGAATATCACTTACAGAGAGAGAGAGTAATTTCAGAGTATGGGTTTGGTTCCGAACATTTCACTACCCACAGTTTTGTCTTTAACGAAAATATGAATTATCAGCTAATTAGAAAGAAACAAATTAGTAAAAAGTAAAAAAACAACAACCATTGGCATCGGTACTCCGTTTCTTCCTCAGGCCAAAGGAGGACGAGTCGACCCTTACACACGATGGGCTTCAGCCGTCACTATGAGTTACTCTACAACGCGGGCATTCAGTTACTGCACGCAGGAAGGCCCCTAGCAGCTTTTGACAGCTTGATTGAAACCGTTCAGGTGTATTCAACTAATCCCAGGCTCTGGCTACGACTGGCGGAATGCTGCATAGCAGCTCACCAAGGAACGCCTGTAAGTTTACAGAGTAATTGGTTAATGAGTTGGTAAACTTACAGGCAAAGTTGGGCATTATCGCTCAAGTAATTTACGTCAAGCCACAAAGACCAGAAGCTGGTTTGAGTTTTACTAAAGAGGTATCTGGCAGGGAAATAATTGCCAAATTTTGAAAGAGCAGAGATGTCATTGGCTTGGTAGATAATTTCTACTGCTATTGACCTTAAGTATACATATCTCTTGCTGATAGGGATGGCCACCAATTCAATAGGTCTGGATAGTGGAGTCAATTGGAATTCTGTTTAAGTCAACAATTACTTTTATCCCCCCCTCAGAATTAAATAATTAGTATTCAAAGCACATTGCTGAATTGTATCTGAATGGGCAGAGACATTATACAGTGCAAAGTTGTAAAGTTGCTTTGTAAAATTATAAAAATTAATTTAAATGAAATTAAAACATAAAGTTGTAAAATTTTAGGAAAGAATGTGATTGGTTGTTAGGAGGTTGAGTAGTGAGTGTTAAATGAATTATAAATGTTGAAATTCTGTCATGGTTTTGTTTCTATATTTTTGGCAGGGACCAGAGTCTGTGTCTAAAGGGATACCCGATGCCAACAGGCATGGTATCGTGAAGAGTGTCATAGGATCAGGACCACACAGAAGGGTTGTCATCAATCAAGGTGTCACAGAGAAGAAATACAGGTATTAAACGGACACTGTCTGTCTTCATTCTGCGTGTCTTGTGAGTGTTGAAAGAAACTGACGTTACTGCTTGAAGACTGGTATTATTATCACATAATGTGATGTGTATTACATGTGGGCATCTGTACTGTACTGTAAGGAAGTACTGTGTGTAATTTTATGGATGTCATATTTCTGTACTGTATTGTTAGGTGTGCTGTATGTAATGTCATGAAAATGTCATATGTTTACTGTTATTGTGTATAATGAGTATACACTTAACTTGTGTTTATCGCATCATTTAATATTTCATTGCTTCATATAAAATTTTGGTTGATATTTATGTGGAATGGAAAGACGTGTGTGTTTTCAAGGGCCAATCTATCAGATTACTCACTCGATCATAAAGCTATGGCAATGATTTTCATATTTCTTTCAGCAATGAAGTCAAATCTGCTGCCATTCCTGTGGCATCGCTGGAGTTTGGTTCCTTGTGTCTCTGTAATGCTCTATCTCTGCTGCCCTCTAAGATCACTTTACCGGCGGATTCATTCTCCTCTACCAGCCTGTCCAGCGATCCTTCCGATGTGTCAGATAGCAGGTTAGTAGTCGGCTGGGGTCTTCGTTTGATTGGTGTGAGGGTTACCCCAAGCATCAACAAGTCAGTGTACATGGAACTGACTCGGTCATTGAAAGACACAACAAATTATTAAGTGCAGTCCAGAGGGTGGACAGTCACTGTTAAGTTATTGTCTATCTATCTGTCTGTCAGTCTGTATGTCTGTCTGATTGATTGTGTATATAGATATAAATGTAGATATAAATGTAAATGTAAATATGAATATTGATATAGATGTACATTTAGATATTGATACTGATGAAGATATTGATATTGATACTGATGATGATATTGATACTAATGTAGTAGATGTAGACATTGATACTGATGAAGATATTGATACTGATGTAGATATTGATATTGATACTGATGTAGATATAGATATTGATACTGATAAAAATTTATACTGGTGTGGATGTAGATATTGATATTGATTTAGAATATAAATTCCACATAAAATAGATATACTGCTGATGAAACATATCTGTATATCTTTTAAGTCATGTTTAGTTACAATGCTATGTGTGTATTGACCTTTTGAAAGAGTTGTTTGAATATGGAAACTGATATTTTTAGAAAATATGCTGCCAAGTTTGATCAAGTTTGTCACCAACCAGTGAGTGAAAACCACATCCTGATGATATATTTAGCCCAGAGATATGATGTTTAATGTGAGATTTTATGAGCTTTGCTGGTAGCAATAGAACTTATGACATCATAAAGGCAATTGAGCTGACAATTGTCTCTGTTTTTTCTTTGTTTTGGTGTAATCATTAATTTACGTATTAAATGGTATCATTCTTAACAAACATATACATGAAATTTTTGAACTCTGAGTACATTTACGGCTGAGCAAACATTAAAACTGTGTCACAATTTAAAGTGAATCCATTCACAAAGTTGTAAAATAGAATTGTATCTGCCATGGTGGCATCACAGATGATTCACTGTGATCTTTTTTTTCTTGGAAATGGAGACAGCTGTACCTAAGTAGTTTAATTAGTAATTACCTTCATACAACTTTAGTTCTGTAGTTTGGGACAAAATATTGCGATTAAGTTACCATGTGGATTTCATGTTTCTTGTTGTTCTTGGGACCTTCCGGTAAGTGATACAGTGTCTGTACCAGAATTTTCCTAAAATATTTGAAGCCTGGATGCCGATTTTATTAACGACTTCCTACTTTGATACTAACTTGTCGAGTAGCAATGAAAGACAAAACTCTGTTATGATATCATTAGAAGGGTATACAACATTAGGTTAAAAGCAGATATGCTACACAGTACCTGTGAAGGCCTTTTCAATTTATTTTCTATGATAATGATTATGATGATTTAATCAGATTGGCAAACTTTACACTGCTTGGAGAATCACCGTCTCAGAAGGAAGAAGCCAAAAATTCCATTTGCATTTCTTTTAATCTGGACTTTTCCTTTTACATTGCAGTTCAACAAGCACTGGAGCTAAGACCACCACCCCATTGATGGGTACCTCAGGGGCACCTCCTGGTCCTCCTCTGAAGGCACATGAAATTCTGAATCTGAGATGTTCTGTGCTGGCCTGCAGTTCGTACGTCTCGTTAGTCTTGGGGGATAATGTGGTCGCTCTTCAGCATGCCAAGGATCTGCTGGCCATACCAGGCTTAGCTGGATCACTAAAGTGAGTATATATGTTAATATGATCCCTTAGTAGTGTAGCAGATAGGGTTAGAAACAAAAGATGGCCATTTTAAGCCAACTTGATACCAGGATTAGAGACAGACACAGGAGGACTGTAGTTTTAATCTGCTAAATTTATCAAATGGATTGCTATTTTGCATTTTTCTTTCAGATTCCTTGGTCATTTATATGCAGCAGAGGCACTGGTTCACCTCAATAGAATTACCGATGCTCTTCAACATCTGTCTGCTGATAATGCTCATGATGTATCTGTTATCTACCCTGCCTCTCCTGAACAAGGTATCTATCTAACAGACTACATATCTGTTATATGCCCTGCCTCTCCTGAACAAGGTATCTATCTAACAAACTACATATCTGTTATCTACCCTGCCTCTCCTGAACAAGGTATCTATCTAACAGACTACATATCTGTTATCTACCCTGCCTCTCCTGAACAAGGTATCTATCTAACAAACTACATATCTGTTATCTACCCTGCCTCTCCTGAACAAGGTATCTATCTAACAAACTACATATCTGTTATCTACCCTGCCTCTCCTGAACAAGGTATCTATCTAACAAACTACATATCTGTTATATGCCCTGCCTCTCCTGAACAAGGTATCTATCTAACAAACTACATATCTGTTATCTACCCTGCCTCCCCTGAACAAGGTATCTATCTAACAGACTACGTATCTGTTATCTACCCTGCCTCTCCTGAACAAGGTATCTATCTAACAAACTACATATCTGTTATATGCCCTGCCTCTCCTGAACAAGGTATCTATCTAACAAACTACATATCTGTTATCTACCCTGCCTCTCCTGAACAAGGTATCTATCTAACAGACTATGTATCTGTTATCTACCCTGCCTCTCCTGAACAAGGTATCTATCTAACAGACTACATATCTGTTATCTACCCTGCCTCTCCTGAACAAGGTATCTATCTAACAGACTACATATCTGTTATCTACCCTGCCTCTCTTGAACAAGGTATCTATCTAACAAACTACATATCTGTTATCTACCCTGCCTCTCCTGAGCAAGGTATCTATCTAACAGACCATGTATCTGTTATCTACCCTGCCTCCCCTGAACAAGGTATCTATCTAACAGACTACGTATCTGTTATCTACCCTGCCTCTCCTGAACAAGGTATCTATCTAACAAACTACATATCTGTTATATGCCCTGCCTCTCCTGAACAAGGTATCTATCTAACAAACTACATATCTGTTATCTACCCTGCCTCTCCTGAACAAGGTATCTATCTAACAGACTATGTATCTGTTATCTACCCTGCCTCTCCTGAACAAGGTATCTATCTAACAAACTACATATCTGTTATCTACCCTGCCTCTCCTGAACAAGGTATCTATCTAACAAACTACATATCTGTTATCTACCCTGCCTCTCCTGAACAAGGTATCTATCTAACAAACTACATATCTGTTATATGCCCTGCCTCTCCTGAACAAGGTATCTATCTAACAAACTACATATCTGTTATCTACCCTGCCTCCCCTGAACAAGGTATCTATCTAACAGACTACGTATCTGTTATCTACCCTGCCTCTCCTGAACAAGGTATCTATCTAACAAACTACATATCTGTTATCTACCCTGCCTCTCCTGAACAAGGTATCTATCTAACAAACTACATATCTGTTATCTACCCTGCCTCCCCTGAACAAGGTATCTATCTAACAGACTACGTATCTGTTATCTACCCTGCCTCTCCTGAACAAGGTATCTATCTAACAAACTACATATCTGTTATATGCCCTGCCTCTCCTGAACAAGGTATCTATCTAACAAACTACATATCTGTTATCTACCCTGCCTCTCCTGAACAAGGTATCTATCTAACAGACTATGTATCTGTTATCTACCCTGCCTCTCCTGAACAAGGTATCTATCTAACAGACTACATATCTGTTATCTACCCTGCCTCTCCTGAACAAGGTATCTATCTAACAGACTACATATCTGTTATCTACCCTGCCTCTCTTGAACAAGGTATCTATCTAACAAACTACATATCTGTTATCTACCCTGCCTCTCCTGAGCAAGGTATCTATCTAACAGACCATGTATCTGTTATCTACCCTGCCTCCCCTGAACAAGGTAGCTATCTAACAGACTACGTATCTGTTATCTACCCTGCCTCTCCTGAACAAGGTATCTATCTAACAAACTACATATCTGTTATATGCCCTGCCTCTCCTGAACAAGGTATCTATCTAACAAACTACATATCTGTTATCTACCCTGCCTCTCCTGAACAAGGTATCTATCTAACAGACTATGTATCTGTTATCTACCCTGCCTCTCCTGAACAAGGTATCTATCTAACAAACTACATATCTGTTATCTACCCTGCCTCTCCTGAACAAGGTATCTATCTAACAAACTACATATCTGTTATCTACCCTGCCTCTCCTGAACAAGGTATCTATCTAACAAACTACATATCTGTTATATGCCCTGCCTCTCCTGAACAAGGTATCTATCTAACAAACTACATATCTGTTATCTACCCTGCCTCCCCTGAACAAGGTATCTATCTAACAGACTACGTATCTGTTATCTACCCTACCTCTCCTGAACAAGGTATCTATCTAACAAACTACATATCTGTTATATGCCCTGCCTCTCCTGAACAAGGTATCTATCTAACAAACTACATATCTGTTATCTACCCTGCCTCTCCTGAACAAGGTATCTATCTAACAGACTACGTATCTGTTATCTACCCTGCCTCTCCTGAACAAGGTATCTATCTAACAGACTACATATCTGTTATCTACCCTGCCTCTCCTGAACAAGGTATCTATCTAACAGACTACATATCTGTTATCTACCCTGCCTCTCCTGAACAAGGTATCTATCTAACAAACTACATATCTGTTATCTACCCTGCCTCTCCTGAGCAAGGTATCTATCTAACAGACCATGTATCTGTTATCTACCCTGCCTCCCCTGAACAAGGTATCTATCTAACAGACTACGTATCTGTTATCTACCCTGCCTCTCCTGAACAAGGTATCTATCTAACAAACTACATATCTGTTATATGCCCTGCCTCTCCTGAACAAGGTATCTATCTAACAAACTACATATCTGTTATCTACCCTGCCTCTCCTGAACAAGGTATCTATCTAACAGACTATGTATCTGTTATCTACCCTGCCTCTCCTGAACAAGGTATCTATCTAACAAACTACATATCTGTTATCTACCCTGCCTCTCCTGAACAAGGTATCTATCTAACAGACTACATATCTATTATCTACCCTGCCTCTCCTGAACAAGGTATCTATCTAACAAACTACATATCTGTTATCTACCCTGCCTCTCCTGAACAAGGTATCTATCTAACAAACTATGGCTAGACTTTACCGATGCAGTCATATGGGTGATGTCACCTCTTTAGTCTAGATGTGTCCTTACAGAAGTTTGAATTGTTTATGCTATATTGTTTTTTTGAGGCTGTTGGATGACCTTGTTGAAACTTGGAAATTTTGAAAATGACATGTAGCAAGTATGTAAATACTATTGAATTATTGTAGCTGTATATATTAGGTGTTTACATCACAGCTTTATTCCTGTATGGTTGCTCACTAAGTATGAATTTTATTAAGTAATGTGCTATCTCCCCAAGTGATTAAATGCATCGGTAATCGTACATTATTAATAGGGCTGGTTCAATAAATTTGAACTAATGTTTTCTGCTACCAGTTGCTGTGAATTTAGTGACATTTTGTCTTCTCGTTGACTGGTGCAGTTAACTGATAATCTGAAAATATCTGGGCTGGTCAAAAATTTCAAAAAAAAAATAAAAGGACTGTTTTCTGCTGGAATGGTTCGGTGAATTCAATTACAAGATTTCATCTGCTGGACTGTTTCATCATATTTGATAATCTAACAATATCAACTGAGCTGGTTTTAGATTGAATTAATTATTTCTCCTTTTCTGGCTCTTGGAATTTGACATGTTGTCATCTTTGTGGACTGGTTCATCGAATCGATAACCTGACATAATGATGAACCTGGTTTGTTCAATAAAATTTGAACTAATATTTTGCGATGTGTTGGTTCAATGAATTGAATAACATGATGTCATCTCTCTGGAATGGTTCATCAAATTGATAATCTGGTAAAATAAACAGGGCTGGTTCAACAAATTTGAGTTATATATTCTCTACTGTGCTGTTTCGATGATGTCATCTCCTGGACTTTTTCAATGAATTGATAAAATCTAGCATTAATCTGGGCTGGTTCAATAAAGTTGATGAGCCAATCTTCATCTGCCATACTGGGTCATTGAGTCCGATGGTAGCCTGTCCAATTAACGTTTCTTTCAATTTATCTCCTTTGCAGAGAGAGATAAAGACAGGTCGGATAAAAGTGATGGAGCTAGTGGAGATGGGACCGACTCTCAGGAAGTGCATGGGTCAAGGGTCAGACAAAGTCACCCTTCTACTTCTGAATCTGCCAAGGCAACAGTTTTGATTAATCTGGCCAGTTCTCTAGCTTTATGTGGCGAATGGGACAAGGCTCGCAAATGCATAATGAAGGTAGGTTTGATATGTCACCATGGAGAAGACTCTCAAAGATGTAGCACTTTGCAAACCACCAAATATTATCACGATGGCGTAAAACTCTGCTTCCCAAACCTTTTCGTTGGCAACACGTTCTGTGTTTGCTAGAGGTGGGTCCATCAATTCCTAAGGCCTACAAATCACCCAATACATACTCAACTTTGCAAACCACCAAAAATCATCACGATAACGTAAAACTCTGCTTTCCAAGCCTTTTCCTTGACAACATGTTCTGTGTATGCTAGAGGTGGGCCCCTCAATTCCTAAGGCCTACAAATCACTCAATATATACTCCACATTGACTGCAAAGCTTTGAAAGCAAACAAATTTGTGAAGCAAATCACTGCATAGCAGGGATGAAGTTAACTTTCAGGTTTCCATTCCAAACTTTATTTGCTGCTCAATTGCTTTTTTTGCTGCCTGCCTCCCGGCTGGTGATACCCATAACAGTCTGGTGACCCACTCTTGGGTCGCGACCCATTAATCGGATAGCACATGCCTAAAAACGTCAGTAATGTATCTTAGTGGTTAGGAGTGGCAGTACTTCTGAACAGGGGGGGTATTACAAGACAGGACAGCATTATTATTAGTGCGTATGAGGTGGAAAGAATAGTCAATTGTTTTTTTCTTTGTAATAACGGTCAAGTTATGAGCAAGCAAAGTGATACCCATTCAGTGACCTTTCATATCCTAAGTTCAGTGAATATTTTGTGGAGGGCAGCATTTGTCTTATGATGTTTGAACTATCTAAGGTCTCTTTGATATATGAAACATATGGTAATCTACATAGCTTATATTTGGCATGTTAGAGGTTGCCATAAAGTCACTATGTAAAATATGCTATAGAGAAACATTTTGGAAAGTAAGATTCTGCTCTCTCTTCCTTGTAATCGTTAAATACTTAACTTGTTTAAGTTGTACGATGCGATAGAATGCCAGTCGACAGTTTGATCATTGGTCTGTTTGATCATTGGTCTGCACACTTTGAGGTCCGGGATCCAGGATCTTCTGTGAAGATTGAGTCACAAACCCACAGTTCCCTATCCCTCAGAATCAAGTGACCAATCAATCCTCAGAATCAATGATCAGTATGCATAAATGGTAGCTCAAACTGTGGATATCGTCAAGCTTTTGAAACTTTCGATAAGTCTTTCAGATGTCGGAAAAAAATTTCACGACCCATATCAAACTAGTTTGCAGAGCGTAGAGTTAAATGATGTTTGACAGTCATGTGACTCTTGTGCTAATATATAGTTAACTTGGATGTTTGATTGTTGATGGAATTGTGTAAATTGTTCTGTGAATGTGGTCAATATTGTCTTTGTCTTTTTATCGTAGGCATGCAGCTTACTGCCAATCCATGAAATGCCCCAGGAAGCTTTATTCTTGGCTATCTACCTCGAACTGCAAAGCGGTGAGTAACATTTATTTTGAGTTAGTTATTTCCGTTGCTGGTTTTTTTTATAAGTTGCATCATGGTTCCTTGTCAAAGACAAAGGAAAACATATGTGATATTGGTTTTGTGGCTTGGTTTGAGCATTATTCAAATGTAAGAACTAATCTTTCTGTCTTCAGATATCACAAGTATAGTTACATGTTTACAATTTATTTCTACTTTTGCTGGGAGTGTTTTTGCTGAATTATAATATGATGGTAGATAGATTCTCTCAGTAAAGTAGAAACATGTTCTGTGTGAACCTTAAATACTTGATCACAAAAGTATTGCCAGAATCATGCATTGTGAAGTTTCTAAATTATGGCAAACATATCTACTGTACTTTTCAGTAGAATTGGAAACTATATTTTCATTAGTATTTCACTCTCACAATACCATATCACTGTACGTAACAGCTCTAAAATGTCATTGCTAATTTCATCTAACTTAGAGGTCAAAGAGGATGGGTACACAGTTCTGACAGTTGAGGGTACAAGTCATCAAGTTTCATTCAATGTCCTACATGTTTACTCTCTCATTCCATCTGTAGGAAATATTCCAGCGGCTCTCCAGATGATAAAGAAACAGCAAATAATTCCGCAGTTTAAAGCGGTGGACGTACAGTGGAACAACGCTCAAAACATAAACAGCAGCAGCCCGTCAATGATGGCTCCAAACCCTTGGCCTGACAACTCCCCGTGGAGAAATTGATAAATACGAAATAGTTGTGGAATGACAAAACAGTTGTAGCTTCTATTGTAACCCTATGGTGAAGGGACAGGTCTGATGAATATTCCCCATGAATGTAGATAGATAGTAGGCCTGGAAAGGCCAGTATATTCATGGTAACCCCCAGAGATATTGAACAGAGAGGCAGTAATAACTGGTGATGTTAACGATGCCGATCGTTAATCGATTCCTTGCTGAACAGATGCGCCTGACGAATAACCCCTGTAGACCATGGTGGAGAGCAGGTCTGGAAAAAGGACTAAAAACATTGAATTGGAAAATTTCAAAGAAATTATAAACATCACAGGCTAATTAATATTGCTTGTAGGGAGTCTAGTAATAGGTACCTGCTTTAGTTATAGAGGGGGGGTGGTATGATTTAAAATTATACCTATTTATGACAGCAATAACTAGTATGAAAAGGTAACTCTAAATGAAATTTTATTGACTTTAATTTGTCATCAATTGGGATTTATTTGTGTGATGCAGCGGAGGTTGTGAAAGTTTTCTTAACTGGTGTTTGCTCCATTGGAAGGTTAGGTACAGCATCCTGTGAGATAGAGTATCAATTTACATGCGTAGCTTTGAAAATTGTTTACCTGAATATATATATATAAGTGGATGCAACAATAATTAATTTCTGAGCCGATTCATTTGCACAGCCGAAAGGATTACTTTGAAAAATAGTAGAACTAGCTGCCTTTGAAGCTATTTGCAAAACATATATAGGTACAAGAATTCATTTCTTTTTTAAGCCTGACCAGATATAAATGTTGGCGATTGAAAATCCTCTTTTCATAAATATGTTAAAGGTTGGCTCTTCTCTCATATCAGTGGTTTATTTAATGAGTGTAATACCACAGGCCTCCTATACAGTGGCATACACAGATATAGTCAAACCTGGCTCGTCAGGTGGAGAAATATCATTTATATATAATATGACTCATTTGTTCGTCACTTAAAAGTTGTGTATATTCAAATTCCATGAACAAAGAAATACAGGTTTGGTGAACACAAACAAGAAAACATCCCCTTGTGTAGTTTTTCCAGTACCTATGCTATGACTGACCACTGATGAATGTTGCAATTCTAGTTCTACTGCAATGTTTATTTCACATTATTGTAGACATTATGCTTTGTAGGAGCGATGACATTGTAAGTCAAATAAAACTCATCACTAACAAGTTGTTTTCAGCATTGCATTCCTGGTTGGTATTCCTCCACCGTTTCTGTAAAGTTCTATATCAAGGTTGTTCAACTGGTGTAAGGTTTTTGCAAGTGAGAATGGAGTATTTTCCAGTGAGATGAGATAAGATGAATAAAACAGAATCTTGAGGTAAAATCATGAGCGTTGGCAGACATGGTGAGAGTACTAATTCTACCAGTTTGCTGTTAAAGGGTGTGAAGACTCGCGCAAAGAGAAACGTCTAATGCTGGTAATCTGACCTAGTTTGGAATGAGGTGGAACAGAAGTGTTAGACACCACCATCCATTCCAGAAAATACACACAGCTTGCTACTGTCGGTAATTAGACACTAGTGTAAGTCAGTACATACAGCTGCGGTCAGTACCCACAGCACAGTGTATATAGCAGTGATGGACATCTCAGGTCTAGATAAAAGATAACAAGGTATCACGTTTCATTACTGTCTGCATTTTGTAGCGACAAAAACAAATCATCACTTGCAAGCAACAGAAAGTTAACTTTTTCAGATGGCCGCACGCGGTTTGGGGCGAGTCTTCAATGTCAAGAAAATTTCATGATACAGGCAAAATTAGGTTGATGGATAAACAAACTGTAAAATACAAACAATGTTAACAATGTTGGTGGTAACAAAGAGTGTTGTATATAAACAGGAAGTAATGTTGGATGGGCAACCTAGAAGGGCAAAAGCGAATACATACATCTGTTAGATTTTATGACAACGAAATGCATGACGAAGAAAAAACAAAAGAAACATGTTATAACTTCATGTCCAATTTATTTTTACTACAAAAAAAAAAAGAAATGTATGGTTTAAGTTTTAATTGCATAGATAACTGGCAAGTATTATGAATTTAAGTCTGTAAGAGTAAAATATAGAGCTATTGTTATAAATACTTCTTGTGTTCATTACTTGTGCCTTAGGTCTCTTATGGTTTCCCTTGACACTGGTAAAGATTCTGAAAAAAGAGTTCTTTATCTTCGACGACGTAACACATCTGTTGGCATGTCACTTCTTTCTAATGAATATTCATGATACATTACAGAAGCTTTGTATATATTAGTCAGGATCATTGTTTGTTCTCTATTCAGTTATTAGCACAACTTTGCATTTAATACCTAATTATATACTTAATTTATAGTCTGAATATGCCTCAGCATGCATCAATTGATGTATAATAGTATAATATAAATAGTATAAATAAGTATAATATT
Source organism: Apostichopus japonicus (assembly GCF_037975245.1). NCBI lineage: Eukaryota > Metazoa > Echinodermata > Holothuroidea > Aspidochirotida > Stichopodidae > Apostichopus > Apostichopus japonicus. Next base: position 23,772,958 of record NC_092563.1, on the reverse strand, counting down.
TTATCTGGGGGGAGGACCCCCAGACGAGCCTGTATGGGAGTCAGCTTCTCCAATATAAAATCCAAGCAAACAACCAACAAAAACTTATACAGAAGCTTCTGCCTAAGTTACAAATATCTCATCACAACCATCAACGTATTGAACAAAAGATAATTATTATAAGTTAGTAGCAAAAGATCTGAATATGAGGCAAACGTGTCTGTACACAATCTAAAGCTCCATTGAAATGCCAATCACACAAGTTAATTAACCTTAAACATTTGCTGAATTTCCAATATACAGTAATAATAATAAGGTACCAAGGTCCAATACTGACCAAGGAGCAACTCTGGCACAATTGACTGACCAGTTATGTAAGAATCTGTACAAGTGTGACAGTGACACCTCTTGTCCGAACTTGACGGACAGAATTCTTACCCGGCCAGAGTAATAAATATTAGACCTGTATCCCCATTTTTTATGACATGAACTGGATAAATGGTCTGAATAAAAATTGGTATTCAAAATGAAAAACTGATTTGTCAAGATACTATAAAAGTACAAAACTGTTGAGTATAAAACTATAAGGCTTAATAGAGGCAAGGGGCATGGCAGCACCATAATGTAAGGAATGATAGGATGGTCTTAGGCAGTATCATAGAACAATATCACTAATATTTATGTGAAAGAAAAAACAGGAACAGAGTAACACTACTGTACACTCAAAGACCACTGAAATCCTTTCAGTGAACGTGTAGAAAGAAGTATTACAAAATATACGAGAATAAATCATTTTCGAACTAATTGGCAAACTACTGTTATTTTTCTAAAAGTGATGCGAAAAATTTGTAGCTATCATGTTTTTAAACATACACAAAATCCAGAAACAAGTAAGAGAATACACATTTAAATACCTTGTCATTTTTTGCTTATTTTCTATGCGTGTATAACAGAGTGTAATTGATGGATACGTGTTTGGTTCTTATTATTAACAATCAAGGCTCAGTCACCTGATTTTTGTTAACAGAGACAAATGTTTCAGTTAAGCACTCGTTACATAACACTATCTGATATACAATCACAGCAGATTAAGTTAACTTTTACTGGAGATACCATTTTTCTTTTCTCTTACTTGACAGACATACAACTTTCAAACAATATAAAATTAAAATAAAAACAAAAGGAAGACTTAAAAACAAACACAGAGGATGGACAAAAGAGTAGTAATCTTTGTACAAAGCCCATTCTATTTGAGTTTTACTATACTGTAGATGGTTGGTCACTTAAAAGAAAAGTCCGGAGGGTTCTTTTGCATATATATGAATTATTGATGAAGTGTTGTTTTGTGCTATTTGGGTTATCTATCATTAATATGAAAAACCTCGGAACTGTTCGTTCAAAGGCAAGAGAAAAGCTGTGACCAAACATACAAAAGCTAGAGGCCTGACTGTCTAATCACTCTAGGCTCCAGGAAATACTTTCGTATCAAAATTCTTTCTCACTAAAAAAGTGTTTTAAGACCTCATGCATTAACAATCGGCAGTCTCAGCCAATTAGGCCTTTTTGAATAAACCTGGGGAGGATTTTGCAATCCCAAAAGGAAATTATAACTGAATGACTCATTTATATATACTTTTTTATTTTGTCGGATTTTTTGTGAGGTTTTGATTCGGTAGTCGTAACTAAATTTTTGACTTATTTGTACCTCACAGTGACCGATCACTCCTTAAACAGCAGTGAATATTTATTTCGGGCAAGATCAAGCTAATTTTGGCCCTGGCCCTCGGCTTCCTTCTTTCAAGGCATTCTCAAGCATCTTACTCTCCGACTACTTTTCCCTCCTCCTCGGATGCTATCTTCTCCACTACAAACGGCGTTTCCACCTCGATGACACCTGAGTCTACTATCAACACGTCTGTCAGTGGTGCATCACTCTCTTTGTCTGTGGGTGTGTCTTCCATGGTCCTCACGACATTCATCCCCTCCAGAACCTTACCGAACACGACGTGATGGTTGTCCAACCAAGACGTCTTTGTGGTGGTGATGAAAAACTGACAGCCGTTGGTGTTCTTTCCTGCAGAGTAGAGGGATCAAGGCAGATGGTTCACTAGAATCAATCTAACTGCCCCAGACCCATGCAGTGAGTCTATCACTACTCAACAAATCACAGTTTACAGTCATTACAAGATTGGTTCACACTGTTCAAACTTTGACATATAAGTTGAAGAAAATATCATTTTTTCATTAAAGCCCCACTCCCCCGCCCCTCCTGACTACCCCCTTTCCAATCGGGGCACTTTGCAATAAATAATGTTACATTTGCTACAACTGCATACCATAGGAAAAGTAGTGGTTTTTACTTCACAGCGACACAGGAAAATATTGATACAAATCAGAATAGCTGCAGCAGTGGGGAGAGGGGAGGGTGGGGAAGAGATTCTCCGGAGACTTGTGGAAAAGAGACAACTTTATGTGATGGTACACCAGTGACGAACAGAGTTAAAACTAAAGCCACTTTAACAGTAACTTAGTTCTAATGTGAAGCAAGGGCAACTGTCACTACACTACCAATAAAAAGCTGGAAATGTTAAAAAAAATACTGGTCTTTCTGACCCATGTAAAACTATACACCAGATGAATGGTCTGAAAACATATGGTCATGTTCCTTGCCTACAAGGATGAGAGTGAATATGGCAGAATATGTACATAAACAGAAAATAAAATGTCCCTGCTAAGTTCAACCTTGCACATATATCACATGATTTGTATCATCATTTGCACAGAGTCGTTTATGTACGAGACACCATACCTGCATTAGCCATGCTCAGCCAACCAGCTCCGTAATGCTTCAGGTCAAAATTCTCGTCGTCAAAGTATTTTCCATAGATGCTGTAACTGCCGCTGCCGTCCATAGCAACCACATCACCACCTGTAGGAGGAAGAACAGGAAGTAGAATGATATGAGAACAGGAAGTACAATGATATGTAGTAGGCTGTAAGGTAATATATAAGTAAAGTAAACAAAAAAACAAAACTGACAGGGGGGGTGGGCGTAAGTTTGTGTATTATGACCCAAGTCATGTGATATCAATGCTAAGTTTGAGACCTCCTTAATTCTAGCTAAGTGTTCTTTTGGAAGTTTTTGCTTAACATTCCATTTTAAAGCAAATCTAATGGTGGAATTAAGATGTAACACACAAATCACCCCAAAAATAACAACATCCACTAAAATCATATTACTTGTGTCATTCCATTTTAAAGCAAATCTAATGGTGGAATTAAGATGTAACACACAAATCACCCCAAAAATAACAACATCCACTAAAATCATATACTTGTGTCATTCCATTTTAAAGCAAATCTAATGGTGGAATTAAGATGTAACACACAAATCACCCCAAAAATAACAACATCCACTAAATTCATATACTTGTGTCATTCCATTTTAAAGCAAATCTAATGGTGGAATTAAGATGTAACACACAAATCACCCAAAAAATAACAACATCCACTAAATTCATATACTTGTGTGGTAAAAGTTTTCTAAAACAAAAACGGAAATGGATGCAGCACAGTGATATACATTTAGAGGCATCTTCGGTCAATGCCTCTAACAATGAATGTGTCTAAATTAATATTTACATAGACAATCACACTGTCTTGGGTGAGTCTTGCAAAAACAAATGGACTATTCTGTTTCCAAAGAAATAATGATAAAATATAAGAAGAATATATAAGAAGAGACAGGTGTGTTTGTGTGCATGCTTGTGGGGAGGGGGGGGGGGAGGGGATGGCATGATCATTTAGCATGGCTACAACACTTTGCTGAGTCACTCCTTCATCTTCCGAATGATTGAGCATTTTAATCCTTTTCCTCAGGCTGTAAGGGTGAATTATCAGCCTGAACGTTTGTCGATGTGAGGTTTGTCAAAAATATGCAATATTTATTAATCTGACCTTGAATCATGAAGTCCTTGATGACTCGGTGAAATCTTCGACCTTTGTAACCCTTGCCATCGGCGACTCCTTCAGCTAACTGCACAAAGTTGTCTGCGGTCAAGGGTGCTGCTTTGCCAAAGACACCAATCACGATCCTGCCAATTGCCTCTTCTCCGATTTTGATGTCAAAGAAGACTTTCTTGGTCACCAGTGCCGGAATTTTGTCATCATGAACCTGAGAGGAGAAGAAGCAGGCAGTGAAACATCTCGAATCAGTAAAAAGCAAAACTGTCTGGTTGCTTCTCTATAAAGAGGGTTTTCATAACACATAAGGATAGGCCTGCTGTTATGCATTCAACTTATATGAGGTTTCATTACAGGCAACATTTTCAAATTGGGTTAAAGTAGAATGATTTTGACTGCTGACTGCTTAACATGCAAAAAAAATAAAAAATTCATACTGCATTTACAACAGTAAAGTGCAAGATTTTGCCACTTAGTGAATGTGATTCAATCAAATTTCCTCAACATTTAGCCAACCAAGTTCTTTCTTTGTATCAATATTATTAAGTCCAGCTACTGAACTAAATAGGCCATTGAACTTTCATTCCTATTTTTGGATAAATGTGTCAGCTGGACGGCATAAGCAATGAAGTGTTTGCTCAAAAGTTATTTTGATGATAATTGCAAAAAGAAGAAAGAGTAGAAATCTCAAAATTAGCAAAGAAAAAATCCCCGAAGCTATAGTTAAGCCAAAGCAAAGTAAAGTGGCAATAAAACCAATATAAGTCTCACTCAGTTAATTATCAGATACTGGTAATGCTGTGTAAGGATATATATATATAAGTTTTCTAATATAGAGCTAGTTGGCTGAAGAAGGGCTGGTTAGCAGTCAGGTACCTGTTCTTGTTCTGTATTTTGGGAAGTGTTATCTAAATCTGGACTTGCTTGTTTCAGACACCCTTTCACCTGAAAACCAACAATACAATAATTTTGTTAATTTTTTGGGGGCTGTTTTGTTTTCATGCAGGTCCTTGTGAAATTATACTGTTCAAACAGACTATTACCGATCCTTTTGGCGCGTGGATCCAAGAGAGTGGAAATTTTTGTTTGTCTGTGTAGTTAAGCTTAAATTCCCTTCCTCAGCCAACCATACATCGGGATTACAATAAATAACTTTCAGTTGAAAGCCATTGATGTTCAAGACAGTCACAAAGATTACCACTCCTAACAATATTAAACATACCTTCATCTTTAAATGTATGGATGCACACCAATGACAATTTTCCCTGCCAGAGTAACTCACAAGTCACAGAGATAATTCTCCAAATCTTTTCAATTCACCCTAACCATGTGGAAACAAATTTACACTACTCATACCCTGCGGAGAGACCGTGATAAGAAATCTGTACATAATTCTCTTGAAATGGTTGGTATCATTTTTACTAAATTCTTCGCCAGTTATAGAAGCGTCTGATTAGCACAGAGCATCCTGAACAGTAAATGGAGAACATTGTGTAAGCCTACACCTAGGCCTATACCAAGGTATTTAAGATTTCATAACTCATTTCATTAGTTATCAATACCATTGCAAGCTGCCACCACCACTACCAACATGGCGTTGTACAATTTACTGAGTGAAATTTCATGACAAGATCTAATCTTTCCATAGGACATAAAATCTTAATATGGCTAGATCAACGATTAGGCTATGCTTTGGGCCACTAATTGTGTCAGAATTGGTCTAATACTCTGCAATAACTTATTGAGTTAGCCCTGTTTGTAAACCAGTTAAAATGATGCTATAAAATCTTCATAGTTTACGGGAAAAAAAGTTTGTCCGCGTGTATAATGATCAATCTACATAGCGTTAGCCTGGGCTTAAACAGTTAAACTTTGCCTGGGTCAAACAGTTACGCCTAACGTTAGGCCTAAGTTAGGCTGGACTGAAAATTGTAAAAAAAAATATATCCTATATCTGCAATCCCTAATATGCTTTAATCTATTCTAAGTTAAACCTTATTGATAATCACCATGGCTAGTGAAATGCTAAGGCAGCAGAGCGTTGAAATAATCTTGAAGAGACCCATGATTATGATTTAGTTCGTTCTTCTTGTTCACTTCGGTGGCTTGTGTCTTCTTTGTAAATTCTGAAATAGGACTTTCTAGCGAGGTGAAAGCGTGAACGTAATTTCTGCTACGTGTCACCCTTGCAGATTGTTGGCTGGTGTTTTTTTTTAGATAACAGACCCGTATACAGTGTATACGTGGATAGTGCTGAGTTGACAACTGTGCGGTTGATAAATGCAGGCAAGTGCAAAATCTAGTGTTACCTGGGATGCAGAATTGCGAAATTCTTTAATGCTTCCACTTTTAGTAGCCCGAGAACGATAGAAGCGGTAAAATAGCGTCATTTAGTAAATGTTTGATTTAATTGATGATTAGAAACTCAATATCGATATTCTTAAAGATTTAATTTGACTAATAAATTACTTTTGTGCAATGATTTGGCACCAGAGGGACTTAATTATGCATTCCATTTCTAAAAGCAACGTATTTACCACAGATAGAAGTCAAAATAGAATTTCTCAATCACACTGTGGCAGACGACTTGGTCAAGCATGCTTCATAATTTCAAAACACATTCCATTCCACATTTTGTACATTGCTGATCCTATTTATTTTTATCGACGCTTACCAACAAGTATAGGGTCGGGACATACGAAGTAGTGAACCGTAGAGACAAAATATTCGAGCTTGCAAATAAATATCCGGTTGCCTAGAAGACCTCATTCAAGTTATCAAGTATAACAATTTTAAAGTTGATTCATGTTCAACTTATGGAGACTAAAAGCACAGTCTAGGCTGGGATACAAAATACAAACTCAGGCCTACAAGTTAGTACAACTGCAAACTTTGGCAAAGTTAGGCCTAGGCTTACTTACAAAGTTACAGAACCGTACTATAACTAGGGCCTGGTACTACAATCACCAACTTAAAATTAGACTAGGCATAGCCACAGATGTATCCACAAGACAGCCCACAGGGCTTCAATTCCTACCTTTATTTGTATCTTTAATGTAATTATTGCATATTGCTCTTTGACATTGAAAATGCTTAGTTTCAAATGTCTCAATATCCTGAGACTTTCCAGTTCCACACCTTAGTTATATTTCAGGAAATGGCAAGTTTAAGGTTCTTATTTACACTGTTAGACCCATTCCACCAACGGGTCAGGGGCACCGAAGGCATTGCCAGGTTAATGTGCCAAAAGGGCAGGTTCCACTTGGTCATGAAAGGGGCTAATTTTTATTTGAGATACCAAATGCTGAGCTTGTTTCAAGACCCAAGCACCATTAAATGAATAACTGATCCAGTAGTAATTTATGTACCAGTCTGCCAGTGTGAGTGTGATCACACAGATCCTGCATAATTCAAATAGCTTTTTCCTATCTGGGTTAAGATGAGTTTAAGGGCTAGGTAGTCAGATATGTGAGTTTCTTCATATTTCTTGGTAAGAGTGAGTCCATTTCATATTTCAAAACTGTAGGTTTGCAGCTTTAGTGCTACAGTTCATCATGCCGCAAAAGTGTCCATTAGCTATAGGTTTCATCCAAAAACCCGCCGTTTGCACTGAACGGCAGGTTTTTTTCCAGTTGGTTAGCTGAGTGATCAGTCCCATCTTTTCGCACCTTAGTTGAGCTGCCTATCTATTATGCAACTCTTCACACAGCTAGTAGCCAAATCACTATCAGATCAAGGCAGACATGGCAAGGTGTGAACAAATCAACTCTTCCAAACTCACCAGTCTGTTTGCAGGAGAGATAAAGTTTCTGAAAGTTGAGGTCAAGAGAGCTGAAAAATGCAACCTATGGTTAATGGACTAATTCTTGTGGTGTTATGCTTCTCATTCATATTTCAGGTCTTAGATACCAGCTGGAAAGTTTGACACCTGAAGAAGCATTTAGATAAATATTGAGACTTCCATTATGCAGAGAGGAGCAGATATTAGGGCGAGGTAATATTCGGACAATAAATACTTATTGTTTTGTTTTGCTCATTTAGTTATCATACTTATTAGTGAAGACAAAGACAAGAGAAAAGAACAAAGAGTCAACTTCCATTACAGTATTTAATGCATGAAAATGCAATAATCCTATTTTTAAGTTACTTAAGAATGAGCCATGCTCTTCCTCAGTAAATGCTGTGGTTGAGTAAAGGTGGGTTTTATTCCAAAAGAGTGCTCCATGCAGTTCCTATCTGGAATGGCATTCCAATTGGGAAACAAAGTTTAAAAGGAGATAAAACCTGTTTTCTGGAATGCCACTAAGGATAAAGTGTAAGCTACAAGACATTTGCATAATATTGTAAAATGATTGCATATAATGCTGGTTATTTGTAATTTACTGTAAGAGGTATAGAGCAACATGTTTGATCAAACAGCTCTTAAATTAAATGGTATGTTATTTAATATAACTATTCAATTATAAGACACTAGGAGGTGATTGAGAAGTTCAAAGGAAAAAGTTGTGATTGGAAAATTATTTTTAAGGTACTGTCTTGACAGTGAAGCCAACAAAGCATTATGTGAGGATAACATAATTCAGTGAAGATTATCTCTCTCATGTGGTATTCTGTGCAATAGTAACAGTCAACATGACAAGTTACAGAATTTAATAATTTTGTTGGAAAATATATATACAAATAAGCTATGCTTTACTTTTCAAAATGTGTTAAATACTTGGCTAAAAATGATATTGATTGCAAATGAATTGCATTTACTGAATAGCAAAACTACTGTGACATGTGTGTATAAATTGGCAATGTTTCCTAAGTGTGATGGAAGCAATCATCACTATCAATGAGAGAAAGGGGAGGAACACTGTAGCAGATTTTATCAAATTCTGCTTTTGAAAGGTGAAAGCTGTTACTAAAGCATCACTCAAGTGAGACAAAAAATATGATAACTTTAAATATCAACTTTCTTTATTTGTTTTTCTAGAGAAAACCAATCTCGGTTTGTACAGCAGAGAATATCAGACATTGAGAAACACTTTGCGACCATTTGTCAGGATGTTGCTGCATACGCTCGTAAAAGTGCCCGTTTGAGGGACAAGGGAGATGATCTAGCCAAAGATTTGCTGGCGTATGCCGATAGCGAGGCTCAATCTACCAAGTCAGGCTTGACTGCATTTGCAGAACGGATCTCATCAATGCAGGATTATCGACAGGCTGAGGTAAGGAGCATTTGAATGAGGAGAGCACATGATAATGGACTTCCGTAGTCCCTCCACTCCTAACATAAGTTGATTTGTAAGATTATGGTTCAATTCCCAGAGTACTATAATAAGCTACTGGTTTCATAAACATTTACACTACCACCCCCCCCCCCCACCCCATACTTTCAACATAACACACTCTAGGACAAAATGGTCATGCACCCACCCTAATGTGAACAAGAACTTTTTCTTTCTGTCAAAATTAGGGGATCAGCCTTAGGATAAATTTTCAGTTCAAAGTTTTTGAGTTGATATGAATATGCTCCATGGTTCTGAAGACAGCTATATCTCCACGTTTTCTTCTATTTATTTGTTTATTTTATTTGTTTATTTGTTGATATGAATATGTTCCATGTTCTGAAGGAAACTGTATCTCCATGTTTTTGTTTATTTATATATTTTATTTGTTATCCTTTTAAGCATTTTGCCAACATAATTGCAAGGGGTGTCAGTGCTCTTTATATTCTTCTCTTATATAATAATATGCAATGGTTTCTATATGGTTTTTATTTGTTATACTTTCAGGTAGAAAGGCTTGAGAATAAAGTTGTACAGCCGTTGACTCTCTATGGAACCCAATGTAAACATACAAGAGTGAGTTGTGCCCTCAAACTATACACAGTATCTTATCTATTACAAAAATTGCACTAGAAATGATTATATTAAGCATTAAAGGTCAAAGGTTGCAAATCAAACAATAAATGCATTGCATTAAATATGTAGGACACAAAATTGAATGTAGGTATTGGAACAACCCTTTAAGTGATATTCTGGTGGCAAACAAAGTCAAACTTGTATTACAGAATTTCATCAAAATGCATTTTTTTTTATGGCAGAAATTAATCTTTTCTTCTGTGGATAAAAAATTGAAATATAATCAAGAATAAACTATGACATATTAATCTGAACTGCCTTGATGACATTTTCATTCTGCTGTTGACCAATGCATTTACAAAATAACACAAGATCTGGAAATTGAAAATGTGCTGATGTGGTTTTTGCCTAAAGATGCACAAAATTTGCAGCAATTTTGCTAAGCAATCACCTTCAGCCATGAGAAAATCCTTTTAATAATTCACAAACTTAGGAGCATCTGAATGCTTTAAAACCCAATATTTCTAAGTTGAAAATTAAGGTATATATCCATTGATATGAACTTTTTTACATAGCTTGGTCAGAATCATACAAAGGTACAGCCCAACACCAAATACAACTGAAAAGATTTAAACAGGATGGTTGCATCTGTATTGCTATGTGTCAGACCAGTCAAATCTTCCTTGAAAATATTTGTTGAATTAATATTACAGTAGATTTTTGAAAGGCATGCAAAATTAACTGTAAGTTGACCTATACAAGATATCTTTACATGACTTCTATGTCAGATCCAGCCTTATATTCATGTAAACATCAGTGCATGAAATTGCTAGAGTATCTCCTGATTTGTGCCTTGGGTTAGCTTTATTTTTTAAATTTTTTTTGGTTTATCAGGAGGATCTGAAAAACTCATTTGCTGCTCGAGACAGAGAAATTAATCAGCAGAAAAAATTGGAAAGAGTCCGCCAAAAGAAGCCTGGAGACAGACACCAGATTGTATCCTTTTGTAGCTCGTCATCTTCAAATTGCTTTTGTTTTTGAGATAGCAAAGTTTGAAGCTGACACGTTTCGTACCAAAACCAAACCAACCGACGTGATATCATAGATGCTCACTGAACAAATTTGCGTTACGTTGTATTTAATTTTGGGGTTTTTGTTTTGTTTCGTTTATTTCCGCCATTAAATCACAATGATGTACATTTGTGAATACATAGTTACAGCAATCAGGCCGCTGGACCAGAAGTAAGATAACTTTTCGAGTCTGGTCCCTTACAAAGTAAAACGAGAAAAATTTTATATAGAGAAAAGAAAACATCAAGAAAACACATAGAAAAGCAAACACATAGGGGTTTAACAGAACTGGGAAAGGAAACATTAATACACTGCTCATAATAAAGCATAATTATACGAAAATTATTCGTTGGGTAGATAATGTTTAAGATGTCTTTTATATAAGATGAAATTGATTTGCTATTCCTAATGTTTTCACTTAAAGAATTCCAGAGGGTGACAACAGAACATCTAACCTTTCAATGAAATTTCATATCTAATCCTTCGTCTTCAAAAAGTTGGGCTGCATCTCTATTGTCTGCAGTCTATTGTTAACTTCACATAACCCCTCAACTTGGAACACAATCCAATCCAAGGTCGAAACAATTGAGTGAAAAATAAAGCAAATCGAAACAATTTGCTGTCATTGTGCAACTATGACATCACACCTGTTTGCTTTAAGTTTATTATTATTATTATGGTACAAATGGACAATTTGAACTATAAATATCTGGAAAAACACAATGAAAGGGTGCTCATAATGTGTTCCTCTTTCATCTGTCAAAAGTGTATTTTCACCTCGACTGAACTTTAAACTTTTAACGTTCCATACATTTGTGTCCATTTTGTTTCACTGTGAAAGTCCTTGACAATTGTAACAGTCCCAAGCAGAGTCCAAACTACAAAGAGCAACCGTAGATGCCACAAGAACCAACAAAGCTCTGGAAGATCAGATGGATACCTTTGAAAGGAAAAGACTGCAAGATATCAAGGTGAGATTCATTTAGCTGGAAACAAGAAATATTTAGTAAAAAAAAGGAATATCATTAATTGAACAAAAGAAAAAACCAGAATGAACAAACATGATCTCGACAACACAATTGAAAAAAAACATATATAATCTAGAAAAACAAAAGAGAGTATCATCAATAAAATAGGATGAAATAATATTACTAATAAATTGCAATTTGGAGATGATTAATGAGATGTGAAATAGTGAATAAACATCAAATTATGAACATAATAAATAAACATTCCAAACATAACGAATAAACATTAAATGAATAAACAACATATTCAAGAAAACAGGGATCAAATACAAAAGTTGAGTAATCATTAATGAAAAAAAAGGATAAGAAAATGAGTATCATCACTAATACAGAATGAACAGAAATTAGTATCATTAATAAAGTACAGTTCTTAGATGAGCAATAATCATTGAAACAATAAATAAACTTTCTTATCAAGAAAATGTATCAAATACAGAAGAAGAGTTTTCATTAATGAAACATAACCATAAAATGAGTATCATTACTAAAACAGAATGAACAGAAATTGTTATCATTAATAAAGTACAGTTCTTAGATGATCAATGATCATTGAAACAATAAATAACCATTCTTATCAAGAAAATGGATCAAATACAGTACATGAATAATCATTAATGAAACAAAAACCATAACAAAAAATGAGTGTCATCACTAAAGCTGAGTGTACAGAAATAAATGTCAGTAATATAATTCAATGGATATCTTTAATAAGGATCAGTGAAACAATGAAAAAAGAACTCATCAAGAAAGCAACGAACAAATAGAAGGATAATATAAATCGAAACAAACTAAAAGCAAACATAAGTATCATCAACGAAATGATGAACAAAGTCAACAATTAATAGAGACAAACATAATAATAAATTTCACTGAAAGAGAGAAGTAGACTTTCATTTCCTGGAAGATGTAAAAGAGGTAAAATTGTAAAAATTATTTTTACAGTTGTTGTCAATCTCAGGTAGTGTTCAGTAAGAAAACCCCAATGTATGCATAATGCTTGGTCAGATTAGTCTTAATAGCAACTTCTAAAACATTCACTGAATATTCATCAAATATGCATAGCAGTAATGGAGAGGACCATCATGTCACATTTTTTGTATTTTCTATGCCTGATCTACACAGACCTATTCTTTCCTTCTGCGAGTTCATGCATTTCCTTGATTTTATATTGCAGAAAATTTTGTCTGAGTTTGTGAAGATTGAGATGCTATTTCATGCCAAATGCTTGGAGACTTTAACCGATTCCTTCCAGTGTCTGCAAACAATCAACGATGAAGATGATTTGGAGGTACGATTATAATGTCAAAGGTCATTCGCTGATGTCAAACTTTCGGTTGCATGCCCTGGAATCATTGTATGCCTGTACAGTCTCCTTGATTGCAAGAATTGTCTTACCTCTTCCTCCCCCTCCCCTCTCCCCGCCATCCCCATTTCCTCACTCCCAATATGTTATGCTGACATAACAGTATATCATGTGAAGCTAATATTGATTACAGTCAGCCCTATATAATATTACATGGCTTAACCATGTTCAAAGTTACAAAGGATGTTGACTTATTCAACTCCATTGAACTCTTAAAACTTCAAAGGTTCAATAGTGTATTGCGAAGCCCCCTCTACATTGTATAAATTTGGAATCATCACTTACATTTGACCAAATTCACCTGTTTTACAATAACAGCGTGAGTTTAATGTTCTATGTAAATTTGTAAATAGTGCATTTAACTATAGTTGCTTGTGGCTCTTGTCCACAAGAGGTGTAATTAGCAGCTTAAAACCAGTCTGAACAACAGTTTTATGCAAATTAGGTACATCCGTAGGGAAAGTGTTCAAATCTGTTTGATCAAATACAGACAAAATGTAAATTGAGATTCTGAATTCTTGTGATATGAAACCCTATTTGATGAAAAGTAATTCATGCAGGGAGATTTAAACTTAAAGCCTCATATCACTTGCAACTGAATAATATATTGTCGGGTTTCAACAGCCACCACCATCACTTTTATATAATTGTTCATGCCCAGGCAGTGAACAAGATAAAGGCACTAATGGATGCTAATGTCCTCCAGTGTTAATTATACCAGGGTAACCTTCTAGATGAAGTAATGCAATAACAATTGGCCCAGGCACCTAATATGTCCAATTAAAAGCCATGAAAGTGGGTGTGAATTTCAATAGATCTTTGTTAAAAGGTATAAATGCATTGTATATATCGGAAGGAGTTTTCTTTGATTCTACAAAACATGGTTAATGTCCTAAATGATAAAGTTAAATGGCAAATATGTGGGCGGAATATTTTACACCCTTTTTGGAAAGTGAATGTAGTTTACGGGGGCGGATTGATCATTGTTTCTATAGAAACCAGATTTATCCCTGAATAATTCAAGGTGGAAAGACAAATATGTGTGTGGGAGTCATATCTTTGTTCAAAGTAAATGTAACATGTTGGAAGCATAGCTCATTGCTTCTACCTGTCAGTATATGAAAAGATAACTGGGTGAGTAGCAATTTATTTTACTGGTGAAACTCAAACCACAGGGCTGTGGGCTTTATTGTCTAGAGGCTGTCTGTATTGTCTTGTTACACATTGAAATTGAGTCACCATTCTGTATGGCTGGTGCACCTGTTACTATAACTCCTTGAAAATGTGTGCATTTTGAGCTCTTCGAGGTGTGCCCATGTGCAGCTTGGACCATAAATCTCATGGGCCAGGTGTCTGGAAAGCCAAAACTTGACCAAGATTTGATCTCAGCACAATGCATAGAAATTGTTGTTGACTTTAGTACAATTGTGTTAACTTGATGAACTGGCTTCTTGTCACCAGTTTTGGTCTATTCAGCAGACAGTACTTAATTATTGCAACATTTTTCTCTCCATCCCTTGTCTACTTATAATCTTTCATCTATCTCATTGTGTTCACCGTGCTCATTAACCTGTCTGTATTCTGTGCGTGTTTTTGTCCCTTCTGTTACTGTTACTTGTCATTTAGCCTCCGAAGAAGATCCTGCTAGGATCAAAACGTCAGGCCAATTTACTTTTACACAACATTTTTTAGTTCAGATCAGTTTTCTGCAGGATACATGAAAGGAAAATTTCCATTCCATAATCTCAGTTTTTTTGCTTACTTGTGTTCATTTTTTCTCTTGTGTTCCTTTTGATATAAATGAAAGGGGGAGGGGTGTATGTGTGTTGGATTTGGGCTGTGAGATGTAGTATGTAGTCATTCAATGTATTTCTCTGAATTTAACACTTTCCAGAGCCTTAATTTATCTGGCTTAACACAGCAAGCCGCTGTGCTATAAGTACGAAACTTGCCACTCGAAACATAAAGATTAATATTGCTGTTGTTGCACAAAGAAACATCGTATTTTAAGCAACTTTTTGAGAAATTAAATTCATTACAACGTCAGAGCTGGCACACGAAATCTCATAACATGAAAATGATTCTCTGCTTCTTCCTCCTTCAAGGAATTCCGAAGTTCCCTCCGTCCACTGAATCAGACCGACAGCAACTCGAGATTGGACATACAGCGTTACGATTCTAAGACTTCCCTGAACTCTACCGGAGCCAGCACCAATTACTCGACTGCCTCCAAACAGAAGAAGACAAAACTGAAACGTCAAGAGGCAGATCACGAAGAGGACGAAGTGAGAGAGTTTGACGATGACGAAGAAAGTGACGAAGACGAGGAGGACGAGGACGATGATGAGGAGGATGAGGATGATGAAGATGATGATGACTATCGCTATGGAAACTACAAGAGATGAAAGCCCAGGATAAGATTGATGAGAGAAGTGGTATCAAATATGTTTCACTGGTTGATGAAGGTGGCTCTGTAATTTAATAAGAGAATCTTTCCGACATAGCAGAGTTTTAACATGTCACTGTTAATTGAGGGTGGAGTTGATTCCAGTGGAGCCAGTGACTCCACTCGTTGTGCTTTCGTGGTGGAAAACTTTCACAAATTTGTAGTTGTGTTATTCTTTGGGCAATCATTAGGTGACTAGTTACAGCAGCACTGTGATATGGTATGTGTGGAGATGACAATGACTTCACATTTGGAACCACAAATCCCTTTTGTTGCTTGCAGTGCATTGGTCATTTGAAGAGAGGGCTCATGGTTGTATGAAGGATAACCAGAGGCTCAAAATGGAAACTCTAAATAAGATGAATGTTTACAAGGTAAATTGTCACCTACTCAGTGAAAATTATGCTAAGTCTGTATCTTTGTTATCAGGAGGGCCCAGATAAACAATAAAACTTTCCAAAAGGGATGACCTTTGCCCTTTAATTTGTAACAGCCAGGTCAAGGACTGACACAATGTTTGGCCTGTGGTTGTTCCATTTTATGGTTTTGCTATTTTGATCTCTTTATCATTTGATCTTTATATGAAAGTCTTTGTCTATGAGTGATGTTTAAATCTAATGTTTATGTACCAAAACTTTATCATATTTATTCTCTGCCAAGTCTAGAAGTAGGTTGTAATTTTGAGAATTTTATCTGTGATTTCTTATGTGCTTTCTGTCATCAGAATGATTTTATGTGAAAATCAAATTATTTAGTGTATGAACGTTATTAACTGTAACAGCATTTATCAAAGCAACTAAACCCCATTGTTTAGTTTGGGGAGGGGGAAGTGAGGGGGGGGTGAGGAATGGGTTGATTCTGTTTGGAGGGAGAGATGATATTGAATATCTAATATCCATTCTCCAATCTTCCTAGTTCCCCCGGCCTGACACAGATTTATTCCCAGGCACCCTTGCATTCTAATCCATCTACCTCCCCAGGCATCGTGCTCAATTACCCCCCCCCCCCATTGTTTAATCTTGATACCTCCCCACTATTCACTTTTAGCTTACCCCTCTGCTCCAATCTTTCTACCTAATCAGGCATCACACTGAACTATGTATGCCCAGGAAACCCTGTACTCCAATCTTGTACTTCCCCAGGTCTCACAGTAAGCTGCATTAGCACACTCCTGGATAATTCTGATGTCATCATTTAAGAGATTTTCTAGAGCAGCTTACTACTCAATCTCCTCCCTCCCCCTAGTACTTTTCAGCCCTTTTGTATTCTTAACATAAGAAGTGCAGTGTACTTTTATTTGTGATAATTGCCTTGAACCATTAGTTATTCATAAAGCCATTACACACATATATTATCTGCCAATTGTGTGGTTGGCTTGATTTATATCCCCATGAATATTTGATGTTGAATTCGTGTCTAAACAGAGAAAGTTAGGTCTACGTAATTTATCTTAGATGCTGCGGATCAGTAGCCTGCATTTGTTTTTTATATCATATATGCATATGTGTGTGCTTGGGTTAGCATGAAACTATCTTTGGACTACTCTGTCTCAGGGAAAGTCAGTCAGGAGAATATGAGGCAGTAGCTAGAGTTTAAATATTAGATCATGTTTATACAAGAGGATATGGTGGGGGGTGGGGTGGGGGAATATGAAATGTCAGCTAGAATTTGAATAGGAGATCTTGTTTGGACAAGAGGAGTTGGGATGTGGGTGGGTGGGTGGGGGGGGGGTAGAATTTGAGATGTCAGCTAGAGTTGAAAAAGTATTAGATATTGTTTCAACAAAATGAGTTGGTGGAGGGGTCTGGGTGTGAAGGGATGGAGGGGAAATATATGAGATATCAGCTAGAGTTTAAATATTAGATGTTGTTTGGACAAGGAGAGTTATTGCAGGGGTTGGAGGATTGAGCCATTGGGGCTTCAGTATCAGCTAAATTTGTATAAGACATGTTAGGAGAAGGTAGTATACTATAGCACTGGGTATTAATAAATGTTTCTTATGAATGGCAATTGGCCATAACTTGTTTTGAACTTCCTTGGAAATGACGATTTTCAATTTTCAAATCATTCATCTAGTAACCTTCCTCCACCCCCTTCATCCTTCCACCCTTCCACCCATCCCCAACTTCCTGTTTTGGCATTTTACTCTTTTTATGTAAAAGACAAATGGATATATTAAGGCAGGTTATTTGGAGCTCAGCACAAACCATTGATATTTTATGTGTTTTTACTTCTTTCAAACTAATGCACAGCCATTCAGAGTTAACAATAGTAGATGAATTTATATGCTTTGCAATTTTCTGTTCAAATTATTCATTACCAAACATTTTTTCTTGTTTTCTGTTATGCAAGTATAGTATAGAGGGTTTACAGTATTTATAAAATTTTATTTCATATTTATTTTTATTTCAATCTATTCAATTTGGACATGTTTCTTTGTAACCTTGAAAAGGATATTGACCATATTGTTATTAACCTTGATTCATTAACTCACCTTGACTATTATAAAATGTGCTTGCTGAATGTTTTATACTTGCTTGTAACATTCATAGACACTTGCACGCACGCATCTATGGTATTCATTCATCCGTCCCATCAGGCTCTTTAGGACATGCCAATCCAACAAACTCGGTAGATATGCGCCTCATTTTTACCATTCGTCTGGTATTTCTTGCCTCGGAGTATAATGAAACATGCTGTTATTCAACTAGCGCTGACTTTTACCCAAGAAGGTGATTTTGATTGCACAAAAGTTTGTATTTTGCTAAAGATCATAATAATTCACCAGTTTTTGTATCATTAAGTAAGTTTACAACCCTTCAGATTATTTCTAGCCACTGAAAAGAGGTATTATTACAGTGTATACCTTGATTGTAGTTGACCATTTTTCTAGCCTGATTTGTAGCTATAACTAGAGCACTTAATGTCCAAGGTGCTATTGAACTTTTAGAGAACAAAGCCAATACCATGTGACTGAATAAACATATCAGTTGACTCTTATTTGTTGTTTCTGTACTTTGTTAAATATTCTCGTTGTTATTCCAGGCATATTTTTTATGCTATGTTGATGGTAATTTCGGTATGTACCAATGCTTGTCTCACGGGTTCCTTCTGAAAACTAGTGAAGGCACAACAATTTGGTGTAGGGTGTGATGACCATGGAAATGTGGGTTATTCAGGTGAGAAATAATCACCAAGAAAATTGGTTTTGCCCAGGCCTGACAACGATTGAGTGGGCGTCAGACAAATTTTCAGCCCAGGGCCCATTGTAAAATGGGAAAGCTGGGAAAATATGAATAAATATTAGTTTATCCTCATTTTCATATGATACTGAAAGAAAAACAAATGGTTCAAAAGGGGCACTCAGTGACATAGTTGTTCTTGTGGAGGGAGTGGGGGGGGGGGGGCACCTGGCTCTTGAGTGCCTTTAATCTTGTCATGAGAAGGAAGGTGTCTGAGTCGTTCCGGTTAGACCTTTAAGGTGTCAATTTCTCCAGCAGGGTAAGGATCACCATTTATGACAAAGTCAATAGTTCTACTTTCTGGTAGAGACAACCTAACCATATCTTCGGATTCATCTGCACTAAACCTCCCGTTTATCCGAGCTGGCTGAAACCACATATAGCATTGTAAGAAATATGCTTCTTATTTGAGGGGGGGGGAGGGGGATTGCCATGTCTGTGGCAGAAGTTTGGTCACATTTGATGTGGTGTCCTCAAAGGAGTCGGATGCTTGTACCAAGTGCAGTGCCCTTCGATGCATTATAAAATTCGCCAGTGGCCCTTGCAGAAAAGTTCAGCCCCACGTCAGTCGGGGGGGAGGGGTGGCCAGCAAACACCAAACGTTATCATAACATTTTTAAAATAGCCTCTAAAATATGTTTTTATAACATTAAATGTGGTGTTATAAAAACGTCGGTATAACGTTTCTATCAGATATTAATGTTAT
This sequence comes from Apostichopus japonicus, assembly GCF_037975245.1. Taxonomy (NCBI): domain Eukaryota; kingdom Metazoa; phylum Echinodermata; class Holothuroidea; order Aspidochirotida; family Stichopodidae; genus Apostichopus; species Apostichopus japonicus. The sequence continues at coordinate 23,753,311 of NC_092563.1, read as the reverse complement.
ACTAATGTTATATTAAGGTTTTAACGAAAAAATGTTTTGAAATAATAGCCTGAAAACGTTTTCGTGACATATTTATTACACCACAAATAACGTTATCAAAACAAAAAACGAAAACGTTTTAAAAACGTTTTTGTGTATTGCTAAACGCGTACCCCCATCCTTCAAATCCTGTGCACACCTCATCATACGACAATACCGGTCTGCTGGTTAGAGTCCACATGAATTTCATTAATTCTTCTAGAAATGATGAAGCTTTATTTAACAGTTCGACAAGATCATCGCGAAATGTAGACGTTTTATCTCAACTCGGGGTGTGATCAGTATTTTATCTAAAAAGTTCGGCACCAAGTTTGAATTTAAAACCCTTACTTCAACTTGTTATTTCGATCTCCAAACGAAGTATCTCAAAATGTTGATGTATTTTATCCCTAAATTTCGATGCTGTTTTTTAACTTCGTATTTTGACGTTTTATCATAATCGTTTCATTTTAAGTTTCCTAAGATTTACCTACAAATGTCCGACATTTCATCTTGAAAATAAAAGGGTTTATTATCAAATTGCAACGTTTATTTGTGTAAAAATTATCATTGTTAAATTTACACGTTTATTTCTCTAAATTTTCAATTTTTAATGTAACAAAGTGAGATTCGATGGATTAGAATAAATGTAGATCACTTGATCACGGTGCATTCGTTGAATGCGGTGTGGCAACTGAGAAATATTTAATGGAAAATCTTACTCTTTGTCGGGACGGGACAAACATAGTTGGTTTGTAGGATAAAAATCCCACCCGACCCTAGTCGTCGCGAACCGTAATTGGTGACGTTCACGCCAAAACAGCTCCCGCGGAGGTAGACCCCCCCCCCCCCACTTCATTGCACTAATTTCTTTTTGTGGCAGCTGTTTACTTTTTGGGAATGTATTTAACCTAATAATTGTCTCTACCTACAATGAAGGGTATGTCTGAACTATGAATAGATCAGTAACTCGAGAGAGTGGAAGGGACACTGATAAAGTTCTGTTTGATTTATGGCGCGCATTTTCTACATATCGCCATCAGTTCTAACCTCATTGATGGCACTCTATCGACCCTGGTAAAACTGACCGAAATTGAGAAATCAGAATGTCTTATGCCTAATAATACTCTTAAAATGTCGATTGAACACCTGTACTAAAAGGTGTATTCGGATAGAACTGTGGATCAATGACTCTATACACTGCACACAACAAGAGCGAATCTTCGTCCGTTTGATTTATGGCGCCCATTTTCTACTTTACCGCCATCAATCTAATCCCTCCGATGGCATTCTATAGACCCTGGTAAAAGTGAACGAAATTTGACCCCACCAAAACAAAGTCATTTATATCCAAGGTGTAGTAAAACCAACGGCGTACGCGCGGTGCATCTGAACAAGTTAGGAGCACTGGTATCACGTTAGTACCGCTTTAAGCTTTGTTTGCACGTGAACACCTATCATTCCTAATGTGCGAGTAGCCGAACTCAGCTCGGAATGCCGCATATTGTTGGGAGTGATATATTTTCCGATATTTGTGCTTTCCTAGCCTTTGACTAGGAAGAAGTAGGAGTCGTGGAATCTTTTCAAATATTGTAGCACGGTTTGGTCCACGAGACTTTTCTGAATCTGACAAGAAGTAAGATCTGAGATTTGTGGGCGTGTTACAAACTCATTGACTTCGGCCTCAAAGGCCTTGGTCAACATCACAGGAATATAACGGTGAATGTATCACACACTCGTACAGACTGATAACTTTTTTTTCGGGCCGAAACAACTTTGGTCTGACATTAGTCAGGCCTTTTGAAGGCCTTATTCTCAATTAGGGATAGCCTAACCAAGGCTGTTTAACACTGCAAAATGGTGAATATAGGAATTGGCGTTGCAGCTTTCCTGTTCAAATGGATTCTACCATGCGTTATTCTTGCAGGTGAGATGAGCGAAAACAACTTTCTATCAGGACCGCTAGGATAATGTTTTTGTGTACATATGCTATATCGTTACTAATAGTAATACTAGAGAGGGATAGTTATTTCGAAGCCGTCTGTCATCCAGTGTAGGCCAAGATTAACGTTATATTTTGTTGTAATTATCACTATTACCACATTAATGAAAATATAGACAGTATTAATACTTAATTGGGTTAAAAATTGTAGTTTTTGCCCTAGTGATTATCTTGACCCATTAAAATTGAGCCCCAGATGGACAACTCAATGAGTCAATGCAGACATTTGGAAACAATCCTGGTATACCAAACATTCAATTTTGGCCTAGGCCTAGAGCATTATCTTATTAGGTATTCACAATGGTATCAGCAGGGCAAATTTGGAATGGTCATCTGAAACTCTGAAAAAATGGCCAAATCAGCTTTGTCAGGAGTCCTATGGACCACTAGTTGTTTACATTGAAGTTTGAATTCAGATTGCATTGAAACTAAATACAGCCAAAAGGTATCACTCTTAAGTTGGTGTTCTATTCACCAAACCTACACGTCTCTTGTGCATACTGCCCATTGTTTTTTGCTCCCTTTTATTTGGAAAACCAAATTTAATGACCAAGAAGTAAGTCCTGGAAAAAAAATCCATAAATTTGACTAGTATCAGGGATGTGGGAAATGTCCTCCTCCCCCTCACATCCCTCCGAAAAGAAGAAAGAGAACAAAAAGTGCCCCCCAAAATCATGAAACAAAAACGGAATACATCGCATACTGTAATTGCTTGGAAGAAAATGCAGAGGATGCATCCCACAGCTGTAAAGTCATATTTCTTGAGTTACTGTGAAGTTTGATGCTGCGAGGAATGTCTTTTAAATGATTATCAATTTGTTAGTGGAAACTGTTCTATTTTAGTTAAAGGTCTGATTTATTGGCTCCAGTTATATGTGATTACGTAATCGACCTGCCACTGTTGTTAATCGACCTCAGGCTCTCTAATTAGCCTGCATAGCTTCTTAACACCATTAGGCTCTTTGTGTTTGCACAGTTTGGCAAAATGCTCATTTCTACATTGTAGTTAATCATACAGCGTTCACACAAAGACCCTCATACAAGAAAAATATGTGGCAGGCGTTGCAGACTAATTAGTAAAACGAGGTCATTTTACGACCAAGACAGGTCCATTATGTAATCTCAAGAAACTTTTCCATGATAGCATGCTATACAGCAGGCCTTTAACATTCATGTGTAGTAGCGCTGAGAACCAGGTAGAGCCTCTAGGACAACTATATCACTTGGCCCACATTTTGCACTCTTTATTATCCTTAACATAAGTATATTTTGAAAAGTAAAATGTATATATTACACTCTATCCCACATTTCCTCTAGCCCCTCCATTAATTCTGATGCCTGCAATTTGACCCTGGTCCCCAGAGACACAAAATTTAATATATGAAAAGTAAGACTTTATCCATGGGCTTTTGTTGGAATTAGATTTGTCAAGGAATTGAGTTGAATGTCATCCAATCTGTTGTTGTCTGAGGTTAAAAGAAAACATGCTTTTATTCAGTCATTATAAGTAATCCAATAATTGATTAATGATTAACAACATGTTTGTTTAAGTCAGCACTGAGGAGCTGATGGCATCACCAAGTTCACATTAAAGGAACATTCCAGAGATTTAACACATATTTTCAAGATCTTGGAAACCTGAATGGCTACATGCTAACATCACAATTTGTTGGTTTGTTCTGACATGTTCTTGTGCTATGGCATATACCAAGTTTAAAATTCTGTCTAATTTAAGGCACCCTTGAAGTAAACTTGCATTTAAATTCTAATGTCTGTGTTGTTACATAAAAATGTCTGCGTTGTCACTTTAAAGATAAGAGAATGTTATCTATAACTCTCATGCCATTGTATGAATACAGTACATGTATGCATAGATTGTACATACAGCAGTATTGTGACTCATGCAGGCTTCATGATCATGTTTGGAAATTATATGTGTTAGTGGTTAATTTATGTTACTATGCTGGTTGAAAATTTAGACATGTCACTGTATATAAAAAAAAATCCATTAAACATCTTGAAAATGTCATCTCTAAAAGTTGTTAACTGTTGGAGTGTGTGTTGCATATGTTAAGACACAGCAACATGTACCAGCAGTATTGCATTCTTTGTATATATTTGAAGGCAAATAATTGTCAGAAATATGGATTCTGTATGTATACATATATGTATATTAATACTTGGAAAATTTCCTATAGTTTCAAAGCCTTGAGTAGGGCAGAGGGATTCAGTCTAAAATTATTTTATGGCAAATTTTTATAATGAAAAGTACACAGCTTCCTTCATTAAATTATAACAGTGCAAAAGTTTCCAGGCCTTGTTATCAATTAAGATCTGAATGTATATTACACATAAAATGTAGATACTGTGGATACTGGAGAGCATATGGTGCATAATAGAATTGATTTTCTTCTTTGAACAGTCACCTCAAAGAACCTTGACTCCCAGTCTAAAGTGAACGCTATTACCTTGGACAATTCTATTGTATCATTTAAAGTTAATAGGATCAGTTGTCACATGTGACTGGAGATCGATTGCATACTTAGTGTATTAGTATATCATAGTATTTTGCATTTAGGTCTGGCACACCTGTACAGACTATCAATAGCCATATAGTATGTTAAGTACTTAGTTACACAGTAGCCTACAACCCTGGACGTGGCTTGTTTTCAGAGATAGCAAGTCTGTGGTTTTGATAGAATGTGTTGGACTTTGAACTATAAATGACACTTATATAGAGCAGTTTGCCAAACAGTGAAGGGATTTAGTTTGTCAGGTCACTCTGTAAATAGCAGAGCATGTTATAACAGGATTAGGGTTGTTGAGAGTAAATTTGAAGAGGGTTACCTGTCAGTAGTTTGAAAGTGGTTGAGCCAGCTAATCCTGAAGCTACACTAGTACATTGTATTACTGTTAGTATTTACATGGAGGTATCCCTTCATGGTATTTACTACTGGCCATGCTGCTATGATGTAGATATTACTGAATGTGTAATAATTAGGTATAACTGATAAAATTTAGCAAAAATTGACTGATATACTGTAACTACAATGGTTAGTACTGATTGCAAAGTCCGTACATCTTGTGCTCACTGTAGTATTAATTTAATGTAATTCTGTATGTAAAATCAATTTTCTTGTAGAAATTTTTGGGAAAGGATCACTATAAGTCTGTTGGCAATTCTTGTCAAACTTAAGCATTTTACAGAAATCGTTATTTAAACTTTAAAGAAGTTTCTTTCAGTGTACAACAAAATCATAAAAGGTTTGACTATCTATAGACATTTCAGGTCGTTGCCGAACATTTGAAAACGTTTTTCAATCTCTGATTGGGTTTTATAGAGCTTGTCAGCCATGAATTTAGTTTGTGTTTGTACAGTAGGCTGACACTATGTGGGAGCACAGCTCTTCTTTCGCACTGAAGTATAAGTTTTCCTTTAATCTATATTACTTGAAACAAATCATTTAATACAGTTTGAAAAACATTGCAAGCACTTTTTATGATATAAAACACCTGATCAAATTTCTGTTTGCACATTAGTTTAATAGGCGGAAGGAAACAATCATATTCACTCTTAAAGTTTTGTTTGTAAAAATGGAGATCTCCGTGGTTACCACGATCAATTTATAACATGTTCAAATTGCAAAATAAACATCAGTGTGTAAATGCTACGTGATATATGCTGTCTGATATTAAAATCATTGGATATTTTGCAAACAAATGTAATTGAATTAGAAATACTTTATTCCCCATGCCATACAGAATGTAGAAAATTAAACAATGTATTTATGGAAAAAAAATATTAACACAAGATACAATATTACTGTAATTAAGAGGTCTATTTGTGCACAACCATTTAGCGCAACATTGCTAAATTAGGGAGCTTTTAATCATAATTCTTCTATCGGTTATGTACATTCTGCTTGGGTGATATGGCATCATGTGACCATTCCTGACTATATGTTATTTTCAATGATGGATAGCTGACTTCATTAGCATGCACAAATCCTAAGAGATGTCATTTTAAAGGGCAACAGGGTACAGTGTTGCTTTCAAGGACACTGACAGGGTGCATCATGTACTGAAAGTCAATGCACTTTTCCAATGATCTTCTGTTGACACAATAATTAATAATCCTATTTTAATATTCCTGCGCCTCCTCCATTACTCCCCAGAATTTTAAGGTCTCGATGGTTTATTCAACAATAGCAGGCAGCAGCCTTAAGCAATTAATTCCTTAATTTAATTCAATTGAAAAAAACTTTGTATCCCACAAAATTTAACTGTCAATTGAAAAACAGTAACTCACTTTTTCTGGTCTTTAACAAACTTAACTGTTTGCCTATAATTATTGTTACTTTGTATTCTTCCTAATGAGATATTGGTTTTACTAATGAACATTACAGATGAAATATGTCTCAGGTGCCTGATCTTTCCGCTTAACCAAGCATGGTCTTACTAGATTGCGACATGCTTGCTTAGATTAAGAAGCCAAAAATTGCAGATTCACATTCTATGTGTGGGAGTGCTGTTATCAATAATTTCATGTTTGTGCACATTGATACATAATGAAGTAACTAATAGTACTTTTGTCTTGTGACATTTACCTTTCCTCTACTTACAAACAAAAGGTTGTTTACAGTAAGGTGGTGCTATTAACTGACTCTCATAATCCTCCCTTTATTGCCTATTTTTAACACTGGTTATATCTTGCTTGAGTTATCCCTTATCTGATTGAACTTCAGGAACAGAGATTTCAATTATAAAATTGTTACCATATACTCGGGCTGAGTATATTGATAGTGATGTATGCCCTGAATCAGGGGGCAAACCATGGTTACTTATGGAGAGGTTTTAACTCCCCACCCCCTCAGAATAAAACCAGGGGAACAGCCTCAGTCCCCCCCCTCCCATCACTGGCTAAGAGAATATTACAAAACATCCTAGTGTACAATTTAAATAGTTGCAAAATTGCATGCCAGCACCCTTCACTTTACCAAATTTCTTGAAGGGGAGGGGACATCCCTCACTATGACCATTCCCCTACATATCATGAATTGTGCTATTGTAGCTCTAGTAACTTATGAAGTATATTTTGTTGATGTTAAATTTGTTAAATGTAGCTTGGTATTCCTTTGAATCCTTACATTTCTGACAGTGAAAGGAAAGATAAGGTGTACCGGTGGGCGACAAAATAGGATATATAATTCAGTGTACAGGTACACATGCAAGATTATGCCAAGAGAAAAGTCAGGAAACATACATGTGCTAAAAAACCACCAGAATGTGTGCACTGAAAAAATGGCGCCTTTATTAGGAGCTTCCAGGCCTGTTATTTTATTCACAGACACCTGTTAAAATACTTAGCTTTGTACTGTACTTTGGGAGTGGGAGGAAGTGGTTAGGGAAGGAAGAATGAGGGGGTGGGGCCAATTATGTGGTTAGTCCACACGACTCATACTTCACCAAACTCATGTACTTTTGTAAGATAGTGAATATGTTATAATTCATAATGTTTACCTTTCATATATCCTCGGTAGCAGTCATAATGCAGTCTGTAGTTTTCAGTATCTCATATAAATATGATTATTAAAACTTTTCCACTTAGTAATCTTTAATATTCAGCTACACTGCAGTACATATGCATATATAGTGTATTGTATATCATACATGATCATCTGTTTTAATAGTACTAAACTTAAGATTTAACTGGGCATCCAATCAGCATCGACTTCCTGTCCTGAATGGAACAGCTTCCAGATAGTTGTACTTTTGATGATATTCAGATGTAGATATATATTCTAGTGCAGGGTCAATGCCAGTGGATTAGACATGAACCTAATGGTGGTTTAGTATGTGAATGATTTGAAGCTTAACCTTGGATTGACTTCTGACACTTGTTGATTATATCTACACTATACACTGTACATATATAGGTTTCCTGAATTGTTGCTACTAGTGCTACACTAAACAGCAATTGATGTGTGCTATAACCTTTTCCTTTGTTTACACCAAATGAAAAAGAAAGTAAATCCTCCCCAAATTTCCTATGACGGTCCACAAAAATACATAATGGTGAAGACAAATAAATATGTCCAGAGGTATATACAGTACATATATGTATGTATAATCATCAACAGCAATATAAAGGCCTATACTCAGAAGTTCTTCTGTGATTATGTAGTTTATAATTTAAGCAATAACTTCAATATTATACATACAGTGTGTATATTGTGTTCTGTACATTTGTTATGTGTACCAAGACTGTTGAAAACACTATTACTGGCTGCATGCATATATACTGAAGATTTAATCCTTTTTTTTCAATTATCATGCTTAAGTTAGTTCGGGCGGCTAAAGAAATCTTTGTCCACTATTGCTAGTATGCTACCACTGTGTCCAGAGCTGCACCTCCAACTTTTTCATTATATTAAACCCGCAATTGTCCTTCCTTTCTAGCGTGGGTTGTGTGCGCATGACTAAGTTCATTGGTATATGCCACCATATGCTTGCTGACTGCCTCCATTCAACTTGTGCATCCACACACAGTGTATCATTCATTCATTACCAATATTGATTTCTTTGTTCAGAGTTTATCGGCCTCGGACAAAGAAAGTCCTGCGATGCTGTTTGTCGCTGGCAGCTTATCATTTTCTCCTTTCAGATCATCGCCAACTTTATGTGAAAGAAGCATGTGAACTTGATCTAGTTTTAGGATTTTCTTGGATTGAGTTTAGGCAGAGAAAGGAAACTTTAGAGAGGTACCTTACAGCCCATCGTGTTCAGTATGCACAGCTGTATGTATACATGTGTGGAATATAGACTGGTTGCTAAGAAATGATGAATTAGCAGGAGAAGATAAAGCATGAGTGAATTGGTTTACATAGTATATATGTTAAAATAGGAATATTGACAGTAGTTAATTAATATTTTACTGCAATATGGTTGCACCAATCCATAATACTCCATCGTCAAAGAAAGATCAGTAAGGTGCGATAAAATAATTTTTTTACATCTAGTCCAGCGAAGTCCCCACTGGGCTGATGAAAATGAGGTAAAAGATTTGTAAATGAAAAAGTACAACGTTACATTGAGTAAAGTAAATTGAGAAGAATCTTTGTGTCTGGTGCTGTCTAATTAGGAGCAGCAGCAAAATTGTAACAATTATGTAACAAATTTTATGAACATGATATAATAAAAATGATAATAACAATGATGGTAATACAGTATATACTTGTTTTTGTGCATATATAATACAGAAATCTCAATTCGCTAAACAAGTAAGAGAAAAAGAAAGACGAAATTACAGTAGAAAATCAATTTAAGCAAGATATGATGTTATTTATAGATTGAAGGGATATCCAATTATGTGTGAAAATACCACTTGGTTTGTTCAGAATATTAAGAAAAGTTACAAACCAGTGCGAGATGCAGCTTTTCATTTCCTTCAAAGTTTTGACTTATTGTCCATTCATGAAACTGTTTGATATGGCAAGTAGATGAAGTCATGCTAAATAACATACAGGACTTAATCACTGTTGAATATTCATGCATTTCATTAGCTTCAAAATAAAGCTAGCTCAGCTGAAATTAAGCCTTGTTTTTAGGCTATCATGATCTTTGAAAGACAATAATCTATGTCACATCAGCTTAATATTAGAGCTGTAGTAGATGCTAGTAAATCAGTGATCATAATTAGCCAGGGTGGTAATTAATAGTACTGGCACGAGGAAGAGAAATGAATAGATACAGCTGTAGTATCTACCAGTTGCAGCAATGCTTGGTTAGTTTATAAGGTTCATACACTAACCAGTATTAAAAAATCCTTTCGAAGGTCAATGGCTTTGCCAATTATAAACAATGAATTTCCTCTCAGAACAAGGAAGACATCAAAAGGTAAAGCCACTAGGCATGCTGACTAGGGAGATTTTGTTAAACACAGAAGACTTTTAGACTGATGCAAGAAAGAGGTAGAAAACCGTTGACGAGGGAGCAAAAATGCAGATCTTTTTTCACTGTCAATGATACTGTTGAGTGTTGAGCTGTAAACTTACAGTCAGGCTTCGATAAGAATTGAAAGAGCAAAATGAACTTTGATGATGGATTTTGATGTGCCCAACATTCCAGATTGTCTAGTTTACACCTATTTAATGAGTTTCCCAGATTTATCAAAACAAGTTCAAATATATGTAACTTGGAAACAAAAAAAGAGCTTTTAAAAAATGTCAACACATTTTGAATTAGATTATCACACACAACAAATGTACTGAATATCTGGCACATTGGCTAGGTGTCCATAGTACTTTCAGTTTGACTTAAGTATTGCATTGTTTTTAGTCTACATTGTGTGACATTATGAATTGGGGTACTGTATGTTAACTACTGTACATGGTTCCTCACTGCAGTAGTACACACATACATTATATATCACACCCACATAAGTTGAGCATGTACAGTACAGTAATATGCCAGTTTAAACAAGCTATGTTGAAATGTGCCCTCACAAGCTAACAGACAGACAGACAGACATACAGATAGCCTTGACCCGATCTCATTCTGTAATAGCTTCCATACCAGTGTAAATGTTAATGTCTTGCCTGCATTGTACTTTATGTAAATATGTAACTATGTATAAACTATATTGTTTTAGGCTTTTTGAGAGAACTGACTAGTAACTGCTTCTTTTTGCATCATTTAAATTTAAGTTTATAATGAGACTAACCTTCTTGATTAACAGTCAACTGTGTAGTCATTTAACATTGAATTCCATTAGCACATGAAGGGTGTGTCCCATACTTACGTACTTTGTAGAAGTTGTGAAGTGCCAGTTGAAATGCTTGCGACTGAAAACTAAACGTAGGCCTAGAACTACCTTGCTGTCATATCAAGAGTGTGCTATTAACTGGAGCTACTTGTTGAATAATGAATTCCTAGAAGCTTTACATTTTAATTTCTTGCAACCAGCTTAAAAATCAGCAACTATGACAGACTGCATTGCCTAAGGGCTGAGATGATACCGAATTATCACCTCACCTTTCTCTCGTCCTAATTTCCTGGTAACAGGTAATATTCTCCAGCATCAACTCTAGTACATATATCCTCTCACTGCCCCTATCCCCCTGACCCCCTATCCCCCAATCCCACTATCCCCCTGGCCTCCTATCCCACTGGCTCCCTATCCTCTTTGCCCCTATCCCATTTTCCCACTAATCCCCTGGCTCTCTATCCCCCTGGTGCCGTTGTCTGACCTTAAACTTCAGTCTGCACACATTTCACACAGTAGTCTGTTTACAAACATTTCACAGAAAAGATGTAAAGAAGGCCTTAGTTCATTTAGAGCAAAGCTTAACGTATTCATCACAGATAGCATAGCTGCCCTTTACTTGTGTGTGTGTGTGTGTGTAATGTATTGCTTACGTTATTACCGGGCAATATGCTGCTGTAATTATTAACTCAAACAAATGACTCGTTGAAGGTTGTTGTCTGCATGATATAATGCTAGACTGATCTTGTCAATGACAGTTCCATTGTATCAGTGCTAATAGTCTGTGTTCAATTAAGTCATCACAGCTATGACAAACAGGTGTGAAAGGTCATCTTCTGTAGTAAAAGGTCATCTTCTGTAGTAAAAGAGGGAGCTGGAACTATACAAAACTTGCTTGGGATTGTTTGTGTATGTATATATAGAGGCTAATCAACATTCATGCACTATTTAATGATATCCCTTGGTTTACTTTCAACAAATCTAATTGATTTAGCAGAATAGGACGGTGTATAACATCCTTCCTAGTGTTCGTCTATTTTCTTTCCTCGGTTATGGTGACTTATATTGACAGGATACTGATTGAAATGACAAGTGCCCAATAAATGCTTTTCGAAGTGTTCCGTCCTGTGGTGTGAACACCGTTAAACAGTAGCAATTTTAAGAGATTACATTTTTATTCAAATAGTGTAATTTAAAAAGAAACATCAAATTCTAGTCAAAGCAAAAGTATTAGATGTAATGTTGGGGTACAAGAGAAGTACTCATGCTCGATGGAGGAGGGGGTGGGTGGGGGGAGAGGTGGGAGCTCTTGTAGGGTAACAATTTCTTAAAACAAGGAGGGGTTTTCAGACTTATGCAGGAAAAATTGATGCAAGGAAACAATTTTTTGAATGAAATGTTTTATTTACTAAAGAGGCAAATTAGTCAAACATCCATGTTTTCATATTGCATATCTAATGAGTACTTGTAGAGAGCAAAAGTGAACAATTTTGATTTTGGTTTGTGTTTGTTGCATTAAATGCCTTGATTTGTCAACATTATTACTAAAAATGTACAGGGCCATCCAACTTCATTGCCTCACTGAGACAGAGGTCAAAGTCTGAAAAGCTTGTAAACAAGATAACCCCAATAGGAAAGGTTGAATGAACTTACATACTTGGTACTGTGATCCCAATGTATGGAGTACCAGAGCCCTACAAGACTAGTTTCTGGGAAGGTCAATGCCTGCTTTAGTTTAAAAGAGGTCAGAGTCTGAACACTTTGTAACCAATGTAAACTAAAAAAAATTAAGCTTTGATCAACTCAATACTGGATATGTAGATCCTCACTCCTCAGTGTGTACAAGAATGCTATTGTTTTTTTTGTTTTTGTTTGTTTCTTGTTTTGTTTGGCCAGGTCAAACTAAAGAGAGTGGTCACTGGTCAGATAGCTTCAATTACAATGTCCATCCTGTGCCAATTATAATCCTGTCAATCCTTGTAGAGGTCGGTCACATGATGGTCAAAGCCTAAAGACCTTCATAGTGTGATAACACCCTAATTAAAGCTTGGATTGAGCATCATTTCACAAAGTTGAAGTCACTTCACTTTTGGAATTTAGTGAATCAAGTCACTAGGAATCAAGTGACTCCTTACAACCACTGCCTGTTTGACAAACTGACAAGCTTCATATATCAGTTGCCTTTGCACCCTCATTGGTTCCCTATAATGTCCTCTCTGTTCGACTGTACCATGCACAGAACAATTGTTCCTCATTTGTGGAAGTGCAGTATCAGGGCAGCAAAATGTCAAAATGTGGAAATCTTAGTGTACATGTTTTACATGTTCCCTATATGTAAAACCAGGCAAGGAATTTAAGTATAAGCCTGTTGGCTTTCTGAATCATTTCTGAAATGCATAAGTAGGCTGAGTACTGTAGTCCATCAAGCTGCTATGGAAGTTTGTTTTTTTGTTAAACCCTGGACTTACATCGATTCCCATAAATCTGGATCTTGATAACTAAGTTTTGTTTCACTCCAATAAGCATCCAAAAGAAAGTGTCATCTGCTAGACTGAAGATGTGACTAATAATAATAACGATGACACATTGTAGCATCATGGCATGTCGAGGCCAGTAGTGATGGTGACATCGTGTATCCAAGACTGAACTCATCAGTGTTCATTGAAGTAGCAAATTCACAAACAGGAAAGACACTCAGCCTAACATGTAGCCTAACATTCAGCCTAATATACATAAACTCATAAACTTTACAGTACCCCATGTCTCTCTTTGAGTTCATATCCTATGTATGTATGTTGTATAATTATTTAAGTTATAGTATATAGAAGCTATTGTCATTTATCTTTTGAAGATCCATTATCTGTAGTTCAATGTTAATGTGTCAACTTTGTTGTTGGTTTAAAGAGTGAAGACGAAAACCCGTTTAGAAGGCACGATGGGTTATGAAATGGAAAGTGAAAGTAAACTTTGGTCTGCTGCGATCCTTTTGATCCTGTTAAATGTTCAGCTTTCAAGCATCTCCTTCATGTATGTACAACATGTGATGGATGCATGACATACATCATCACGGCCTATGATTTTATATTTAGGAATAAAGTTAGGCTAGGAAATACCTAGCAGTATAAGGCTATAGCCTAACAGAGCTATGCATGCATTCCATTCAGTACTATCACCGGCAGTGATGGGGGGTATTACCTGCAGAATAACTATTTGAATTTAGTCAACTTCTACACCAACTTCATTCTGTATAATTATTTCTAATGTCATGGTACTGGGGAAATATCTTCACAGCACTATCACTTTTAAACGTTAGTAGCATGGTGGTCTGTGCGAAAACGTGTGCATTGACGATACAAAGTACTAGCCTACTAATCGGTAGTCTGGTAGGCTGTAGATGTGATATCTTGCATGGGATGCCTGGCGTGATGGTAGACAGTAGTAGGTAGTATGTCATTTTCTTGTCCTTTCAATCGTCTGTTGTAAAGAATTTGACAAATGTGTTGTTGACATCAGGGCGGTGTGCATCCTTTACATGTATATATCAATTTATTGGTATGTGCACGGATGATGGAATGGCCTGCTTCACTTGGTAAAATGGAAATGTAGGGAGAGGGAGGGATCCATAATCAGATTTTCTAATCCACAAGCCACACTTTGATAGGATAAACTGTAGATAGGTATTGCTAAAATGGTAATGTAGCAGGTAGGGAGCTAGAGGGAGGGATCCATAATCCATAATGAAATGCTATCTGATTGTACTGTAGACCAAATAGATAAAAAAAATACAATCAGAGTGAGCTTGTAAATGTTAATACCAATAAATTTTGTAACATTTTGACTGTTACTCGAGTAGAGCTTTGACTGTATCTGAATTTCTGAAATAATCTACCATTAAAGAGCTTTTCATCCCAAGATATATCTCCCTTTACTCATGTATGTGTATGGTATCTCAGGGGGTGTATTGTTTCCCCAGGCTGTGAAAGAAGCAGCCAATATTTTCATTGCAGTTGTGATAGTACTTTGTGTGAGTTTGAAAAAGAGGAAGGGGGGGGGGTTGGATGGGGCAGTGGTAGGTGTATACCCCTAGTAGTGGTCTAAATCCTCCCTGACTGAATGTAAACAATGCCAAATCGATCCTTGGGAGGTGGGACATGCCACCTACCTTAAAGGATTGGTTCAGGTGTCTGACATGTCTACCTTGTATGAAAGAGCTCAAAAAGGCAAACAGAACAGTGAAGAAACTACCATGATAGCATACTGTACTCTGTTTAGGAGATATCACGCTTTGAAGAAATAAAAATTTCTTTGAAAATGACTGGTGTAGAAAGACTAACTGTGAGGGTGTGATGTCACATCCTCACTTTCTTAACATGTGTGCATATATTTCAATAAAAATTAATTACATTTTTTTCACAAATCTAAAAAAATAAATTCAAAAATTCTTCAGATGTTAAATCTCTGATACTTCCCTTGACAAATATGAGATCCACATGACATATCTTTTGGTTGTAAGTCATAAAATCTCCATCATCTTTTATTCATCAACTCTCTTCTGGATGACTAGGTTCCCTGAAGACATCCGTCCATCTCCATAACGGAATAAGATATTTAAACAGTTTTTTCACCATTGTGTTTCTTTTATTGTCCTCTTTCATATAACATAAACATGTATGACAACTGAACTAATCCTTTAAGTACATGACAAACATTTTAGCACTGCCATCCCACTTTTGGGGCACTGACCACATGGGAGGCATAGTGCTAAAAAGTTCCAGTCACGTAGTTTAGGAAGATGCATATATGTAGAATTGGAGACCCATAATTATCATCGCTCATAAATCCCCCGAACCACCGTGTTGTGGGGGAGTTGAATAAATAAGTTCTAATCTTCAGCAAACTACCATGTGAGATTAACTTAAATAAAATTAACATTATTGATAAATAAACGACTAATATAATTTGTATAGATACATACTCATGTTTGGACTTTGCTCGTGTAGGATTATTCAGAGCATTCCGTAGCCCCGCATAGCCCGTGATTTGCCCCCACAATGTAGACACAGCACTTCACCATATATTGTTAAACTGACATAATTAGCACATTAGTTTTTCCTCTTACAGCATGGTAATAGGGCGTTGTATAAAGTCATTGAGATTTTGTTATATTCTATATTCTATATTTTGTTATATATGTGGTAATACTGCAGTCTTTATGTGCTGTCGATATCATTAATGAGGTCGTTATGATAGTGCATTGACATGAGATCATGCTTAATCTTGTGGCTAAGAGCACGGTACGCTCCGACGCATCACGAAAGTACAACTAACCTTCAGGACTTAGTTTGTGAAAATAGTCGTTTGGCAATCTTAATTGTGTAAGTGTGATTGAGGAAGGAGAAACTAGTACCGTACAGCAATGAAACCAGGAACTGTAACTATACGTACCGAGAAGTTATCTCTGTTTGTGGGAGACAGGATTGCTCACCATTTCCTGGTGTACCCACGTGATAGATGTGATGTTTTCTAATCATCATGATGCAATATTTGTGCTGAAAACAGAATTCTGTTTATATTATTAGACTGTTACCCTGTAGCAACGGTTGTTATTTATTGTCTTAGCAAAATAGCCATGTCAGCAGAAATTGTTAGTTTCATCTGTTTATGTTAAAGCAGATTTTTGAGTTTGATATAAAGCAATTTTGCCAAGCATAATCTGCCTAGTATTAATACTCAAATATAGATTGCCATTAATTATACCGATAAAGACACCCTACTAACTCTCTTTCATCCACTTCAGCTTAATAAGCAGGTCATTAAAGTGGAGTGTTAGCTCAGTGGTTAATGCTGGTGCCTTTCAATCATAAGGTCTCGAGTTCAAGTCACTCCAAGATTAATGTATGTCGTCTAGTTACAAAGTTGTTGACAGTTGACAATTCATAATCATGGACGTTAAATATGAATGTAAGAGACTGACTTCGGTCAGCTTGCGGCTTTGAAAAGCCAATGAGGTTTCTTCGCGAGTTCCTGCTTGCAGGAGGATCTAATATACATACATTAAAGCTGATTTGATTCGGGATCAGTTGCGATATATGTGTCAATTTTCTTCACTCCTCTTAACTGTCTCCATTCTACATAAATGATGCAATCAAATCAACCTAGCTTATCCCAACCAGGGAGTTGTTATCCATAACAACTCCCTCTCCCAACGCAACAGAAACTCTTCTACATTGCTCTCTCTATGACTGACATCTCCCCCTCACAATTATGACACTCACAAATGCTTGTCTGGAGTGATGGGGTAGTATTTAAGTTTTGTCCCACCCTATCCTGTTTTACTGCATCCCTTTGCATTTTTCTACCATCTTTAAGCTTGTAGAAGCTCTTAAAAATGGTTTGTAACAAATATCTCTCTTCTGTTTAATAATCTGATGAACAGGCATTCAATAGCTCCAAGTGTCTAGCAACCCAGAAAACAGCTGAGAAAAAGGGATTTCTAGAGATCTTCCAACTTTTCTCTGCTCTTTTTCAAAGCTTATAATATCCAAATCTGTTTTCTGTTGTTCAAGTTCATGGTTCATAGAAATATATTTAGCAAGTAAATGAGATTTGGCCAGGATTCAATAGAAATTTCCCACATGAGAGGTATTTGATTCAGACTCAAACATTTTGTAGGTTAGAAACTGCATATATCTCTCAGTGGTTCTTTTGAGTTTGCTTTTTCAACCTATTTCTATTTTCTTCTTGTATTTTTACAGCGAGTGTTGCCAGAATCAATGCTGTGTCTGGTGTCTATCTGCTATGCTTTCTGCTATTACCGTTGATGCCCAATCCAACCAGAATAACTTTGCAAGGTTTGTATTTTAAATTTTCTTCCTCAAAGTGGATTTTATAAATAACTTTTATTTCTATCGATATTATTAGAGCAATGAAATGCTTTCTAGTGTAGATTAGTTTATTTTCACGGTTAATTAGTGTTAAACTCGATTTACTGTGAATAGTTGTGATAATGAACAATATGAGGGGTGTGTACAACAACCGCTATTATTTCTACTGTGTGAGACATGCTGTCTGCCAAATCCAACCAGAATAACTTTGCAAGGTTTGTACTTAAAATTTTCTTCCTCCAAAGTGGATTTTATAAAAAAAAAAAAATTCTATCGATATTATTAGAGCAATAAAGTGCTTTCTGGTATAGATTAGTTTCTGTTTATGGTTAATTAGTGTTACACTCGATTTCCTGTGAATAGCTGTGGTTATGAACTTATGAGGGGTGTGTGCAACAACCGCTATTATTTCTACTGTGTGAGACATGCTGTTCATGCCAGACAGCCTCGCTCCAATGGATATTATATTGAACTTTACTTAGTATTGTGCATTGTCATACTGTAATTGCTGGCAATAACAATTTGGAAAGAACCAGCATACATATCAATATAGTACCCTAAGTATCATTTTACTCTGAAGATCACTTTGACTAGTGATAGTATGCTATTAAGGGGTCTTAGGACTTTTGACCCCATTAAGAGGGCTTGTCTGGAACTCTGGACTAGCTAGTATTTGCCATGGAAACCCCATAAGTTTGGTTTTGAGTTTGATCTTTTACAATAAATGTCACTTTTTGTGAGATATGACTGTCCAGGCCTCAAAATTCTGGCTATGTACTGGTTAAATTTGCAGTGGATTTTGCAGTTTACCAGTCGAAAAATAGAAAGGTCAAAAGATGCTGGCAATTTTTTTTCTGCCAGCTGTGGACAATATTAGAACTTCAACATATGGTAAAGTCAGTTAACAGTTCATCGTCAGTCAAAGAATATTTCTAACTGATATGTGTTGTAATTCAGGAAAACTCCAGTGGGAACTTGATTTTAGCCCATAGACTTATTAAAAGCATTGGCATTTTTTTTTTTAACAAGCGGCTAAAATTGTCAGTGGTGTATCATTTATTGATATATATTTTTCATGTCGGTTCAGCACAGTGGCCGCACCAGTCCTTGTAATCGAGGGAGGGAGGGGGGGGAAGGGGAAGGGGAATTAGAGGGCGATGAATTTTTCACATATATCTGACCTTCCTAAAATATTTCAATTTTATAGCGATCAAGAATTGTCTTTGAAGTTTGAAAAACTGAGTGCCTACGGTTTTGTGCCAATAGACTTTGGTGGGCATTGGAAGCTGTTTCAGATACAAACGATTAGTCGAGCTCTATATAATTTGGATAAGCACCAGATCTGGTGGGGGGGGGGAGGCAGGGAGGCAATTAGTAGAGGGGCAAAGGGAAAATCTGGGGGGCACTGGCTCAACATAATTTATAATGTGATAGATAATCTGCTAGAATCTCTCCTTCTTGATACAAGTCTTTTAATTGAATCCGAGTGGCCTTGCACCCACCTGTTAATTTTCTCATGGTTAAATCTTAACATGCCTGTAGAATGAACCAATGCTGTGACCCCTGCTCGGTATCCAATACTGTACCTATGCACCCAATCTATCTTATAGCACTCGGTCAAATTTTTAGTAAAAATTTGCCCCATCAACAACCCCTGACCCTCCTCCCCCCTGCCCCCAAAATAGGGCAGTTACTAGTCATAGCACCACAATGATTTGAGATGGAAACAAGGAATGTAGAAAATGATTGATTGTTCACAATGATTATGTTTGCTTGATTAATCTGGGCAAGGTAACATATCCAATCCATACTTTTAACCAGTCACGGTTGATGAGGTTTGTAGAATCATGCCGGACGGATGTCTTCAGGGAACCTAGTCATCCAGAAGAGAGTTGATGAATAAAAGATGATGATTAAGTCAAGGCACATGAAGAGACCGCAGTGTCTAGTATCTAGATGTGAATTAATTATTACGATTGGACGGAAAGAACGCTCGGATTTAAGGACGCTTACAGATGGTGGCTGGTGGCAGGATGCATAGAGTTGGAAATGGGAAGGAGAAACCTTAATTATTGTTCTATCGGGAACAGTCAATATGTGGGTTTTGGAATCGCAGTGGTCTGTACAGCTTGGCTTACATGCGGAAATTGTGGTACATTCTATTGTACAGGTGTATATGGGCAACACATGCAGTACTTAGCGGTATCCTACTCAGTTTTTAAATGCATATATACAGGGTAGCATGTTGCATTGCACTTTTGTACAGTATATATGCCTAGGGCGCAAGGGCCATGCAAAGGTCAGTGCATTGCCATGAAATTTAAGAAGCGGTAGGTTAATGCATATCATGTATGTACGTAGTAGATCTATGTACGATTCATTTTGGATCTTCAAAGCCTAACCATACTCGCTTCATAGAAACAAAGCAGTGTTGATTTGATTGTATTGGCCTTTTAATGTATAAATTAAAATTGGATTTTAATTGATTCCTTTACAAATGAGCTGTACGACAGATAACCAAGTTTGGCAGATTAGCTCAATGAATGCAAGGGGTGCATGATTTGAATGAGTATGGGTACTATACAGTCATCGCTCCTAAATATTAACCAAACCAGGAAGCCTGTCAGAAGCTTCTACAATTCTGTTTTTATGATGCAGCATTGTTTGAAATCAAACAAGGAACTCAGATTATTAGCCGGCTAGAATTTATTGTAGTTCCAAGTTTACCCTGTAGGTAAACACAGGAAATCCTTGTGGAATTATAGAAATGATTCTATTCATTGAGGTAGAACTCTTCATAATAAATTGTTGGTACAAAACCGGTCTGTGACAAAATTTCTCACTGATTTAGTTAACGGGGTGTGTTATGAGCTGGTATGCAATTTTTATTGTACATGTAACTGGCAGTAGACCGACATATACCGGCGATTAATGGTTATGTTGCAAAGGATTGTGGGAGCCTCATCTTAATTGTTTGTAACATCAACTAATTCAAGACCTTAAATGATAACATATCATATTCCACCTTCCACCAATTTTAATAACTTCTTAAAGTATAATTAGTGTAATTAGTATAATTACTGATCAATAGCAAAGTTTCACATTTGTTGAACATTAGCTGGACATGCTTAGTGAATAATGAAATTTATTTTGTGCTGGACATGTGATACATGAGACACTACCATCATATCTTGGTCACTTGTTAGTTGCATTTTAGTTCAGTCTCTTATCAGTGTTACCATAGTAGTTATATAGTCAAACACTACATATGTTTTGCTGAGAACCCCAATATGTGTTACTCGAATGTTGAATGCTGTTGACAAATTATAGTTGTAATTTATAGTGAATTTAACTGTTCACTTGTCCCAATACTGAAGATGTACACAGTGAGTGAATAGAAGGAGCCTTCAAGGATACACACATGCTGCTCACAATGAAACATCCTGCTAGCTTTACAACCACTCCCACTGGCAACAAAAATCTTTGAAGTATTTGTGCAAGGGTCCCAAGGTAAAAAAGAACATGCTTGCCTTACAAGACTTTTTGGCAAATATTGTGGATGTGCTTTCAGCTATAACGTACATCATTAATGTGTCCCTGGGAGGTCCCTGTCACAGACAGTCATGTAGGAATTTGGCAGATCTACCCAAAGACTCGAAAGAATTTCAGCAAAATTAACATAAAGAGTCAACAATTTTGCAAAGTCTTCTCAAAGCATCCCTCCGCAGACAACTCTTAAAGATCTGCTTTATTGGATCCAGTTATAGCACGCTATAGCTAGGAAAGTTTTGTGATTACGCAATCGACCTGTCACAGGCGTAAATCCACCTCAGTTAGCCTGCATAGCTTCTTAACACCATTTAGGCTCTTGTGTAAAAATTGTGTGGAAATTAATTTACTTCGATTCTCGCTTACCTGTCTCCTCACAACCTTAGCACCCGTTCTACAGTGCCTATAATGTCCATGGTAACCTTTTAACACTGTGCACCCTCCATGCCCCTCCTTCTCATTCTACCATCTTAAGTGCATACATGTGTTTTCGATTAGGATTTTTTCCATGTCTACAGTGTAGTTAATCATACAGCGTTCACACAAAGACTCTCACTCAAGAAGAAATATGTGTGGCAGGCATTGTAGACTAGTTGGTAGAAAGAGGTCATTTTACGACCAAGGCAGGTCGATTACGTAATCTCAAGAAACTTTTCCATGATAGCGTGCTATAGTTGGGGTCTATACAGCAGACCTTTAAATTCATTCTTAACTGAGTCATGATAACTGATATGCTATGGATTAATCAGATAATGGAATAGCATCATCTTCTATCTTGCTGCTATAAATGATTTATTAAATAACATTTGAGGTAGGTTTGAGATCAGGGGAGGCCATGAGGTGAAGGCTACAGTATGAGGTGGAGTGATGGTCAATAGACCTGTCTCAGACTGTCTAGACTACCAGGTTAAAGGGTGTGAAGACTCGCGCACAAAGAAACGTCTCATGCGGGTAATCTGACCTAGTTTTGAATGAGGTGTACTACAGAAGTGTTAGACACCACCATCGATCCAAGAAAGTACACACACAGCTTGCTACTGTCGGTAATTAGACACTAGTGTACAGTCAATACATACAGCTATGGTCAATACCCACAGCACAGTGTACAAACGATACAGCGATGGACATCTCAGGTCCAGCTAAAGATAACAAGGTATCACATTTCATTACTGTCTGCATTTTGTAGAGAAAAACTTCACTTGCATGCAACGGAAAGTTAACTTTTTCAGAGCGCGGTTTGTTGCGAGTCTTCAATGCCTCTAAGACTATCATATTTCTTTCTTGCTCTTAAATATTATCCTTTTTCCAAAAATGGGTGATATTTAAGAGCATGTTGTCTAATATATGTGGTATATATACATGGTTGTCTACCAATTGTGTGGGTGTGATGAAGATGGTTCTCTTGTTGTTGTCAGTTGGTCTTAAATATAACTGGAACCATCGAGAGGTTGCTGTAAATATGTGTGTATATACAATTATCTATTTTCTCATTGGTCTGCAATACCATTGGCTGCTCCCTGTATGATGTCCTACATAATCCAATGAACACAAAACACAGATTTCCCATCTCACTCACACGTTTATTTATTTATCTTCATTTTTGCAGGAAGGACGGGTATTTACTTGAAAGTTGTGACAATATTGGGAGCCATCGCTTGCTTACTCCAAACTGTATTTCAAATTGTCATCTACACCACGGACATAGCTCAAAATCTTGAATTCTGTGAGTATCCCAATCGCGTTACTCTTCGATTCTGTCGGTGCTTATTCCTTCCCTATTACTTACGGTACAAGTTAAAGCTCGGCTATAGGCAGAGGGTTCTTGTTCCCATCTGTAAACAAATAGCAGGGAATTATTAAGTGTTGATAATTTGTTTATCATATTTCAAAGGCACTGATTTTTTTTTTCTACTCTCATTGAATACTAGATTTCCTGCATAGAAAACTGCTATACATCTTTAACACTTGTGTGGCAACCTGCCGATGTTGTTTAGCAGTTTGCGATGCGCTACTTGATAACCTATTCACTAAAGTGCACTGACAGTAACAACAGTACCAGCCGTTGCTTTGTTGTTAAAAAACATTTTGCAATGCGCTATTGGATACATTATTCCCTGTATAGTCTGCTGGTAACAAAGTGTAAAGAAAAAAATCATAAAGAAATGAAGAACACAATAAAATTGGAAAAGGAACTAACTTTCAACTTTCAAAAGTCTACTTAAGACCCATTTTTTCACTTGTTCTTTTGTAAATTAATTTACTTTCTTTGTAAAGCACTTTGAGCAGTAACTTTTGTTTACTGATTTGGCGCTATATAAGTCTCATTTATTATTATTATAAAGATTACTAAAGGATTATGGAAATTAGTAGTCGCACAAGTCTGTGTGAATTGTTAGTGTTGATTTTTAGCTGTTCATTGCTTGGCAATACTCTCTTTCGATGTGTGAACTTGATAAGTGCATCACTGTTTCCAGTTCAACCGTAATTTCGTACTTAACGTTAATGGCGCAGACACAGATCTGTCACAAAGTCCAAGTAATATAGAATCGTATGTTGGTGTAGGTGAATTGTGTCTTGTGATAGAGCAGGTGTTCAAAAAACAAACACAGTATGCAAATGTTGGGAACGTACTAACTTTCCGCCAGAGATGAAGTTAAGGATTTTCGATATATTGAGCTGCATGCTCCTCTGAAAAGTCAGTATCAATTCTGAACCTTCGCTGGTTAATGAGAAATTGCCCAGATTAAATACAAATTATAAACAGCGTAGGAAACCTCTGTACAATCATTAATATATTTGGGTTTCACTTTTCAGTCTAAACTGTGTGTTGAATTTTTCTATGGATAATAGGCGGATATGAGATAATTTTGCTGGGGTCACCATACAACAAGATAAACACTTTTTTTCCCTCTTTACCACACAGGTGAGGCTAATGAGTCACTATGGAGGCAGTTAGGTTTTCAGAGGTAAGAGTTAGATTTTACTGAAAGAAAAATGATAATCCATACTGATAAAACACCAAATAAAAATTAATAAAAATGATCAGTTGTGTAATACAACAGGAAACTTAAAATTGGGGAGGGTATTTTCTTTTACAAAATATTACTACATATATATATCATATTCTGCATTTCATCAGTTTGGACCCCAAATTTTGTCAAAATGGTTAGACTATCTCCTCCACAGAGTTTGTGTAGGCTTGAATTGGAGACCAAACTCCTTTCTCAAATGAGGAAAAACTACTTTTGACAAGAGAAATTTCATAGTTGACAACTTTCTGTTTTTTTCTAGAATATTTGTTGCCCCAATACAAACAGGTCTTTAAGCCTGTCATAACTATTAAAGCCAAAGATATTGGTCACATTGCTCATCAAAAGTTTGATGGATAGCAGTATGTACAAGATGGCTGTGGCCCGGATAAGATATCACAAGTAGCATTTACTTCGCTTCCTCACTTATCGTTCTCTTCACAACTCTCGCTTCATTGTCGTTTCTAGATTACCGTGGTAACCTTGTTCACCAAACCTACATATTTATTACTGAAAGTACCGATTACAATCGATCCAAAACTAAGGCACACTCCTAGATATTTTTTAACCCAAGTGAAGGGTTAAGGCTAAGGCACACTCCTAGATATTTTTTTAACCAAAGTGAAGGTTAAAGAGCGATGAATCAATAAATTGGTTTGATAATCACCATTTCATCGCCTAGAAACATTTCATGTCAATGTCAGTCCTATGCCATGAGCAGTTTGGGAACTTTAAGCATTTCCACTTTCCACTCGCTATTTGATATTAACCTTGATGTGGCAAGCTATCAACTAAAACTACCTGCAGATCATGATTTTCATATTTTAAGCGATAAATATCGACATCAAACTCAGCGAGCTGCATGCTTGAAGACAACTGCCTTCCAGTGGGTCAATGTTCTGCAATCTTTAATTCGTCTCCTCATTATAATTCTGCAATGCTACCTTACTCTAAAGTGAAGTTATATATAGGAATTGCTATTGATTTCATTCAATGCAAACCTGACCTTGAAATGTGGAAGTTTCTCACATCACCCCTGCAGGGTAGCTATCTGTACCTTAAAACTAGGGAACTTTTTCTATTTAGAGCATTTATAGAGCTTTTTTTTCTGCTGGTCAGCCATGTGATAACCTTGAGGGATTTTTGACTGGCATTCTTCAATCTGAAACGCTTCCATTTCTGTTTTTGCAATTTTGAAAATGTCAAGGTAAACTCAGTTAAAATTGTGGGATCTTTAAAGAAGTGAATTCATTTATAGGGGTCAGAAGGAAAACAAAAAATTGAAATATTTAAAGAGGCTTGATGGGTTTTTATGAAACAGAAATAAATAACAAGATTGGTTTCAGTAAAGAGATTTCCAAAATCCATATTTACTATATATATATATGTCCTGCATTAAGACTGGTGAAGATAATAAAGGCTCACCCCAACTTAAAAGATGTGAATTACATTTTGAAAGTGGTCAGACAGTTGCTGATTTGATTGTATGTAGAATCATCATGGATTGGAAGAGATATCTAACAAAAAGTGAAAAACAAATTTTTAACAGAACTCTTAAAAAAGGCTCCAGCTGTACCCAGTTTTGCTTTAGCTCCCAAAATGCTTGTGGGTCGATTCCTCCGTATTGTTTCCAAATATGCTAGAAAAGTCAAATAATTGCCACTTAACTATAGAAACTTCAACAAGCATTTTATAGGTACCATTGAAGCAATTTCATTCATTGAGATATGAAATTGGCAAATTTCTGCCTTCTCAATACCTGGGAATAAGTTTTGTGGAAGTTTGGAATCTCCATGAAGGCTTTAAAAAAAAAAATTGTTATCAATTAGTAATTGACATTAAAGTTTGGGTCAATACTTAGTACTTTGAAGAAAGAGAGTGTCCCTTTATATGGGTGTCATCTTCTAGTATCATGCTGACTAGTTCATATCTTGGCTCTCAATGGTGGGTACAGTAGTGGTGTCTAGTTAGGGGGTGGTAGGTCACTTTAAAGACCAACTATGGAGACTTTTCGATGAACATAAAATCCCTCCATTTTTCATGTATGTAATCCTTAACTGACTCCAATTACATTGCTGTAATTAACTTTACCAATTTCGGACGTTAAATAAGTGAAAAATGGGACGAAAAGTCAGCTTCTATTTCAGACATTCCTGAAACATTCCTAAGACATCAGGTGACCATGTGACGTCAACGTTTGTATACCTCACTCACAACTATACTTTTAGTGTGTAAAGTCGTATACTTGAGCTGCCAAAAACATGAACGATATTACTCCTTTTTCCTCAAAATGTCACAATTCTGTGTTGTTGGAGGTTGCAGTTATACCTCATCCAACAAAAGCATCAGCTTTTTTAGATTTCCGAGTAAAAGAACCGACGTAAAACGCCGCAGACTTTGGATCAATTTTTTGAGATCCACGAGGAAAGATTTTTCAGCACCCGGAGTATCTCATGCCCATGAGTCCACATGCATGAACCTGCTTCTGTGTATGCTGCAAATGTCTCATTCTGTGAAAATTATATACTGTCGATAGCTGTGTCGGACCATGGTCGGACATAGCTAATGTGAAATTGACCGTAAACACGCCCTGGACGTCCTTACATGTAACATTATATCACGCAATTGACAGTAATATATTTACTGTAAGAGATGACCGTATATATATACCGTGCCAAGGGTATAGCATTGTTAGTACATGTACGGTAGTTAGTTACAACTCTCGCCGGCGTTGGCTCACAGCATGTGTAAATAGCCATGTTAGGATTTATCTATTTCATTTGTTGTATTCCCAGTGGCGTATCCAGGATTTTCTAACCCGGGGGACGCGAATTACTATCTAAGCGGAGCGCCACCATCGGTTGGCGCGCAGCGTACAAGAAAATTTCTGGTTTTGAAACCCCCCAGATCACCGGAAATGACACTTCTCGGGCTTGAAAATGACCAACCAGATGTACACTTTTGCCTGAGAACCAAGTATTTCCCAATAGTTTTTCTTCCCCATCCATAACCTTTTTGAAGATTTTCACCAGTCACACATCATGTTCGACCTCATCGCATCTCCTGTGGATCATTGCTTTTTGTAGGTGATTCTACGTCGCGGCCCACAATACCCGACAGCCCCACTTTTGAAGGTTTTAAGCCCATTTTTCGTTCAGAATTTCAAAATTCACATTTCTCGTGATTAAACTCACTTCAAAACATACCCATAATGTTGCAAAAAATTTCATCTATGGACAACCAATATAGAAAAACCTCCTTCAACCCTTAACAGACCGGTCAAAATTGCACAAGAAGAGGGAAGTATGATGAAGAATGTTGGTCAGGAAATTTTCGAAAATTCAGACACAGTTAATTTATTGGTGTACAAATATTGAAACCTCCTATAACGGCTATTATAAAATTTCGTTGAAGGAAATGAAAAAAATACCAGATATTTCCTAACCGGACACTACACACATAGGTCAAGGAGGCGGGGGGGGGGGGCGGGGGCTAACGAAATATTTCTTTCTGAAAATTCGGGCAATATGCTGAGAATTTTTCGGGCACCTATACTGAAAGAAAAATACATTGCAATGATGTAGCTAAAGGAAATAAATAGTATAAAAATCATATCCTTGGTAATTGAAATAAAGTTCTAAGCTTGGCCGACTAATTCGCCATCAAGGGAGGCGGAAGCACATTTAATCTGGGGGGGGGGCACCGACATCCAAGGGCACTTTGCAGAAATTCGATTTGACTGATGCAGCCTGATATTTAGTACCCTTTATAACTCTTACTGTATTATCTTCTTTGCATATACACATCACTCCCTTAGCGTCCACCCCCCCCCCCCTCAAGGAAAATATGCATACTAGCACTGCAATATCCAATGTGCAAATTGGGAAACAAGGAACAAGTTTTCTTTTGAGACAAAATGAGGTGAAATCATGCTAGTTGCTAATGTAGGAATCTTCCGATTTAGAGTTTATTTCTTGTTAATATCTTAACAAATTTCTTCCATTCAAAATAGCTTTGAGTTTGACCCACAGAAATTCATTAAAAGTCAGGGGCATAGCCAGGATTTGCAAAGTTGTATGCACGACTATCTGAGCGGAGCGCCACCATCGGTTGGCGCGGAGCGTACAAGAAAATTTTTGGTTTTACAAACCCCTCAGATGGCCGGAAACAGCCCTTCTCGAGTGTTCATTCTGGTTCCCTGGCCTCTTGCTAACTTGAAACACCTCAATTTTTCTGTAGAAAAAGGGCACATTTTTAACCTGAGGAAAAGTGGGGGGGGGGCACGTGCCCCCTGTGCCCGCCGGTTCCGCCGCCCTTGTTCGCCATTACTAATGTAAAAGAGAGTTTTGACATAATTGGACCTCCATGCTTTTTCTCCATCTTCATAGGACAATTCGTTGTTTATATGAGCATCCCGCGGTATACTGCGCAACTTTCAGTGACCGTACGGTACATGATGGCATGCGATGTAATAACCGATGCTTGCTTATATGATATTGACATTAACATATTGAACGCGCACGGAGCGCGCGAAAATGTTGGTTATATTTTTCGGGCAAGTCGTTACAGCTCCCCAAATCAAATTGGGCTCCTTCGCCTTTGACTACACACATAGACAGTTTTTGAGGCTGTTCATCCTGAAACGCCATTTTCAATCTCACTGATATGATGTGATATCTGCTGTTTGCTCTACAAATTCGAACAGGCGCGTAGCGAATAATTTGCCAAGGGAGGGCGAAGCCTGTAGGCGAACTATCTAAGCGTAGCGCCGCGAAGCGTACAAGAAAATTTTGGCCGAAAATGCCTCCCAGATCGCTGGAAATGCCACTTCCCATGCCTTGTAAGTTGCATCTAAGCATTTTCTATTTCGAATTTACTATAGCGATATCATAAAAAAAAAATATGCTCGGGGGGGGGGCGGCGGTCGCCCCATTCCCGAAATGCGTCATGTTCCCCGACGACTCGGTCGAGTTCGAGACCAGCCACAGTTGGTTTCATAGCACAATAATGTTTAAGGCGTCCATACACACACACGCGTTATGATAGACCATATATAGTATATATATATATATATATATATATATATATATATATATTTATAGATACATTAGTGAGAGAGGAAAAATAGAAACGTCAAAAATGGAGTTGTCGGTGTAAGGAGTAGGGTGAGGCGCACGCCCCTTCCGAAATCCTCGATCCGTCACTGGCTACCCGGCCATGTGTATATGATAGGGTTCAGCGCTGTAATGATGTCACTGTTCCTCTTTCTCTTCCCGGTGTCTTGGCTTTTATCTTCTACTCCCTCCTTTTCTCCTTTTTCTCTCCTTCTTCTTTTTCTTTTCCCTTCCTTTCTCTCCTCCTCCTCTTTTTTCCCCTCTTTTTTCCTTTTTTCCCCTCTTTTTTCCTTTTTTCTTCTCTTTTTTTTTCTCTCCTCTTTTTCTTACCCGGGGGGCGCGCGCCCCCAACGCCCCCCCCCTGGATACGCACCTGATTCCAGTATCGTGAGTTCGTGATACATGTGTAATATTGTCCGTTCTGTATATTTCAACATCTGCATGGTCCAAGGAGTTGAATAAAAACGGTAGTATGTAGCGATCGGACGTTTTATTTCGTTAGTGACTGTCTTGTGATTGTGGGATGTTAGTACTGGTCAAGGCCTGTTTCACCTAGACCTAACTCTATGGAATTACACAGACTCACGGTAGTTTTTCGCCCAGGATTGAACAAGAAACGTGGATTAGGATATTCACTGCTAAATTTGTTTATTGACAGGATACTTTTTCTGTGTTTGTATACTTTTGGATATTAAAACGAGTAAGTACTATGTAAGTATATTGTACCGTACGGACCTATTGACGCTACGCTATGTAAAAGATGCCTCCATTTGAGTGGAAATTTTGCTAATAAAATAAGCAATTTAACTAAAATTTCTGCTTATAATTGTCTTAAAACTTGTTGTTAACCTTCATGTGTTCTTGTTTTAAGCTAACAGCTTTTCAAACGCTCGAAATTGGAAGTCAAAAACAGTACAATTGTTCGCTATCTGTGTACAAACAGTGCCTATATCAGCGTTTGATTTTCGCGGTATACAAACTTTGACGTCACACGGTGACCAGAGGCTCCTTTGGGTCAATCTCTGTTTTCAGACATTCCAGAGGTTCATGTCATGTGACTACCCAAAATGTCCATTTTCGTGGTCGTTTTTGATGGGTTATAGTAGGTTTTCGAAGATTATTTTTGACACATGTTGATTATGGGTATGTAAACTCCTAAATTAATGGAAAATCTCAACAACAAAAATTGCCTCCATATTTGGTCTTTAATGAGGCCATCTGTGTGGCATTCCATCCTGTCAACAAGTTTCTGCTGATTCGCTGACCTCCCTTGCTTTTTACCTATATTGGAAACTTTTGTAATTACAGGGATTATTTCGTTGCACTGATTACAGGTATTTGGAATATCAAGGTGTGGCTTAATAAGGTTAAGGGGTCAGTTACCATGGCAACTCCTTGGATCTGCCACTGCTGTACATACTGCCACCTCAGATGGTGATGTGTTTTCCTTGGCTTAAACAATATATTCCATATTGAGATCCCTTTAGTTAATTGATCCGTAAGTAAGAGCATTATGTGGGAGAAAATTATAACACCAAGCGCTGCAACTATTGATGAGCCGCAAATGTCGAAAGAAGAATTTTTACCGTCTCAAGAAGAACCGGATGTGCATCTAGAACTGCGTTTTGTTATCGCGATAAACTTTAATCGTCTGTGAAGAGTTATGAACTGCAAGTGTGCATTGCTACATGGTTAAAGAATAAGGAAAGAAGGGTTTCACTGTGATCCTTTCACCCCGGGCCTGTTTGGAATCTTTCATATTGTTCTTTTCCATCTGCGAAGTCTTCACATAGGAAATTTACATTAAGATCATTCATGTTTTGACATTAGTTGGAGAAGAAATTCTCTTTTACATTGTTCAAGTTAAGCTCATTGAAAGTTAACTTGGAGCATGTAGTATCTGTCATGATAATAACATATACATCTATCAGGTCTGTCCATCCATCCATCCTTCCTCCTGTCTATTTATGATCATTCAAACTGTGTAATAGCCCTTTGTGATAGTGGCCCAAACTGGGATATAGTGGCCCAAACCAGGGGAACATTATGAACCATATTTCTTACATTCACAAACTTACAACAAATTCCCTTCAATTTCCCTTTCCCCAGGTTGGACGGTGTGACGTTCGTAGACGGTCTCCGTCTGGTGGCTCCAGATGCGGTCGTGTTTCTCCTCACCATCGTCATCTTCGTGGCGAGCAAGAAATTGGTCGGACCATCTCCCGACGATGTCCAACGACAGGGTGTGGTCATGGAACGACGCCCGCGGAAACACAGCCAGGTAGCGGAGGGTATCACCTGCTTCATCACCATGGCCCTCTTGGCGGCTGCGGGCATCATCGTCCCATCGGCCATCTCCTCTGTCTACTTCTTGAGTCTTCTGATAGTAGCTACCTGGTGGGCCCTCTATATGACCTGGGGTAGGGTCTTTAATGTCCTCCAACTAGTATGGCTCATCTACAGTGGAGCTCACATCATTCTCCTCTATCTGTACCAGTTCCAGTTTTTCCAGGAGGAAATCGACCCCAGCGAATTTGTTGCAAGGTTTGTATCTCTTTTCACAAGTTCGAAAGTGTAGAGTGGAGGTGAAACAAGTATTTCATCCAGACTTTATCATCTGAATCGAATCTGAAAATAAGAATGAGAATAATTAATATTTTGAATCTGAAAAAACGAAAAGAAAAGAAAAACAAACAAAACACAATCTTCATCATCAACCTTTATCTGCACATCTGCAGGGTACTGAATACATTAACTGGAAGGTTTGACTTAAATTTGATGGAGATTTGTTTGGAGGTTTCAATATGTCAAAAGCGACAGGTATAATTATCGACATGTCTTTTTATGCACCGACATGGTATATCAGGAGCTCATGATTATTCATGAGTAGGTTCATTTGTATTAGGCTAGTGAAATAGTATACATAAGATGAGCCCAAACAAAAGTCACAAAGGAGAGGATGAAAATGTTGGTAAAGTGCTAATAGCAGCTTTCAAGTGGAAAAGTAAACTCCACATTTGCATCTGAAAAATAGGTTGAATTTTGTCAGCTATGTGATGGAAAAAGAAAGCAAGTAGAAGAAGTATCAGTTCAGTGCAAACAAATAACAGACTTGAGAAAAAAAAAACTGTACATGTAAAAAATTAACCAATTAATAAATAGCTTGATAAGTTAGCTTCATAAAGCTTTTAAAAAGTATCTGTGACACAACAGATTTAGGTACAGTATTATGGTATTGTCAAATAAACAGGCTTGAAAAAACACACTGTGTATATGTAAAATAATTAACCAATTAATAAATTGCTTTATAAGTTAGCTTCATAAAGCTTTTAAATGTATCTGTGACACAACAGATTTAGTTACAGTATTGTCATCTTTAGAAATAAGTCAATCAAATTACTCTTGCTATGGTGTTTACACGTACCCATGCTTTGTGTTAAAAGCTGTGATAGTCTCAATGCCTGTCCATTTATCACTGCTTAATGATAAAAAGTATCTGTGACACAACATATTTAGATACAGTATTGTCATATTGTCAAATAAACAGGCTTGAAAAAACAAACTATAAGTCAAAAATTGACCAATTAATATATTGCTTTATAAGTTAGCTTCATTAACTTTTAAAAGTATCTGTGACACAACAGATTTTGATACAGTATTGTCGTCTTTAGAAATAAGTCAATCAAAGTACTCTTGCTATGGTGTTTACACGTATCCATGCTTTGTGTTAAAAGCTGTGATAGTCTTGATACCTGTCCATTTATCACCGTGGTTAATGCCTGCTATTAACTGAAGTTGGTATTTAAATTAAAGCCATGCTAACAGAGGTTTTTAATGGTTAAACTGCATACCTGTTTATAATCACCAGTTTATTATTAATAAATCAAATATATCAGCTGACTCAAGGATTTGCTTAATGTGACCTGCCTTAGAATTATCACAGATAATTGACCTTCGTTACCGTGGTAGCGTATATTGACAGCTTGCTAACTACAATATTGAATTTCACCAATGTACAGGAGGATGAAGTATGGCCAAATAGCGTAGGATAACCCAATGTAAAATTTTCACAGCAACAGGTTGACACTGACAATTATGCAGTTTAGGCCTCAACTACCATCAAGAATTTTCCGTTATGCACTTTTTTGTCTGCTAAAGATCAAGTTTAAAATATACTGCACCAAAATAATCTGAATCACACTTGATGCCATACAAGTTATAGTCAGGTAACAGATCATAACATGTCAGTGAGTGTGCTTAATGCCTGATCACCATGGCAACCATTATGGAAGCTGGTAGCTTCCCATTGAAAGCCTCATTTAACTGAGTGCATTAGGTATCGTTGGTTGTTTCATTAGTGATGATACACGCGTAAATGATATCTTGGCGATGTTATCATTTTAATACCTGTATTAACCTGATCTGTCAGTTTTTATCAGCATTTTCAGGAATAGTCGGTAACAGACAGCTTCCTAACAAGCTGAACTTTGATACAGAGTTGACTGATAAAGTACTAGTAGTAGAAGGATGGGAATGATTTTTTTAGTAGCAAGTCATAAATAATGTTGAAATCATATTTATTCATTCATTCATTCATTCCAGTATAAATATAAAATTTACAAAGAGGAGTCAATAAATATGTGAACAGGAAGAATAATTAATATGAAAAGCAAAAAAATATTTATGACTTCACTTATCAGTGGAGGAACTGACCCTATCTACAAGTGAATCATGAAGAAATTTCTGGGAAATTTAGGTTAAAGCAGATCTATTTGCAGTATGAGTTTTGTCTTCATCAAATACCCTTGAACAAAACCTACTTTATTGCTTCGTTGAATGAATGCTACAACAATTTTGGAAAATTTTCAAAATGTATTTCAACCCTAGGTAGAGACCTACCACACTAACATAGTAGAGGTTCCTATTCTAGCCTTCTGGCTGAGCTGTTAGTTGTTCAATGTCAGAAATTTGGAGGATCGTTACTACTATCTGGGAGAAGGTCCAAAACATTTGAACGGAAAACAAATTTCTCAAAGCAGCTTGAGTGAGCCTGATGAGAACTGGAACGTGGCTGTGAAAGGCAGTCTTCTACTTGTGACGAGGGTGATAGCAAAAAAAAAAAAAAAAATGGGCAAATGCTATTGATAGGAAACCATCAAATATTCAAATATGTATTTTATCATTTATAGCAAGGGAAGACTTAGTTTGCAAATGCAATGTGTTAATTTGGATTAAGGGCGGCTATGTTTAATTAGCTCATCAATGCCTCTGTTGTATGCCTGTCTATGTTAGCCAGTGTATGGTAGTAATGCTCCCAATGTGACAGTGTAGGCAAAACAGAAATTAAAAACATATCAATACCTATACATCATTAATAGCCAAACTTTATACCTAAGGTGTCCAAGTTTCCAGGTTTAATGAACTCAAAGGACAGTGAAGAGATCAGCGGTAGTATTAACAAAATTGAGGCATAAAAGACTGCAGTTTTAACAAGAGAAGGACGGGCGGGGCCCGGTGGGATGGGGGCAAGGGGGCTAGGGGGAGGTTTCCATGTGACTATCCATAGTCTCCTTTCATCTGTTCAGATTCTGCTAAAAAAGGCAAATGTTCTGCCTCAATTTGTGAAACTTTGTCTTTTGTTCACGAGTTAGCTGTATGAATGTTGATAGTTCAGTGCAACAGTGGGTACAATATAGTCCTGCCCTTCCTCAGTGTAATAATTAATTCTACTACAACAGCATTGTATTCATATATGAACTACAGTTTGTTGTCCCCCTCTGGGCAATATTTTATTTTGTAGTGAAATTCTGGGGTAACTACCCCACAGACCGTTTATAATTCTCACCACGTGCACTCCATCTATGTTTAAAGCTGATCTTTACCAGATGCAGGGGGGTAGGAACTGGGAGCACGTACCCCCCCCACTTTTTCCAAAATAGCAAATATGACCTACTGGCAAATAAAATGTGCCCCTTTGATGAAGAACTGTCTTTTTGGATATCTTAAGCCTTTGTTAAGTTAATATTTTATTTTAATTATTCACATGCACCATGATAGTATTGATAGCATACTAACACATATATATTTAACCTGATATGGCCGGTGTGTATCGGTTTATAGCATAACGAGTGGTATTTGTGGAATGATAAAGTGCCCCTCTGATGTTGTGCCCCCCCACTTTTTTGAAGCTTCCTACCCCCCTGACCAGATGACTGTTAAAAGCTCAATTATAGTTGAGTTTCACAATCAAACTGCAAAATAGCAATGATACCATGCATAATTATATCAACTATACACAGTATAAAGTTTGATTAATGTATTTGCTAGGATCTGAATTGTAAGGAAAAACCAGTAAAAACTGGTGAAAACCAGAAAAACAGGACTATTCCTCAAATAATGTCAGCTGCAACAGCCTGTACAAACAAGCATCATTTTCATCTCTCTGTTCCCACTAGTGTGCATTTAAAAGCATAAAAACATAATTCAACATGGTTTTCTCTAAACACTGCCAATGAAGCGTCTGGACTCCATCAAACAAGATCTATGGAAGATTGTCACCCAAAATCGTGACTGTGAACAGTATCACGTTTCTAATCTTCATAACCCAATCCAAAAAATTAAATTGTCACTCTGGTGGATGAGATGAATGTCTTCTTCTAAATTAATTATGGCTTGTTACAAGTTAAAGGGGATAGTCAGTGTAGAGTGAAGTGTCTGCAAACTTAAAGTCCTTATATAATACATATCCACTCTTTGTTTTGATTTCTGAATAACATAATCAGGGGTTTTCATTCAGAGGAGGATAGTAAAATTGGGATTGAGAATATAATTACATAGCAGATATAAACCCCATCCTTACCCCTGCACCCCCCCCCCCCCTGCAAACTCAACATTCTAATAAAAATGTGCTTAAATTTTACATGGGATTTACTGCATTCCTCTCCTATCTACCTGTCTCCTCTCTATGTTAGCACTTTCCCATCTACCTGGCTACAAATTGAAAACAATTTTCCATTGAGCCACTTTTCACAATTTATGTACCTTCTGTTTCTCCTGAAACCTCCATTATTCCTCTGTGGAGTTGTTAATTTTCTTAATTACCATGTACAATCCAGTTATTCTAATGAATCTAAGCTAATGACTGCAGAAGTATGTCATAATTAGAAGCAATTCAATTAAAAAAAATTTTTGTATGACATGAACAAAATGTGTAATAAAAATAATTGAGCCAAATGTTAAATTACAACCTTCCCTGGGCAATGTGCACGAGCGGAAAATAAAAGTGCTTAATGTCGAGGTGAGAGCAACAAACAGGAAGTAGTAGGAAGGAAAGACTTAACGAGCAACTACGAGAGAAAACATACAGAGAAGTTGTCATAGTTTCCATCAAAATGTTAACCTTTGAAATATTAAAAGTCAGTTTATAAGTTTTTTTATTGAAATATCGTATAAAGGGGAGGAAGAAGTCACTCGTATTGGATGTGAAGAAAACAGTAAAAATGCCCCCAAAAAAATGCATTATTGATTAATAAAAGAGAAAGAAAAGGAAAACAAGACCAAGTGTCATATAGGGGTGAAGGTGGGTTGGGTGGGTGTACAGAAGGGGTCAAATTGCATAACTAGTGAGTGGGCTGTACAGTCTATGACTTAACACACAAGAATCTGGGAACCTGTAATAAATGGATCGTTTGATGCCAAACTGATTTCAGAAAAAGTTAATCAAAGACGTTAATAGCCGCTGACAAATGCGACATCCAGAAAAAGCTCCCGACCAGCTTGAATTTTCTGGACATGGCCAAAACTTCAGTTTCTGGGAAGTCGTTTTTTTTGGTTCCAGATTAGGAAAAACCTGATGTTTGAGCCGTGATCATTTACCGTTGCCCGAAAGATGAATATTGGTGCATCCTCCACGTCGTCAATTTCATCTTCTCAACTCTCTTCTTGACGTCTTTTCACACACAGGTTGGTCGGCTTGACTAGTATCGTGGACGCAGAATGCACCCCAGGTGTAGATCCACGTGCCATGGCCTTCGTGAAAGGACAGATTTGGCCGATTTATGCGAACCCCGGTGTCCTCTTTCTCTTTTATTGGTACGTGGGCCTTCAAGTTCGATCGTGGATGGATGGACCTGTAAGTATCCCCGGGTTTTTTTTCTTGCTCATCCTTCATCTTCTCTTCACAGATATCATGTTTGTATCTATAAATATGATAGATGTATACATATATAAATTAATAATAAAAGTTAATTTATAAATTGTACGTGTACAGTACACGGCCAAAACGAGCGATTCAAAAGAGATTTGATTTGATATGCAGCGAAACTCTTGGAAATGACAAGGTCCCAAAACATCAAAGTCAACTTAAAATACTAATTTAAGATGAAAAGAAAAAAATGGAATATATTGGTCAAGTTCATTTCTTTTTTCCTGGTGCTATAGATTTCCAATAAGAAGGATTTTGGCATTTATGATGGTCATGAAAGATAATAACAACTGTGATAAAGTTCTCCATCCCCCTCCCCCACCCCTTATGTATAGTTAGTGATATCGCTTGCTGTGTTGTTAAAGGCATATCCTACTACCAAATGGAAACTTGTTTTTGTTTGACTTGTAATTGCCGTGTAATTATTTGCATGGGGCGGTCAAATAAATTGTATCAAAACTTACCTAAACTCTCAGCAGAAAGGAGATGATACCAATTTAAATGAGGCACAAAATGGCAAAGCCAATGGGGTAAGTTTTTGGAATTCTTCACGTTTCAGAATTTCTCCTATGGAATGCTTCCATGCACCGCTAAAAGTAGTCGCTTTTTATCGTATTAACAAAAACTCCTTATATTACCGCATATTTTATTGTTCTCAAGGTGACGAAACTTGTCAAAGCCTTTTAATTTTTTCGATCCTTCCGTAGCCAGTTTCCTCAGACTCTAACGATCCCTTTACCTCAAATGCGTATTTCTAAATTCCAGCACTGATTGTGGACAACTATCTGTGGCTTTCAGTGAGCCTTGCGTGTAGATAGCTTCTCAAATTTGAAGCAAAGTTTTAAGGAGTAACTGTGCCCCCAAATCTGTCCACCCTTGAGAACCATTGTATTGAACTTCATATGATCTAATTTGCGGGATAACTTCCCAAATTACTTTGTATTGTGTCGAAAAGCATCCCTGCATTAAATTTTGGGAATTTGACAAGCAATGGACTAGCTTGATTTTGACAAGTTTAAGGCACTATCATGATTTTCTTCTTTCTAGCATTATCTTTCATTTTTTGTTTCACCACCTGTTTAAGATATTCTTGTGCGTTCTTCAAAATATGCGGTAGCTTTACTCATGGATCAAAACACAGAGTAAGCGGAGCAAACTGCTCCTCATACATCATAGCACATATTAACAAAACTTTCACCAGAAAAATAAAAGATAATTTTTTTTTTCATGAGCATGAAAAATGAGGATGTGACTTTCCATGATCAACATTTTTCCTAGAGGAAAAAAATAATTCAGTCAAAATTTGGCTCTGTTTTAACAAACAATAGGATGATGCTCATCAAATGCCTCCAATTTCTTAAAACTATGAAATTTTTTTGGTCTACAATGTGATCTAGTAGGACTATGTTAGTTGTATGTCTGCAGTTTTGCTGGTAGAAAAATTAGGTCAAGATAAAGAGAGACTTTGAGTTTATTTAAAGAAGCACAGATGTTTATATCTTGTTGGTTTGTTCCCGATGCACGTTGTTGCAGTTCATCATATATATTTAGTTTCATTTGAAATGAACTGTGATACGTACTTGTCGAGAGAGGGAAGGCATGTACAGAAATACCTACAAAATAACCGTCATTTTATATTTTTTATAGCGTTTTACAAAAAGGGACATCTCAGAGCACTTTTACATGGGACTAGAGCAAAAAGTAAATAGATTAATAATAATAATAATAATAAATGAGACTTATATAGCGCCAAATCAGTAAAGAAAAGTCACTGCTCAAGGCGCTTTACAAAGAAAGTAAATACATAAGAGTAATGCAAGGAGTAACATAGTCAAATTAGCAAAATTAACGAATTAAGAAAAGGAATTAAACTAATATAAGAAAGGTTAAAAAAAATGTGAACAAGGTTCAGTCGTTTACTTACATGATGAAAGGAGTGGCTTTGAGTTTTCCAAGTATTTCATGTTATTTAATGCTCTGTTAAATTGTCCCAGTATTTGAAACTAAAATGTTTTCACTTGGCTTGTAGGATGTCGTGGTTACGATTAAGTTAAATCATGTAGGTGGGTTTGATAATTAGACTGCAAAATTTTCAATCCCTCCAGAAAATTGGATACTTCCGAATAATCCCACCAAAGCATGACACTATTTGGAAGGGGTTATACTGTATGATGGATGAACTTGTGTATGAGGGTGTCATGGTTTCATACTTAAAACTTTGAAACCCGTAAAACAATCCCGAACAATCCAATTTTGAGATTTAGAAAAGGAAACTGTGTAGCCTTTATGTTAGCCATCCTATCCAGAATTAAATTTCATAAATTTTATGTTTTCTATGAACATTGTTGTATTAATTACGGTTTTGCTCAATTTTATTGAATTTATGACTCCCGCCAGTTGGAGCCTTTGATGGTCAGTGCCAAGTTTTTTTTTTCCTTCTTATTCTTCTCCCATTCAGCTGCGTTGTGTTTATTTTGTTTTGGCGGGAAACTTTGATTGTTCCTGTTTTGTTTACGGGGAAGTTGATGGTGTTTTTGTTTTCTTTGGTAGTTTGTTCTGATTTTTAGTTGGGGAGTTTGGTTTAATGGTTAAACATTAACAGAGAAGAGGAGTGGGGAAGGTATTAAGCAAAGCATTGCCAATATACAATGAACATGCATGAAATTCAGTAAATGAGCAGTTTTCTAATATCCTACTCAGCCCTTCTATCAAATATGGTGTCTAACTGCCCTCCAAAAAGTTCTGGCAAGGAAACAGATTTTTTTTGCTGCTGGTGAGGGTAAAATTCAAGAATGGTTTATGACCTCACATATCTGTCTCTGCTGGTTACATTCATGTCATGACAAACATGAATGTATGTTTCTAAATTCTATGTATACCATTTGTCATAGAGAAAGTTACCACTATGAGCTTTCAGATCATTTTCTCTTAGCCTCTTTAAGGATCAGTATGGTGAAACATTGTCTGACTTCTGGTGCCCAGGTTTTAACCCTTAAAATATGCTAGAATGTCAAGGAATGGTCAGAAACATGTTTTATCTCCACAGTCATTCAAAAGTCAATTTCTCTCACAGAGGTATTTTATTTTCTAATTGTCTGGAAATATGGTTGGATGGCCGGGATCTTTAGTAAAGTTTTTAAGTGGATGTCTTAAGATCGAGGGGCTAAAATTGTTGGACAATACTGTCATTCTTTCAAAACTATATCGGGTGCATGGAAAGGTGTTTGTACATTTTAGTGTCCTTAAAAGGAGTATTTTGAAAGTATCAATAACTTGAGGGCATCATGTCTGTGTAAGTGTAGCACTAGAGAATGTGAAAGTGTAACAGTCAGTTGACTCTCAAAAACATGTTTTTTTTTACTTTCTCAGACAAACAGTGGTTACGTTTGCTTCTAGTTTCATTGGAATCTTCTTTCTCTATTAACTTTTTTTTTTTATTTGTGCCTGTGTGGAGGGATCTGTGTGTCATTTGTACTTCTTCATGGTTTCACCTTGGCAAGTGACATAAAACAAACATGTCAATCTTTGTTGGGTTTAATATATATATCACATTTGCTAGAAGAAAGAGAAAACAATAGAAAATTTCTCAGCAGTTGCAGCATTATCATCTGGTTGCATTGCTAATTAATGCCTGGTGAATACTGACATCCTGTTAATAATTGTTGTATGAGGAAAGGTACAGTAAGGTACTGTATTGATGTATTCAGGTGGTAGAGAGGAGTTAGTAAAGGGCGAATCAATGGCTCTTGCAACCTATAAAGTCACATGAACTCCAGGTATATTGTGATCTAATATTTGTGAAGACCTCCAACGAATAGTTTCAGTAAACTTTCTATACAAAACAACAAACTATTTTCTTTTTTCGTGCAGAAAACGCAAACGGCGGTGTTCTCGCGCTAACTTAGCCTTTGAACAGCAGTTTATTATATTACTAGATGATTTCCTTTTGGTTCCCATTGGCACTTGTTTTCTATAAGTTTCGGTTTCGGTTTGGTATGATCATTAACTATCTAATTAGTAATGACTAATTCCTAGAAACAAAAGAAAGAGCTGTTTGGCAGCATTCACAGATTGCAAAAGCATTAAAATATTAGTATTTTTGCTACATCAGCGCAAGATGTGCTTATAGTGAGAAATTGGGTAGCGCAAAGTATCGAACATATTTTACTGCAAGTGAAATAGATACTATTGTCAGGTAAAACAGTTTTTAGGCTAGCCTAGTTGTATATGCAAAATATCCCACACTATAGCACTCATACTACTCATATGGTTGCCGTGGGCATGGACAGCCGTAGATTTCTTTTCCGAATGATTACCGCCTGGTTAGCCTCTTGCCCCTGTTGTCAACTCTGTGAAAATCCACCCCAGGTTTCTCTCTTGAGTAGCCTCACTGCTGTATAATTTAGTCCTGATGCAACTAGTAGATAACGAATGGAGATGGTTGATAGTCGAATAATAGTAACGGCTAATTACTCATCACAGCCCGTCAGTATGCTGTGTAGTTAAGTGTTAAGGAAGCACTCGGTATGTATTAGACTGACTCTCTGATAACTGAGTGTGTGTGTGTGTCACAGATAGTGGTACCAAACTGCGTTAGCCGTGCTACGAGATGAGTTGAAGTGTTTCCTTGGGGCCTAGACGAGGACTCTCTAGAGGATGTTTTGTGTCTCTTTAGGTCCTCCTACAAGCAAGAACTTGCGAAGAAGCCAGCATTGGCTTATCAAAGCTGCAAGCTGACTGAAGTCAGTCTGTTAGATCATATTTAACGTCCATGATTATGAATTGTCAACAACTCTGTAACTGGATGACATACATTAATGAGTGAAAATGTTGAAATGTTACAACCTAACCCAAACTACCTTTAAAGAGCTATTCCCTGCAGCTATCCCATCTAGCTATCATATTTAGCTATCCCCGTTAGCTATCATATTTAGTTATCCCATCTAGCTGTCATATTTAGCTATCCCATTAACTGTCATACTTAGCTATCCATTTATAGCTATCATATTTAGTCATCCCATTTAGCTATCATATTTAGCTATCCCCTTATCCTATCCCCTTAAGCTATCTTTTCAGTTTCTAGATTAGACCTATCCTCGTGTTTTAGACTGACCATTGTTTTCATACAAACGTATCAATTTACTAAAGCAACCCTTCTTAAAACAGTGACCCTAGTCCTCCTGTGACCTCCCACTATTAAACTACTAGTACCCCGACTACTAGCGCTATGCAACAGTTTCTACCTGTCATAACAGGAAATAGAGTTTGTAGGATATATTTAACATGTCGGCTTTCTAATCATGAAAGTTATAACCGGTTGCCTAATTAATAACTTCCTCTTCTCCCTGTGTGTGTCAATTGATACCTTTTAACTTTCTCCTCTATCAAGATTTGTTACCTTAGATATCCTACCCAGTTTCATACGGAAGCAGGACACTTCGCCCAACAACCAATTCGCCCAACTGCCATTTCGCCCAACCTTACCATTTCGCCCAACCAGCCTGGTCATTTCGCCCAACCAGCCTGGTCATTTCGCCCAACCAGCCTGGTCATTTCGCCCAACCAGCCTGGTCATTTCGCCCAACCAGTCTGGTCATTTCGCCCAACCTTGAATAAATATGATATTTCAAAAGGAAACGTTCGGGAATTGTTAACGTTACAGGATACGAACCGAATACTAAGGAGACTTGAGGATTGATCAGTGTGTTAGGGGTTAGGTTTGATAGTAAACGTTCGAATATTAAGGAATATTAAGGAAACTTGAAGTCCTTTACTTTGTATAACTTAAGTAAGGAAACGTTCGGGAATTTTTAACGTTACAGGATACGAACCGAATATTAAGGAATCTTGAGGATGGATCAGTGTTTTATGGGTTAGGTTTGATAGGTTTGATATAGTAAACGTTCGGGAATTGTTAACGTTACGGGATACGAACCGAGTATTAAGGAAACTTGAAGTCGTGGTTAAATTGATTACATATGTGATTACATATGTGGTTACATTGATAAAGTGGTTACATTGATTAAATATAGTCATTCAATATTACGGACGGGTTTTATATTTTTTTTTTTCAATTTAATAAGGAAACGTCCGGAATTGTTAGTCAATAGGATGGATCAGTGTTTTAGGGGTTAGGTTTGATAAGTTTTTATGAAGACCGATTCCCCCGTGTTTGTATAATAATATAACTTTCATTGTATGCGTAAACGCCTAAAGAGTTGTAATCCTCCCATTAAATCCGAAATAACTGCTCAGACTCCGATCGATATCGAGCGGACCTCACTTTTTTATTTACCTATTACGAAGTAACCTAACCCAAAATAAATCAAATTGAACTAGTGGAATAGAAAAAGTAATATTATTCTGACTGAATATTAGTAAAAATAAGGTTGGGCGAAATGACCAACACGGTTGGGCGAAATGACCATGCTGGTTGGGCGAAATGACTATGATGGTTGGGCGAAATGACCAGGCTGGTTGGGCGAAATGACCAGGCTGGTTGGGCGAAATGACCAGGCTGGTTGGGCGAAATGGCAGTTGGGCGAAATGGTTGTTGGATGAAGTGACTAGAAAGCTTTCATACCATGGCTGTTTATCTAGAGTTTACAACTCATGGCCGGATTAGTTGCATTTTGGGTAGAATAATCTGGTGGAATCACTCTCAGATTTATGTAAAGATAAGAAACCATAATAATTATAATATATATATCTGTTACATGGGTCCATTAAAACCAGGAAAGATGAAATTAGGTATTGACCTTCAAACCTGTGGTAAGGAAGGGAGGTTTCAGTCGGGACACTGAGGCTTGTTTGCCAAATGAACTGTGAAGGACATTGTTGTTGCTAAGAACATTTGCAATGTTTTTGTTATAAATTTGGAAGGAGTACATGATACTCTTGTTTCAAAGAGCCTCTTAGTTCATATACACACTTGCCTGCACTCTTTAATCTTTGATGGCACTATTAGGCACTCCCTCACTTCTTCTACAAGACAAATACTCATTCATGCTAAATAGATCCTGAGTGTTCACACTGCAACGTATGTTAAATTAATTTAAATATATAAAGTTGTTATTTGTGGGAAGGTCATTGATGAAACCTACTAATCTTTGTATTGTACTATTTTATCAACAAACTTGTTAAATTTGTGTTTGGTTTTGCTGATCACCTGCAACCGTGAGCATAAAAATTCTCTCAAATAAACAGAAGCACTAAATGCCGCTCAGTGCGAAACACAAGCTAATTACAATATGCTTCTACCAAGGAGAGAGAAACACTGCTTCTGAGATGTGATGAATCAATTAAGAAAAGAACA
This sequence comes from Apostichopus japonicus, assembly GCF_037975245.1. NCBI lineage: Eukaryota > Metazoa > Echinodermata > Holothuroidea > Aspidochirotida > Stichopodidae > Apostichopus > Apostichopus japonicus. The sequence continues at coordinate 23,708,433 of NC_092563.1, read as the reverse complement.
CTTCTTGAAGGTGTTATACCTGTAAAACCAATCAAGCATATCCCCAAGAATGTATTTAAAGGGGCTTTCTGACTTGGGAAGTCAGTTTTGCCAAACCTGAGTATTACTCAAGAGTAAGGTTGGAAATTGGCAACTTATCAAACTAATTAAGAAGCCCTCTTAGATTTTCCCACCAAGATGAATGTTTCATGAGTGTTTGATGAATGCAATTAATTGGATAGTCAACACTTCGTTGCCCAGATACAATTCCATGACAGTATTAATCACAGAAAGCCATTAATTATTAATCATTATTAAGCACAGAAAATTAAAACAAAAACAGTTGAAAATTTCAAAGGGTCTCAGTCACTTTACCACATTAAAGAAAATTTACCATGCAAGCTAATAAACTTCAGTTTTATGGGATCTTAAAATTGAATGACATGAAGAAATTTTCTCTAGTCTCATCATTTTGTGCTAGCCACCACTTAGCATCACTTTGTGCTTTAAACATTACTTCATATAAGATACTTGGTTGTCATCAAATCATTTTAGTACACATCAAATAACTTTAGTACACATCAATCACTTTAGCACACTTCAAATCACAGTAATACACTTCAGACCACTTTAATACACTTCAATTGAATAACACCTTTACACGGTATTTACAACAACAAAAAATCAAGGATGACAAATGCTTTTGAATGTCATTCAGTGGTACATATGCTATATAGTATATATATGAAGTAAAAAACAGAACATGTTTTTGGTTGAGTAATTTAGAATATATTAAACCTTGAAAATTGCTTAACATTGATAAACATTTATGTCTACACTGACAAGTCCACATCATTACAAACTATCAAGTAACAGCCTTAAAGGACCATCTTAGAAATTAAACATATTTTTAAAGGTGAATATTTCAAAAAACAGAACATCTGTAGAAACTTTACTAGCACTCAATTTTGTTTTTATGATAAAAACATATCAAATCTTAAGTTCATCCTTAAAAGTCATCTTTATAAGATCTCTTTATCGTCCTTTCATTGCCTTTCATCTGCAGGCTTTTTGAACTTTTCAAAGTAGTTTCATAAGACAAGTAAAAACTACATATATTACTACACATATACAGACGCACAGCAGTGCAACCATGCCTGATGACTCAGCTGGTTTGCCAAACCATAGTTTGATACACTTCACTTAAGTTCATTTCGAGACGACTTCATTTTGCGCTTCTATCAGTTCCATTGGTAGCCAATAATGACTTCACCGTTGGGTACCACTTTTGGACGGGCACTGTGATATAACACTCTGGTATGTCGGTACCTACCGTTGTACCGAACCCTCGAAGGCTATTACATTATATTTGTGTAATGGAGCTTAGCATCCTTCTAGTGGTATAAGCCTTTATGATGGTATATGAGAAAATATTGTGTGATGAAAAGTTTAGATCATACCTTTTAACCAAAGTGCAAATTAACAGTTATGTATACTGTATATTTAATACAGGAAGAATAGTTTGCCCAAGTTTAATGTATTGTTGTGGGGGCGGGGGGGGGGGGGTTATAAAGGAGGGAGGGAAACTTAAAAAGTGATTGTTCATTTTTGGGAAGAAACAAGATTACTCTGGTAAATAGTAATCAAGCCAATCAAAAAGATGAAATTGGAGGTATTATATGGTTGTCCAAACCTTGGTATTATATCAGCTCCTTGGGGGTATAGTAAAGAAACCCCAGATGTAATTCAAAAAAATTTAAAAAGTGATAGTTCATTTTTGGGAATAAAAAAGATTACTCTGGTATAGTACTCAAGCCAATCAAAAGGAGGAATAAATTGGAGGTAATATATGGTTGTCCAAACCTCGGTATCATATCAGCTCCTTGGGGGTATCGTAAAGAAACCCCAGATGTAATTCAAATGTTTATTTCCTGCAAAGTAAGAGGAAAAATGGGAGAAAAGAAAATGAGATATATTTTAAGACATGTGAGGAGTATAGAACATAAAATAATGACAATCAAGGAAGGGTTATTTTTTGTTATTGTGGTAATATTAGCTGGAACTGAATTTAGGTAAAACATTTGTTACATTCAGTGCATCTTGCTGTAAAGTACCTTTTTTGATTCGTTCACCATTTTTGGAATTTCAACCACACCAACTTGGGTTTTACTCAAACTGTGATTAAATTTTTGTGCAACAAAGACACACTTTCATTGATTTCTCTTCTCCAAATGAATCTTTTAGCTAGCTTGTCATTCATCATTCACTCCACTGAATATGTTTCCCAGATACTTTGTTAAGCTCTTTCACACGCAAACATGAAGCAGTTTGGACATTTTCAAAATGTTCAAAATGTTCTTTCTTTTACGTGAAAGAATTGCTGATAAGAAAATGACAATGTATGGTACTCTCATTTTTAGTATCGAGTTGTATATTATAAAAATGACAAAGATCTGCAGGTTAATAATTTGCTATCATCATGTGTAATATGCAAAGTGTAGGTGTAGCCTGTGCTGTTGTAGTATTACTGACCATGTGCGGTCATTACAATTTCGAAGCAAACATGTATTAAAGCAGTTTATGTTTCTTGAGCGTGATAAGAAGATACATATTCAATAGAAAAATAACTGAGTTAAACCTGTTAATGTAATTTGTAATAGCTATCTAGTGTAAAACTTAACCAATGTTTGACAACATTGTAAACCATAATACCATAAACTTGCATCAAAAGCAGATTGAGGGGTGTGTCATTTGACAAGATAGGACGTCATATTAAAGCTTATGAGAATATTCTTCAATTATAGAAACATTTTGAAATACAAAAATTACTTTAAATCCTCCAAAACCAGGACCCGAAGGAACCAGTAATGCTTGTCTCCTTTGCTGCAAGCACCGATGCATTATTACCAACGGATAGCTTAAATTCGGTGAGTTTTGGAAGAAATGTCCCTGAATTTGGTCAAACATTGACCAGAGCTGGGCAAAATTAACCATTTTGCCATCCTGTCAATTCTCTTCAGACAACATTGCTGTTACCATAGCAACCGGTTTATGAGCTTTCTTCATCGCTACAATGTTATGCTTGTGCTCCTGGTTCTGCTAACACATATCAAAATGGATCAATGGAATTAGATATTAGATATTAATATCTATGTATTTCAGAATTCAAGTGCAAAATGTTCAGTTTAGCAACATTAACATTGAGGAAAAAGGAAGTTGTAGATAACCAGGTAATAGTTTGTTTTGTGAAAGTCAAAGTCTGTTCATTGCTAATGTTGCTTTTCCCTACACTAAGTGCTACTTTTCACACATTTTCTTGGCAGCAGTGCTGGGTTATTCAATAGGTAGAAAAGGCAAGTGCCAGTGCCTAGGCCCTCCTAACCCCCCCCCCCACCCACTTTCGGGAGGTCCTGAGGTCTGTAGGGACATCTATGAAACTGTTAGGCAAGATATGCAAACTTTCTACAATTTTCAAAGTGCCAAGAAAACTTATGGGGGGGGGGGGGGTTAGGGGAAAGATATTGGTGCCTTAGGGCCTGAGGTGCTGTTTGGCAGCTTACTTGTTATTATGGTACTCAGAAGATAATAAAAGAAAAGAAGAAATACTACTTTGAGAGCTGCTTCCTGATATACTTCCTGCATCTAATGCCTCTCATTGCTGTATGCTGGGTTGAGCCTGCCACTGTTTGGGTATCTACTGGACTTGTAGTACTAGTACCACAGCAAGAGTATGAGTAGAATGGACCTTGTTATGAGAGTAAAGGTGCAAATACCCCTTGGTATTAGTTACCATTGGTATGAGTACAACTACAAGAACCCCTTTGGTATGAGGACAAGTGCAAGTACCCCTTGGTATGAGTACGAGTACCTCTTTGTTATGAGTAAACCTACAAGAACCCCTTGGTATGAGTTAGAGTACCCCTTGTTATAACTTATAAGTTCAACTACCCGCATCCCTTGGAATGAGTACAGTGCAAGTATCCCTTGGAAAGAATGCAAGTATAAGTACCCCTTGGATTGTGTACAACTACGAGTACACTTCATCTTGCACTTGTGTCTAAACTAGGTTTTCAAAATGCCTGGAGTATTAGTACTGGTATCAGTCCACCAGGGCAAGTACAACTGTGCTAGAATACCAAGTACAAATATGGACTTGCTACAAGTCTTTTGGTACCAGATCATGGAGATTAAGAGCAAGATTAAAATAAATGGATTAAAATAATTTGTTTATTAGTTTTTCAGAGTGGCACCCTGAAATCATGATATTCTTACATATAAATGTTAAGGATACTCAATGAAAAAGTTCCTTAGAGAATATCATGATAATACAAACAAAACTTTCTCTATTGGATTGTGAACAACTCCCGAGTTGTGAAACGGTTGAAACCAGCTAATGAATATTTACTATCTTGTTTGGTAAATTACTGAACCTTACCTTATATTGATGTACTGTACCCAGCTAGGACTTTCTTGTAATATTTTTTTGTGCCACTAGCTGTCATACAAAGGCATGTGTTACAAAAATCCCAACTTTCATATGAGCAATAGATTCATTATATTATACAATATATGACCTGTATCCAGAAACATTCGCTAATATGGTACTTAAACAGCAATATATAAAAACCAATATTATAATCTAGTGCATTGCCTCATTTTATTTCATCATTATTACTGTCTTTATCTTATATCGATGATGTGTAATGCTGACAGCTTACATACGTATGCTCCTAAAGAAAGGGACGATTTTGCCTTAAAATTTGCTTTCATACCAAGTTCACATACAATCTGAACTGTGCTTCAGCCACGTGTGCACATGGATCACATATATATGGTAGCTTTGTGCTTTACTGTAATAGCCCAAAATGGCTGCTGCTTCAGTTTTTAATGTACATTTGTGAAGAAACTAGACACTGCTTCTCAACTTTAACAAGTAGCACAATGAGATTTGAAGTTGCGTCGATTGCTATCTAGGGGAGAACTTGCCATGGGTATTGATAAGGAGCTGTGGGAGAATATTAGGAGGGGGGGGGCGAGGGAGGGATGCGGGTGGAGTTACAGAGAATTTTGTTTTCAGCGTCTGTACATATGGTTCCTTCATATAAAACTTTTGAGTTCACATTTCATTGTCAACGTACTTCTGAATTGCCCCAATTTTTTTAATTTTTTTTTTATAAAATCATTCATTCAGTGCCTTATATACCATCCACCCAAATTCTAATTTACTGCCAATTTTTTATAAATTTACAAAATCACCTATCCAGTGCCCTTTTTGTCTTTACTCCTTTTGTATAATTTAAATAATCCATTTAGAACTTTAACATTCCCAACCTCTCTAACCTCAAATAACAGTACATCCACCAATCACCATCAGTACCATGTTAATAGATGCTAAAACCAGTCGGTTTGTGTCATTAACTCTAAGACCTGTCATAATAAAACTCTTCACATATTATTTGACATTAACTTGTATATAGGAATGAATGTATATTGAGTTTCTCATGATATAAGTGCATGTCATCGCTATCTGTCACCTGTTAAAGCTACGACCATGCTTCAAACAAAAAAAAACAAAAAAAACAGCAGAACGTATGGTACATTTTTGGGAACATCTTATTAAGTTTTATTCAAATCTATAAGTTGGTATTGGCTGGTAGATAATTATGGTTTATGATATTTCATTCCAGTAAACTATTAATTTCTCTGATACTTTCGATATGGCGAAGGAGGCATTAAGTTTAATGTGGCGATTGGTTGCTGCTATTCCCATCCCAGTCAACTGTGGGGTGGGGAGGGGGGTTGACAGAAATGAAATTCTTATTTGATAAAGAAGTTGGAACGGTTTCTTTCAGTTGGGATTCCCTACCAAGAAATATTTACATGATGCTTTAATAATAGTATTAATAATAGTGACAATAATAATATTTTAGAATGTTAAAAGGGGTTGGGGGGGGGGGAATGGTGCAATGAGTAGATGGATTTATAGATTAGTAGAGGCAACCAAGTGATTCTTAGACCTAAACTCTAAAAGGAATTAGAAAATCATTAATTAAGCTATATAGTTTCTCCAACTAACTCATTGTAATCCTTGATGAATGTTAATGAATCATAATTAACAGTATATATATATTTGTATCTCTATTTGTTTGTCCATGTCATTTTATTTCATCTTTAATCATAACAGGAGTATGTGGAATCACCAAGAAGCCCAAAGAAGAAGAAGAACAAGAAAAAGAAGAAGGGTGAATTGGAGGTAAAAAAGGAAAAGGAAACATTGCTAAATTTCGTTCAAATTTTAAAAATCACTATTTTAAGACATCTATGTCTTACATTTTCTAAATATTCAGAAAAGATTCCCAAAGGTTTCAATATTTTTTTAGTAGAATTATACAACATTTCATGACTTTTCTCCCTGCATGGTAATTTTTTTTTTATATTTGACATCTGAGGTTCATAAATTTTTGCTGCATCGCGGCGGCTTCACGTGTTTGTATGTAACGTTCAGCTTACATACTTGTGTATGCCCACAAGCTTTCATCGTTTATTTATGTATTTTAAAGGTGGGCTGAAGATTATTCTGTCTTTAAGATTACTTTATAGTTTTTGTGTTGTTGATCAATCACAAGTAGCACGTCCATCTGGTTCATCTGTTAAAATATTCTTTTTACAATGCTAAAGTTTGAAGAAGCTTCATGAGTCGGTTCTGATTCATTAATGTATTCTAAAATGCTCTCAAAATGTAGTTCATTGGCTTAAGTAGTCTTTCTGAAGTTTATTTCCAAAAAAAAAAAAAAAATGAAAATAAAAAAATATCTGGAAAGTTTTCCATTTCTGTGCTGCCTGACGTGTCATTTAATACAGAAAGTGTCTGGGAGGAGAAAATGTTGAGGATTTAATTAAAATTCATTAATAACTAGCTGGTAAACATTCATGTGCCAGGGAAAAACAAAAAACAAATTGAGCAATGCTAGGTATAGGTTTTGTCAAACTGCTGACCGAACAAGATTCTTTAACTGTAACCCTGTTATCATATTTGCCAGATGGCGTAACAAAAAAAAAACTGGTTTTGGAATAAGTGTGGTGGGGTTGGGTAGGGAGGGGTGGGGTGGGTGGGTGGGTGGGTGGGGAATAGAGAGAGATGATGGCAGAAGGGAGGGAAGAGTGGGAGGTATTGGTTTTGTTGGGGAAAAAGCAACTGGAACATGTGTGATGATGGTTGATACTGCAAAAAGATGACATTTGTTGCATATTTTTCGAAGGAGAATTTTGAGACTGAATTGGGAAATAGCAATTCATCATTCAATCAATTTTTTTGTTTATTTGCGAATTGATGATAAAAATTTATCAAGTCTTCCAAGCATTGCGCAAGTACAGTGACATATGATTGACCTATAAACAACTTTCCAAGTTGTTTTGAACTTTTGTCCAAGTAAACATTAATTAGCTACTGTTTCTTTTCGATTCCAAACTTTTTTGTCGCCGTTCAGTGTTAATCACTGACAAGAGGCAATTGAATAGCATTCTTATAAATTTTGGGCTTTTGCCTTTTTTTTTATTATTTTATAGAAATAAAGCATAGCTATTAGAACATAAATTGCATTGTTGTCCTACTTTAAAATATCAAACGATATCAATAGTTTTTACTTAAATCAATGCAAAACAAAAAAGCTGTCTCAAAATAAGTTAGAAATAGTAAAGACTTACCTTGATACCTGTTAAAATCTTATCTGCTTCTCATAATATTAGCATGGTCATTCATTTGAATTTCTTCTTAAATTACAACAATATTTTGCATGAAACTTCTCTTTTTGTATAATAATGAGCATTTAGATCTCCTTGTACTCTGACTTTTATCTCTTGATAACATAGCTCATTTACATCGGGTTCACACATGCTGACACACAGACGGACTTTGTCCACGGGGTATCTGTGTTGGCAGACATATAAGTTACATGGGAATTACAATAAAACAAGAAATTTCTAGATTGTAGCAGTGAATAAATTAAGAATTTATTCAAATGTGAAATCTAAATGTAGATGAGGTAGAAAGTCTTCAATGATATATTTAAGAGGTATTATGTCTTCAGTCCAGGGAGGAGGAGGCACAGTGTGTCTTCAGTGATGTTAATTATGAGAGGCAGGAGTTCTCTTCAGTGATGTATATAGTGTTAGGCCTACAGTGCCGTCAGTGATGCACAAGCACATACTGTACATGGTACTAATGTAGTGCAGTTTTATTTTTCCCAGTAATAACATAATATCGTCCCATCAAGTTCACATGTGTATGTTTAATGTGATAACAATGATAGCAACATTTATTATACCTCTTTTTTGCATTAGGATAGAATTTTTTAAATGGAAATGTTTTGGCTTGTAGGGGTAAACTGCCATAACATGTAACAAATAGTGTACGAACAATTATACAGAATTATGCCAGCCAATATCATACTACATCTAGTATTGCTGTGGAAGGGTAAACTCATCCAATTTGCAAAACATTGATGAACGACCTTTTTGTATATCCCGTTCGAGTTTGTTCACTGTGCTTTTTAGAAAAGAAGTTCTTAGCAAAGCTGTGTGATGCGTACCTCAGTTGGAATAGAATCATCTGGAGTTGAATCAATCCTATCATCGACCTTGTAGTTTTACTGGAAAAAAAAAAAAAAGTTGAAATTTCTTTTGAGGTTTCTGACATGTTGTGAATAGATTGTACTAACAATTGCCATTAGTAATTCAAGTATGTGTAAAGTGCTTTGTTTTTGTGTGGCCACGTGGATCAACAAATATTCCGATAATTCTCGTTAATTAGTGTGTCCTATTGGTGCTTCGCCATTTTCATTTCTTTTCTTTTTCTGTATTCTCAATGTCTAAAATTCAGTCAGTTCTAGGAATAGTTGTTTTTAAGACCAAACCTAGCTTGAAACCCAAAATTTTCCTCCTTTTTTTTATCTTCAAAGTTTTCCATCATCCTGTTTCATCCCTAATATGTTCCAGTTTTCTTCTGTTTTTTTATACCAATTTTGAATCGTCTTTTTCACAGGATACTCAAGAAAGGGTTTGTTACCATTCTCATTTTACCTTCCTTGCTTTGCATGCCGCTGTGTGCCAAAACCCTTTTCTCTTTAAATACTAACCTCTCGTCTTGTTTGCGTTTGTATCTGAGTTTCTCTCTTTCGATCTTTACAACTTCTCCTCTTACATTCATTCCATCATGAATTATTCTCAAGCATATCCCCCTCTTGATATGTTTGAGAAGGTTTGGAGCAATTTTAATTTTATAGTCGCTAACGAAACAGATTATTTTACAGCAAGTTCTTTTCTTTGTATTTTCTTCAGGTGTCTGTATTAAATACCTGTAATTTCCTACAGGAAGGGGGGGGCAGGGGGATGGAGGAGAAATAGGGAAAGGATGTTTAGTTATGCTGTTAGATATGCAGTTTCTTTTGAGGGCAGGGGTGTGGTTGGAGGGAGGGGCATAATAGTTTAAAAAAAAATGATGTATCAACATTTGGTGTCGGCCTGCAGTGCAACGTTGTACTTCTTTATTCTAATTTTTTAGCATTTTCTTGGTGGTGGTGGCTCTCCCTTTCCCTCCTAGCCCATTTGGGATATGTTAGTAATTTCTGTCTAGGCTTTATTATGTTACCAGGATAATGGTAGTTATCAATGACACATTTCAACTCAGATTTCCTTCAGTCCAAGCCAAGCCAAACAGATTTATGTAAGCAAAAGAGCTTTGCCTAATAATTGAATGAATTTGGGGTTTCATCAGTTGACTATAAAGCTGGTCAGTATTGCCCCAGAATATGCTAGCAAGTCAAATAATGGTCACGCATGTTATAATTTCAATAAGCATTTTGCTCTCCCCCGCCTCCCCCAATACCAACCATTTCTCTGCTCAGAGGCATTTCTTTGTCTAATTTTTTTAATAATTGGACGGTTAGAACTTGTAGGAGAGAACTTTTTGAACCTTATGAAGTCAGTTTTATTATGCTGCAATGGTAAGGGGTGATGTGGGAGGGGCCAGATGTGGGAGGGGTCAGCTGTGGGAGGGGCCAAACGGCTTTACTGATAACATTCATACTAAATTACTATTCATTTGGTATAATAATTCTGGTTATTTTTGCATTCATAAACTTTGTAGATTTATGACTTGCGGTAAAATAGCAGCAACCTCATGTGGCAATTTAGGATTTCTTTTGCGTCTTTAGAGGGTAAAGAATGGTATGTTAAACATTAATTTGAGGAATACATATATACACAGAGTAGGTGTAGTCACAATATTGACTATTAGTAATCCTAAGTGAGCAGCTGTTTGACTGCAGAACATATGGTAGGCTATTAATTTATCAGCAGCTTTGTATAAAAGAATCGTCCATATGTCTGTAAAGACAATAAAGTCAATTGAGATATAATTACAATGTTGACCTGACAGCAACTGTGGGGGTAGTTGGGAGTTTTTTGTTTGTTTTAATGAATCCACTCATTAATTTTGGTACCTAGTTTTCTCCTGATATGGTGTCAATTTTTGTTGAAGGTCTGTGTTTGAATACACAGATCTGTAGTGCATACAGCTGCCATGGCAACGGTGCTGACAGTTTCACAAAACTCACACATAATAATACACTTTCATTAAACTTTAAGCATGAATTATGTATCAAAGTTTAGGATCCCTCTTGTCATCATGACTTGTAATAGAAGAGATCTTTTTTATCCTGGTAGCACTGGAAATCTTGGCGGAGCTCTGTGCCAGCTGCTTCAAGATCTACGATCCTTCTTAGAAGCAGGAATGCTTGCCCTCACATAAATGGTCACTGATTGTAGCTTGGCACTACAATTACGTCTATAAGCTATTCAGTATGGAGAAGTTGTTTTCAGCTCTATGCCACCGCACGATGTAGCTCATATCCCAACAGTTTGACCTTTGACCTGTCCTGTTACTATATGGTGCTATGTTCAGATCCCGTTGTTTTCTCGCCAGAATTCTGCTCTCGCTATATGTAGCCGTATTCAGCGAGTTTTCTCCGACATTGATTTGAATATGCAATTCTGCTTGCGAATGCTTGTGCTAATAAAATGGTACGGTTGAAGGGGGATTGCCTGAGAGCCAGCTTAACAAGTATGTGTGGGTTTAATTACAGAGACAAAATATATGAAAAAAAACTAAAAGACCGGGCGAAGCTAATTTCTTTACCAGCACGAAGCCACCTTACTGCATATAATGAAAGTAGTTTATTAGCCACTTTACTTATTTGAAGGTTAATGTCAATTGTAAATGCCTCTGATAGCACATACCACCTATCCTCTCTTGACATGTTCTTTTTGGATTGCTATTGTTTTGTTTGCTATTGTCTTATTTTTTGTTGGATTTTTACTTCCAGCCCCCTTCCCTTGTTTTTGTTGGCCTGCTGTGTAATTACATTATATACATTAATTATGTTGCAAGTGAACTGTCTTCGCCATGTATGCACACGTTGTCCTGTCTGTAACGTAGTTTGCTTGTTATGTTAATGTCACCAATTGCAACAACAACAAAAAGATGAGAAAATGGAAAAAAATATTGTCACCATATATATATATATCATGATCAGTGCTTTGAAATAAGAAAGCTTAAAGTGCTAGCCATTGATTAATATATTATAATGGTCACATTGACTTGTTTCAAAGTCCAGTATATATATATATATGTATGACAGATTGAATGTAAATATTCTGCAAGTATGATATATGGTGGTCACCTGAGCTGGTCAAAGTTCAACAATTAATAGGTAAGTGGCTCAGACCCTATGGCTTGATCAATTGGTATGTAAGTAAGGGCTTGTGAAGCAGCACTTGTTGGTAAAAGATTAGGCCCTAGGTGGGCCAATGTCAGCAACCAATAGGGGAAGGTTCAATTCCCAGATTGAGCCTATATCTACAACTAGTAGGTAAAGGCTCAAGCCCTAGCTGGGCCAATGTCAGTAACCAGTAGGGGAAGGTTCAAATCCTAGATGAGCCTATATCTACAACTTAGTAAGTAAAGGCTCAAGCCCTAGCTTGGCCAATGTCAGCAACCATTAGGTGAAGGTTTAAGTCTTAGATGGGCCTACATCTACAACTTAGTAGGTAAAGGCTCAAGCCCTAACTTGGTCAATGTAAGCAACCAGTAGGGGAAGGTTTAAGTCTTAGATGGGCCTACATCTACAACTTAGTAGGTAAAGGCTCAAGGCCCAGCTGCGTCAGTTTCTGCGACCAGTGTGTTGAAGGCTCAAACCCCAGCTGGGCTAGTTTCTGCAACCAGTAGGTGAAGGTTCAAGCCCCAGGTGGACCAATCACAGCAGCAAGAAGATTCATAACGAAAGCACTGGGATGGACTTAAAGGGATCTGTTGATTTGTGACTCAGTCTGCAGTGTCCACGCCATCATGTTCTGCAACTTTTGAAAGAGCTAAATCATTAAACTTCCAAACTTGGAAAAACAGCTAAATCATAAACTTTCTGCAGTCATTTACATGCTGTGTTCACAAGGAACATGACAACATGGTTTATGAACTCTCTGGCTACAGTCTCTTTATGAATCCAACGAATGGTGAAAGAACCGCATTATGTCGCACACGAAGCAAGTAGAATTGCCAAGGACGAATAAAGTTATCGCCAAAGCTGGTGCTTTAATGTGAGCTTCTCTGATTTATAACTCTATCCCTCAGAAATACTGGCAATCTTAAATCAATCTGATGTTAAAGAAACAAACACAATTAAATAGCATTGAAATCCAGTCTGCGAGTCCTAAGTGATATTGAAGCAAGCCAAACCTTAAAATTTCCAAGTCTCTTGAATAAGGTGGAAATAACCATTACTATATATGATGTCAAAACACTATTTGTAGCATTGTCATAGCTTATAGTCTTTATAGGAGGCAAATGTTTGGATTCCAAATCTGAAATGAGCTGGAAAATAGCTAATTTTTACTAAAGATGCCATAGAAATGTTTTGTAATATTTCCATAGTTAATAGTACAGCGGGCACAGCTGGCTTTATCTCATCATTTCACTGCATAGGGACGTTACTAATATCCTACAAAAACATTTCTTCTCACAAGGTTATCTCTTTGCCAATAAAAACAAAAGTTAAAAAAAAAATTAAATTTATAACAAGTCATTCCGCCGCATTAGCTTTTAAGAAGATTACATAGATTTCTTTATTACTGGAAAGAATTTCAAAATTATAATTGTGGATTTCAAAAAGCCAATGCAAGGTGAAATATGTTTGTGATGATGCTATCTCTTGAAGAAGAGACAAAAATGCCTCTACAAAGCATTTATTATATTCTTTTCTTAAACAAAGTTTGATTCAGATAATGTAGAAAGGTCTCAGCCTCAGCAATGAAAAATTTTTCTGAATAAAAAATATTAAATATTTTGGTGTAAATCCTAGAGGTATACTGTAATATCACCAAAAATTAAAGGAAAACAAAGGGACCTTTTTCATCTTTTTTTGAACAATGCCTTGTCCCCTTTGGTCCCCAACTTCCTTCCTTTTACTTCTTGCAGTCTCGGAATAGTAGCATATTTTTTTCATGAAATGCTTTTTTTCTTGTCTCCTTTTGTCAATAGAATATTACGTTTTTATTTTTGTTATGTTTGGATAAAAGTAGAATCCATTTTTTATTTTTTAGTTATGACTGCTTAAGTAACGGTTACCTCAGATTAACTAATACTGGCATGTCCATCTAAGAAAATAATAGTTATGGCAATTTAAGTAATGGTTACCTCAGATTATCTTATACTGGTATTTCCATATTAGGCAATATACATTTAACAGCAGTTCCCTGTTTTCTGAAAGTAAAGCCTTTCGTTCACTTACCATTGTCTCAAGTCTCGTGTGAGCTACGTTTATATCATTACTGGTAATAATAAGCTTTATGTAGAATGAGATTTAAACAATCTCTTAAAAAAAATTGATATTATATACTCACTAACTGAAAAAAGAAAAAGCCGAAAACTCAGATAATTTATCTCAACATTTATTCTCACCGTATTCGCCAATAAATTACCAAAAAGTATTTAACTTCCCCGCATGCTGATACAGCCTAACCATGAGCTGAGCCTAATGTATGATCTATTTTTCTATTGGGTGATGGGATTATTCTAATCGACTGACTTGCATATATTTGGGAGAAAACTCGACTCCTTTTAATGTGACAAAGATTAATAAAAGCCGCAGCTTACTTTTCTCGATAGATGATAATAAACCCGCAAGACTCACTTTACAAAGCAGTTTCCCACAAATCAGTTCTCAAGTACAAATGAAATTTCAGCAATTAATATCTACCCTGGTTGTTATTCCTTGAATAATTAAACAAGTCTTTATCCAGTCTCGTCGGTAGTCGGGTCAGCGACCACTGTTTGTGCTATGAACGAGTGTGAAATGTAATTTAGTGAAATGATTAGAATCAAGTACAGGTCTGTTTGGAAACAACAAAGTGGGAGTAATTTTTTGGGGTCAGAGCTTGGTCATATCTGAAGTGAATTTCTAAAAGGTAAAAAGAGGATTATTCATCGATGGTCTGGTTTTGAGTCTGGAGTCAATTAGTCAAACTAGTTACCACTATTCTACTGTAAATTAGCTGGAAGATTGAAGTTTGGTCAATGTGCCCCAAATTTGAATTTCTATATCCCGCTTTCTCTCAACGCTCTCAAATCAACGCCCATAAATTCCCATACCGTCAGAATTAAAACTTTGAGAAAAGTACTCCTGGGAAGCTTCAAACATATGTTTATATCGTGGAATTATTTGCAACTAGTCAAAAGTTAATAAAGTTGAAAAAAAGAAAAAGAAAAAATTATCTTATTTTTATTGGATTTTTTTTTTTTTTTTTTTAACCCTTGGGCTTGTCTAAAGTTTTCATTGATTCCTCTCCTCAGGGTTTAATGGATGCGACTGCAACCTCTTACCAATCGATGGGAGAGTCATCCGGTCAGGCGGCAGCAGCAGCAGCAGAAGGAGGAGGAGCAGGGGCGGATGAAGAGTCTCCTCCCGGCCAGACTCCCGCCTCTGGGGATGAGGGAGACGAAAGTAGCAGCTACAAGCTGAGTCCTTTGACGACCATCGTAGCCTACATCACCAAACAGAGCTACATGGTAGCTCTCATATTCATGATGGTAAGAAACCCTTTTCTGCACATGAGGCAACTTTTTAGCCCAGTTTTGCATTTTCTAAGTATGACTCTGTTGTATTTCTATCCATCCCGGGTTTAGAGTTTTACTACATAACTGGATACATTTAGAGGTGCACACCAATTTTTCAACTTTACTCCTGTGTTTTCCTCTCGCCACAAAAGAACATTTCCTTTTCGCAACTATGTTTTGTCCGATTTTTACCCTATAAATTATTTGTCTCTTGTTAGAAAAAAAGAAGATTTTACTTCAATAATGCTGCAAGAAGAAAGACCTTTCGTTCCTTTGCCAAGTTTATTTAATGTTTTAATTTTTTTTATTCCCTTTCCCATAATTTGCAGGCTTGGAGTATCATCTTCCTGAGCGTTCTCTCCTTTGTCTTGCTGGTCTGGGCGCTGGCCATCTGGGTTCTACCCATAGGTACCATGAGAGGGCGCTGTCTTTGGACCTCTCTACCCCTGGTCCTCTATGCTGAAGCTCTGACCTGTATCACCTTTGTGTATGGCTTTCAACTTGAAGAGGAACTCCCTGACAAAGTCAATGGCATCAACCTGACAGAGATTGGGTTTTTAAGAGTGAAATATCAGTGTTTGATCCTCGCTGGTGAGGTAACTCCTCTCTCAGATATCTTTAGATTTGATCTTGCCATCCAAAAGAAATGAAAAAAAGAAAATACCAATCCAAGGACTTTGAAAGGCTTTGTTCCTCTCGTCATAAAATTGCAGAATTTAAATTCATCCGTAATATCCACAAAATTGAGCAGGACTTTATAAAGTTTTTCTGAAACGTAAAACTACTCTCCCGGGAGGTTTGAATCCTTAAAATATATTTTTGTGAAAGATATTGCATATATTCGACATCGGTGACCATTTTTGGACTTTCTAGATATATCTGGTGGCAATAATATTCAGCTGTTCATGGACATTTTAATTGAGAACGATATTTTTGCTCGGGATGGTATTTTTTGATTTGACAGACGTTGTGGTCAAATGGTTAAGGCAGTGGTTAAGGCAATGGTCTAAGGATTACAGGTTTGAGCCCTGGCCAGATCATTGCTATGTGTCCTTGGGCAAGGCACTTTATCTCCATTGCCTCTTTTCACCCAGGTGTATAAATGGGGACTTGTGAGGTGACTTGTAAATATAGTTGTGTGCACCGGTTTGTGGCTGCACACTATGGGGTGTCCCCCAGGGACACGTGGCTGTGGTGCACTGTGGTGCCCCCGGAGAAATTGTTTGAATTGTGCACACTTTGGTGTGTAGGTGTGACAAGTTACCAATGACCAGTGTTAAGTACAGTGCGGCGAGACTTTATTGTAAGTTGCGCTTTATAAGAACTCTTTCTTATGATTATTATTATTATTACTTTTTTCTTTGCAGCTTATCTTCACCTTGATATTTTGGCTCACACTCCGTCAGTTCCTGCGCGAACGCTGCCTGAAGAAGGTGAGCACATCCAACGAAGGTATCGTCCTACAACCGTTTGGAGTCATCTTTTCTGAACCCCGGGAAGAAATAGATGGTAACTATATCACTTTCAAGCCTACGCTCATGCTCGTATTAGTAACTTTGAATGTTAGGCTCTCGCGGTATTTCCGTGCAAAAACGGCTTTCCGATTTAAAAAAAAGAAGGAAATTTTTCGGGGTTTTTTCCACATGTGTGAAAGTCTGTCCATCTGTTAAGTGTCGTTGAACTTGAAAGAAACTCGTTTACTTTTGAACAGATAAGACTCCTGTTTAAGAGGTTTTCTACCATGTGGTAGAAGACTGTCACATGTTGAGTTTTATTTTATTTTGAAGTTGAGAAATCTGTCATACCTAAGGAGATTTTTAACTCGGTGAGGAGGCTGTCACATGTTTTGGGACATGTGTAAACAGGTGAGGGTCTGTCAAATGTTGAGGAGACCCCCATTGAAGAGTACTGAGACATGTCACATGTTGAACAGGTCATTTTAACATGCCGAGCAGGTGCTATCTTCTGCTGAGGTTTGTCACCAGATGAGATCTGTTCCAAGTCGTACAGGTCTGTCACACATTGAGAAGATTTTAAAATTTGTGTAGATGGCCTTGTAGAGAAACTAAGTCCATAAATGAATATAGGACAAGTTAACTCCAACTAATTATATAAACTGTAAGTACTGAAGGAAAGAAAAGAGATGTTTTCAGGCTGGTGTACAGGAACAGAAATGAATCTTTATTAAGCAAACTATCTGTTATTCAAGGTATATTACATAACAAGAATTTATGCAAATGAGAATATACAAGGAAGTTATGCATACTAAGGAAGCAAGTGTACATATGATCAAAACAAGTGGAGAATAATAGAAACAAAGGGAGTATCAAAGTTGAAGCATGCAAGATTGAAAATAAACAAAGGTAAGTAAAATTATCTGAGGAAAGGTAGTAGCAGCTTTCTGGAACTTTTAGAAAAACAAACACAGAAAGCTGTCTGCTACATTCCCCAGGTAGAAAAGAGAGAATGTTCAGGAGATCTCTAACATGTTCGGGGTGTGGGGGCGGGGGGGGTTTAGTATGTTTCCTTGGTGAGACGATGGAATGGTTTTCTTTGCAAGATTATTTTTCATCTCAAATATTGTTATTAAGTCATCACACTATTCACAGAGATTTCTTTCTTTCTCATCAGCGTTGTCTCAAAATTCGAGACAGAAAGAGCTCAGTCAAAGTGAAACCATGACAGTGGTCGGTCAGCACATCCGCAGATTCAGTTCTAAGTACTGGATATTCCTAGTGGGGGCGTTCTTCCTGATCATGACACTGGTTGGCCATCCTGATGTCTTCAAGATTGTGTATTTGCTCTTCTTCCTGGCACTGGTCAACCTGTTTGTGGTAAGTTTTAAGAGCGACACCGTACCAGGGGTAAAAATTTACACACTTAACCGTATTTTCATTCGTCGTCATGATAATGGGAGTAGACTTGTATGGCAAGTCACAGCACCAACACAGCAAAACATATGATAACTGAGTATGAACAGATAGCAGTCATCACTGGTCAACCTGTTTGTGGTAAGTTTAAAAGTTTTAAAAAGTAGGGTACGACACCGTACCGGGGTACTGCGGTGTAAAAATTACACACTTGACCATATTTTTAGTCGTCGTCATGGTAATGGTGAAATT
Organism: Apostichopus japonicus; assembly: GCF_037975245.1. Taxonomy (NCBI): domain Eukaryota; kingdom Metazoa; phylum Echinodermata; class Holothuroidea; order Aspidochirotida; family Stichopodidae; genus Apostichopus; species Apostichopus japonicus. The sequence goes on along the minus strand of NC_092563.1, from coordinate 23,690,166 downwards.
TGTATGACAAGTCATAGTCACAGTCACAGCAAAACATATATTAACCGAATATGAATGGATAACAGCCATCACATATTACCATATGAGGTTTAAACGCTGCTATATTAAGGACGCTTTGTACAGCCCTGTTTCAATGTCATTGCCAAAGGACCAGCATATAAGTTAAATGGAAACTCAATCTGTAATATGAGCCAATGTTTTTGGAATTTTGTCTTGACTAGTGAATTTTATTTTTAAACTTCCAGTATTCCGATTTAGCTGAACGATATTGTATGTCATTAACAAATGAACAGAAAACCACAACATGTATGTTATCGAAGAAAATATAAAATTGAAGCAAAATAGATTTAAGCCTTTTGAATGTGTGTGGACTCTAGGAAGCAACATTAGAGGAAACAAAATGTCCTTCTATGTTCACCCTGCATCGTAATGTCACATCATGTTCAGCTATATTGAGGACAGGCTGTATTTTGATTGGCTGTCTAATACTAAAGAGAGTTAACTTATGCTAATATTTAGGAAGATTGGTTTTATGTGAATTTTTGTTTTCAGTATTGTGCTCTAGAACAATAGAATGTTTAGAGATTATTATTATGATGATTTTTTTTAGTTATCCTTAGTTATGATTTCTTGAGTCTAAATAGGTGTTTGATCTGGCTATTAACCAGTGTTCAATATAAATGTGAAGTCATCTTACAGGGGAAGGTCACCTCTCCTCCACCCCTCCTCCCCTCCATCCCTCCTTCCTCCCCTAATACACTTGCTATAAATTTTAAGCCAATGCAAAACTTCCAAAATAAACTACAGTTTTAAAAAGAAGCCTGTGGGAATGTGGTTGTTTCTCAGGCTGCAAAGAAGATCAGTGTTGTGCATTATGGGTTGTATGTAGTGAAGGGATTGCTTACTTGTGATCAAGCATCTGGTGGTGCCCTCTGCATGAATATATTATCAGATTCAAATGGTTAGATCCCGTCACTGGGATATTGAAAAGATTTTGAAAATCAGTTTGATGGTGTTGCCAACCTCCTTGTGGTTATTTACAACCAGCTTCTGTTAATTCATATGCTAGAAACTAACATTGAATGTACCAGTATTTTGATTTTGGTGGCCAGTCTGCCAAATTTAGTTTTGCAAAACCTTAACAGGGATTGATCCAAGCATGTTTGGAATTATAAGACTAAACGATGGCTAATCAGCAAGTAGCTTATGATCAATTGATCGCAACAACAACAAACTTGTTGTTAAAAACAAAAAACCCATCTAAAACACATGTGAGCCCAAAACAAGCAACTCCAAAATAATTCTTGATTATTGAAAGCCGCCGAACAGCCCAACAGATCTGTTCCCTAATGAGATCATAGCCGGCAAATAAATCCTAAAAATGAAATTTGTATCAATCATGCTGCTCTTGTTACATATCCACGTAATGTACTAGTTGATAATGACTAAATAAATCAGCATATAGCCATACTTCTTGATGTTTTGTAACGTTGAATTTTGATTGGTCAATTTGCAGTTATCGTTCACTCTGTTCCGAGTCTTTTCTGGTCTCATCTGTTGGATCGTGGTCATCTACTCCATGTGCTGTCTCCTGCTCATCTACTCCTATCAGTTCGAGTACGCTCCAGAGCTGTGGGAGAACATCACTAACATCTCTCCCGACACGTGAGTTTATTTTATTAATCCTGAGAAAGTTCATTTCATTTGTCTGAGGCTGGTCGTTGTTTACAACAAACCAATCTCTCTTGGCAGGTAGATACTACCCTCTGAAAAGCAATTAAGTTATATCAATTTTGTTGAATTTAGGATAAGAATAATTGTGAGACGACGAGCCCTAATTTTGTCAAACTATCTTCTTTCGTTTTGGCAGTTACTGAATAAATTGATTTATTGAGTCAGTTAAGCAAAATCTGACTTAAAATAATCAAACTTGATCTGCAAAGGCAGTGATTTATCAAACTTGTTGTGAAATGGAATGACACTAATTACTTGCGGCCAGAAAAATGGTAAGTTTCAAAGTGTTGAAAATATTTTAGCAATCTATGTGATTCAGAAAGAGAAAATGCTATTCTGGTACAAACTGGTACAAACCGGTACAAACCGGTACAAACCGGTACAAACTGGTACCTCAGTGTTGAACTAGACCTGCATTCTGCAGCTGGATAGCACCCTGCTATAGATTCACATTTTCCAGTTTTCCTACCCAAGTCAGTGCCCTTACATATTAGTTTGACTACAGGGCTACTACTATTGTGACATAATTGTGGTCTTTCTTCAAAGCTTGTTTTTAAATGAGTATTCACCCCCAGAAAACTATTTGCCTTGGCAATTATAGTGCAAAGTGGCTAATATATGAAAATTTCTTCATAACCAAGGATTGGAAGTAAACTAAACAGCTCAAAATGGATGCAGACCACTTTTCCTGACATTATTAAGTTTGCTTAACAAGGTTTTCCGAAATTTCATTTGTTCTGGTGAATTGATTTTATATTGACTAGAGGCGATGGTTGGAATTAAATTTATATTTGTTTATTCAGTACAGTTTATTTGTGCTTGATTTTGTGTACCTCAATGGCCTGAGGCACTGAGGTCAATTGACTAATCAAAATAGAGTTTTGTATTTTCTTCCTGCTAAGGTTCATGTGCGATGATATTTAGGGAAAGTTGTTTTGTGACCTCGTCAAAACTTTTATGAATAGTTTTTCACTCGGCGAAGTAGTTGTGTTGATTATTTGTGAGGTCTTGGTTGATGCAACTAAATATGTGTATATGTAATATGCAGACACTGAGGCATTAATATTCTAATATATTTTCTTAAATTATAAGATCTATATGTTTTGGATATTTCATGCATTGTTACACCACTTTTCTCAAGTGACAACAAGTAGCAACAAATTCAAATCATATGTAAATATCTCAGTGAAGGTGTCTTCAACGATTTCACCCACTTCACCCACTAATGTAGTGAGAATCTCACCCACTTCACCCACTAATGTAGTGAGGATTTCTCTTTACAACATGTGTTTGAGAGCAAAGTACCAGCTTTGGTTACTCACCTGAAATCATGCAAATGTCAAAGATCAACACTCAATCTGTTTAAGGGCTCCAGAATATAAACTTAATCACAGATATAAATGTTAAACATAACCTACTTTTCGAGCAGCTGTGGACATCCTTTGAAATGTGTTTCTTACTCGACACAGAAACTGAAAATGGTTTATCGATCAGAAAATTGATATCGAGCGCAGTTGCTACATCTGCAACCTAATAATGGCTACGGTGTGTCGTCATCGAGAAAAATGGTATTCGGTACAAACAATTTGAATCTTTTTTCTTCTTTCGAACAGATTGGAATCCCTGGGTCTTCAGCAGTACAACATCGCGGAGCTGTTCATCAATCTATTGATCCCGGTTGTCTTCATCGTCGTAATCATGATGCAGCTTCACTACTTCCACTCGGAGTTTCTGAAGCGTACACAAATGAATAGGTCAGGGTATAGGTCAGTGTCTTGCATGCTTGCTGCTGCTTAGTCATGCTCTTTTACCATCTTTCACACCCACCTTCTTTTCTTCCCCTTCACATTACCGTAAGATAACTCCAGGCCACGTTAAGATGCCCTTTGACCCTACTGTCGTCGCATGTTTCGTTATCGTTTATAGTGGAAGTAGTAGTTTTTGTTTGTTTTTTAGAGCATTTGTATGTTTGAATGTGAATGCATTTTATTAATATTCATGTTGTGATAATTTTGGTAAGAGAAAACAGATAGGAGAAAAGTTTGGAAAGAAAGACTCTTTGAGAGCACCGAGGGTAAAGCGTGGACAGATTAAAATGTCCAAAGGCTAAGGAATTCGAAATTAAAGGTTATTATAAACTGTTTGTTCGCTGAATAACAATAAAGCAATAACCACATTGAATTAGCGCTTGGTATGAGCTAGACAACGACGCACTTGTTATCTGTTTTCGTTATGAGAATAAAAGCAACGTTATTCCAATATAGAGTGAATTCATACACACAACAATTGGGCAAATTGCTTGTCGATTGAATATGCTATAATGGTAACTAGAGCAATATTTCGAAAACTTGTGGAAAAAAAGGTCAAACTGAACTATTTTATTTTAAGGTAATTTAAAATATGATCGATCAAAACGTTTCTTCATATCTCAACCCAAAATTGATGTCATCGTCCCCCCCCCCCCCGCATCCCCATATCCCCTTCCTATCCTGTGGCCTGGAGATATCTAACTGTCTTTTACACAGTTTGCATATTTATTTCCTTTCAAATGTCAGTTCTGTAACGTGCAATTTTCATTCCAATTTAAAAAGTACAGCCCACGACAGTTAAAGGAAACACCAAGTTCAAGCCATGGAGGCCGCCAAGGGTTCGTAATTTATTCCTTGATCAGCAGCAAAGTTATCGCTCGCATCACTCCCTTCTATTCTTTCAACTAATTTCTGGATGAATGTCATTGAAAGATTTCTTAACTGCCTCTGTTAGGAAAGAGTATTATTTTTCAGTCACCAGCTTCTAATTTCATACTGGTCGCTAAAGATTAACTTTTCTTTTAATTTTTTGGCAGTTTCATACTTGGCAGTGCCTTTTAGCTTGCTTTTTCTAACATGTTTAATTTGGGGGGTTTAGTGTTTTATGGATCTGTAATTATATGCCATTGGAGTTTCCACATTTTGACTAAATACTTAATAGCAAGTGTTTGAATTTTTATCACCGAGGCAGGTTAGGGTGTTGTAATCGCAGGTTTTACAACTTGTCATGCATTCAGTGGGTTGCACAGATGTTGTCAAACGTGAAAAGGATATGGAAATTTATATGGAAATTTATACGCACCTTAATAGAGCTTTGCAATGATTTCACACGTGCTTCAGGTCACAATGATTAAAGTCAACTGGTTTTACAGGTGTTTTTGGGGAACCTGTGGATCAAGTGGGAGGTTAAGATATATCCCCCCCCCCCCCCAGTAACTGACACATACAAGAAGACGTTGAAAATGTCGATGAGAGCGTCTTGTGTTAACTTTGGTTCATCATATCAGTTCACTCCATTTCTTGTTTCAGTTAAACTTTCATTTGCCAGATTCTATTTCATTAAAGCCAAAGATTGATAGCAGCATTCCAATCGTTATACTCTATATCAAATAATTCACTCATTTCAACTGAGCAGCACATGCTTGACACGATATTCTCCTCCTCAAGTTTTTTTAATTCTGGAATCATCGATAAATTTCCATTACTATGAGAAGAATTTAGTCATTCCTGACCACTCTTAATATTTTGCAACTTTTCTTTTTTTTTTACTTGTCTCAATGTCATAACATTCCTAATCAGTACTGTTGTATGAGGATAGCATGGTTATTAAATATAATTTCCTTAATTGACTTGAATATGCACTACAATGTAAGTAAGAATGCTATTGAAAGTGAAAAACCATCCCTCTCTGGCTTCTGGAAACATTGGCCGTTTGTTGCACCTTCAATTTCCGGTTCTATGACCATGCAGATAGGCGATGATAGGCCCAGGATTTCATCCGTTTAAAATCAGGCCTCGTTTTCCCACCAGTGAAAAAAAACCCATTCCTTTGCTTCTTTGGACTAAAAATGTCTAAAATGTTTGAAATTTCCCACATGTTTGTTCCCAATGTACATACAAGCCTTTAAAAGCAAATCTTAATATTGTGTAATATTAATAGAAATCACCCTCTTCGCCCCATCTCCTCCCCCTCCCTCCCTCTTGGATTTATTTTTCGGCACACTTTTCCTGTGAACTCTTGAGATTAGGAAAAAGAATGGCATAGCTGCGTTTACATACTTTTGTAGAATCAAACTAACTGTAAATCTTTGGTAACGTGTTGACATATACAAAAATGAAGTTATGGGAATATAATTGTTTTGTTAAGAAGTGTAAGAACATTTTATTCAGTTTTCAAGTGGCACAGAACTGGTCATTGTTTTCAGTGTGTTTAAATGCGATGCCAGAAAATGAGAATCATAGTACTGTATACCAACTTGTAAAATTCGGTTTCATAAAAATGCTGGTTAATCTCGAGGATGGTAGTAAATGTCTGACTTTCCTCGCTGTACCATTTATTGAAAAAATTTTTGTACTGAGCGTGATGCTAGTTCGCTTTGTTATGATGGCCAGCGAAACTTGAATACATCGTACAGGCTTCTAAATGATGATGGCCTAATTGTAATAGTTGGAAGCAGACACATCAAATCTACTCAACTAAAAATTCTCTCTGGTATTTAAGCTGAGAAGTTTGTTTTCAGTTTGCATTCATTGTGAAACCTTATTAAGTTACTATTCCCAAATGCTGGTGAAGATACAAAAACATCATTACGTAAACACTTTTTGTTGTTGTGTGTTTGCGTTGGTGATTCCTGTAGTCTCATCAACATTTCTGTTAGTAATGCTCTGATCTGTATAAGCAATCAAAGAAGAGAAAGATAACTGCACAATTATAAAATAAACAAAAACTTTGCTCTTGATGAATTAGTTGTCTGATTTGTCAGGTGTCGTAACTATGGAAAGTGTCATCGCTCCTCGCGTTTCATTCTGAACACAAACTGGAGCTATGCTCTTTTTCTTTTGGAATTTTTAATTTAATAGTAGAATTATAGAGAATTTTTGCTCTTTTGGGGATCTTCTTTTGGTCTAATTTCTGGAATTACTGGTGCAATTGCAGTATTGCATGGCCTTCTTCTCTGTGAATTTTATTTTGAATCACAATTTTCTTTTTGGAAGCAATTTCTTTTCTTTTCTTTTTGTAAATCTTCTGCCATTGAGAATGTAATTTTTTTTAACAGATTCTGTAGTATAACTTCACTTAGTCCTTTTGCACTTCTATGAAAAACTAGAATATATTTTGAAGGTCGAGGTGAGCAAAGATACAGAGATGACCTAACCCTTTCCCTGGAGGGTCAATGTACACAGATTTATAGTCACAGTGTCAAAAGGAAAACTGCAGCAGCTGCAGGCCACAGAAATTGAAATCCTACTCAGCCTGGCTGCAGTACAGTGATGTTGCATGCTCCCTTGGCATCCTACCATTGACATGTTGGCCTTTAGTAGGTTTCAGTAAGTGATTGGTCAGTTTGAGCTAATCGGAGCTGTCTGGTCGTGCATCATTGGTTTACAAAACCCGAACTGGATGGATGGATGGATGGATGGATGGATGGATGGATGGATGGGTGGGTGGGTGGATGGGTGGATGGATGGATGGGTGGGTGGGTGGGTCTTGTTGGGGTAATTGTAGATGGATGTGTCGGTAGTCAGAGTGGGGTAATCCTAACTGGAAGAGTAATGGGTCTAATCAGAGCCGTAGTATTAACATTGCTAGTGTCTATTAGTAGCAGTGTAGCTTTGCCTATATGACATATATGTATATATGTATCTTATATATCATTATAATGGATTAACATACTAACACCAACAAGACTGCTCCTTGTCTCTGTCACAGGTCTTGCCGATAATATATGACTCAACTGTGTCCGAATTATCTCTGTCCTGTCGTCAGTTATGTAGAACATTGTTTTGCCTATGTAGAACTATTGTAGGACATTGTAGAACTATTGTAGAACATTGTTGTGCCTATGTAGAACTATTGTAGGACATTGTAGAAGTATTGTAGGACATTGTTGTGCCTATGTAGAACCATTGAAGGACATTGTAGAACTATTGTAGGACATTGTTCTGAACATTGTTCCACCTTTAGCAAACTGACACAGACAGAGGGTTCATGTGAATAGGTTGGTTGTGCCGTTAGGTAAAGGACTGGTTTTGGGAATTGTGGATCTGTCTGGTTAGGGCCAGAGGGAGGAGGAGGGGGTCAGGATTGATAATGTGATAGTTGTTATATCTGAAGATGTGATGGGGGGTGGGGGGAAGGGAGCCTCTTTCCTATATTCTTTGGGAATACCTTTTGGCTGTTTCCTAAATTTATGAGCATCATTCGCTTGAAAGGCTCCAGTGTAAATTTGTCCTTGACTTGAAAAGTTCACTCTGAGGTTTATGGCATCCACTCCTTGCCCTGTTTCGTACCTTGAACTTCATTTTTAAAGTATCCTTTTAACTGTATTATCATTTTGGATGGCTAAACATAGCCTATGACTTGTTGAAGGATATCAGAAAGTGTGCCTGGTCAATTGGCCATCTAACTGTTGTTTTTATCGGATTCTGATTATTTGATAACGCCCTGTTTGCCAGTACTGTATGACTCTTTGTTTTCTTTTTGATAACTAAAAGCATAGCCAATGTCTCAGTGTCCTTGTACAATGTCCCCTTTATCTCCAACTTAATCTTCGAGAAATTTGTATCTTGAACATCAAACCAGCTTAAGTTTGCCAACAATGATTTCTTAGCGCCCAGCATCATTATCTTTGAGCGATTAAATCTTAATTCCCTTCCCTTCCTTCCAGCAGTTTTCAGAGCTATTAATGTCTGTTTTAACACTGATTATCAAAGAGTCATGCTAATCTAGCTAATTATCTGCACTTATAGACTGTAAATTTTAGCATTTGTCTTTGGTATGGTTTTCTTGTTTTCTGGTTTAGAAGTATGTGAGTAATGCTTGATGCCATGTTACTGTACATCACATTTGCTTGGTTGATGGCGGTAGTTCTTATTTTTTATTTGCTTTGACGTTAAAAGACAAAGCAATGAAAGACAGATTGATTTCAAATTGTAAATCACTGAGACCTGTAAAAGTTATAAGGAAGATAAGAATATCACAATGCATTGCAGCTAGGATTCATGCACATAAGTTTCAGCTGACCTTTGACCTGTCATATCAAGGTACTACTATTGTAACCATAAGTGCATAAGAAAAATTGGAAAGTTAAATCCCCTTTAGGTACCATGTCAAACATAAAATGTGGCAAGGCTGCATAGGACATAATCTTTTGTGTTGAGTTGTGTTGTGTTGTGCGTGAGATAATCCCGATTTTTTTTATTTTAGTTCATCCTGGCTGAGCAAGATTTTGCTTTTCTTGTTGACACGGTGCCTTAATTACTGTAGTTGAAACTTTAAATTGTCATTTTCATTCCTTTCTGCCTTCCAAGGTGTTGTTTCAAAACAAATTATTCAAAACAAAGTATTGGCGTTCATTCTACAGAATTTAGTAGTCACAGAAAAATCTTTTCTTTCTTGCACTCTTCATTTTCCTGAATTTTTTTATATTTTGATGTAAATTTGAATGATCAGTGATCTACACTTTGGATGAACAAGGGGGGCCGGTGCACCTTATTTTTTTTTTTTTTTTGTTAAATGGTCAACTACAAATCCAATATTACAGGCGGACTGAATAGGTTTATTTTGACAGGTGAAACACACGTTTTGATCCATATTATTTCACAGTGAGTTGCCAAAGGAAGATATCGCAATGGCTGAAATGTCAGGGTTAGTTCCTCTACCAATTATGCCTTCATATGTAATGTATTTACACAATACAACTAATGAATATTCAACAAGCTAATTCCCATATTCAGTATTGCTCAAAGCTCCTTAAATTACCTACCCCTTTGATTAATAGACCTTCAACAGAATATAACCCTCTTTATCCCTTCTATCACCTATCATTTAATCTCAATGAGAGAAGGTAGCTATGTTAATTAATATTAAATGAATTTCTTTTCCGGCTTTCTATTAACATGTGCTGTTTAATTCAGTACCTTCAATGCTTAACCATCCTTTCAAATTAAAAAATAAGGTAGCATTGTAACCATTCTAACAACTCCATAATGTTGCAGCCTGTATATCAGTTCTCCCCCCCCCCACCCCACCTACCCCCAACTCCTTTCTCCTCTTTGGAAGGGATGATTTATGTGACAGCAGCCCAGTGATTACAGGACCTTTTGGTGTATATCCCCAGTTAGTGGCTTTGGAAGAGGTTAATTATACTTAGTCTATTGGGAGATCAGCATCTCATGTGTAAATAAATGGTCCCTGCTATAGTAGTAGTTTTTTTTTTACCTTTATTTTACAAAATTTATGAAGAAAATAACATTGCTAATTTGATCAATAATTGTTGTCTGTCCCTAGCTGTATTTTGGAACACACTTCAGTGAAACAGTGTAATAGGCAAACACTTTTAGCGGAAGTACAGTACCTTACTGAAAAAGTGGCAGCTTGAAATGTTAATATAATTTTTTTCTGAAATCTATTGGTCTGAGAATTTTTGTCTTATGTCGACTTGACTGAAATATATTGTAGAAAGTAGATCCTTTGCGATTTTGATTAATCATAACTATCAATCGCTCAGTGAGTGATTTAAGTTGTGGCAGGCATGGAAACCAGAGTTATGCCCTACAACTCTATTTTTAGAGAAGGCTTGAAATAAGCCAGTGTTCATCAATGATCTAACATGGATAGGGTCTCAAATAAGCTACTGTAAGGCCTCATGATCCTTGGGTCTCTAAATTAAACTAACTTTACCTGTACAATGCTAGTGTACAGATAGCCTAATTTTATGTGATGTGTGCATGCACTTGTGTTAGGCCAGCTATTCAGGATTATGCAATGTAGTTTATTTTGGACCAGCTATGGATTTTTGCCATTGATGCAATAGGGCTTCTGCTTTAAGTTTAAACAAATTAACAAAACAATGCATTTGGGGAAAGTTTTATTAATATTGATTCCCTTTTCTTTTTTTTTGGCAAAGCCAACTGTAATTGATTCGCAACTATTAGGGTTTCCAATTGGCTCACAAATTGTGATGGTAACCCGGATGTATTCTAAATAGAACCAATGATGCTAGAACCCTTGTTGCTACAGTACATTTGGTACTTGTAATTTTGAAGCATCAAAAACCACTTTTTCTGAGAGAATGGTTTACCTTTGACACCCAAGGAAATGAATCTAACAGTGTAAATAGAGCCATATGCCACAGATCACTTGTATGTATAGTGAAGCTACCATGCTCAATGATATATTTAATTTTTGTTTTTTTCTCCTTTGTATCTTGGTAATAAAAATATGAAAGTCAGAACAAGAGTGTTTTTTTTTGCTCATTATTTTTTTAAGAAAGAAGTAGAAGATGTCATGTCTGATTCCTGGGAGTCTGAGAACTTATTTCAGTCAAGCCATGAGAACTGTCTCGTAAATAGGAGTGTCAGTTGCAACCAGTTTCCGTCAGGAAATTCTAAGACTTCTGTTCTGAATTTTTTTTTTGGTACCTGATTATCTTATACAGACGGCAATCAGACGGTGACGATCAAGAAGGGGTCAATGAAGCTGCTGAAGAGGAACAAGGTGAAGGGGATGAAGGAACCAGCGGTGATGCAACCGATAAGGGTACGTATAACATAAAGGTCATCAGTAATTAAGTTTGCCCTAAATTTCCAGATTATTTCTAGACATACAGACAGTGTTAACTTCACATTAGTAATAATAAGGACAAGTAGTAATTACGCTGTATGCAGGCACGTAGCCAGGGATTTGCCAAGGGAGGGGCGAATCTGTAGGCAAACTATCAGTGCCGTAGATTCTGCATTAAAAACTATCTAAGCATAGCGCCACAATGAGTTGGCGCTACACATACAAGAAAAGTTTGGCTGAAAATGCCTCCCAGAATGCTGGAAATAGCATTTCCCAGTAGGCTTGCACGGTAAACCGGTTTTAGTACCGAAACCGGTTTTTTCCGACCGAATTTCGGTACTATTTTTTATTTTAAGAAAACCGAAAAAAACCGAAATGTGAATTGCAAAAACTGAAAAAAAAAAAGGTTTGTTGACTTTGGTTTCTCCTTTTTACTGTTCTTTTTGCAATATGAAAGTAAATTGCAACAAGAGAAAGCTTTTCTGATAGACGACATTGTCAGCTACGATCCGCACATGCCATAACCAGTGCTTGAGGGTGGATAGCTAGGCCTAACATTAGGCTATGCAGCCCATATATGCGTGCATCAGTTAGGCGACCTTGTAGTATTGAACTGACCTTGGTGGCCAACGTTAGTAGTTGTGAGAAGTACACACTCAAATGACGAGATGCAGTTCAAAATAAATTGTTACAATCAAAGTGTTTGTCCTCTTTGTGTTCTTCTTACTATTTAACTTCAATTAAATAGTAGAGGATATGGAGAAAATCTTTTCAAACACATTGATCACAGTTCGTGTTCAAAAAATGAACGTTAAAACTTGAAAGATACATTGCGCAATCCACAATACAATACGACATGTACAGTCGCAGGGGAGGGGGGCTCTGTGAGTTTAACAACTAAGATGTAACAAGTATCATTAGAACAATCACGGGGGGGGGCTCTGAGTTTAACAACTAAGATGCAACAAGTAACTTTAGAACAATCGCGGGGGGGGGGGGTTGAGTTTAACAACTAAGATGCAACAAGTAACATTAGAACAATCACAGTCCATTATTCACAAGAGACACCTGGCGTCAGGCTTGAGTCAAGGAATATTAAAGGAGTAAAAATGTTGCATACATGGCTGAAAATTACAGCTGTTGCTGTTGTGACACTTCTCCTTTGTACGCTAATGGATTTTATTTTCTTTGTAATTTTCCTTTAAACCTTTCTTCTTATCAGTTATCAGACAAGGCGTCTCTCAGGTGGTTTTTCGTTTACGTTCATGAACACATGTTTCCAACTTAAACGTTAACGTTTCTTGAATTTATTATTCTTATTTTTAACAATTTACTGCGAACGAACAGACTTGAACCCGCTGTTGATAAAGCTTCAAAAATACGCAGCTTAGCGATCGAGATTTGGATGTTTTCAATGCAATTCAGGAGGGGAAAAAAAACCGGTTTTTGAGCCAGATTCGGTTTTTTGCTAGAGAAAAACCGGTTGTAAGTTTTCACGAAACCGTGCAAGCTTATTTCCCAGGCCTTGTTACTTGCATCTAAGCTTGAAATTACTAGTGATATCATTAAAACAGGTTCCCCCCTTCCCCATTAAAAGGGTTCCCCCTTCCCCCCCCCCCCCTTGGCTACGCGCCTGGCTGTACGGCGCAGAGTCTAACTTGAACGGGTTGCTCAATGTTCCTTACAGGTGCCAAGTTAAAATGGGCAATAAATATCACATTTTTAATACATGCATGCTGTAAACTGTGTGAGAGAGTCCAATGATCTTTAACCGAACGATCATCAAAAGGTCTTCATGCGAGACAACGGGACTAAGGGGTATCTCCGTCATGAATATTCATTGGCTTGGAAGACCAACAGGAGGAGAGTTTTGTCGGTCTATACAAATCTTAATGGGAATTTGCCAATGTAGTTATTCCTTAACTGTTGGGCGTACTGTTGTAAATCTGGACGATGCAGTCAAAATTCCTGCAGCTGCATTCAGAGAATTAAACGTCTTGGTGGGAAGTGAAAATGTCTGAAGGGTGCAGTGGATAATTCTTGTTGAAGCATGTGTGACCAATATTTGACATTCTAGCATATTTGGGGCCAACACACATTACTCTTCAAAGTAGCTTTTGAATTGATTTTGTGAGTTCCTTGATGCTACGCAACACTAAACTCCCGTAGGGGTGTCGTTCATTCGGCTTTTCTAATCTAGTGTCTTTTTAAAGTTTGTCAGTTCTCCAAGTTACTCATATATGATTAATACATATATGCAAGAAAAAAATGTTTGGGCAATTCGGAAATGCTGAGAATTCAATCAAATGCTTGAAAGTATCTAGATCTAGGAAGGACACTGTCTTTATTTTAGCCGACTGCAATCTTATTATTTTTTGATTTTTATATATATATATATATATATATATTTTTTTTTTTAATAACAGGGCCTACTGATGATCGGATATTTCAATATAACAGATGGACAATACGAATATAGAATTTTCAGATTTTTTACTGTATAGAGTAATGTTCTCATTTCATGGAGGTATAAGGTTGATCCTGTTATTGTCTAGTGCTTTGGCCTCTCGATTGGGTACAAAATGTCTCTCTGGCCCACACGATTTATTTTCGTGTCCACCCTTTACAAAGACAAAATGAGTGCATGAAAATAGTCCAAAATAAAATGATGATACTAAAAGTATCTCCATTGTCTTCTGCTTGTTAATTCATGTTTTGAAAAGTCAGGTCATACAGATTTCTCATCACGCAAGAAATGCGATCATTCGATCTCGTCTAAATCTTTATGTATCAGTAAAATGACTGATAATTTGTCCATATGTTTTACCTGGGGTCTATTGACTTTTGCATTTTGGATTCTCTGAATGTTTAATACCAGTTGCAATTTTTTCTTTCGCTTTCATTTCAGCAGCGAAGAAGAAGAGCAAGTCCTGGATGAAGAATTGGTTCGCAGCCAAGTGGCGACAAGGAAAGAAACTTTACAACCCTGCCACCGTCGCGCTTTGGCGATTCGTGGAAATTCACATCGCCAAAATTGTTCTCTTCACAATCTTCTTTGTGGCTACAGATCAGGTAAAGTTGCTGAATTTTTGAAGAGATTTTCTAATAGGTTTCCATCTTCCGTCTTTTAACATGAGAAATGAAGTTAGTTATGGAGACTTTCAAAGAAAAAACAGTGGGAGGGGAGAGTTTAGGGTAGCAGTCATTGGTGACTATAAACATTAGCCCTCCCAAACTGTATGGTACCCTTTGATCCCCAAATTGTTAAATGTTGACCTTTTTTGGAAAATTCAAATTGAACCAAATTGTTTTTGTTTTCTTCTCTGTGCCGTTCAACTTCAAAAGTAGTTTGATTATTCAGCAATTCAACCCTTCATTTACACATTCTCCTTCTAAGAAAACACTGAATTGCCCGGACTACAGCTGGGGACATCGATATAAGTTGATATGAGCTTTGTTTGCCTGATTTTCATCCTGTTTTATCCAAACAGTCACATACACAAAAAGAAGAAAGAGAAAGATAGAAAAACCATAATGAGAATGACACTTTCTTTGAAAAATGGCAAATTGGTTACAGGAAAGGAATTACTATCTCAAGGGAACATGCGACACACATGGTTCGGGACTCCCTCCCCCTCCCTCATCCCCAACCCCACCCCAACCCATATCCATCAGTGTGAATCAACATAGGGCTAAACAGCTGTGCCATCATAGTATTGTGCAACTATTTGTACCAGCTGTGGCCAGCATAAAACTAGATTAAAAACCACAGAGAAAATTGATCAAGGAAAGATGTTCCGTGCTGGTGAACTTTGGTATAAACTAATGCAGTAAGGAAGTACAAATTTGTAATGTGTGCTTGCTTCATCTATCGTGTGTAGCGTTGTACAGCAGTCGTGTATTAAAACTGCCCTTCAGGGCTTTATCATACCGCTGTTTCTCACTTTTCACAATTGTTTTTCCCTCTGACCTATAGATTACTTTCTTCAACGGTGTTCTCATCCTGATCATATTCCTGGCCATCTTGTTCCCTCTGTTGATGAGGCTTCTCTCTCTGGGCAGTCTCTTCTGGGTGTCTATCGTCATGCTCGCCAAAATGGTATACCAGATAAATCTGATAGCCGATGAGGTGAACTTCCCAGAGTGTGACGATGAGGTAGGTTCGATCATCTCAAAGTATCGTACTAGTTAACCGGACATAAAAATAACAACAAATTCAAGGTACCCCTGGAAACCATGTACCTTGAATCACTTACCGAATGAAGTAATCATAGTCATTGCTGGATATGTAAACACCGCCCTCCCCTTATCTCAAATCACTGACCCACTTATTTCAACAAAACTACTACACACGGTTTACTTATAGGTAGCTTTCACTGACATTCAACCTAAATCACTTATGACATATTACCTTACTACCTTACCTTACCTTATAACCTTGGCAACTGAACATGGTTACTTATAGATAGCTTTCACTCACATTCAACCCAAATCGCTAATCACATATTACCTGATAGGCAACCTTGGCAACTGAACATGTCACCTTATAAACAACAATCTGTCTCAAAATCACTGACCTACTTAAGCCATTCCTATTCATTCCTGGACTAGTTACCTGATAGGTATCCTTGGTAACTGGAAATGTGAACTTAAAGCTAGCACTGAGGACTGATCCTCAATTTGTAGCTCTTCGTGCTCACAAACTATTGGGTAGAGAAGAAACCACTGGTAATCACTGCAAGGAGTTTAGTCTTCTAGCTAATGACTCGGGAGGTGCTTCAGTCTAGCTAATAAATAACTGTAGATCTGCTTCATTCTGGCTGATGACTCTCGACCCGCTTCATTCTAGCTGATGACTCTCGACCTGCTTCAGTCTAGCTGATGACTCTCGACCTGCTTCAGTCTAGCTGATGACTCGACCTGCTTCATTCTAGCTGATGACTCTCGACCCGCTTCATTCTAGCTGATGACTCTCGACCCGCTTCATTCTAGCTGATGACTCTCGACCCGCTTCATTCTAGCTGATGACTCTCGACCCGCTTCATTCTAGCTGATGACTCTCGACCCGCTTCATTCTAGCTGATGACTCTCGACCCGCTTCATTCTAGCTGATGACTCTCGACCCGCTTCATTCTAGCTGATGACTCTCGACCCGCTTCATTCTAGCTGATGACTCTCGACCCGCTTTATTCTAGCTGCTGACTCTCGACTAGCTTCATTCTAGCTGATGACTCAAGACTAGCTTCATTCTAGCTGATGACTCTCGACCTGCTTCATTCTGGCTGATGACTCTCGACCTGCTTCAGTCTAGCTGATGACTCGACCTGCTTCATTCTAGC
This sequence comes from Apostichopus japonicus, assembly GCF_037975245.1. NCBI lineage: Eukaryota > Metazoa > Echinodermata > Holothuroidea > Aspidochirotida > Stichopodidae > Apostichopus > Apostichopus japonicus. The sequence goes on along the minus strand of NC_092563.1, from coordinate 23,673,499 downwards.
TGATGACTCTCGACCCGCTTCATTCTAGCTGATGACTCTCGACCCGCTTCATTCTAGCTGATGACTCTCGACCCGCTTCATTCTAGCTGATGACTCTCGACCCGCTTCATTCTAGCTGATGACTCTCGACCCGCTTCATTCTAGCTGATGACTCTCGACCCGCTTCATTCTAGCTGATGACTCTCGACCCGCTTTATTCTAGCTGCTGACTCTCGACTAGCTTCATTCTAGCTGATGACTCAAGACCTGCTTCATTCTAGCTGCTGACTCTCGACCTGTTTCCTAATTACTCTCCACCTCTTCATTTTAGCTGATTACAATAGCCACTTGGGTTTGACATTGCGATAGGAAGCGTCCTTTAAGTCCTAGCAATGTCTCATCATATATTCACATAACATTATCTTAAATCCATGATGATATAAAATCATTAGATTGTCATTTTCTCTATATTTTCTTTTCTCTGGTTGCACAATCACACCAGTACTTTCATTACAATTGCACATTTTCTCTCGTGTTTGAAGCGTTTTAAAAATTTGTTGGTTATATATTGATTTGTTCTGTCATCAGTAGGTTATCTATAACAACACATTTTCGTAATTCCATTCTTCTGCCTTCATCTCTTAGAATTGAAAAAAAAAGTATCATTGCATCATATGCATTGTCCTTTCTCTTTGGTTGTAGGAGTAAAAGATTTCTTCAAATTTGAACAGAATTGTGACTCCACAATAAAGTTAAATAGTCTAATATATTGGAACTAGTCAAAACTTGTTTAGTGCTGTTAGAGTTATTTTACTTCATATTTCCTCTGAAAAATTAATTTTACTTCATATTTCCTCTGACAATTTCAAAGTTAATAATGCTTTCACCAGTATTACTGAATTAATTAAAATGAAAGAAAGAAGAAAAAATGCTATTAAAAAAAATCATAATAATGATAACTTATTAGCTTTACATTATTGATGAATGTTTTGTTGCTTGACTAAACTTTAAAGAAATTACACATTTTTGGCCTCTTTTAATCGATTATTCCTGTCAATGGTGACATGATTTGACAATTTCTAAATCAGCTTGTTTAACTTGAGCAAAGAGGTTATTGCCAATATTTGTGCTAATATTCATAAAAAGCTGGAAAAGAAATATATCTTTTTTAAGAAAAGTAGAACATGAAGAATCGTCATGGTGATGTATGTTGCTGTCCTTTGTTTTTAAGTACTTAATATGTAGAATTTCATGAAGCTTGAAAACTGAAATGTCTACTCGAAAACATGGCTAAAACCTTGTGACACAAAAGATTCAAATTTTTATTTTTTGGCAAATAGAACATTCCTTTGTTGTCATATTTTGTAAATACATCATATAAAATAAATAGATGTGATTATAATCAATAAATATCATACAAGGTAATTTTGTTCCACGTTATTTTAATTGATATGTTTAGAATTTTACAAATCTTGTTCAGTCCATGTAGAATAATATATCTTGTCTCATTGAATTGCTGTTCAAACTTTGCAGAGTATAATGTTCAAAGTAAGTATAAATTTTAAAGCCTGATCGCTTTACTCTCAGATCATATAACAAAATGTTTTAACCCGGGATAGATTGCAGCTCTCACTGTATATAGACTGCGTAGAACGCCACTGATATCTAGATTTGAGCTTGGTTCTAGACTTTCTCAAGATCAAAATTAATCTAACTTTTTCAACCACAGATTTTTCAGGATAAAAGGAAAACAAAAACACAATGATCAGATCATTTTCAGAAAAAAACTGGTGTGTATTTGAAATAATTCTTATTCCATATGGCTGATTTCAGAAAAGAACAAGGGATTAAATAATTACAAATGTGGGCATATCAAAAAAAAAAAATTTGAATGATGAGAAAGTCTAGTCCAAAGCTTACAATAACTTTACGATATATTTGCACCTTGGGATGCCTTTAGGCTTATCTAAACCTGCATGCCAGGGGATTGTACGTATAAATTTTTGGTTTACCTAAAATGCGTGGATTGAGAAAGAAATAATTGCAAATATTCTCCCAAAATAAAATTTCAATAAATTAGGGAAAGATTTTATCTGAGTTGTTAACTTTTCGTTTCTAATGATAGATTTTGTTAATTATTTTCATCTTCTTCATTTATTAACTTTCATTTTTAGTGTTTACCAAACTGAAATCGCTCTCTAACATTTAGTAACATTTAGTCACAGCCTTTGTTCATGAATCCATATCTGTACAAATGTACTGTCATTCTTTATGACTATTCATGAGCTGCTATGACTATTCATCAGCTAGCTAGCTAGCTAGCCTACTGATTGGCTGTTTAACATTTTCATTGATACTCTTCCAACACATTGAATATCATGCAGAATGTTACATCGTGGTTCACTATTCAGTGGGCTAATGAATTAATGGTAAGATATAACATGTTATTCTTTCTCATCTGAATGCCATCAAATGCTGCCTGCCTGTGTTTGTACATGCTTTCACTATCAACAGAGAACGTAGAGAGCAAGATTGTCAAATCTCAACAGTTATATTACAAGTGTATGTGATGGTTGTTACATGGGGTGGTGACATAAACATAAGATCAGTTTCCCGTCTGGTATATGTTTTCTCTCTTTAAGGCAAGAGTTGTGTGTGTGTTAAAAGTGGTTGTAGGTTTGTCACATATGTGGCATTTAAGAGAATTTGAGGAAGGGGAGGCTGTGTGAATGACTAAATGCAGATAATGGGCATAACAAGGGTGGATGGAATAGGGATGGGGAGGGTAGGAAGGGTGGTGTATAGGAGAAACAGTGGGGGAAGGATATGTAACTGTTGACAGTGGTACATATGCTAATTTAAGTATGTGGAGCTGCAAAGAAGTAGATACAAAAAGACTACCTAAATTAACACATCTAGGTATTCATGATAGTTTAAGAGGTCAAAGGTGGGTGGTTGGTGACAGTCGTAGGGTAAGGAGTGATTATGGAGGAAAATCTGGTGGGTGGGGGGGGGGGATGCGCGGGGTCAGTCATTGTTAATATGGATGATCTCTATGCATGTTCAGCTAATGGAGTGAAGGGAGTTGGGGTAAGGTAGGAGATACATATTTTTAAAAGGTGGGAGGACTTTGCCAGCTGCAGGAGAGGAGGAAGGGTAAAGTTCAATCCTGGAAATATTGATTTATGGGATATTTAAGTTTCCTTTTCAAGACAGAACTGTAATGCACTTCCAATATGAACTTTATATCTTAAGTCCATAGAAGTGTGTGTGTGTGTGTGTGGGGGGGGGGTGGGTTAGGGGTAATTTTGATATTCTTAGATCACAAAATTGTAATAACATTCTTGCTTGAGTTTTGACAATCTTACCTATCTCAATAGAAATCTGCCTTTTTCATCTTTATCACCTTTATTTGCATGCTTCACTTAGGTCTGTCATCTTTATTTTTGCACCCCCCTTCTATTTCTTTTGACCAATTTATCTGAACCCACCTTCTATTCTTCATATAGCAAAACAGTATGTACAAATGTTTTATTTTCCCAATGAAAGCATCCAGCAGTGTGACACATGTTAAGCGCTCTCTCTCTATTGCACTTTTATCGTATATTCGAACAAAAAAAAGTGAAGCGTAATTGATATCATGTGTCACGTATTACAGCACACCTTGTATTTTTCGATAGGTTCTTATCCAATCTGGATGCCACGTGCTCTTATCTTTAAGCCCCCCCACCCACTAACCATTCTTGATTTATTGTTTAATGCTGCTGTATGTGAGTGAAATATTCACAGCATGATTGACAGAAAGAGAGAGAGGACCGATTCAAGAGGGGGACATCTCGTAGGCCAAAAAAATAATATTTTCGAAATTGTTTTTAATAATTGTTGGAAATAATAAATATTCATTTGTGAAAAAGCAGAAGAATAAAAAAACACAACAACCCAATCAATGGGGAATGAAATTTGCAAGCGGTTTAAATGTATCTATGATTTAAACCATAAAAAGATACGTTTGAAGATGTTACCTGGGTAGGGAACACTGGTCGATCTGATTGTGATTTAATGAAAATTGCAAAGAAAAGAGAGAAATTTGCAGTTTTGCAAATGTTGCTTGTCTGGTAGAGAAGGAGATGTCGCAGCTCACACAAGGAAGTCAATATTTCATGTTGTATCCACTGCATCTTTTGGTCTAATTTTTCCTTGCATTACTTTGATAACAGCTATGAGGATTGATTTTTATATTAAAGAAAATATTGCTGAGAGCTTTTGTAGAAATTATATGGATAGTATGAACCTGCACAAGTCCACATGCCTAGTCTGCTCTGCCAAATTGAAAAAAGTGTTTTTTGTTTGTTTTTGTCTTCACTGTTATCTTTTATGATAAAGCAAAAATGTTTTAGCCACCTGCTCTATGTATAGATGTTTGCAATAGACTTGCCGTGTCATATTTGTTGTTATGAAGTAGAATACCAGCAAGAATGAAACGTTCCTGTTTGTGCGGTTTAGCTGCAGCAAACGCCCCGTCTTATTCGTAACCTTGTTTATCGTATTTCATTCCCTCCTGATGTTACAATCGATTAAGACCGTTTACAATTTTTTTTTTTTTTAGTATAAAATAAAATAAAAATATTTATAAGAAGGAGTAATAAAATACGATACTTAAAACAAAATACACAAACTGTTAGTTCATACAAAATATATAACAATCTATGACATTTCATCTCGTAACTTTTTTCGTTGCATAAAAAAAGTTAGATATCCCTATTATGTCTCAACATAACCCTCTTCAGTCCCCTCCTCAACTTCCAGTATCCCCAATATTCCATTCTATTGTTTCCTTCTTGACTTTAGTCTTCTTTGTCACCTCTTGTACTCCTCTCCTTGATCGAGGTATTGATGCTATGTCTTAATAGTCCTCCTACCCCCTTCCTGCCCCCCCCCCTTGTCTGTTTCTCTCCCGGTAGTTCCTTACTACTTGTATTCTTTGTAGGTTTCTGTTTCAACCCTTAGATATTTTGTTCCCTCCTTGACCCCTCCCCTAGCCCTTAATACTTTCGCCCGTTTCCCACTTTGGCGTTCTTCCTTCCCTTGATTGCCCCTTTTGAATTATTCTTCTGTTCCTTCTTTTTATTACCCTTCTTTAGTGCCCCTTAGATCTGTGGTATCCCTTTATTCCATTACTCTGCCATTCCTTCTTGATCTGTGGTGCCCCTTTTATACCTTCTTACCTCTTCCTTGCCTCCTGACCCCTTGATTATCCCTATCATCCATTCTTGTGGTCCCCTTTTACCTTTGGTATCCTAACTCTGAATTATTCAATTCATTAAATTTAGACAACTTTTTTCAGCTCCAAGATGAAAAGAAATAAACTTTCAAATATTAAAAAACATGTAGGTTTCTTTTCAAAATAGGCATAAAATAATAGGTTGTGCCTGTCATATTTCATATGAACTAATAAACAGTATTAATAAAAATTTATTCAAATCAAAGGTCTTAATTCGGATATTATTGCGAGCTTGAACTCGTTGATTGATTGATGGACTTTGGCCCTCATAAGAAATGGACATCCAGTCTTCTACAATTACTTTAAAGTGAATTGGATGTACTTCTTATTTTTTATTTTTTTTTGTTAATTTGAATTTTTGTTTTGAGAATTTGTACTGCTTTGATATTTTTCAAATGATACTTTTTGTCTGTCAATGATCTCGATGCTATCATAAAAACCTGAATATCAAAGGAAACACATTTCTGTGTTATACATTTAAAGCAAATTTGATCACAACACCAGTAACTGAAGAGGTGCATTTGTTCAACCACCTTTACGGTATGAAAGGTACTTCCCGTGCATGTGGAATACAAATCATGGTGTCGTCAGTTTTCCATGCATCCAGGTATCATCGGAATTCCTAGATGAACTGTGTACGAGGATATGTAGGTAACTCCCTAAGGCATATTGTACCCAGACAATAGGGTATCTAGGTATCTCCTATTATGATTGCATTCTCATACATGGTTATCATGTGTTCGGTTATCATGGGTCGATCACTTTCCATGTGGCTGTGTGGTTACTATGGTAACCAGGGTTGTCATCAGACCATTTTTAGAGCCGGGTAATTTGTGACAGTGTTCCGCGGGGTTAATTACAGTTAAGCTGCGTTTTGCACTGAATCGCGCTAATCTTTACCAAGTTACTTACTGGCGGTACTGTAGGCTAATTTGTGCCGGGCGGTAAGGCTGAAATTGACCTTGAGTACCGGGCGGAAATTTTGAGAGCTGGGTAGCACCGCCCGGCGCCGCCCGGCGTGGTGACAACCCTGATGGTAACATACATGGACAACCTCTTCCTTTCCTGATCAATCCCTCCCTACATCCAATAGAACCTTTCTATGTGTTGTATTTCTGGTCTGTTGTATTCGTGTCTGTTCCTTTTCTCCCCATGTACTGGATACGTGTGTGTATTTAAAATATTCATTGTGAAAAATGCTACATCAAGTTATCAGGTTAGTCTCCCTCAAAAAGCTGTCAAAATTGAATAAAATCTTAATGAAAATGTAAATGCTATTGATGGGAATAAGATTTATAATGAAGATCTGTAGAAATGACCCGCCCCCCCCCCCCCAAAAAAAAAATATTCAATAGTATAAAATCAAAGTTAACGATCAGACATTTGGCTCTGACTGAGATGATGCATAGTTTAACCAGGCAGGTGATATTTAGGAGATCCAACAAAACGATCCTCTTTGAAGGTAACCTTGTTGCAGACACTAATCCTGTCTTTGACTCGGAACTAAGTATTGAATGTAAGTTTATCCGATTTAATGTCATGTTCGTATATTTAAATACAACTTCGTAGGCTGCTACGATTTTGACCGTAGAGACCCAACCGCCTTTGCACTGCCAGTCATTCTAGGGAATTGTACATTTTTCAAACATTGACGAGATTCAACGCTCAGACTTGTATCAGCTCAGTGCCTTACTTATTAACATGTAAAGATGTGATATAGATTTGCAGAAGCAAGTGTAAGGTAGTCCTCAATGAGTCATAATGTATGCATTTGTATTTGCAGAAGCTTAAGTAGTAAATGAGAACCAGCCGTTTTGTATCTAATTTTTAATCACGATTAACCTCTGGCGGCACTCAGATGGACATCAAAGTATTGTCTCCGGGTGTAAATAGCAGCTCAGAATGCGAAGTATCAGTAGTCACTTCTACCGTCAATTGTTCGGGTGTTCTTAAAATTCCCAAGAGGATGTACATAAAATGTGGATTAGGACACTGGATTTGATCAAAAGAGATTGTTGTAACACCTCCTTGGTTTAACATGTGTTTACTCTACAAGTGTGTGTCTCAAACTTTGCAAGAATGGAGTAATTAGACACACCTGATAATAACTAGCTTATTAACATCACTATTGTTCTATTTTTTGGATTATCGTCTCTCTTAAACGAGGTAAGGCTTTTGTCTTAGAATATCTCTACCAAATCCATAAATATTTAAAATATGGATAACATCTCTTTGATAAGTTCAAAGAGATAACTTCAAAAAAGAAATGTTTATTCCAGTTACACCTGTGAAAATTTCCCTTAGGGAGATGATATCAAAAAGTTTTCTTTTTTTCTTAAAATCTTTGAAAATTTTTCGGTGTCTCAAGTCACCCTACGATTTAAGAGTTACCTTTCTTTTAATGGGCTTTGCAACAGGTGTGATGGCACAAGGCCATAGCTCATTGCGACAAGGTTTATCGATGTAATTTTGAGAGTTTAAAGCAGTTGATATGTAGCATGTTAAAACATATATTATATCACGGTCCATCGTATTTATATTGGAACTAATTTTGTTTATTCGCTAAATTTTTCTGGTTTTAGAGCATCACTACCCACGGCAATGGAAGCACTCTGGTATGGATCGGCCTGGAGAAGGTGGATAATTTCTCATCGTATGTTGGGGTAAGAAACTTGAATTTTACAAGAATATGAGTTAATAATTTGTTTTGTGATTCCCAAAAACCACAAGGGCAGCAGTATTTTGTTGTCTGTGATGGGAGTCATGTGACCGTTGAATGTGTTCTGAGTTGGGTCGTAACATTGAGTCACTCTGACCAAGACATGAATACATCACATGACGTTGCAGCAGTGTACCCCATGTAGTGGTTAGTAACCTGTCTCGCTCACTCATGTGTGCACGATCGAAACAATTGCTCTCTAAAGGAACTACAGTGCATGACATTAATGTGACCCCTAGCAGACATCCCATAATGTACTACTAAAATCGGCAGCGCACATCTGTATGTACAAGCTGCTTTGCTGGGCTTTGTTCATACACCTGGTTAAAGAAAGGATACTGCGATTTGAAGTCTCTTCAATCCTTAAATCGAAAGTCAATTGAGCAATAATAAACGACTCGACCACAGACGGTTTTCTTGATACATCCCTGCCTACTTTCACATTTGTATGTACAAGATACTTTGTTGGTCTTTGTTCATACACCTAGTTACTGATTTGGATTCTAGTCTTATTCATCAATCCTTAAATGGTAAGTCCATTGCCTAATAATAAACGACTCGACCACAGACGGTCTTCTTGACACATCCCTGCCTACATTAAGTTTCTATCCTCTTCATCGTTTTTTAAATTTGACATTCGACAGGGTTACGTCGGCATCATTGTGATCATAATTGCCCAGTCGGTGGTCTGGCTTCACCAGAGGCAGTACAGGAAAGAGAACGGACTCGAAGAACCCAAGTACAGCGTGGTGTTCTTCGACATCACCAGGGACAAAGCGGACGAGGGTCTCATCTCTTGCTCCAAGTTCCTCATCAACTATGCTTTCTACAAGTTTGGTCTTGAGGTACCACTGGCACTCTGCTATCAATATTAAATTACAAAAATTTCATTATTTTCACGTCGGGCTCTGCCGGTCCTCAAGTTTTGAAACTATAGCGATATGGACTAATATCAGGGATGTAAGTCTTCCGTATTTTTACGGAAATCCGGTTTTTTTTTTCAGGGATGTAAGTCTTCCGTATTTTTACGGAAATCCGTTTTTTTTTTAATTCCAATAAAGTTCCAAAAAATTGTTCGAATATCAAAGACACAACGCGGCAAAAATGCCTGGCCCGTTGCAGCAAGCTAACTTCAACTTTCACTCATCGATCAATCAAAATACCATTCCTGTTTCGCATCATCGCATTGCACTGTACAACATTGTGCCATGTGAATATCGTTGCGTACGTGCGAACTTCAAATCGCCATAGCTCATTTCTGTCGTTGAAAAACCTTGCCTAATTCACGTTGATTGGACTGCTAATTGATATCTTCGTAACTGCTGGTGCTCGACATAACTTTCGGAATTAACGCTTGTGATATTTGTGAGCGGCGGAAATCTACGGGATACACATATGAAAGTCGATATTTGTGATCGCATTCGAATGTGAGACTGTTTTTTATTCCGTAGTTCGCTGCGACGTATTCGTAACTTTGAGCTAGCCTAACATAACGATAGTGTGTAAGTAGTAAGAACTAGGGGTAAGATGAGTTAGCGCTAATACTTGTGAGCTAGCCTAACATAACGATAGTGTGTAAGTAGTCAAAGCTAGGAGTAGGATGTGTTAGGACGGCATTCACCCAGGGTCTCCGAATAGTTTTCCGGTTTTTTTTTTGGGCTGCACTTACATCCCTGTAATATGTTTACGGCTGATCACCTGATTACGGGTTATCGCGGTATGTATTTACATGGAGACGACGATACAATTGTCAAACCAAGTGTTTTCTGAGTATGAACATCACTAAAAGCAGCCATGCAATGTTTCAGCTTGTATACAAGCAAATGGATGGAAGCAAACTTTAAAATTTAAGAAAGGAAGTAAGAAGCAATCAAAATGAATTGAACAATTGAACCTTTGTTGTATATATATAATATTCCATATTTTTTCCTTTTTTCTTTAGATCTGTTTCCTGTTCACAGTGATTACAACCTCCGTACGGTTGGACGTCTATGGGGTCATCTTTATGCTTCTCATGGTTATGATGCTGTTCCTTCGCCGTCAGAAAGTGGCGATACTGTGGCCATTCTACGCCCTATGTCTGGTGGTGTTGTTGTTGTTAGCCTATGCACTATCCCTCGGTCTGCCGCCCGCTTTGTGTTACAGTGAGTAGCAGTAACATAGAATAAAATTCCTCCCATCACAAATCGAAAATTATAATTTGGCTCCAAAAATCGGACCTCATTAGTGTCATTGAAAACCTGACCTGATAAAGTGTCATCACAAACCTGACTTGATAATTTTCATCACAAATCATATATTGTTTGAAATATAAATATTTTTGTAAATATTATCATAAATATCATAAAAATTTATATATCATGAAAGATCAAGTCCGATAGATGGCATCACAAATCTCAGCTGATGAACATCACAAATCGTAGCGATGCATGCCTTCACAAATGTGAGCGTATAAAATGCCTCCACAAAATCTGACCCGATAGATGTCATCACAATTAACCAGACCTCATACATATCATCACAAAATCTCAACTGATTAGATATCACAACAAATCTGAAAAATGTTGTCACAAATTTTGGCCCGGTAAATATATTCCATATTTACGTGAGAGTAAAGTCTGTAATAATTCAAATGATCTAGGCTGTGAAACAGGTCTGTAGATGATCCAGTAAGGTTCATCATCAGCATATGAAATGATTGTTAAAGACAATTAACCTTTGTTATCCATTCAGGCTATCCGTGGGCCGGCCTTGACGAACGTTTAGTCGAATGGTTGTACCTTCCGGACTATGCCAATCCACCTACTGGCAAATTTATTTTGAGTGAGTGCCATTTCTACTTTCATTTATTGTGATGCTTTTTTTAAATTTTTTTTATTTTATCGTAGGTAGGTTTTTGATTTTTCTTTTTGACTTGACATGCTCTCCTCGTTTGTTAGAAACTTGTTAAAAGTTGACGGTACTGACATTGTTAACTTACTATCTAAGGTTACCTTCAGAGTAAGTTTTTTTGTCTTTGCTCTTGAAAATGATATTGCGTGTACCGTCAATACCTACAAACTAATAATAAAAACTGTAGAAAATTCCTAAACTTTTAATATGAATATGATGACAAAGTTAAAAAATGACAGTTCCATTATTTTTTAATAATTATTTTATAATTTTGAATTAATATTTCAGGATTTTTTTAAAATCTTCATTATTCATAAATTAGAATACTTTCTACCTTCATTTATTAGCTGACTTCATTCAACTGTTGTTGGTGTGTCTACAATGGGATGTCTTCAGGCTTGAGAAGCGTCCGGAGGGCATCCAAGGAGGAGGGGACAACTACGAAGCATCGACGGATGTGGAAAACATCGCAGAAAATCCTGTGCCAAACTTCAATATCAAGAGGTAAGAACTCGACATCGTTTCCATGCCGACAGTCGTGAATTCCTTAACAGTCATATCGAGTAGAAACTCGGTTTGCTATGATATCTGATCGTGGACTGCAATGGAGAGAAGTTCACCTCTAATAGTTGTCTTTTATAATGTTTTGGAATACGATTTATAACGTCGTTTCCATGCCGACAGTCGTGAATTTCGTAATAGTTGTCTTTGTAATGCAATGAAATCAAGTTTTTGTATTTGATTGTATCAATTGATAATGTTTCTTGTGTTTTTTTTTTCCATTTTGGAATATTCCATGTAATGATAAAAGCAAATCAAATTTTCCCCACCTCTTTATTGCATCATAGGCATGATCATTAGGATATGGTATGATATCCATTTTTTGTAATTATTGTGATGAAAGTAGTTCTAAAAGTTTAATCATACATCAAAGTCAATAGGCCAAAACGAAAGAGATGTCAAGAAATAATAAAATATCTAGGATTGGTTTAATCTGTTACATCATTTTAAAGCGATCACGTTTCGTTACCTTGGTGATACATTATTCAAGTTCTATTTTTAACCCAAAAATTCCCTCCTGATCGCCATGACAATGCTTTTTCATTCTTCCTTCTTCAACAGGACATACTTAAATATTCTGAAGATACTCATCTTCAACTTTAATTTCTGGGTCACCTTGGCGATCGTTTATCTGGCCGGTACTCTAAGAATCAGTTTACTCGGATTCATTTACATCATCCTAGCATTCATCTTCCTATGGGGAGGAGCAGACTTTTTGATGAAGCCGACCCTTGTCAAGATGAGGAGGTGAGTACAAACATAAAGGCAGCCCCCACCCTCACCCCCCCCCAATTTTTTTGGGGGTAAGAATTGAGTTTCAGACCATTTCTATCTTCATGCACCAATTTAAGGACAGGCAAATGCAAGCATCATAGTTGATCTATTAATACTCTATATCATTCCCAAAAACAGCAAATGAATCAAAACATATTCCATTTTGGGGACATCACAGACAGGTTTAATGTTCCTTCACTCCCAAGGCAACATGTGCCTCAAGTTTCTTCTTCATCTATAACAATGTCTATTCTTCGGTAATGGAGATGGAGTTTTGTAAATTATGCTAAGTCCAAGACGTTTCAGCTCTCAAACATGATTTTAGTGATGGCATTTTGGTTTCAGTGTCAATAATATTAACCTTGAGAATATGATAAGGAAAACAAAAGAGAATGTATAAGGTTCCAGTTTCCTAGTGGCGCTATGATGTCACAGATGTACAAAATGACATCACAGATTGTACAAAATGGCAGAACATAGACAAGACCCTTCAACCATGATGTCACCCATAGCAACGGCTTTCTCAGCCATTTAGGGGAAGTTATTCACCACGACGATCAGTTTCATGTAAGCTAAAGACGATAGCTGGGTGTAGTGTCTCCTTTAACCAACGTGTTCCAAAGGTTTCATGCTGAGAGAGCTGCAGCCTCACTGCAACCAGGCTGTGTAGGACATAATTTTGAGTACTCTTGAATTTCACACAATAGAGGGCGATGTTGAGTTAACCGTGCTTCCAGGGATTTTGCAACTGCTTCAGTCTTTCTTTGTGGCTTGGTGCCTTACTAGGCCAAACTTGAAATAAATATGACACAGTGTCGATCTATTCTTTATCAATTATTTGACAATTTCGTCTGTTTTCTTCCCTCAGGTGGAATGTCCTACTCGGTTACTGTGTGTTTGTTATCCTGGCCAAAGTGGGACTTCAGCTGATGACGTGTGTCTTTAGCCACGAGCTGGCCGAGAGTGGACACTGCTGGGTGGTGCAACTCTTTGGAGTGGTCTGCTTCCAGACTGGATATAGTGAGTTCATCTTAAGTTTGTTCCTTTTATTTTTATTTTCTTTTTATTGTAAATATCTGACTTTATTCAGACAAATATATATCCATCAGTTAGTCTCGGTTGTAGGTTTTCCAGGGAGGGAAATATACCACATTTCGGAGAGAATTTTGTTATCATGACTAAACCACAGGTTGAGGGATATTATATATATATATATATACAGTACTGATTTCGCTTAACTCCCGTTAAAATTCGTTGAAAGAAAAATAACTGAATTTCTACGTGTTTTTAATCGAAATTCCCCAATTTTTATCGAAATTCCCCGAATTTTAACGATTGGTTATCTCAGTCATTTCCTTCGTGGAATTTTCAACGGTGCGTTGAAATTCTTTTTTAAACGAAATAGAAGGTCAATATGTGGTTACGCGAATCGCCGGAAAACGCGTAACTTCGTTTATCAGTATCAATTAGACTTTGGTACAGTCGTTTGAAAGAGAGAATATTTACAAGAGCATTCTCAATCTCAGGCTTGTATGAGTAGTAACGCACATAAATTCATGTAACTAAACTGACGGGGGACGTTTTCTTACTGTGAACCCCAAACACAGTGACATAAGTCTTAACTTGGCCAGGCAAAATAGAAGGCTGCAGTACAAGCTATGTACCACGAGGCACCCTTCCAGATAAGTTGAAGTTCTGTTTAACCATTTAAATAACAATGAATGGACATATAAACTTGGTTTACTTGCAGATTACTAAAAATAGTTATTTTTAAGAGATGTTAATTGGTTTTTATGAGAGTTGAAGTATGAAACTTTGTTTCTGAGCGAAAACATGTTACTTGAAGCAAAATAAAGATGCCCCGCCCATTCTGCGAGGACGCTTCCATTTTTCAAAAAGGCGTTTTCTCTTTTTATTTTTTCTATTTTGTTTACATTTTAAACATAAACATGTAAATTATTTAAAAATATGTAAAGAACTTAGTAATGTACTGCAAACTATCTATAAAAAAAAATAAAAAAACAATGTTTTAGGGATGAATAATGTGCTCAATATAACTAAAGTAGTAGGCTAATAGTCATGAGCTCATGATAGTGTCGTCAATTCGTTTTCTCAGTTTATATTTGCGACATATCACCCGTGTACATCGATCAATGGCATGGTGAAATCCCGTGTGAAAATATGTTGACCCCAAAAGACGCAAATGGTCGTTCCAGAAAGTACCGTTATAACATTAACAACACATGGCCAGTTTGCTCTCTCAGGTCCGCACGTGTACAGCCATTTTTTTTCACACATGGTATTATGCTGTGCATGCATTGCGGGCGGGATTGCGGCAAACATAAAAGAAAATGAATGAAAATGAAAAACTTACGATATTTTTCACAAATATTGATGCTTAGATAAGTGCTTCCTCACAATCAACGAGCCGCCATAAAATTTGCTCCGCTTACGTAAAAACGTCTATATATATGTACACATGGAAAAACCCGAGTTTTTACACACATAAAACCCACTGACATTGGTCACAGAACATAAGTAGGTCATTGACATTCGAACTTGGCAACTTGCCCAAGTTCATCGCACCATGGGAACGACACAACACATTGAACATGATGTTAAATTCTCCCGCCATCTGGACGCCGAGTGTAAATTTTAGTGTAATATGCAAATTATTAATGGTACTGCGCAGCGTGGTTAAATCTTAACCTATTGCGACACAAATTTTGGGAAGCTGTTGTTGAAGTTACTTTCGTATCAAATGTAAGGTACTGTATCATGTATGTGATACAAGCATAGAAATTCTATGGACACAAGAGAAAGAAAATGAAATCGACGGCTGCTCAAACCAGTTTCAACTTGATTTTTACAACCCATCGCACAACACGTGCGTGCGTAATTTGTTTTCTTAACATGACTGTTAATGAGTAAGTAGGAAAGGTGGGTAAGTTTGCTAATTTAGGCGAGTTTTTGTTTAAAATCTTGTGATAGATAGAAAATATATTGTTTCTTTTACTTCAAAAGTTACGATGTTGCCGAAGGCCGAGTTATATAAATTCAGTGATCTGAAGTTCTGAAGACCACGAATACTGATCATGTGTGTTAATAGGCAATTATTATTACACGAAAGGTTCGCAATATTATTGGGCCTAATTAGTAATTAACATACATTGATCGTTGTCTTGCTGCCTGAATTGCTATCTGCTGGAAAAGAAAACCTTAATTATTGTACTCATAACGTCCTATTTTGATTAAAAGTCGAGTGACGGTGCGTCGAAAAAGCCGCGATCGGGAAACGGCGTTTAAACGTTTAACCGACCGGCAGGCGATACGGTGAAACGGTTAGCGAAATATCTGTTAGGTCACACCCTTATTTAAACACACACAAAAAAACGACCGTATTCAATGAAAATATACTGAAAACCATATCGCAAAAACACAAAATCGCTTATAACTCGAAAACGGAAGGAGACATCGACTTTTGTCGGCTGTATAGGGATTTCCTAAACCGAATTTTGATGCGCTCTATCCACCTGTGTCATTTATGAGCTTCTCTGACGTAAGCTGCAGTACGTAATTTCTCTATACCAGTTCCGCAAAATTTATTTACGCAGTAAACATCGTTCATTATGTTTTCTTTCACAACGAATATTCAAAGTTGTGCTCCACACGCTTCACAGATATTGTTTTATGTCGTTCATTTTCAATTCTGCTTTAAAATTACATTTTCGAACGATGCATTGCATGCCTTATCAAACATTCCTGATTAGTAAAACTAAGGAAGGATATTCAAATATATATTATTTTCATTTGATATGATTTTATGAGTTGTTCCACTTGAAAAACGATGATAAAACCGAAAAACAAAACATTTACTTCTCATGTGACGCATACCGGGTGACTCATAAAAACTCCCCCTTCTCATTAAATTAAATTTACATGCCGTCAGGCCAGTTGAAAGCCGTCAGGCCAGTTGAAAGCCGTCAGGCCAGTTGAAAGCCCTCCCCAGTAATGTTTGATCAACTCTTCCCAATATACAATACTCAAATAAGCAATGAAAATATATTCATTTTCCACAGAAATCTACCCAACGTGGGCCCCAAGTCACTGCTTTATTTTCTTAGTAGTCATGGAAACAATTGTTTGCAACTCTCTTGCTGGCCAGGTGTTTTCAAGTTTTATTAATAGCACGACTTCTTATTGGTTCATTCAAGATAAACTTTTTATCCCTGCTGGATTGTTCTACTTATATATATATGAATGAATATTTGGTTTTCAATTAACTAAGAAACAGGTAACATCCATTCCATTTTGAACAGTAGGGGTAAAATAATGTTTGCTTCTAGAGGCAGCCAGCCAAAGGTTCTGCAGTGCTAAACCCCCACGAAGATAAATACTATGCTAATTAACATATGGTAGGCGTGAATTTGACAAAGCCAGGTTTATGATTGGACTAAGCCTCTCAAGAAAGTTTGGTGGTGGGGATATCCAGGGTAGGGAATGCACATGTAAGCAGCATACTATAGGTGGCCCAGACCCAGGCTGCGACCTTAATTACCAGGGCAGTCCATCTGCATTCGCAGGCAACTTAATACAGTAACGGGTTAGGGGGAAAATAACAGTTTTTTTGTTGTTTTTTTGCGTGCATTGAAGCCGGGGGAGGTTTTTTGGACGGAATGCAGAAAAGTTTGAGAGTGCGGTTCTGTAGTAAACGGTACTGTAGTACGTCAAGTAACACAGGAATTTATTGGGAATAAAGATCTCTTTCATATCCAGCTACGACTGTTTCATTGTTGATATTTTTTTCTTCTTGTTTTTCTGACACTGCGTTCCTTGGTGAGTTAACTTAAACTTATCTTAGTTTAATACTAGCCTATAACTTAAGAGTCGTAGAATGTGCTTGTTACGATCGACCAAGACTAGTTTTTATTATCCTAGCCAAATCATTTTTCAAACACCTAGTACAGAACTAACTCTGTCTTATATACAATCAAACTTTTGCAACGTTTGTAATATTCCTCGGCAACTTCTGGTGTAGTCTGAAAACGGCTGTAGTTACACTAAGGATTCAACGCAAGTCACAACCTTGATATGTCTAGAATTGCCTTGGCGGTTTTTGATCGCGATAACGTTTGTGGAAATTTCGTTGAAACTTTGTTGACAACCGTGCCCGCAGTAGTCTAAATCTTGTCAATGAAATTATTCGTTTTTAATTGATTTTCAACGATTTTCAACTTTTGTTATCGATCGTTGATTTTTTTTTTCAACGGGAGTTAAGCGAAATCAGTACTGTATGTCTGTTATGTTGTGGTGATGGACATGAAATTTGTACATTCCAATATTTTTTTTTTTTTTTTTTTTTCTTTGTCACAAAAGTACAAAGTGGAGGGAAGTCTTCCATAAAGCTTAAAAGCTTAACAATGTGGAAGACTCCCTGAAGAAAGAAAGAAAAAAAAATATATATATATATATATATAAACACATATACATAAATACAAATTAAATGTTCAATATATAGTAATTACTAGTGTTTACACGGGTCCAAAAATCGGGAACCGGGTACCCGAGGGCCGTTACCCGTCGGGTATCCGGGTACCCGGAAAAAATTGTTTACCCTCGTGTATCACGATTTCCAAGACATTACATATTGGATGCTGTAATAAATGCATTATATTCTCTACTGACAATGTTTTCATGTTCAAATACGTAGGTGTAAGATAAGGTATAAAACCTCCCTCAATCATTTTTATTTGCTTCTGTTTCTTCCATTAACTTGTTAATAAATAAATAATTTAATTATAATTAGCATTACTACTAACATCGTACTGCCGCCGCTGCTTATGCTAGCTCGTGCACGTCTATTGGATCAAACCATATAAATATCCAATTTAGCTCTTAAACAGTTTTTAATACTACTACTATCTATTATGCAGGCCCAGGGTTCGCATTAGCCGCGAGATTGCGCGATTCGCGCAATTTGATCGCATTTAGAATAAACGATTAGTAAAAAGCCACTTGCGATTACTATTTTTTAGTTATCCCGTCTATAATCCATAAACATCGCGTAAAATTCCTTGTCAGCCTTTCCTTCTTTGAAATAAACGAATGAATAAATAATAATTTCTTCCACATGGTAGCCTAACACCACACTAAGTCAATGAAAAATCTAGCTAAGCCTAACCATCTGTTTATTTGCTGGAGTTGTGACGCAGTTATAAGACATCCATGGAATACTTTCGTTATTGCTGTTACGTTCGACCACATGGTTGCCTAACACCACACTAAGTCAATGGGGGTAGTCTAGCCTAGCCATCTGTTTATTAGCTGAAATTGTGACGCAGTTATAAGATATCTATGGAAAGCTTTCGTTATTGCTGTTATCTTCGACCACATTGTTGTCTAACACCACACTAAGTCAATGGGAAATCTGCCTAACCGTCGGTTTGCCAATTTTTTTTTTTTAAATCACACTTTGCTTAGGATTCGGGTAATAAATTAGGAACCGGGTAGTATCACGTCGGGCGGGTACCCGGGTACCCGGATAACCCGTGCAAACACTAGTAATTACATACAGGTATAATTTGGTAGTAGTCAGTAACTAGTCAGTAAGTTAAGTACGCCCTCGTGGCTGCATATCGCTAGCAATTTCAGTGTTTCATACCTTTCGTTTTTCCACACTTTTGGACTTTCACTCCGTTTCGGACTATTAACATCTTATTGTAAGTACTGTTCGTGTACTTTTTGAGAGCCGTCAGTCATTTTAGGTTGGTAGATTTGTTTTAATTCGATTTCATCGTTTTATCATTTTTATTGGACATAGTGAACGGAGCCTATCACTTAGCCTATACTGTTCATTCTCATACAGCCTACATGCATGCCTTTAACACACGTTGTTTAGTGCACTGCGCATGTGCTGTGTTCATGATACTTGTCATGATGGCAAGGCTGACTTACACCAGAGACGTGCTATTGAATCTAAGGAATAGCTCGGCTAATCCGATTGATCGACGGCCATTCACACCAACCGATTGGGACCGCCTGAAAGAATTAAACATTGCTCGGAAGACAAAGAGGGGATGTCATGGTGGTCTGCAAGGCAGAAAATCCCCTATTCATACAGTTTTATCTCAAAGGGACCCAATGCGGAGACATTCTGTTCGTGGTGTGTCTTTTTATAATCTTACTTCTGTTCGGATTTTACTATCTCCAACGCTACGCGATGTAAACAAAACTGGCCCAAAGGCGTCGCTTGCCACATGGAACGCCGGTTCGATGAAGTCCAAGATATCCTCCATCACTGATCTCATTATTGAGGAAAAGTTTGATATTCTCACGATAACGAAATCCTGGCTGAACGGTGATCAACGGGATGATCGTACCATAGCGGACTTACAAAACGCCTTGCCTCATTTTAATATCCAACATCGTCCTCGTCAGCACAGGAAAGGTGGTGGTGTGTGTCTTTTATCTCATAAAGGATTCAAAGTCAATGCTAACACAATTGATAACTACTGCTCATTCGAATACATGGACAGCAATTTCACCAGTCGGACATCTGTAGTGAGAATTCTCACTATTTACCGCCCGCCACCATCTCGAAAGAACAAGCTGACATGTAAATTATTCTTCGAGGAATTTTCATCTCTACTTGAGACCCTCGCGACACACCCCGGCTATATCGTCATAACTGGTGACTTTAACTTCCATATGGATGATCCCTTAAACCAGGATGCTGCCTTCTTCTTGGAGTTGCTTGATTCAGCTGGATTCCAACAACACGTTGATGAACCGAGCAGTACTCACCGTCACGGTCATACGCTGGACCTCATCATCTCACGGAAAACAACACCACTTGTCTCCCAGGTCTCTGTTCTCACTGGAATGCCCTCTGATCACTCTCCAGTTAAATGCGTTCTTAATATCACTCAACCGTCTGCTGTTAAGGTCGAGACGGACTCACGTAATTTGAAAGCAATTGATATTTCTGAGTTCAAGAGGGACATTGCTGATCTGCCTCTTTCATCCGGGCCAATTTCTGATCTTGGGGAACGTTACGATACCGGTCTTCGTCACCTTCTGGATGAACATGCCCCTCTGAAGCACCGCACAATAACCCTCCGTCCGCACGCACCGTGGTATAGCGATGAGCTACAACAGGCTAAACAGCAAAGAAGGAGGCTGGAAAGAAGAATGATGAAATCTGGCTCAATGATCGACAGACAGTTGTACTTCGAGAAATGTGAGCTTTATCGTAATTTGCCCGACAGAGCCAAACAAAATTATCATCGGGATCAAATCGAAAATTGCAGTGACCGGCAATTATTTCAGCTTATTGATAGCATGTGCAAACCATCTAGCTCTCATACCTTACCTGATCATGTCTCGGACGCATCACTTGCTGAGGAATTTGCTGCGCTCTTTAATGACAAAGTCCGCAATCTCCGTTACAAACTTGACAACCTTACGCCACTGGATATTTCTGTGAATGTGTCTGCTCATTGTGAAAGCACGTTTACTTCATTTGAACATGTGGACGATGAGAGAGTTCGGAAGCTCATAATGAAATCGCCTTCTTCGTCCTGTTCTCTGGACCCAATTCCTATGGACGTTCTAAAGTCATGTTTGGATCCTCTGCTTCCACACATTACGAGCATCGTCAATTACTCACTTTCAACTGGAGTTATCCCGGAATCTTTGAAATCTGCTCAAGTTGTTCCCATTCTGAAGAAGACAAACTTGAATAAAAACAACCAGCAGAATTACCGTCCAATTTCGAACCTGAAGTTCATCTTTAAGACTATAGAGCGAGCAGCCGCTGCCCAAATCAATGATTACCTCCAACGGGAGGGTTTGCATGCTCCGAAACAATCCGCGTACCGTAAGCACCACAGCACTGAGACAGCTATGCTTCGTATACAGAACGATCTCTTGGAAGCTGTCGATCATTGTCAAGAAGCTGTGCTGGTTTTATTGGATTTCTCTGCGGCCTTCGATACAATCGATCACGACATCATACTTGAACGTCTTCAGAACCGCTACGGTATTCTTGCCACAGCTCGGAAGTGGTTCGAATCCTATTTGAGGGGCCGCAGTTTTTCTGTAAATATAAGAGGAGCCCACTCGATCCCGCGTAACCTCAATGACGGTGTGCCACAAGGCTCCGTACTGGGACCATCCATTTTTGCCATGTATGTTGCTCCACTTGGGGACATCGTCTCCGCTCATGGTATAGATTATATGTCCTACACTGACGATACCCAACTGTATCTTACCTTAAGTCCTGGTAACCGTGAAATTTCGATATCTCGTCTGGAGTCCTGCATACGTGACATTAAGTCCTGGAGCATACAGAACAAATTAATGATCAATGACTCTAAAACAGAGGTCCTGCATATCTCTTCGAAATTCCTGAAGTGCCCAACATCACCTAAAATTGCAGTTGATGATTCATTCGTTGACACTGTATTGAAAGCTAAGAGCCTCGGAGTCATCGTTGATTGTAACCTCAACATGAAACATCATGTAAAGAACACCGCCTCCGCAGCTTCATTCGCATTATACAAGATCGGACAACTCGCCAAATACCTTGACCACAAATCTACCGAACGACTCGTCCATGCATTCATTACGTCCCGCTTGGACTACTGCAACAGCCTCCTGTACGGCATTCCATCCACTGAACTTTCCAAACTTCAGCTCATTCAGAACTCGGCCGCCCGTCTTGTCACACGTTCCAAGAAGCACGACCATATTACTCCAATCCTCCGTGATCTGCACTGGCTGCCCCTCCATCTTCGCATTCGTTACAAAGTTGCCCTTCTTGCCTTCAAAGCTATTCACGGTATGGCCCCAAGTTATCTGACGGACCTTGTCGCTTCCTACTCACCACAACGTCGTCTCCGCTCGTCGTCCGAAACCCTCCTTTGTCGTCCTCGCAGGTGCAACACTAAATTCTACGGAGACAGATGTTTCAGCGCTGCAGCTCCCGAAGTCTGGAACAATTTGCCTTGGGACCTTCGTGAAGCACCTCATCTTAACCGTTTTAAGAAAGATTTGAAAACTTACCTTTTTAGCTGTTTTAACTGTCACAGTATTTCCTTCTTTTTATATGGTTACTAGTTTGCTTTTTAGCCTGATTTATTTTTGTAGGTTACTATAGTCTTATCCTCTTAGCTGTTTTTCTGTATATTGTATTTCGTATCTTGTTGAGTTTGCATCTTTTGGTTTCTAGCCTGGTTTATCTGTTTTTGACTTTCTTTTCACTGTACAGCGCTTCGAGATTTTTGGGAGGCGCTTTATAAGTAGTATTTATAATTATTATTATTATTAACTAGCTATTATTTTCTTACATTTTTGATCCCTTCAGTTCCACCGGAAGATGAGTGCAACCTCCCCGCTGATTCTGCGAGGATGACTTGGGATATTGTCTGCTTCATCTTCATCCTGATCCAGAGACGAATCTTCAGCAGCAATTACTTCCAATATGTGGTCCTGGACTTGCAGGAGGAAGGCAAACTCTCATCCAAGTAAGATATAAGGAAGTCACATATAATCTGATGTAATCTGATAGAATAATAAAAAATAATAATAATAATAATACCTTGTCTGTTCCCCTAAGTGGATAAGGGAACAGACAAAGGTACAGGATATAATGGAAGTAATCAAACATCGTAAATGGACATGGGCTGGCCATGTCACTAGAAGGGGAGATGGAAGATGGAGCACGCTAACCACTGTATGGACACCGCTTGACGGGAAAAGGAACAGAGGCAGGCAAAGGAAGAGATGGAGAGATGAAATACAGAAATTCTGGAATGAAACCAATTGGTACACACATGCAAGGGAGAGAGAGAGTTGGAGATATCATGCCGAGGCCTTCATCCAGCAGTGGATCGACAACGGCTGAAGAAGAATAATAATTGGGCTTATATAGTGCCAAATCAGTAGACAAAGTCACTGCTCAAGGCGCTTTACGAAGAAAGCAGATTAATTTACAAAAGAACAAGTGAAAAGATGGGTCTTAAGTAGACTTTTGAATGTAGAAAGTTTAGAGCATGTTCGAATGTGATCTGGTAAATTGTTCCAGAGATAAGAGCCAGAGTATTCAAAGCTTCTGTAACCATGGGTCTTCAAGAGTGGCTTAAGGACAGTTAAATACAGTTTGTTGGAGGAACGAAGTGTGCGAGTTGGAATATATGGCAAGAGAAGTTCCTTCAGAAGTGGAGTGGTTCGGCATTTTCTTCCCTTCCTTTTCACAATACGGGCAGCGGTGTTTTGGATCTTTTGAAGTTTCTGGATGGTCAAATCAGGAAGGCCACATAAAAGTGAATTTAGAAAGTCAAGCTTTGATGTCACAAACGCATGGACCAGTAGAATCATAGATAGGTAGCAGGATTTGGACGACGACACGATACAAGAGCGAATGGACTTTAGTTTAGGTTTAGTATTTCCAACAGTTACATGAGTCTTAGAGAAACAAACTCTGTTGCTGTTCGTGGTCAATCTTTGACATCTTTTAACACTTTATAATGTGCCCGCAGAGTAATACAAAACAACCTATATATTCTATATTATATATTCTTTTCTACCTTTTAGGGGTGCAGAGCTCATCAATGAGATTTTGGCCACCAAAGTACGTAACAATCGTCTGAAGGAACAACGAATTCTTGAAAATGTCAAGAGAAAGTAAGTTTTGTTTTATAAGGATAAATGTGTCTGAAGTTAGATGCAGATGGACGTTTGGCAGGTGGGAAAGGAATGTGAATTGGGAGGGGAAAAGGGGGGGGAGTAGGTGAGGGAGTAGGTGGAGGTAGTGGGCATATGATTCACAGCTGCTCTGTAAAAGTAACAGAGGCAATAGGGACAGAGCTGCCCAAGGGTATGGTTGGAAGTAAGGAGATTGGACATGTGCATGATCAGGTGATTGATTTTGAATATTAGAGGGAAGCTTGTCAGACAAGCAGTGCCTTATTTTAAACTACACAGTACAAAAGATTTTAACCTATGCAGCCTGGCTGGCAGTCCCTCAAGTGTGTTACTTTTGCCACAGTGTCTAACGGAACAGACATAGAAGTTAACTGTGTTGTCATAGGTTTGGGGACAGAATTATAACACGGTTTGGTGACAGACTGCCATGGACTGGTGGTGACATGTTGCCATGCATTGGTAAGTCTGTTGCTATGGAGATGTGGCAAGGCTTCCATGTATAAGGCCTTGGCTTAACTTTTTTTCAAATGAGGCAGATTCATATGCTGGTTGCTATGGAAAGTAACCAATAACATCTTAAGTACTGATGTACTGATTATTTTCTTGTTACCTGATCCTTGCAGGATGGCCAAAATCCGGGACAATCAGGCCAAGCTGGCACACACGACTGGATGGATCGAACCCAAAACTCACGGAGAAGGTAAGACGGTTGTCGCTGTAGACTTTTAGACGTGAAGGGAAAAACACGGACTAATCATTAATGATTAATATATACTGTTAGTTATCTTAATGAATTATTTAGTTGCACAGAAAATGCTTCACACACATATTAAATAAACTAGATTTTTTTGTAATAGGGCACAATGTATGTTTTGTCTTTGATAATTTCTCATTTAATGCCAGCTTCACTTTTGACCTCTTGACCTCAGTTGGAGGAACTATACATAAAACCCCAGCTTTATCAATACTTGTCAGTGTGATGATATCATATAAAATTGCAACCAACATTTAGGTTAATAGATTTGCGCTCTAAAAAAAATATATTAAAAAAAAATATATTAAACTTGGATGAAAGATGACAATGCTGATGAAAAGTGACAAGAGTGTAAAATAAAATAAAATAAAAATTTGTGAAAAAGCAGTTATGTGCCAAGTTTGTAAACCCCAGTCATTTCCTGTATGTAGTAACATCCTTGTGTGTTTACTGGTTGTCCTATCAAGATATCAGATGTGTCATTTTGTAGTTTGTTTGTTTGCTTTAAATGATTGCTTCAATTATATTGATGGTATAAATGCCATTCATGTACAAGTACAATTTCCACATCAAAAAGACTCGGCAGACTCCAAATTTGAATTCCCTCTTACGCATCGAGTGTTTAATTTCAAGCCAATTTATTCTATTAACAATCAAAGATACGTTATCAGTTGTAGGACCAAGAGAGCTGGTGGATCTACATTTGCAGTGTAAGTTTTGGATGAAGTCAAACACTCTTTCAGCAATCAGTTCTTTTCATATCTGTTGCAACTTTTGACATTGGAATTTCTTTACATCTAGACGATTTGAACTTCCAATCGTGATTTCACAAAGAAAAATAAGCTCTCTTTAAACATTCTTCTACTTCTTGAAACTTTTCTTCGTCTGTGGTTATCAAGTCATTATCTTAATTCTTGGGTTAATATCTTTAACGTCTTCGTTACGAAGGATATCGACATTCTGCAGTAAGGGTTGCCCTCTGCAGCAGACAGTGTCTTCTAGAAAATGGAAGATTTTTGTGAATCTTTGTGATGGATGGGTTTCGACACGGGTCAGCATTTTCGTCCTCTTTTCCTTCTGTCTCCTTTCTTCTCCTTTTTTTTTTGCTAAAGTAAAAGCCACCATAAGAGCAACTCAGTAGCGCACAAATCCAGAAGATAAAGGGTGTAGAAAATCACAGTTTTACGAAAAATTGAAAAGGAAAATAATATTAAAAGAAATGAAACAGGGACTGACTTCTGTTCCTATAATTTCACATATCCATACCGTACATTCCACCCATCTACACATAAAGCTGAAAAGCAATTTTCACCTAGAAATTCATGCAAGAAGCCTTTGAAACCACCATTAATAACTGCCAGAAGCCTCACAAGGAGAAGTAATTATAGATCCCAATCAGTAGAGTGGACACCCAATCCGTCCAGTTTAGTGACAGCTTTATTCATTCTCCTGATGTTCTTATAGATACCAATTAGTAGAGAGGACACCTAATCCCATCTAGTTTTAGCGACAGCTATATTCATTCTTTATCTCCGATGTTTAGAGTCACATCAGGCAGTCTGATCTGATCTGCTCAGCTTGCTCTCATGTTTTGTCTGAATTTTTTCAATCCACAACTGTTTTATCCTCAAACACCTCAAGTCTTTGCTTGGTGAATTCATCACTGTCATAGAGGTAACTTTCTCTCTCACAGAATTGGCATTGAAGCTGCTGTAGTTTATTTGAATGTCCTCCCTCCCTGTTATACCGTCCCGCTGCCCTACCCTGCCCTACCCTCATCTCCAGATGAAAAGGGGGAAAAAACAAGAACTTTGTGGTTAATATCTCAGTTGTTAAAATAAACAACCTGAAATCGTTTTGTGATAGAATGGTGTTTTCATAAAGATGGAAACTTCACGTATTATTTCATTGCTTCAGCAGAGGCTGAAGTTAGGAATTTGCTAAGAGACTCTTAGGTCTAAAATCAAAGATAACACATGTCAGAGATGTGAAGAGAGACACTGGCTTTAGCTTGAGGATGACATAATTGTATGCAGAATGGGGGAGGGACCTGAATGTGGGGAGGGACCGGAATGGGGAAGGGACGGGAATGTGGGGAGGGACCGGAATGTGGGGAGGGACCGGAATGTGGGGAGGGACAATCGCTGTAGGTTCATGGGTAGCATACTTGTGGAAATGATAAGCAACGATTGCTTCAGGGTAGATTGACCAGTGCCATGGTCGATTGGATGAATGCGGTGGTATTACAAACAATGACACCTAGCATCTCATTGGTTCAAACACCTGATTGGCTAAAAGTAAGGTGGGATTCCAGTCCAGGAGAAATCCACGGTTTTGTCTTCCAAAATGTTAAAAAGAAGATCCCAAATGAGCAGAAACTTTAAAATCAAAATCTTAAAGTAACTTTTTGTCAGGGAAATATGAGAGAGGAATGAACGTTGGGGATGGAGGTGGGTGGGTGGGAAGGGGGAAGAGTAAGGGGTTCCATTGTAATCTTTTGGAATAATGTATATTGAATTATTGAAAGAACTAACTTGAACATGCAGTGGTCTGTGGGTGAGATATAGTTAATGGCATTAATAGCTGACAGCCTACTTTTGATGTGATCAGATTGGGTTTGAATGAGGTATGAACATTTATATTTAACAGCCTGTGCTCTATTAGCTGATTGGCATGGCAACGTGTATCTTCTTATGGTATGCATCAAGTTAATTTTGCACATTTTTACTCTTTGACCGTTCCGACAGGTTAATTGGTTTGCTGAAGAGGTGCATGCATTAGTGGTACCGTAGCATTTGCTCTTTGACTAATTATGTTAATTAACGAAGCCCGAGAACGATTGCACATTAAACTCTAATCTTTTATCTATCGACAGAGTTGCATCAACAGCAAAATGTACTTTCATCGTTGGAATTCTGATTAGATACTATTCATGTGTTTTTTTTCATATAATATCTACTTATTCTTTTGGGCATCATAGCAATTAATAAATGAGATGCATAGATATAGATACATATATAACTGTATAATAGAGCTCGTTGACATGTTTCTTATTATATGCGGGGCAACAAACATCAGCTGGGGTCTCGTTTTCTGGCCATTTTTTACGATCATGTGTTTTGCTGTCATTTTTGTATCTCTGCATCTTCAAGTTTGTTTTCTTGGTATTTTTTTCTGTATTTACAGCTTTAGAACAAACCCCACCAGAAGGCAGGTTTTATTATACCACATACAGCACTCTTACCTTTTCCCTTTTTTTATCAAACAAATTTTGCCAATAACCATAACTAATGCACAATCATATTCGACTAACAGATCTAGCTTACCTCTCTGTCTTAATGGTATGAGAATCGATGATTTAAATTAGTCAAGAGAACCCTAGGGATTAAGAATTTATCTCCAATCACCACATCAGATATTGATTTTCTTGCTCGACCAATTTTTCCGTTCTTACTGGGATTTCTTTTTCTTTATAGCACTGATGGATTTTGTCAAGTTTTGGGTCAATTGACAGCAAAATGTATTCCACAAGATTGCATGCAAAAACAAATCTTTTTCTCAATTTTGATCTTTCTTGGGTCAAAGCTTTCGTAACAGAACGAGAAATTGAACCGTAATTTAAAAATAAAGAACTGAAAATTTAAGACAATTTAATACAAACACATTTTTTTTTTAGAAATTTGTCAGTTTTAGTGTGAAAGTTTTTTGACTGACAGTATTTCATCATTATTGAAGATGTTTGGTGAGAGAATTCTGCTGTCGTAGTTGAGAATACTTTTCATGGAATTTGAAAACCATTCTTTCAATCTAATTCAATCTAAGAATAGGAAGCAGGTCAAGGTGGTTGTGTAAACTAAAAGCCTAGACGATATTTCAAAATGTGAAGCACACAACAGGTATCGTTAAAGCATTAACTACAAATGTATATGGCAAACTCTCCCTAACAAAATGGTACACACTGTTTGGTAGTATGCATCTTTCCGAATGGCTTTGCTTAATTAACAATCCTCAAATTAACACCAATAATTAGTTTAATCTTCGGGTCGATTCGAGTAAAATAGATAGATTTAAATATGATTTTTTTTTTAATACATTCAATTTTAAAGTCATCAGTTGATGGAATTTTTTCGTGTGACAAATGATATTTTTAGTAAAAAGTGTACAATTAATTTGTACTGTTGTCCAAACAGTTATGACAGTTTAATGACATCTATACCCCAGGGGCAGGGGTGGGGGAGTGGTGTACAAAGTGGACGCCCCATCATCCTACGTCTTTAATTAAATCATTCTACTAGTTCTGTCTGTTAACATAGTGAAGTCAAAGTTGTAATCCATAAGCCCTTGAGGTCTTCACCAACATTAGTGGCCGTAATAAAAAATCAAAAGATTAATAAATATCTGCCTGATTATTGATTATTATTGATTACTTTTTTTAAAAAAGAAGTGTCCTCATTGATCTGTTCACCAGATGAGTTTTGAGTCGAGAGGAAATATTCTAGCAATGTCATTTTATAAATCCAGTTCATATTTTTATGTATGTTTAGTTACCAAAAAAAATACTGAATGTACTAACTAGTTTTGTGTGTAAGCACTATCATTTGTTGTGCACCTGTGCTGCAAAGTAGGGCCAAATTGTCTTAACAATTGTTTTTTGGCCACTTTAGTGTTTAATTGGAAGAGCACACCTAATGCAACAGGAGTAGGAAGAAGAATATGTTTCTCCTTTGTAATATCTTTGGATTTTTGCCAAGCTTAACAGTTTGTACCCCTTCCCCTCAAGATATCCTACCCATACCTCAAGACCTCAACAACAGAGGAGAAGATATTTGATTGCTTGAAGCCTAAGACTTACCCAGACCAGTAGCGACATTTGTATGAAGAAAGCTCTTCTCACATGTTTAAGATAATGAAATTAAAATGCTCAAGATAAGAAAGAAACCCATTTCTACAGAGAATATCTAGTTTTAATGTTAAATTTTTGCTAAGACTCATTCCAGTAATGTTAATAGTCTTCATTTTGGCAGAGGGGTATCTAACCAAATCAAACCAATCTTCCTCCCTCCCTTTCCCAGTCATCTTGTAACAAACAATTTTTATCATCACCAACATTTACAACTAGAAGGAATAATAATCACTTCTTTTTTTCCCTGTGGTTTGTTGTGGTTGTCTGTGCTAACAAGGAAACATTGTAAAACGTAACATGGCATAACTGTTTCATCTTGAGGTATCATATTTGTTCACCATCCTCCCTTAAATATTAATGTCCCATTTCAGCTAGTATTCATGTCACAGTTATACAGGTAACGCTTGTCTTGGGTTTTACTGACCTTGTTTGGGGGGAGAATTTTTTTGACCTTCAAGTGAACGTCTTCTGGACTATGTTGCGTCTCTCTTATAATTATTCTCTGAAATTCAAAACTTGAGACAATTAAATTTTCTAAGTTTCCGTTTCCCCAATTCCATCCTCCTTTGGTCTATTTATATGTACAATTATCTCTGCGCCGGCAAAGAAAGTTAAATGAATGTATATATATATTTATATATATATATTTATATATATATATTTATGTATATATAATTTTATTTAAAAGAAATATAATAACAAATTATAAAGCAAACAGAAAAATGTTGGTTGTGGATACCCAGTTTGCTGTCTTGGGATTTCATCTCGAGATGCTGATGGAACATGATTGCAACAAATAATCAACATATCAATGTTAATAAACATCCTGCACCCTCTCCCATCCCCATCCTCATCACCCAGTAAGTCCTCCTCTGTACAGGGAGCATATGGTTTATCCTATTGATGATTAAAATTTGGTTAATTAAATCCTTCTCCAGGCCCTCCTGTCTGTCTTCCAGCTTTTGTATATCCAAGAAAAGGAACAGCTGAGTCGTTCTGACCACATTAAAGGGGAAAAAAATTGTTTTTCCTTTTCTTTTTTTTTTCAAATTACAAGCCAGGGATTTTCAAATTAATTTCCACTATATGTCGTCATAATCATTTAATGTGAACATTGTCATTTTTGATGTCTATGTTAAATATCCATACTTCTTGTATTTGTCCCAGGACACATATCATCCCACTTCAGCATTTGTCTGACATCTCGGTTGTTTCCCTGGGTTAATCGGTTCCTATACTTGCGTTTTTATCTCATAATTTCAAGTGATACTTTTCTCATTATTTGGTGGTGCAGTATTTTGGAAACACTTTTATCTTCTCTCTCTCTCTCTGTGCTGTGATTACCTATTGGCGACCTAACAAAGTATCCTTGGAAAGATGGTAGTTGTGACAACTGACCCAAAAAGGAGTTATTAAAATTTTTCCCTCCATTCAGCTCGTTTTGAAAATAATTCATTGCTTGTATTCATTCCTGTTCATATTAATTGTCATAAATATTCACAGAAAAAATGGAAAAAAAAATTAATGAAAAAAAAAATACATTGTGCTTTGCGGTGTTAAAGAGATATTTCAGTGGCAAAAGACGTAACCGTTTTATTAAAGCGAAAATATTCCACACAACAGTTTGATTTAGAGTAACCTAGTTTGACTCGCTTTACCTTCCCGTCATATTCAAGGAACTCTATCGTAGCAAGCGGTCTACGATTTCAGACTTTCTCCATTAGCTTAGACTGCATACCAAGAAAATCTTGTTGTCGATATATCCTTGAAATGTGATAAATTGAGAAATGTTTAATTTTAGCTGCCAATGCTCTCTGTATTTTTGAAGAGTTTCATCATCAAAGTGCAACATACAAGAGAGAAATATTATTCCCCTCTGCGGATCAATGATTTAAAAGGTTTTACAGCAAAAACAGAGCCATTTTCAACTCTTAATTACCATGACCACATCAAGCACACTGCTGTTGACGGACACATTTACTAACAAACACAAAAGTCACAAAATTTTTGAAATTTTTTTATTGTGTGGGTTTTAACCTAAACATGCAGAAAATTGAATTTTGTAAATCTTAAGAAAGTGTTTAAGCTTACCAAACCTCACCACCAGTGTATCCCTTGAAGACTGATGTAGGACCTCGATGTGATCTCGTCACATATAAAGATCTACCATAAGAGAAAAACAGTTTTTCTTAAGTATGTCATTTCGTTCATTACAAGAGTCTTATTTGTGATATAAACTGACAAATTTAATGCAAAAATTTTTATTGGGGGTGGGGGGTGATAAATTATTAGTCTTATTCCGAAACCCCTTTCTAATGTAGTAGTTGTTGTTAATTTAAGCTGCCTAGTTCAAACTTTTGAATATTTTTGAAGTTTCCCAATTTGCATTCTACATGTG
The DNA here is from genome assembly GCF_037975245.1 of Apostichopus japonicus. Lineage (NCBI taxonomy): Eukaryota > Metazoa > Echinodermata > Holothuroidea > Aspidochirotida > Stichopodidae > Apostichopus > Apostichopus japonicus. The sequence goes on along the minus strand of NC_092563.1, from coordinate 23,641,532 downwards.
ATTAATACTTATTTAAAGGCGCCTGGGCAACAACAACAAAACAAAAAATAACAATTTAAGAGTTTGACTTTAGCTTGATCAGTTGCACTCTTCTTTTTTGCTACTTTGGGGTGAAATGCAAATGGTTGCTTTTAAACTGAGGGTTAATTTTGTTGATAAATTATTTGAGACTATTCTGAAGTCCCTTACTAATGGTAGGTGCTGTTAGTTTGAACTGCCAATTTTCTTTTGTAATAAGTAAAACTTGAATATATTTGAAGTTAATTAATTTAAAAGAGCTTGGGCAACAAAAACACAATTTAAGAGTTTGTCTTTAGCTTGATCAGTTGCACTCTTCTTTTTTGCTACTTTGGGGTGAAATGCAAATGGTTGCTTTTAAACTGAGGGTTAATTTTGGTGATAAATTATTTGAGACTATTCTGAAGTCCCTTACTAATGGTAGGTGCTATTAGTTTGAACTGCTTATTTTCTTTTGTAATAAATAAGTAAAACTTGAATATATTTGAAGTTTATTAATTTAAAAGTGCCTGGGTTTAAAAAAAAAACAATTTAAGAGTTTGTCTTAAGTTTGATCAGTTGCAATATTTTATTTTATTTTTTGGGGACAAATGCAGGTCACTGCTTTAAAACTGAAGGGTTTTATTGTTTATTTTGTTCAGTAAGTAGGTTTATGTTAACCATAGAGGGGGAGGGGGTTGGGGGACTAACACTTTACCTGGAGTTACTTTCTTCACTAAATTTTTTAAAACTTTTAAAATCTTTGAATTAGATGCATTCTTGTTTGATAAAGTGGTATATTGAACTTACTGAATCCTAAAGTGAATAGTAACCTGTTATCTTTTGGTAGATAAATAATGGAAACGACTGATATCTGAGGGTAGGACTGTCTCACAAGGAAAGTATGTGTTGTGAATCAATGCTGTGTTTATATAGAAAAGGGTTTCAAGGTATTCACTACTCTGTTATTTCAGAAGTTAATTCAGCTTTGCAAGAAAATCATTCACTTATTAATTACTTTTTGTTTAGAAAAAATATATTTCTGTCAGGGAAGATGAATCAATATATTTCAATCAAGTTTCTTGGCACAAAGGTTAGACCATTGCAAGTTTGTATCCAACTTGGCTTTTCATTTTTGGTTGGTCAAGAGAAATACAAAAAAACAAAAATGTTTCAATTGGATCCATCGGTACACCTGCCATTTGATGTTATATGAAACCAGATATATAATGTATATTTATTTGTTATTATGTAACCAATGTTGGATGTACTACATTGTTAGCTTCCTAATTCCCGCTTTCTTGAAATAAATTACTGATCGGTAAAAGGGAACAGCGCTTGCTGGTAGCTTATCTTGAAGGTAAAATGAAAACTGATCATCTTTCTGCTAAAGGTTTGATTAATTTTCTTTCTGGGGCCTGATTTTCCTTCCCAAGGACTTGGACACCATAACACGGTGATAAAAGTTGCAAAGAATAACCTCGATGGCAGCTTACAGAACATTAACTCCTAACAATTAAGTCCATGGAGATCTGATGTCAGCCAGTAACTATGGTAAAAGAGTCAAAACTTATGTACTTAATTAAGGACGTGATGCAATAAAAAAAACTGTTTTTTTTAAAGTGATAACAGTTTCCTGCATGTCATATTCCCAAGTAACAGCATGTACAGGACAACACTAATAGCACTATAATTAAAAACACCAGAATTAAAATATGGCATAAATTATATTTTCTCTGCAGGTTTTGACCAGTAGACAGGACCCTCTGAATGACTCATAGTTACGCTCTCTCACCAGTAGATTAGTTTGAAGAAGAAAAAAGAATAAACCAAACTATTTAATCTTTAACTTAAACAATCATTTCAAGCATCTATTTTTAATGCACCCCTCCCTCCTCTTCACTATCTACACCTCTGTATTAACATAAATGGAGCACATTTATCAAGAAAGATCACTCGTACAAATAAGTGAAGACAAGGTTTTGTCTAAAGTTTGAGATTCATCATCTTGTAGGTGGTCAGTTGAAGTAACATTTGGAGATGATGAAGAAGAAAAGGTTACGAATACCAGTTCTTCTAAAGGTCTCTGTAAGTGGTCAAGAAGCGACGTATTTTTGGTAGATGGCGTTGCTTAATAGAATCACAACCAAAAGTTATGAGAATTTCTAGATTTATTAAAAAAATTGATGACAGTGAGTAGAAATCTTTCAAGCAAGCGAAACTCTTACATTTCGCAAAATACCAGCTTTCTGTTATATCAGTCTTCAGCTGTATCATGAAACCATTTCCTTCTCGATGTCAAAACGTCACATGCAGCCATTAAAACTGCTCTTCAACCAGTGAAAATTCTGCCTGCAGTTAACTTGTTGATTAGATATAGGCAGTAAATACTTAAATATATATAAAGAGACATTTTAAGAGGGTATATTATAACAAAGGACTTTAAGAATGGAAGTCAGTTGATCTAAAGGATTTCTGAAGAATCTTATAACTGAAAAATCAAAGCGGTTATTTTGTATAAAGAAATTCTCAACCGTTATTCTGAAGTTGTTTCCAGTCGGTTGTCAAAGTTAAAAAGTATAGAATATATTCCCAGAAAATTGAATAGTCCTTGCAGTTGTTTTTACTGTTACTTCCAAAACATGTACAGTATTGAATCCACATTTTAAATTTGGGAAATCTAAAGTCGAAGGAACTTGAATGTAAGAACACCAAGTAGCTAATGAGTATAAAGATAATTATAAAGATAAAAAAACAGATAATCAGCATCGTTGTTGACAGTTTTCTGATATTAGTTTACATCATATCCATAGTTTTGTAAGAACCCTTGATAATTTATACTGTCTTTGAAAGAAAAAGTTCACTGTATTTATGCTGTTGTCACGTATAAACATGGCCAAGACTTGGCAAGGCAGTATTTTACTGAATTATTTTTAAATAGCACCTGCAATTGTTGTTTGTGTTTCTTCACCTTTTGACGTTACTCTTAAAAGTGATTTTTTTGGTTTCTGATTTTTACTGATTTGAGTCTTCTGTATTTCATTTCCCTATAGCTATCAGAGGTCAGGGTGGCTACTACATGTTTGAAGACCTCAGCGACGAGGAACTCAGCGACATGGAAGAAATAGGAATCATAGATACCGAAGAGAAAGGACCCGAAGGACAGCAGACGGCTGCACAGGTAGGCGGTGTTGTTATGGTTACCATACATTACAAATCACGTAACCAAGATGTTGTGATATCTATATAGGGCCATCAGTGTGGGGAGAACACTAATTGTTATGATTCTACACCTGGATTATTGCTATCTATTATCGTCTAATAAATCGTTTGTTTTCCCGTTAATCCTTGAGTCAATTGTCATCATTAGAATACAACACAAGAGAAGGGTTTGTCGGTGCGAAATAATGGCATTGAGTGCTTTTTCAAATAGTCGGAAAGTACATGTGCTTGCTATGCCCACTAGCAGTAAGGAGGTACTTTGAAAAACTGAAAGCCTTTTGTAGTGTGAAAATGATGTTACGTTATGATGCAGAAAATCAAAGTAGCCATAAAATTGATGGGTCTCTTGAAATCCTCAAACCACTTCCGATACCTGCATGACCTGTCAATGAGCAGTACTGCAGCCCATCAATGCTGGGCTTGTTCATATCGTGTGTGCCATGATTAGGAGCATGTTCTTTCTCTCTTGAGGTATTAGCCTTCAAATTAGCTTCAACAAAAACACATTTGTCTTACAAATGTGTGTCCTCCTCCCATATTTTCTTTCTTTTGAAGACAAGTGTGTGTTTCAGTTTTCTGTAGTGCAAATAACAATTAAATGAGTTGCATAATTTAAAGGCATTGTAGACTCACCCCAAACCGTGTGCAGCCATCTGAAAAATTTAACTTTACTTTGCTTGCAAGTGACGTTTTGTACGCGTCGCTACAAAATGTAGACAGTACAGTAATGAAACGTGATACCTTGTTATCTTTAGCTGGACCTGAGATTTCCATCGCTGTCTGTATGGTTTGTATACTGTGCTGTGGGTATTGACCGCAGCTGTATGTACTGACTGTACACTAGTGTCTAATTACCGATGGTAGCAAGTTGTGTGTGTATTTTCTGGGATCGATGGTGGTGTCTAACACATCTGTTACACCTCATTCGAAACTAGGTCAGATTACCGCCATTAGCCGTTTCTTTTTGTGCGAGTCTTCACACCCTTTAAGCCCTCCATCCTGGATCTGTCAGACATTGTTTGCTATGATTCTATCGATACAGCTTGCATTCCAAGGTATCACTCAAGATCCCGAGAAGGCCCTCGAGCTTGACGACAAACGGAGGGCAGAGGTGAAGGACCAAGGGGCAGGGGATGACGATGCTGATGCAGGTAAGGATGGACCCCAACTCTCTCCCTTCCTCCCTCTCCTTCTCTCTGTTGCTTTCTACCCTCTTGTTGAATTTGCTTCGCTTTCCTCTTTAATTCTTTGGAAAGATGCCTGATCTTAACATGCTGAGCTTGGACAGGTGATACTAATTAATAGCATCTCAGAAATGTCACATAATGTCTGTTAGTTACAGCTTGCTCATGGAGCATCCCAGTCTGATTAACCTGAATGTAATATTACCTTGGCAGTCACCTGTTGCTCATGGATCAGGCTTCTAGTCTGACTAGCTTGACTAGCTTGACTCCTTGAGTGTCACATGCCCTCTGGAATATCCTATCAGATCCTGAGAATGTATGTTACCCCATCTCAGCCACCGTTTGCTCACAGAGCAGCTCAGCACTAGAACTTACCATTGAATCTTAACAACAGCACCCACAATCACCTAATGCCCATGGAACAAAATTAAATGTAACCTACTCACTAAAAGGGTATTCCATACTGGTGGAAGTATTTTAACTTCATGATGATCGTCTGAAAATTCATTCCGGTAGAGGACCACCGACTAACATTTAGTTATCTTGGTTTTAATTCAACGACCTCTTTGGTAGTTAGAATCAATGTATTTGGTCCCATAACAAATTTACCAGAACAGAATCAAAAACAAAAGGATGACTGCTGAGGCCTTACCTTCTTTTTGTGTTGAGTATGGACTCTTTTGGTTGGGAAAGGTTATTCAAATTGCATGTGCTAGCGTTTGTATGATATCTTTGAGAATGAATGTAAGATATTGTTTCCCTGGTAACAGGCATGGAAATCATGGAAAGCTACTGATTCCACAAACCTCAAGACCGTGTAGTTGTAAATCTGTGTAACTGTCTTTTAAAATGTTAAAGCATAATATAGAGTAGTATGTATAGAATAATGTACAGACCAGGTAAGCAGTACTCATAGATAAAGAAGCCAAGAGAATGTCTGTTTGAACTCTCGAGTGTTGACTTCTCTAGGTTTGACTACTATTCGATACTGGGATTTCATAATACAGTACGTTAGGCTTTATGCAAATCAATATGATTTGTGGGCATATAAAAACAAACTGAACATATAATTTAACTTCTATTATTTTTAATATGCATGTGACTGCTATAGGAATGAAACAGATCATTAGAATTATATTGACTATGTGTGTATAGTGCTGTATATATATGCAAATGCATGTATTAATTTATATCATTTGCAAGCTTTTTCATAACTTACAGTTGGAGAGGGGAATGGGGCTTTATTTGAAGTTTGAAGCAGACTGTTGCCTATGACAACCGTATTCCTATTTCTACCACATCCACTCAAGTAACTGTTGAAAAGTTATTTGCAAATCAGTTTATAGTAATTTCATTTCCTGGTACAGGTAGTTAGCAACAATTGTTAATGACAAAAGCAACTCCAGCACACACTCTTACATTTAAAGCTGGTTAGGCTTGGTGCATCTGCAACACAAAGTGTGGTAGGTCTAGCCTTTTTCTTTATACTTGTTTTAGAAAAGTGCAACAGACCTCTGTCAAGAATTTCAAGATCTGTTGTAACATTCTCATATAAATTTGTTGACCAGAGATATAATGGTAGAAACCAAACCAGCTGCTTGAAGCTTTATTTTGAAAGCAATTAATGTTGTATCTTGTAAACGGTTGCTTTTATTTTCACATCAGTTTTGATAAGATAGGTCTCAAATTGTTTTACTTTCTAATCCAACAATTTATGAAGACTTACATTTGCATGGGTTGAATTAATATCTTTTCATTTTGCACGTGGCATGCTCTGCTTTTGCTATTTACCTTCTTCATTTTTCATCTGTTTCGAGTCTACCTGGCTTGGCTTTCTTTCCATTTCCATTTGGCTTTCCATATTGGTTATTAGCATGTTGAGTGCTGTGCAGTTCTGCTACTAATCCCATCAAATCTTAAAAACAAAACAAAAAGCAAGAAAAAAAAAAAACCCAATAAAAAAGACGGTTGCACCAGAGGTCCCAGGGTCCAAACAATCTACTTTTCATTCTCTCCCCATACGACACGCTTTGCTCACCCTTAACAGTGTCTTACTCAACAGCCCATGAGGAGGATACCGGAATGTTGGACCCGTCTACAGATAGTGCCAGGGGTATGCAAATAACTAAAGCTTTATATTCATGATGTACTCACATGATACCTTCTTTATGGGTATGCATATATATCCAATGCTGAATATTCAGATGGTAGCCATGTACAATGCTAATAACCACCACGGTAAAACTCACGATCTAACCACATACTGTTACTGATGGGTAACTGATGGGTATGCAAATAAGCACCCGCTGTATATTCATGATGCAACATGCTCACTGTCCCACTTCTCAATACATAGAAACAATTTACTTTATTTGAGATATTTCTCTCTAGTATTAATAAACAAAATTTAATTGAACTGTTAATTGAAGAGTTGCTCTGCTTTTCAACTTTCTTTATTGGCCGTTTTGGAGTGTTCCTGTTACCGTTCAGCAAATTTATGACTAACAGTGTTTGTTATTTCTCAAAAGAAACAACGTTTGAAATTAATAGTTGATTTTATTTATTTCTGTCAGATTTGAAAATGTAGATTGTCTCGTAGTCTGAGGCGTTGTGTTGACGTCTTTCTTAAGGAGATGGATATGACTTCCTTGCATATTTTATGAAGCAAAATAAATTTAGGAGCTCCCTGATCTTACAAGTTGTGACCTATCATGTACTTTTGAATTGGCAAAATATGGGTGAATAGTTGATGTTGGAGGGGGTGGGGGGGAGGGTGTAAAAGAGGATTTTGACTGATTTCTTGTTACATTTATAATATTAATAGTAGGAGGTTCAGCATCTCATCATGTGTCTTTGTTTTTTTTTAAATTTCATTTGGTAGCTGGTTTATTATTATTTTGTTCCCCTCAGAAAATATTCTTTGTTTTCTGTGTCACCCTCATTGTGTATTTGTATCATGATATGTTTATTTGTAAAACCTGTTATATTTGTGCATTTATGTAATCATTGCCACAATATCTATTCACACATAATTCATCTTATTGTAGGTTAGAATAAGATTTTGTGATTTATTTTATGCTTTATTTTTGTTCTATGATTTTCTTCATTTACCCTTCTGGTGATTGGGTGAAACAAAATCTCCAACTAATATGATTTTTTTTTAAATAATTACCATTACATAACTTCATCTTGGTGAACAGTTTCTTCAGCATTCTATCAAGCACCCTAGAATCATGCTTTTATTGAATCTTGAAACCCTTTGACCATTTCCTGTTTTCAAATGTATATGTTTAGATGAAGATGAGGAAGGTCCCACTCCTGATGAGTTACAGGACGATGTTCCCATGGGAGCAGAGGCGGAGCCAGAAGAAGAAATTCCTCCTCCAGGTCAGTGCATAGCTTTTTGACTTTTGACCTTCAAAGATTCATTGAGGTCAACAGAGGTCAGTGTCTAAAGAACCCTTTCTGTACATGCTAGCATCAAGAATTGGAACTTGGAAGAACCTGATGTTTGTTATGTAGGCCTACACTAAAAACTGCAAAAAACCTTGCTGATCAATTGAAGAAAAAATAGATGTGCATACCCCAAAATATATTGAATATGCGTTCTCACAAGTAAATGGTCACAAGTAAATGGTGGCAGGTAAATTGTTAATCTCCCCGGTCTTCTATTCTCTTTAGAGGGTATGAAGGCCAAGATCCTTGTCAAGGTCAAGTGGATCTGGCGTATCCTGATGAGAATCGTCGACACGGTCATCTCTTGGCTGGACGAACTCTCCAAGGAATACCGCTACGTCCACCGAGAACTCCGGAAGATCAAGCTGGAAGCCAAACGACAGAGGACCACACAGAAGGTACAGGAACGAAACACTGGCAGGGTCGTGTCGTTTGCATTTTTAAGTCTTGTTTTGTCGATTATAAAATGGCTGCCGTCATCCATTACCTCTTACATGTAAAAGAATCTTGCTGGGAATGAAAGATTCCAAGACGTGTCATTTCCAATTCTTAGCTTGCGTCAACTGCATTAAGATTGAAGCATTCAGTTTATAGAGACCTGTAGTAGACTATTAAGCTCTAATGACTGAAAGACTATTCGCCAGAGTCTAGGTCAGTAACGCTAACCCCATATATATTATATCCTGTACTGCCCTGTAAATACATTACCTTCACTTGTGACTTAACCCTGGAATAGATTAGACACAACTATCATCTTGTATGTTCTTCACCAATTATTGCTTATATGTAAATGCTCGACACGGAGTTACTACAAAACCAAAGACTAATTCGAGGTTCTCAGAGTCAAGGATGAAACGTGGAAAAGTCATGGAAATTTACAAACATTTAAAGTTCCCATCAAGTGCTTCCCTAAATTGCTCGGTGGAGTTGAAAATGCACTCACTCACCCTGCTTTATTCCTCTAAGATAACAATACACTGTCTCTTTAACTTTCTCAGCCTGCAGTCATCGATGAAGGAACATCAGAGGAGGCAGCAGAACCTTCCAAGGAGGATGGAGAAGAGGGCACTCCTAAAGATGAAACAAGGTATGAAAGTCCTCGTTTGCAAAAATTTTTTTTTTTTTTTTTTAATTTCTTCTACATTTTTGTGCGGCCGTTGACGTATTTAACCAAAAGCTTTTTGTAAAATTCATTGCGGTTGAAAGTAACTTCGGTAGTATTGATACAGATAGTCGTTAAAAATTGGTGTCGGTACTAACGAGCATGATGTGAATATTGGTCTGTGAGTCAAATGGCATTTTAATTTTTCCCATTAAAAGGAAATTGAAATATCTTTGCTTCCGAAAGACCTGCCTTATAAAATAAATGTATGTACAGTACATGTGTATATCGTAACATGTGCTCTTGCACGTTTTGCTTTCTTTGAAATGAATCTCGTTGCACATTCATTTAATTTAATATTATACGGTAGCGGATAACGTTTAGAGATTTTGCTCACAAATCCCAATGAAGTTTATTAAATGCAGAATTGCAGAGTCGCAATTCCTTAGTAAAGAGATAAGTTTGCTGTATCAAGATTGTTAGGGTAAACTGCCGAATGAAGACATTGAACGGCATTGAATTGAACAAATACAACCTAAACATGACTTATGGTTTGACTCCCTGTGCTTGTAAATTTCTAAAGAATGACTTAATACTTGCGGTAGTTTTTTTGCATGCCATGAGCATGTCTGGCTGGGACCGAAAGTTTGTGACCCTGCTAATTAAAATGGAAACCTGTTGCTGAGTGAAAAATATTTTTCAAATAGTACACCAATATCTGACTTAATAATATTTGTTATCATCAGGACAAGGAATGATGTTTTATTAATGCAAAATTCAAAACCACTTTCTTTTAAAGTGATGATTTTTTTCCCTTCATTGCTGATGTATAAAGTTATTATACTTCTTAGTTAGCAATAGGACATTCATACTGATGTGATACAGTTATGTCAGCTGCCGAGAGTTGTAAGGAGTGGTAGAGATTAGATCAAATCTCCAATCAACGAGAGAGAAAATACAAACCAGTCAAGTTTGTGACGGTTTTTCTTCTCACACAGTACATTACAGTGGGCTCAGTTTGCTGACTGAGTAATGGTAAAACTGTTGCTGATTTGTTGAAATCCTATATGACTCCTCACAACTCTACAGCTCAGTCAGTATGTTAGATATTTTATTCAGCATCTTTGGGTATCAATAGCTTTTCCTTTTTTATTTTAGTTTAGCTTCATATCAAGTGGGTAATACTTTCCATCTATTCTTGGTACATCTGGTAACAGAAAAATTTAGTGTGACTGGTGACAGTGTGCTGGTTTCAGCACCATTGGTGACAGTGTGCTGGTGTCAGCACTATTGTGGACAGCTTCACTGGTGTCAGCATGACAGTGACACTGGTGTCAGCACCACTGCAAACTGTTCCACTTGTGTCAATACTGCTGGCAACTGTTTCACTATAATATCAGAGTAATACTGGTGTCAGCATTTCTGGTAACAGTGATACTGGTGTCAGCATCACTGGTGGCAGTGATACTGGTGTCGGCATCACTGGTGACAGTGATACTGCTGTCGGCACTATTGTCATATGTTCTCCTGATGTCAGCACTGCTGTTGAATGTTTTGCTGGTGTCAACACTACTCTTGACATTTTGGCTGGTTATGGCACTAATGAAACAGAAATGCCATGTCACCATTATTATCGACTGTTTTGCTGGTGTCAGCACTATTGATGACAGTGACACTGGTTTTGGCAGTGCTGTTAAATGTTTTGCTGGTGTCATCACAACTGATGACAGCATTACTGACAGTGTTGTTACACCAGCATTAATCTCGACTGTTTTGCTGGTGTCAGCACTATTGATGACAGTGATACTGGTTTTGGCAGTGCTGTTAAATGTTTTGCTGGTGTCATCACAACTGATGACAGCATTACTGATGACAGTGTTGTTACACCAGCATTAATCTCGACTGGTTTGCTGGCGTCAGCACTACCGTTGAAAGGTACTGTTGAAAGGTACAACTGGTGGTCAGCACTGCAGCCAGTTGTTTTCAATGTACTATTATTTTTGTTAAATTGTTTAATGAGTGTCATTTCGCCATTGGTTGGTACATTGGTAACTCCAGACAGTTTTCTCACCATGTTTTAGTTGCTCTGTTATTAATTATTGAAGGTTCCAAACAACAGAATTGGACATCCGTCAAAAATAACAAGATTAGGTGAACTTTTTAGGTCAATGCTTCCAGTTTCAAGTTTGGCTTTTCTCAACATTGTGATTTTAAATAGTTTTGGTGTTAACATTCTTTTTCAAGGAGTTGCACATCCAACCATTATCATTGACATTGTTTAATGTAAAGTAAAAAAAAGTTAAAATATGCTAAATGTCTTAAACAAGACCGAAAAAAAAAAAGGTGCAAAAACATGATTTTTTGTAATTTTTCTATCGATGTCATTTATGAATTTAACTTTCTTTCATTTTCTCATTTTATCTTTATTTATCTATGTATTTATTTTTTGTTAAGTCATGATTTTCCTATTCTTTTCTGGCATGATGCATGTCTGTGAATCTCTGTCACTAATCTCTGTGGTGTATATGGTTATGAACGTTAATTTCTAGGGTGACCATCGTGGAACCACCAGAGGTTGAAAGATCAGGTGAATCTGGCGCCATGGGTCAAAGGTCAGTCTTCATGCATGATTCATTTTATGCAATTTTTCTCTATGCATATCATTTCACCAGTAGTTTGATTTGATGTGTATTAGTATCGTCCGTTTTCTGATCATGTCCCAATATTTTCATAATTTTGTATTGAGCATGGTAAGATTAAACTAGAAAGAATTTTGTTAGTGTCACAATCTCTCTGAATGTGAGAAATAAATGCAGTTATTTTAAAGTAGTTCGAAATTTATGCATCTCTGTTTGTGAAAAGGAGTAACGGTGCTTAGTACTGCTTTTAAGTTCTTTCGCCGTATAATTTCTGGTGAAAATTTTGAAATTTTGCAGTAATTTCTTAGTACTCTCTCATGTCGTAGAGATAGCCCATCTATTTTGATCCTTTCCTCTCCTTGATCCCAAGAAGTTTCTCTCTCAAGACTCATTTTTATATTACCTCTCTTTATCTCTCAGGAAATCCTGCATGTTAATTGTCAATAAATTTGCAACAACATATTTCTCTACAGTGCTTTTGCTGGATGATACAGCTCTGTATTGTTGTGTTGAACTACTGTTGCCGCTAAAACTTTACCGCTGATATTTGCCAGTGGGTTGCTGTCGAATATTTCCACATTGCTGTTAAATGCAGCCTATATCTGTTTTCTGCTATCAGCTGTTACAGTAGCTGGTTGCCTTGGCAACCACATTTTTCTTGCCATAAAATTTGTTTGAAAGAAGTTTTTTTTCCCTCCCCCCTTTATATCTAATTTTTTGACTTACATACACAACAGATGAAATCTCTTCAAAATGTTCTTGCCTTAGATAGCAAAAGTTTGTTGCCCTTAAGAAAGGCCAACAACAACAAATTACTAACAGAATTTAAAATTATCTCCAAAAAGTAATCTTGATGATCAAAATGTCAAATTCAATTAACTGGCAAACAAGAAAACACAATTCTGGCACTAAAGCTTGCCAGTGGGTTGTGTTAAATCTCTTTGGACAAAAAAAAAAAAAAAAACTGTAAATTTGCATGAATAAGATCATTTTAGATTGTATTTAAAGTAGCTCAGAAAAGGTGGTTTTTGGTTTGCTAAGAGGGCTAGTTTGTTTCTACTATAGGTTGCATGTGTTTTGATCTACATTGTAGCTGCATACACATGTATAAGAACATGATTTTGTATACGAATGTATTAATGATTATCTTACTCGAAATGAAAACCCAAATGTGGTCAAGTATTTCTATCGACTCTGCCAAAACTTGCTAGATTCCTGTTTATTGCTGTATGTAAGATTTGATGTTTTGGCATCATTTTAGTTCCAAGAAGCAACTTTGACAGTTGAATGATTTTCTCTGTGTTCTATTTAATTAACAGAAGATTTATTCAAGGAACGGGGTGAGGGGGATGGGGGTAGCGCTGAGGGTCACTTAAATGCACCATTTTCATATCAGAATCTAGATTCATATTTGTAGTTGTTCCTCCCAAACCTCGTAGCGCGGAGTCCGAAGAAGAGAAATCCAAAAATCAGATGTTTGGATTCTTGTTCAAGTCGTAAGTGATCTTCTGGCCGCGACGGCCTCCTAAAAACGTCTAGTCACCCTCATGTTTCCATCTTCTTATTCTCTCCTGGTTTGTCGTCATCAAGTCAACCCTCGTGACCTTTTTCGAAAGGCTGCTTGAAGTTTCCTTTGTGACGTCTCAATTTGTCATCTCCCATACAGACATTCTTTCATAAATGTTTCAACCAAAGATCATATTTTGAAAAACATTGATGTGCTTTCCTCATTCAATATTGTATGTGTTATAAACCATATAATATACTTGACCTTTTTCATGTAGTATTATCTGAATATCCTCACCATCCTCTTAAAAACAACCATAGGATGTATCGACAAAACATTGAACCCATGCCTGGTAGGGTTTTTCAGTCTCTTGTTTAGTATCTTGGACGAAACATATCAATGTCAGTATTGACTTAATATATGTCACACCAATGTGTGAAACTCTCCCCCCCCCCTCCTCCTCACCCCTTCTCCTTACCCCTTCATGAGTACTGACTCTTGAAGATAAGTCACAATGACAGGAGACTTATCCACATTATATGTATTGTCTACAATTTTCTATACCCTGCACGATATTCAATAAACCTGACCTATTTAGTCTGAGTCCATTTATACTCATCTGAGTCCATTTGCCTGACATATATAGTCTGCGAGTCCATTTATACACACTATGTTCGACAGATATCTTTAAATTTTGGCCATGACACGATACACAACCACTGTTTATTGGTACTGCAGTACCAAACACTCTTTTGGAATTTGGTTTCTACATTAAAGACACACTTGGAAAAAATTTCTGATACTGTCTCACATAACATTATAATATACAATTAGTGCTGTTACTACAATACCTGCATCACATAACACACGGGACATGTGACTTTCTTTGGACTGTGTGCTATGACTGACCCGCATTTAACATTGAAAGATACTGTAGGCTCTTTGGCTTCACTCCCATGATACTAAATAAATACAAAATACCCTGCCATGAAGCAATAATGACACTTTACAACACTAAGTGGGATGTCACTATACTGTCTGATAGTGAAACCTGCAATATTGAAACAAAAGATGACACTATATACACACTCAGTGGGATGTCACTATACTGTCTGATAGTGAAACCTGCAATATTGAAACAAAAGATGACACTATACAACACTGAGTGGGATGTCACTATACTGTCTGATAGTGAAACCTGCAATATGGAAACAAAAGATTGCACCACATGTTTGCACAGATTTCACTCAAGGCTACAGTGTGTGTCTTTTAACACATTTGCACTTTTAATAACAATACCTTAGCACATTTTTTCCCCCCATATTCTGTCACATATAAACTGTATGTTCCAACTTGATTTACTTTTTCACATTTCATATTTGCTAACTCACACAATAAATATATCAAGATCTTTAAAAAGTCATCGGTATTGTCCCGCAACTTCATAGAGCTAGTGAATCTGCTAAAACATTTACAGAATGACCCATCCTAGGGGATCTAACTCTCTAAATTACTCCCAGGGATTGAGGGTTGCTCTATTTAGCATATTAAATATCACACAGAGATTAGAAATGTCTTGAAGACTGGCTGTAAGATGCTCAGTAATCATTTTTTCTTCAAAATGTACTCCTATTTCGAATCAAAGCTGTTGACCGTTTAAAGTCAATTCAGTCATTATCCAAATTATGAGGGAATACTTAGGAATAATAATTTTTTTTTTTATCAGTTTGTCTGCTATTTCATAATTGCATGTCATCATTTTGAAGTTAAGCAGTAGAACCGAACACCATTTTTAAAAAAATTCCTTTGCAACATTTTGCTCCATCTGTGCAAAAAAATGGAAAGATTAAAAAAAAAATCAAACATGTATATGGTAAACAAGTAGAGTCATAGGCTGCTTTGACTATACCTGATTATATTAAATCTTGTGTGTTATCTTGATCTACACTTCAAGGCTACCATACGAATTAGTCGTAGTGTGCTACAATTGGATCTAAATGGTTTGACCAGCTGTCTAGTTAGGCGTCAACCGTTACAGGTTGAAATAAAACCTCTGAAAACTTCCACAGTCATTGCCCACAGCTGTTTGGTAGTACCAGGAAGGTCAAAGTTCATCCCACAAAGATTTGACCTCTATCGGTGGATCTAAAGTAAATCACGTCTCGAGGCAGACTGCATCTCATTATTGAGAGAAAATCTCTCGGTAACGGAGCATTTAACCGTGACCTTGGATGACCTGAGAACAGCTGATAAGATTCATTGTAGAATAAAACAGTAGTTTAAAGTAGTTGGACCCTTGTCATGTAAAGCCACCAACTTCTTGTTCTGCTGCTATAAATTATGTTTTTCCTTCAATTTTTGGGGTTATTTATCAATTTCCCTTGTTTGTAATCATTATGTATGTCCAGCTTTAAAAAAAAAAAAATTCAATATTTCTTCCCAAATTCATTGTTTGTAATAAGTGTGAGCCAATGTGTAAATCACAAACATGGTAGCAGTCAGTCTTTTCATGCTTGGAATCGCCGTATTCGGTGCTTCACGTAACGGCTCAAAGGATAAAATATTTCCAGAATTTCTCAGGGAACCAAGACAAGGCAGAAAATCAGTCGATTGATCTGTTAAAGGTCTTCAGTATTGCTATTAAATGTAACCAAAGCCCCCCCAAAAAAATTGCTAAAAGGCTAAAAATTGCTTTTTGGTTCAGAAGGACTTTCCCAGAAGTTCACTGTATTCAAATTACTCCCACACGTCCACACAAGGATTAAACATCTCATGAAGTGAACATAAATCTGAGAATCGCAGTAAAGAAGCTTTCTGAAATTTGAACACGGGTGACCCTTATCTGACCTCTAGCATATTTGCGGCAAAACTTATGACTTTTGAGCAACTAGTATGACTGTGTCATTAGAGCCCTGTCCGTATGAAAATCGATAGAAGCAAGAGTTATTCCAATGTCAGTTAATTAAAGATACATCAATGTTCTTTCTCCTATATTCATCCTGCATCTGCTGGTATAGGTCCAGTTCCATGGCCTTTCCGTAAATATCTGTTTTTCAAGTTGTCTTTGGTATTTGATAAAGCTGTAAAATTATTGATTTGTTATTGCCTGTTTACAAGTCTCCCCATTCTGATCATATTACCAATTGAATCTGTGCGAACATACAATCGGTTTGTTTAAAAAAAATGTGTGGTGATATTCTCGACTTGCTATAAGGCAGTGTGAGGATCAAAGGTTATTCTAGTGAAAATGGCTACTGGTTTGTCGAATTATTTGTATAGCAGAGTTCTTGAAATAAAATGGACTGCTTTTACCTGTGCAGTGAAGCCTTTGTAGGTGGGTTTGATATGTATGACTTTTTTAATCACCAAATGAAAAGAAAATACTAAAAAGGTTCTGTCTTCTGATGTTGCTCTTAATATATACATATAGATATATCAATATGCATTGTGTAGCGATGTGACCATTTTTGTAACGTTCTGCTATGCTATACGGAATCAAGTAGTCCTTGTTTGTGAGGCTTGCTCTGCTTGTGAGGTTGGTGATGGCAAGAACATACCCTCCAGTCCTTAAAGTTGGGTGATATTTGTATATTTGTGATATTTGTATCAGATACCAAAATAAATGATCCAAAAAAGAAAAAGATTAAACAAATATTAGTAATGGAAGCTAAACAGCTGTTTAATATAAAAAATCTTTGAGAAGTCAGGAAATATAAAACTTAGGTTAAAAATTGGATGCCAGAGCCTGCAGTCAAGTGTTTAGAAAATGGTTTTTAGATCAGTTCGAGTAAGATTATCAAATAAATGTTACGACTTCACCACTCCCAGATTGATTAAACGTTATGTAACTTCCGTTCCTTCCCTCTCAGCACTGAAAGGAAGGAAGAGGTCGCCTCGGTAACCGCCACATCCAGCACCACCAAGTTTGAACGATCCATGATACGCCCCTTGAGGCTCCTCTACGCCCTCTTTTATGCCATCATCTCCCACTCTGAGATTCTCTGCTTTTTCTTGATCATCATCAACCATATTGTCCGGGCCAACCTTCTCTCCATGCCGCTCGTAATCGCTCTCTTCCTCTGGGCGCTGCTCTGCATCCCGAGACCTACCAGGAGGTTCTGGATCTTCATCCTGACATACGAAATGGTAAGTCCCCTCCCAAAATACCGACCTCCCCCCACCCCAAACCTGGTACCCACCATATACTGTTTATCCTGCTTTATAACCATCCCCCCACCCACAAACCATTTATAAATCTGACATACACTATTTATGCCTGCTTCTACCATCATCCCCCCCAACCCCCACGCCAGGTACCCAGGTGTCTGTTTATGCCTGCTTCCACTACAACCCCCCTCCCCCACCCACCCCCAAACCTGGTATCCACCATATACTGTTAATGCCTGCTTCTACTACCATCCCCCCATACCAGGTACTCACCATATGCTGTATATTTATGCCTGCTTCTACTTGGTTCCTTACTTCTAATCATTGGATCAATTATCAGTGATTCACCTGTCTTGTTTACCGCACATGCCGAAGTTATCAGCAGGTGTCTGGTCTTATGTCTGTTGTTTAGAAAACATTAATATATTCCTAACTTCCTAAGTTTCAACCTACCTGACTCTTTCCATATATAATATCATTCTACTCAGTAATGGTGTCTCTGTTCAATTGTCAAAGTTGGTGTTGACATCCCATCCACAAGTAGTAAAGTTTCCTGTATGGATGGAATAAATGTCTCCCACACCCTCCCCCACCCCCCAACCATTTGTTGATTGCTATATTGCATGTCCAATCGCAAATTCCGATTTTTTCATCTCTTTGGGAGTGGACAAGGTATCTCTTTGGTGAACGTAACAAGGTACAGTCATGCTTTGCATTTGAGAGGCTTCACTTGTTATCATGATAATCCAAGACCATGTTTCAGTTTGGTTAAATTTTACTCCTGATATACAAATCCACTTCTACAGCAATCATGTTTGTAAATTAAACTTGGAGGTGAAAATGTACTCCATGTTAGATCTTAAAATGTCTTCATAATCTTGCAAAATTTGCTGCAAATAATTTTTTTTTAAACTGTTCAACATATTTCTTTGTTTGTTTTTCAAACATCTTGAATGATTCCGTAGGTCATTGTGATGTACAAGTACGTCTTCCAGTTTAGTTTCTACCCGTGGAATAGCGAAGCAAACTTAGCGTACAACGAAGGTAACACTCCTCTGTGGCCGCCAGAGGTCTTTGGAATGGTCTACACGGAAAACTTCTCCGTCTTGGATCTCTGCTTGCTCCTGGCTGTCTTCTTCCACAGGTCTATACTTAAGGTATGTTTATGTCAGACCTAACAATCTTTTCACTTTGTAATTTAATATATTTTGTCCCCCCCCCAACCATCCCACCACCCTTGGTTTGGCAGTATTGAGGTACATACTACCACGTGAGATGAAGCTGTGATGTTCTGTCATTTGTCGAAGTAAAGCTGTGTGGAAAATTTCCCACAAAGCCTTTTTTAAGCTTCTCTGTTCCCCAATACACCTGCATTGAATTGCTTGAGCATATTTCTCCCAAAAAAGTCCTGTTCTCAGAGAAGGTGGAACTCAGAACATGCAAAGCAAAACAGGCAGAACATGGAAAATTTGAAGAATAAGTTGAAGAAGAAAAGAAACAGATCACGAGCAACTTTAAGTCCCCATCATCACAACTGTGGAAAACCATTCTGTGTACCCATTCTGTAAATTGGGGTTTTCCAGGTGGTGTAAATGTTTCCTCCTTTTGAGTGTGTCCTGGAAAGGTTTGCGGGCTGGAATCGATCGTTAGCGCAAATAGCTCGTTGACATATTCTTCAGATTCTCATTAAGATCTTGCCTTGGAGGATAAATAGCTTCAGAGCATAATTAGATACTACTATCATATTATTATTTATTATGATTATGATCATATCAACACTAAAGTTCATCCTGGTTGTTTGCAGAGCCACGGTTTGTGGACGGAGAGTCAGGTGGTACCAGACCTCGGACAGAATGAAGGAAAAGAAGAAGAAGAAGATGAAGAAAGCAAGGAAGAAAATGAAGATGATCAAGATAAAGCAGCGAAGGAGGACATGGAGAAACAAAAGAAGAAAGACAAAAAGAAGAAGAAGAAGGACAAAAAGGACAAAAAGAAGAAGAAGAAGGACAAGAAGAAGTCTGAAGAGGATGAAGAAACAGGTAAGTGTTAATCCTGGGATTAGTTTGAGCAGTGGAATTAGAATACTTCAGAGAAATTAATTAAGTAAAACAGCAAGAATTACTGTTGGAGTGATATTTTGGGAAGGGAAAATGAAAATATAGAAATGAAGAAAGGGGGGGGGGGAGGGATCTAATGGTTGAACAAAAGGAACAAAAGGCATTGTTTAATTTGTGTGTAGTCTGCCTATTACCTAGTGGTCTCATTATGACGATGTTTGTTGTGATTGACAGATTGTGGTCTGCTTGAGAGTTAATGGTCTGTGTGTGTGGCATTGTGTCTGTCTGTGTTACAAACAGTTTGGTCTGACGTATAGATTATAGTCTGCCTAAGTCAATAGTCTGTCTGTCTTACATAATGTGTGCTTGCCAGACAGATTGTGGTCTGCTTGAGAGTTAATGGTCTGTGTGTGTGGCATTGTGTCTGTCTGTGTTACATACTGTTTAGTCTGACAGACAGATTGTAGTCTGCCTAAGTCAGTGGTCTGTCTGTCTTACATAATGTGTGCTTGCCATGCAGACCTGACTGTCAGTGGTTGCATAAATGTGATCTTTCTGGTAGTAACCTGGCTGAGAGCTATTGTGCAATCAGTCTGGGAGATTGTAGTACATCTGTGTGATACATGTAACCTTACTTCTTATTATACAGTGTGTGGTCTATTTGAGACTGACCTTTGTAACAGCTTATACTCTGAATGTTACATGATGTGCAATCAGTCTGGGAGATTGTAGTACATCTGTGTGATACATGTAAGCCTACTGCTTGTTACACAGTGTGTGGTCTGGTCTGAGACTGACCTTTGTAATGTTCAGCTTGTAGTACATCTGTGTGATACATGTAACCTTACTTCTTATTATACAGTGTGTGGTCTATTTGAGACTGACCTTTGTAACAGCTTATACTCTGAATGTTACATGATGTGCAATCAGTCTGGGAGATTGCAGTACAGCTGTGTGATACATGTAAGCCTACTGCTTGTTACACAGTGTGTGGTCTGGTCTGAGACTGACCTTTGTAATGTTCAGCTTATACTCTGAATGTTACATCATGTGTATTCAGTTTTTCAAACTTATTGCTTATTACAGCTGGGGTGTGTGATCTTATGAAATGTTACGGTCCGTATGGCATGCCTCAGAGTTAGTAGTATTGCATAATACACAAAACTGTATTAGCCTCTTTACTGAACCTGTTTAAATACACCTATATATATGATTACCATTTATCTGCTCTCAGAAGCTGCAGATGGAGATACAGAGGACGCAGCAGCTGCTAAGGGTGGAGATGAAGAGGGAGCAGCAGTTGGAGAAGATGGAGAACCAATTCAGAGGGAGGAAAGTGAAGAGGAGGAGGAAAAGGAGGAGGAATCGGAGACAGAGTAAGCCATTCGCATTGTTTTATTAAAAGTGATGATGTTCCAGTGGCAGTCATTGAGATTCCGTCGTATATTGAAGGGAAAAGTATTGCACACTGTTTAGTTCTTACTCTAAACCTCTATATTCTGGTTGCGAAACTGATACCGAAGAGAAAACTATTCCACACTGTTACCTTAAAACCTCATCATTATATCCCGGCTGAAACTAACCTGCATAAAAGGGCCAGTATGACAGGCTACTGGAGTAGACTTTTCAGTGTTAACGGTGAGATGGATGTAATGTTCATTTCATGTTTTGTCTTTGTTTCTTTAAGATCCTAAAACCAAAAAAATCTGCCTTAATTTCTACACCACAGATGTGTAAAATTACTTTTCAAGATAATCTGTATATTACACCTTGTTCTTACAACTCGCTCTTTCATCAGCCCGAGTCATATGTAGCCCAACACAAGTTTTTATTATTGTTACTTCTTCTTCCGTAGGAGTCTGCTGGCTCCATTGAAGCGGTTTTATCAGCAGATGGTCGATCCTACCTTCAGTGCCACAACTGACGTCTACGTAGTAATGTTCCTGCTTCAGTTCATCATGTTCATCGTCTTAGCTCTCTTCAACCACGCTTTTGGTGTAAGTTAAACCAAAATGTCAACAAAAAAAACTTTTCGATCGGGATCATCTTAAATCGAAAGAGATTGCAGTCGATGATTCCCAGTGGCTTGTGCTATGTACCTAGTTTGGCGGTTTTTGTCGTGCCAAAGAATTTTAGAAGTGTCTATCCCTAGATCCACCCACTTATAAATGGTTCATTCTTTGTGTACAATTTCATGATAGCAATATTAAATACTTGTCATTGATCTTCTTTTCTTTGCTGTTTTGTTCTGACAACAGCTGATTTTAAGCATTCATTCTATCTAAGAGATAATACAGTGAAATTTAAAATTCTTTCTCCATCATGTCATGGCAGAATATTGTAACTTAGTAAGTTTTTCGAAAAGGAAACTCTGTCACGACGTCACCATTATCTTTTCCTTTCCTTACTCTGACAGGAAGAGAAGGCCGCTAGTGATGTCACCGAGTTGGTCGACAGCAACAACATCCCGACTTCGTTCCTGGTACTGCTGCTGATCCAATTCTTCGTCATCGTGATCGACCGGGCCATTTATCTCCGCAAGAACGTGACCGCAAAGTTCATCTTCCTTCTCATCTGGGTGATCGTGATACATCTGTGGCTGTTCTTCATTTTGCCTCCTATCAACAACAAGTGAGTCTATATATATGGCAGTAGAAAATATTCAGAATATTTGGCCTTTTTCTGGTTGTTTTGGGGAGATTTTGGTTCAATTAGCCTGAACTGTTCCAGTTTTATCAAAGTAACAAATGGTTTTGCAATTGTAGACAAAGCTCTGCCTGCATGCATACAATATTAATTTTTTGTTGATATTCAGTTGTGTCACCAGTGGCAGTCAAAATCGATGTTCGGGACTGCATGCGCAAAATTTCTAAGATGTTGGTCTTATTAGCTGTAAATTACTCTCTTGATGTGTTTATAAAACTCTTATCATAAGTTGCTATGGTAACAGACCATCCATCTGTAATTTTCAACCTTCGTCAATGCATGCATCATTTCTGTTGTTTAATTCTCCGTTATTTGTTGTCTTTTATTATTCTCATCATCTCCATTCTAGGCCATTCACTGAAAACACTCCAGCTAGATGGTTCTACTTCTTAAATTGTGTCTACTTTGGACTCTCCTGTTATCAAATCAGAAGTGGATATCCCACAAGGATTCTGGGTAATTTCCTGTACAAGCGGTACAGCTATGCCAGCCTGGTCATGTTCTACGGGTATGTTACTTCTTTGTCTTTTCCCTTCACCTAAAGAGGTATATTCTGCTTGAAGAGAAAAAATAACTACTAGGCTAGGCTGTAGGCTAGGCTACTGTCCATTTAAACAGTATAACTACAATAATGCTATCAAGTGTTTGGTGGTATTTCTAATTGGTGGAAGAACAAGATGTTAATTAACTGTAACTTACCCTCAGTTTTCATATGCAAATATGCTGTCACTTTATATAAGTGACCTGAAAATTCAAGTAATTCAAGGTGAAGTGTTTCGAACTGTAAAGGAAATTTCTTCAAGTTGCTGTGACATGACTTACAGGTAGTAAGCAAATTATAATATTCAGTTTATGCCTAAGTGAATTGACTGGGGAAAAACATTACACATAAACAGAACCCACCGTGGCGTGTAACACGGTGAAAGCTTTCTGCTGCTGTCCAGCTTCTGTCCACCAGAATTATTTCCATTTCATTTGCATCCCTCGGTACAATACTGTCTGATGAAATTAAGTAGATATTTATTTATTTAGTAGTGACATTTATTTGGTCTTTTTTATAAGATGGTGCACAAAGCTAGACAATTTTATTGAGATTTCACTCATATTTGGTGATTTGCAGGTGGAAGGCAATTCCATTCCTGGCAGAGCTGAGGCTTATCATGGACTGGGTGTGGACAGACACGACGTTGTCACTCTTCCACTATGCAAAGATAGAAGACATCTACTCCAACATTTATCCAGACAAATGCTTTAGAAGAAACGAAAAGGTAAACAGTAAGATTGCTATATTAAACAGCGAATTTTTCATGTTAGTATCGACATCAACATCATTCAGTACCGCAAATTTACGCACAGAAGATTAATACGTTATTCTTTAATCCGGGTTTGCTAATTGACGTAAACACCTGTCGGTAGTAACGAAGAAATATTTTTATTCATATCTTGTAATGTTTGGAAGTAAGAAAAAAATTCTTTTGGTCGACAATGTTAGAGAATTCATCAGAGGATTACTGAAATAAAGAATTCCGTTGATCCAACTATAGACAGTAATCCCCTGCATTTTCTTCACCGAGTATAAATGCACGAGTCAGTAATGATTCTATTCAATTCAGAGCATTTCGTTGCTCGTAAGGTCCGTCACATTCATATTGATCACGTGTAAAAAAGCAAAGTGGAAATTCGCTCATAATTTTATATCTTTTCCGAAAAATAGAACTTGACTTTTGTCAAATAGCCTTTTCTCTTTTATGGAAAAATAAATTGTCAGAAAACATTGCAAACTGAAGCAATGTCATCTGATAAAGCTGTTGTGTTATTAATCAATATGAAAATTTGTACTTTTGCATCTACACTGCTCACTGTCATTGGTTGGCATCGTAAAGAAAACCAGGTAACCAAGGTAACCCAACAAAAAATAAAACATGTTTTCCTTGAGTGTAAGATTCTTTTTAAATGTTTGGGTAACGTCCGAAGAGTGGAAAATAAAGATAAGGACGAGGATTATCCTTGCTGTATTGATCATCAAACTCATACTCTGTATAAAATATTGCTTTTTTTTTTGTCCACCCTCAATTTTCACCAGAACATGCCAACACCGAGAGGTCAAATGCAGAAAGCAGCGGTGAAATATGGAATGGGAGGGGGTATGGTGCTGGGTCTCATCTTCATCATCTGGTTCCCTCTTATCTTTGTATCTTTCGCCAACACCGTGAGCATCGCCAACCCACCGCAGATGTCCGAGATCTCGGTGTCCTTCAGTGGTTACCAGGTAATTTTAGAAAATGGAAAGGGGGTGGGGGGAGAGGTAGAGGGGTTTGTTCCCTGACAGGAGCATTGAACAGTAGGTTAGGGGACTGAGCTATGGTGTCTGACTGAGGTTGGTTTTTGATAGAATAGTAGAAGATTTAGTTATTAAGGGGAGGGGGGAGGCCGTGAACCCAGAGGAAGAAAGTAATGAACAAAATCCCCAAAATATGTGAGAAACGGGAGAAATATGGATAGCAGTGAGTTTAATCACTCATGAAATTTTTTGTAATCATTGTTCAATTGGAGAAACAATGAATGTAATTAGTAAAACCTTTTCTCAATCAAGTGTTGCATTACAACTAAGATTAAAATGCCAACAGCTTGGGTCATTTTTGTGCTGCTTTGGTTTTCTAAATATTTTATTTAGTTTCCTTAAAAAGTTTTAAGTTTATATTAGAAATCAGTATGGACTTCCAGAATCATTCTTATTACAGTTTTATTTTTATATATATATATATTTTTTTTAAAGCTTTTGTATCATGCATATTCAGTAGTTGCATTATCTCGATGAATGGCCTCTGTGTCACCAGCTGTTGCTACCAAGCTGGATATCAAACAATTCCATGTATTTATTTTTGCCTTCTTTTCAGCCAATTTTTACATCTTTTGCCCAAATGGGATCCCTGGCGCCTTTGTCGAAACAGGAGTACAACAAGTTAGTCGAAGACTTTGATGACGATTTGGTAAGATGATGTATCTGCATTTTCGGGGTTTGTTTTACTTACAGCTGTTTTTGCTTTTCTCTTGCATGGGAACTCAGAACTTTATTGAAAGGAGACACAAACCTAACCATTATTGTTGCCCTGTCTGATAGAGATAACTGCCACGAACAACTAGCAATAATTAATATTGTTAATTAATATGACTTTGTCACTATTTCAATTTTTGTACACTGAGGAAAAAATAAATAAATGAAATGAACTTGAATTTCCAAAGAGCTAAGAAAGATCTTACTCCATTTTGGAGATATTCACAGATTAAATGCTTCCTTCACACACATTTTAATTTTACTTCAAACACCACAAGGTCGAAAGCCTTGATCCAGTCTTAATATAATTGAAAATATTACAATATTTACTTTCTGTAATGGAGATGTATTTTTTTTAATATATTGGATTGACCCTTGTAACTTGACCTAAAGATGGCAGTTTTCAGTGTGGACACATGTTAACAACATTCTACCTGCATGCAAAAGCAAATGATTAGGTTTGAAAGCGTATAAATGGCACTATTACATGTACAAACCGACAGCCCTCGGACACGACTTTTAAATGGTAGGATATCTCTCAACCAAAAACAAGATCGGAACCACTAAACTACGTTGACAGGTCTTTGGTCTCTTACAAACAATGAACAAACTTAACCAGATCATGTTTGAATCATGTGTATTAATAGGTAGCTTTGGAATGCATGGCCCATAGATGACACATGGCCTGTACATGACACAGAACTGGGTTAATTCTCTATGAAGTCGATTAAACGGCGGAATTTACCTATTTTTTCGTCATCCGTAGGAGGCACGAACATTCCTCACTCTTTACCGACAAGAGGACTTTATCAAGATTACCTATAGCGGTGAATCGGGCACCACCTGGGAGGTCAGTCCACCAAGCAGGGAGTCATTTGAGAATGAGCTGAACTCAAACCAGGATGTCATCATGACATTCAGATACACCTTCACAAGGTAAGTTGCCCTTGATATATTCTATCCCTTCTGAAGATGTATCTACGATATGTAAATAAAAATGACATCTATCAAATTCCCCTTATCTTAAATGGAAAAGTAATATTTTCCATATTGAAATTGAACATCAATTGAACATCTTGTTTCACGTTTGAGTTTTTATTAATGCTTCTGAGCAGCTGATCCTATAAACTCAGTCTGCTAGACTGTTACAGTAAGTTGACGGCTAGTCACATGTTATTCTGTTATTTCTTTATAACGAAAAGTGAATATAGAAAACTAACTTGGACAAATACAGGTTGTTCCCCCCAAACCCCCACCCCGCCCTGTTTTCTCCAAAAAGGGTCTATAACTTATGAAAAGTTAATATTTTGTGCCCCCATTCATCGTTTAACTCTTCTTATGTCTGAGAAACATGCTATTCCTATTGTAATATAGTAGGACGATGTCGTTTTGTTGCTTTTCTGGTACAGAATCACAGGTAGTGAGTTAGTTACACCAACAGTTGGGGGCGAAGTACAGATTACTCTCAGCCCCACGGATGAAGCAGACAGGAAGATTCGTGACGGACTAGCAGCGATGCTTAACTTATCCGCAACCAATGATCCAGTGTGAGTGAGAGGGTTGAACTTAACTTTTGTTTTGGAAAAAATGTTCACTTTTGCAATATGTACCCGATAGTAATATTTCTTCGCAAGCTGCTGCAGCTCATCAGTCTATGATGAAGAGGTTCATTAAATTTTATGTGATATTGTCCATGAGTAAACATACACATGTATTGATTGCTGTTCTAGGGTTAGGCATAGCACACATGTGGAATGTTGTTGTATGGTTAGGCCTATGCATACTGTTGAATCTTGTATGCTTAGGATATCACATAATCTGCTGAGTGGTGTATGTTTTAGGCCTAGCGAACCTTTCGTTGCATAGTTAGGTCATGCAGTAACCAATGTTCAATATGCTTGTATATATAGTTACGCTGAGCCAACCTGTTGGATATTGTGTACGGATACGTTTCACGATAGTCCTGTTTTGAGGCTGTACCTAACAGATCTGTTGAATTTGTTGTATGGTTAGGCTAGCAAACCGTTAAATGTTGTATGATCAAGCCTCACAATTCTATTGAATGCTGTTGTACAGTTGGTCCTCGCCAACTGCTGAATGTTAGTTTGGATAGGTCTCACAGCAATGTTGAAAGCTTTCGTATGGATAGGCCTCGCAAACTTTCCAATGTTATTGTCTGATAGGCAAATAGGGCAAACTTGCACTTAATATGCAATAGCATTGAGAATCTTGTGATTTCACTATGATACACCTCTGTCCAAACAATAATTCAATACTTCACAGAAGCGTTTTTTTTTCAATCTTAAGTCCATTGATTATCAGTCTTGTATCAAAAGGGTTCTTTCAGCTGAAAAAAAAAAACATGTTGATGTAAGTTAGATGTTGGTGTGTGTTTCTTGAGTCTTCAGAGAGTTCATTTATGTTTTCTTACAGATTGATTCCAAAACTGTTCCCTAAGTATGTTAGAGTGCCTTTGACCGGTATGGCGTCTTCAGCAGAGAAGATACTACCAGGTAAATTCAGAGTAACATTGTTGAATCATGTCATGGATATCCTACCAAAGACAGAAATATCAAAACATTTTGCCTGTTAACCTTTCTTATAAAAAATAGTGAAATCTCTGCCTCACACATGTTTTTGTACATTCTTTGTTGAAAACATTTTTTATGCCAACTCCTGTGTTATAATTTCCAATATAGCATGTTGGATTGTTTTCTTATTGATCAAATTTGTTCAAGAACTGTTTTTGCCAACAAGCATTGTTTGAATTGCAACTAAAGAGGTAACCGGTTCTTGTTTGGGCTAGTGTGCATTGCATAGAAAAACTGCCATTTGCTAAAATTGAGCAAATGGATATACAAGTGAACAGATATTTAGATGTGTTTTCTGAAGAAAGACCGTAATATTTACGAGAGAAATAATTTAGAACCAGCGAGACTCCAAAACGAAATTTGAACGCAAACACCGTTCCCTGTGCTGTCTGGTAGAACACGATACAGGCAAATTCTGATTCGCTCGGAAATATAGATTATTCTTGCCGCTTCTTTCCAGATGGTGAAAACTCCAATGCATCCTTGCTCCTGAACTCTGGTGCCATCGCTGGACTCTCCAATACGGTAGAGTGGTGGGATCTATTCGAGAGCGAAGACGACAAGACGATCGTGATCATAACCTTGAACGATAGGACGGCGTCGCAACTTCTCGCACCGTTGGCAGGCTACGGGTGAGTTGAAGGAGGAGGAGTATACAGTGGTTTTTAATGGCAGAAAAACACAGGGAGGGATTAGGTGCCCGGCATATTTATCCTCCGTGGATTAAAGACCTAAAGAAACTTAAACGTACCTGCAAAAATGAAAAATGAGAACTAGTCGATTCAATTTGTTTCTGAATCAAGATGCTTTTAGAGGAAATATGGCTTTGTTTTATACCATATCTTTTGTCTTGAGTTCTCCTTTCTTGTCCTGTACTAGTGTTATCATTGAGGTATTGTCTTTCCCTGACTGTATATGCAAGCCTTCAACGTTCTATATTCGGTCTCATAATAACTCGTAATCGTTCTCTACTCTTGATAGCATCATCGGTCTGTACGTCTCTCTCGTGCTGGTGATCGGTCGGTTTGTGCGGATGATGTTCAGCGGAATCTCCTACACCATCATGTTCGACGAGCTGCCCAACGTAGACAGAATCCTGAAGCTGGTCCTGGATATCTACCTGGTCCGCGAGAGCGGGGAGATGGAGCTGGAGGAAGATCTCACGGCCAGACTCTTCTTCCTGTACAGGTCACCGGAGACGCTCATCAAGGTCACCAAAGATAAACAGGATTAGTAAATACTTTGGGGAAATATTCTTGTATCTGATGACAGGTGATTGTCTTCTGTCAAAGGTCCAGGGTGCTAGCGTATCTTTTGTTGGTATCGTTAAATTAGTTTAACCTTTCTTTGTAATTATCTTCTTAGTGTTATTGAGTCAATTTTTGTACTAGCTGTGGTATATATGTAGTTATCTATTCTGTAGGTTATGTAGCTTAGAAGAAGCTGGATTTTAATTTCCTCTGCGTCTGAAGTCAAAAAAGGAAAAAAAAAAAATGGAATTTGAGCTGATGAGATGGTTCGGTGGTTGTCATCATACGTTGAAATGTTAAAACATTGCTACCTCAAAATCAGAAAATGAAAAAAATATTCTGTTGCAATTTACTATTCCATTGCAACTATCCAGCACCATTTCACATTCCCCACACTCCAATTTGACCACCAAAGGTCCACACCTGATGTTCCTTCATCCTACATGAGAAAAAATTATTTCAATTTTGTTTAAATCTTTTGAAGGACAAAATGTTAGAAGTTGGAGCTTTCATCATGTTTGTAAGACTTTGTTGCCGAGGGGAACAGGACTTGCTGCAAACCATGTTCTCATTGTTTGGAAGGAGATATACTCAGGTCTGTTTAAGGGCTTGAAGAGGGTGTAAATGTGCTTGGATTTGTCAGTTTAGCTTTCCATTTTGATGTTTGTGAAAACACCAGCCTGTTAATATTAAGTTCAATTAATTCCATTAGTTATTCTGTGCTTCTTCAAATGAATAAGCTACATGTGTAGGGGTTTCACCCAAGCATAGTGATTCATCTATCCATTTATGATGTACCCATGCAGTGATTCATGTATTCATAGGAGTTCATTTATTCATATATGATCTAGCTATGTATATATGATCTACTGTATGTATTTGATTCATTAGACGTAGTGGGCTATCTATGATATACCTCTGTATGGTTTCATTAGACATAGTGGCCCATCTATACATAGTGATTCATCTATGTTCTACCTATGACTGGTTTCACATTAGACATAGTGGCCCGTCTATACATAGTGATTCATCTATGTTCTACCTATGTCTGGTTTCATTAGACATAGTGGCCCATATATGATCTACCTATGTATTGACTCATTAGATGTAGTGGTTCATCTATTCCTAGTTGTTCATCTGTGTGTGTACTGATTCTACAGTTATGAGCTACACATCTGGTGGGTTCCTTAATTCATGTATTCTTCACATTTCTGGCAAATTGCTTTGGTGTTAGCTGGCTTTCTGATATCGTTATAATGCAAAACGTAACTTCAGTCACGGCAGATGTAAGCTTCTAGATATAACAGGTAGACAAACCAAAGAATTACTCACAGGGGGACAGTATTGCTAAAGTATCGCTAAATATGATCAGCTTTTAATAAAATATACAAATATTGCTATCTGTACCAGTAGTTCTACCAGTAGTTTTGTAGGTAAAACTTACCAGTGATATTTCCCATGGTAAATACATAGGTATTGCTAACTGCACCAGTAATGTTACCTATAGTTACTTAGCTATTGCAACCTACATCAGTAAATTAACTATAGTTGTTACACAAAGTATATCACTAGTGATACCAGTGATATTTACCTATACTTACATAGGTATTTCTTGCTACAACATTACCTATAGTTACCTAGGCATCGCTGACTGTGCGAGCAGTGGTACCTAGAGTTACCAAGGGTATAGCAAGTTGTACCATCAGAAGTATCACTTTCTGCAGAAAGAAAGTTACCTATAATTATAAGGTGAGACATTGCTTCTACTACCAGCAATGCTATCTGTACATAATACATCTAGGCAGTTCTAGGTATATAACATGAGGGATATTATCAGAGGGTTACAAACCTTTCTGCTGGAAATTAACAGTAATATCAAAATTATTACATAATTAGTGTAATAACTATAACAGTATAACCTATACTTTACACTGGAACTATTATCAGTAACAATTGTGTACTACACAGAATACAGTTTTTTTTTTAAACAACTTTTTCGTTCTTTGTAACAAGTTTGCTACAATAGAATCGTCTGGGTGAGTGGGCCAACTTAGCTTGTATCATTAATACCACCTGAAATATTACATTTGACTAAATTTGGTATGCTACATACATAACAATAATTATTTTTGAATTTCGTTTTGCAAAAACATTTCAACTTACAAACTTTCTAAAAGTTAACATTGGTGAGTACCATCTTAGCTGGTATCATTAATACTACTTGAAATATTACATGTGTCAAAATTTGGTATGCTACATACTCAACAGTATTTAAAAGAAGTATTTTTTTTTTGGGGCTTAAACATTTCAACTTTCAAACTTTCTAAAAATTTAAAATTGATTGTGGCCCTGATCAAAACATCTGTCATGAAAGCAAAATTTCAGGAATTGTAAAATATTCGATATTTATTGGCGGTGATTCGTAAAGCACGGTGTCTTACTTCGCAAACGGGTAAAATTTGAAAAAAAAAAAAACCTTTCTTTGTCTTATTGTTCTTCGTGTGTTGTTCATGGTTGGAGTGTCTGTGAAGAGTTGTAGATATTAAGATCCCTCTGTGGATGTGGCTCGCAATGTTGAATCCATCTGAAGTTAATCTGTGATATAATTCCAAATGTCCGTTTGAAAACCTTCCGACAGCCCATCAAATACACTCCCCTATACAGGTTGGCATTTTCCTGTGATATCACCGACTCAAAAAAGGGTTTGAAAATTTTCAGTTTTTATTTCTTTCATTGTGGTTTATGGTTTATCTCTCGAGCAAATTCACTGCCTTAAACTGTCATCTGTTTTTCCCTTTTTAAAAAGAAATTATTTTTCTTTGTCAAAATAGCCAGTGAATGCTTGGTACGTACTTGGTCCGACATTTTGGGACTTTTTCGTTTTTATAAAAGAAAATAAAAGAACAAAAAAAAACATGCAGCATCCATATGGTACTTCGAAATGATATTGCAGCTGTAATTTGATACTTGAATGTTAACATTTTGCTTTCTTATAATCATTTTGTGACGATAACAACAACAAAATCATCACATTTGAGGAGAGGATAAATCATGACTGAATCTTGATAGCTTTTTTTTTTATTGCTTGTGTGATCTGTGGGTTTGTAACTTTTCATTTCCTTAATATGCATAAATGACTTTTAGAGGCTATCGGTTTAAAACACAGTTGCTTCCAGTTATACAAAAATTGATCGATCGATTGATTGATAAATTCTGATATTGATTTATAAAAGAGGAAAACAATTCATACGGATATTATATGTTGGAGGCTTTTAAAAACAGACAAGGTTTGGATAACCAATATTTTTCGGTATCAGAACAGACGCAGGTCTCCAAAGAGCCAGCAACAACAAAACTTTTAAAAATACTTTCTTATTACGTTTCGAAAACATCACTGTTATCGCCAACTTTTTCAATTCTATTAAGTTTATTTAAAGTACTGGTGAGCTATTCGTTTATATGATAAACTGGTGAAGAGTTCATTCGCTACTATAACATTTTCCACTCTTTCAAGTTGATGTGATAAACTGGTGAAGAGTTCATTAGCTTCACCAGAAAACGTTATTCTGTTAAAGTTGATATGATGGACTGGTGATTAGTTAATGAGCTATTTAAAGAAATTGTCAATTCCATTGGTTTATGTGATAAATTGGTGAATGGTTCATTTAGCTTCACAAGAAAAATTTTCGTTTTGTTATGTTTTTTTGATAAACTGGTGAATAGGTTATGAGCTATTCAAATTAACTTTTAATTCTATTAGTTGATATGATAAACTGGTATTTCATTAACTTCAACAAGAGATCTTTCCATCCTGTTAAATTTTTCGTGATAGACTGCCGATGACTTAATGAGCTGCAAATCTGTTTGTATGTTACACTTAATTAATGAGCAGTTAATGACCTCAATTTTTTTCAGGAAAATTTTCAATTTTGTTGAATAAATCATGAGATTTTGAATGAATAATTCATGAGCTATCATCTCATGTCTTGCATATTGTCTCCCTTGGTGATAGTTTGCATGACTTTACAAATAACGTCAGTAAATTTATCGGTCGATCCACTTCTACAAGATTGTAGGATATTTCTAACGCTTTTTGGAGGAAGAATTTTCTTGTTTTAAATTGAATGCCTTGGTCCTTATGTATTTTAGTAGATTAGAACTTGTATTTAATCGTGTTATCTTCTTTTTGGGTTTCTTTTGTAAATTATATGATCATGTTGTACGCTTTTTGTGATGATATGCGGTGCAGGACAGGGTAAACATATCACAAATCTTGTCTCTCTACTTTTTTCGTTTTGTCATTCTCTCAGAAGAGCTAACCATATTTGGCTTATGCCCTTATGACACTTGCCCCACCTTAAACCACCTCCGCAATCCCTTCCCTCTGTACCTGACCCCTTCCCTTTGTTTCCCCTTCCCCTTCCCTCCCCCTTCCCTCCCTTTCTTAGAAGCCAAGGGCATAGGAACCGGGGGGGCGCCAGCCCCCCGGTGAAAAATGTGGAGGGGCGGAAGTATCATTCCGCCCCCGCTTCGCAAGTCAGAAAATCCCTTTTTCATTTCCAAATGAGAAAAAAATCTTATTTGGAGCACCAAATTGCATCAGGCCAGGTGAAAATGCAAAATTATATACAAAATGGAGTGGGTGGGTTGAAGTGTGCTATATTGCACCAAATTGCATCTGAGGCCACCTGGAAATGCAAAAAAAATTCCAAAGGGGAGGGGGACACCCCCTCCCCTTAGGCCCCTCCCCCAGGCCGGCCATCAGTCTTCAGCCCCCCACTCAAAAGTACCTTCCTACGCCACTGTTAGAAGCCCACATCGCTGGACCTTAAACGAAAGAGTGAAAAAAACCTCGGTGGTACAGATGTCCTGTATCATCCACCCCTATACCGCATAGAATAATTGCCAGTGATTATTATTAGCAGTTTGTGCAGTCATATGTGATGGAATCACAGATAGTTAAAGAAACGAACAAACTTATAAGACAAAATTGGTTCATATAAAGCTGTTTCAATATTGCTTTAATAAATCTACTATAAATCGATTCATAAGGAATGAACCATTCCTTGGTATTAAAATAAGAAAGAACATTGCACTTTAAAAGGTACAACAAAATGAAGATTGTTAATCGCAACTGTAGTAACTCCTTTTGGAACGCCAAAAGGGTAATTTATCATCGTATGCACACCACCGTGTACGTTTACATGGATATCTCTTACAGGACTTGAAATTATTATTATCATCTTTTTTGGCGTTCCATACATGTTACTGCACAGTGCCCACTTTACATATTTCAATTTCATCAGATAATTGTTTGATGTTTAAGCATTTAAACTCAACATCTGGTGCGCCGTCGTGTGAAAATGATGAATCGAGCACCAGCCATTTAGTAACTAGATCAAATATGTCATCGAATAGTATATGGTGACGGATTGCCAGCCAGCGAAAAACGACGTCACGTGATTGGCATAAATTTATTTAACAATGTATCGCATTGAATGTGGTGGACATTAGCGAACCTTGCTAACTGAGTAACGCTATTTCCTATCCATACAGTCGTTAAGCTGTAAATCCCTTTTGATTGCAAAACATCCCATAGCGAGGAAGAAAACAACCTGTTAACAAAATGTTTATGGTACTGAAAAATACCCTGCGTGAATATATGCATAGACATTATTAAAACATGTAAAAATCTGTACAAAAGATCCGAGTTTAAAAACGCAGTTACACCCATCCTTACACACAGGTACACTTTTAGGACGAGTATATAACAAGTGAACAGGCTGCTAATAGTCGCATTAGCGATAGCTATCTAATTTTGAACCATGCATTTGTGGTCGTTTTTACAAAATATGTAAATATCTGTACAAAATATCCCAGTGTAAGAACGCAGTTACATCGAACTCATGCCCTTACCCCATCCTTACATACATGTACACCTGAAGACCAGCTTGAAAATATCAAAACATTTTACTCGCAAATAAAACCTGTCAGATATTTTAAAGACAAAAATATCACAACAGGGATTCTCCAAAATTGGAAAACTTTAAAACCAGATATAGGCCTATTGGGTATCGAAAGAGTATTTTGTATCATCTGATTGCAAAATACTATTTGGGGGGGGGGGATCACTAACGATGTGGCTAGTGGTGGCACTAGAAATCGGGTGGAGCAGTGGGAGGGAGGGGGTGGGGGTAGGGCATTGTGGAATTACAAAAACACACCTGTATATAAAATGAACATCGCGGGACTATAGGAAGCAAGTCCAATCTATGGAATTTATTTGATAGCCCCACAAATGATGATGGATTTTGAGATAATGTGTGCTCTCTCGCGTCACGAGAGAGCAAAATAACTTATGTGGAAGGTAGGCCTATTCCAAGTCCGGAAACGACTCTGCTTTTCAGACATATCTCACCTAGTTATTTTAACTGAAGCACAGAAATACACTCCAGGGATTTCATTGGAGTGCATTTCAAATCCCCATTTGGGGGTTCGCGGGCGAAGCTTAGGGAAGGTGTTATATTTTGTTAGCCTACTAATTATTTAAACAAAGGAAATTTTGATGTAAGGGATACTCCCTTTCGTTTTAGCGAAGCTGACTACAATCACGAGTTGGGGCATATGCCTTCCCACCCCCCCCCCCCCTTCTTTTTGCGCCTATACTGCTCTAGGCACGAAAACCAAGTTACCCCTCACGAAGTCCTCTTACAACAAGTCTAAACCTTTAACTTAGTGTCACGATTCCCTTGGAAAGTAAATATATAGAAATATATTGATACTACACAGGATCATGTTAAAGTATATAGATACTGAACAGGATCATGTTAAAGTATACAGATACTACAAAGAATCATGTTAAAGTATATAGAATCTACACAGGATCATGTAAAAGTATATAGATACTACACGGGATCATGTAAAGGTATATAGATACTACAAAGTATCATGTTAAAGTATATAGAATCTACACAGAATCATGTTAAAGTATATACTACACAGGATCATGTAAAAGTATATAGATACTACACAGGATCATGTGAAAGTATATAGATACTACACAGGATCATGTTAATGTATATAGATACTTCACAGGATCATGTTAAAGTAAATAGATACTACACGGGATCGTGTTAAAATACTTAGATACTACACGGGATCGTGTTAAAGTATATAGATACTACACAGGATCGTGTTAAAGTATATAGATACTACACGGGATCATGTTAAAGTAAATAGATACTACACAGGATCGTGTTAAAGTACTTAGATACTACACAGGATCGTGTTAAAGTATATAGAATCTACACAGAATCATGTTAAAGTATATACTACACAGGATCATGTGAAAGTATATAGATACTACAAAGTATCATGTTAAAGTATATAGAATCTACACAGGATCATGTTCAAGTATATAGATACTACACAGGATCATGTAAAAGTATATAGATACTACACAGGATCATGTGAAAGTATATAGATACTACACAGGATCATGTTAATGTACATAGATACTACACAGGATCATGTAAAAGTATATAGATACTACAAAGTATCATGTTAAAGTATATAGAATCTACACAGGATCATGTTAAAGTATATAGATACTACACAGGATCATGTAAAAGTATATACTACAAAGTATCATGTTAAAGTATATAGAATCTACACAGGATCATGTTAAAGTATACAGATACTACAAAGAATCATGTTAAAGTATATAGAATCTACACAGGATCATGTAAAAGTATATAGATACTACACAGGATCATGTTAAAGTATATAGATACTACACAGGATCATGTGAAAGTATATAGATACTACAAAGTATCATGTTAAAGTATATAGATACTCCACAGGATCATGTGAAAGTATATAGATACTTCACAGGATCATGTTAAAGTATATAGATACTGAACAGGATCATGTTAAAGTATATAGAATCTACACAGGATCATGTGAAAGTATATAGATACTACAAAGTATCATGTTAAAGTATATAGAATCTACACAGGATCATAGTAAGGTATATAGATACTACACAGGATCTTGTTAAAGTATATAGATACTACACAGGATCATGTTAAAGTATATAGATACTACACAGGATCATGTTAAAGTATATAGATACTACAAAGTATCATGTTAAAGTATATAGATACTCCACAGGATCATGTGAAAGTATATAGATACTTCACAGGATCATGTTAAAGTATATAGATACTGAACAGGATCATGTTAAAGTATATAGAATCTACACAGGATCATGTGAAAGTATATAGATGCTTCACAGGATCATGTTAAAGTATATAGATACTACACAGGATCATGTTAAAGTATATAGATACTACACAGGATCATGTTAAAGTATATAGATACTACACAGGATCATGTAAAAGTATATAGATACTACACAGGATCATGTTAAAGTATATAGATACTACACAGGATTTGTTAAAGTATATATATACTACACAGGATCATGTTGAAGTTTGGTGAGCGATCTAGTGTGTACTGTTTACATGTGTCCAGTAGTCTTAGCCAAAATTAAAACCAAAATAGCAGAAACCGAGAGCCCAGTTGATTGCAAATGTTTCCACGTCTGATAAAAAGATATGCAACATCTACATGCATTTTAGACTTACTTTCAGTTTGCTTACAGTAGTACGCCCTAATACCGAGATATTCTTGCTTACAATTGTCCATTGTAGATGGTTCGTCGTGTCATACATCACCAAAACAGCATTATACTCGTCTTCAGAACGCAATCTTTAATGTGTGACGTCAGCAGCGAGATATAAAGGGATGTAAGGATTTGTTCGTCAATGAGAGAAGCCTTCTCAAGTTATAGCTTCTAGCTGTCGTTAATTACGTCATCGGATCCGGTCACCCAGTTTATAGCATAAATAGATCATACATCTTTAGCGAAGGAAGCGGTGACATCTTTATCTAAGCAAGTGGTTAACCCCGGAAAGGCGCCTCTCTTGATTAGATAGAGAACACATAGATGAATTAACTCATATTCTTCCTGTGAATGAGAAAGTTATATATTAATATAAAGTTTGTAATTTGCCGTCGGGTGCCCATAACACTTGCCGCATACGCCCTTAATTTAAAAACTCCCCCGTAATTCCAACGGCAACAACTGCCGTGTCCCTTTAATCAAGTTGCCGTAATGGCACCCCTACCCCCCAACCCCCAATTTAACTTCCGTCTGAGAAAAGTACGTGTGGAATAAAGACATAAGTGATACTTTCCTGTTTTGATTTCCTTGTGATACATTTTTTTGCCGTCACTTTCGAACGGAAATTCCTTATTGCCCTGCTAAAGTCTAAAAACTGCTTTGAAGCTATTTTTTTGAAAGCTTAAAAGTTACCGTGGTGCCGTAGTGCCATTTCAATGGATATCCAAGAACACATTTTAACTTCCTCTAATAGATGTGCATTGCCCTCCCATTAATCCTTAAATTTGAACCCTGCTCGTAAGTTTATTCAAGAATATGTACATTGTGCTTATCTGTTCCTGTCACGTAGGAGGACAAAAGTACAAAGTCTATCCTGGATAATCGAAGACAAAAGAGATTGCTTACCAGTGATAATGAGGAAATGTGTACATAACAAATGTATTACTCATTGCAACATAGCGGAAAGGGATTTTCCCAGCGCTATTATATAGATGGAGATATCTACAACCATGATTACATGACCATGGGACAGTGTATAAGGTTGATATTCCCCACTTAAACATAGGATTCCAAAATTCTTAGCGTATGGCATTTTTTCTTCAATATTCCTCTCAAAAAAAATACAACAAATTAACTTTAATGTCTTCCTAATTATTGAGATGTTATTCTCTATGAGCAGAAGTAAAGTTAAAAAAAATTTGGGGAATATTTAGTGTGTGGTTCAACAAAAATATATTTAAAAAATTCTTGTTATGATCAAGTATGGCTACTTTTAAGAAGCATCCTGTATCACCACCTCAAACACTTTTTATAGTTTTCAAATTGAATACTCCTGAATCATGAAATAAATCATTGTTAGAACTTCAAGGCAATCGCATTATTAAACTAGTTAGCCATGTTAACATGCTTAGTTTAGAGTGCCATTACTAATGATTACCCTGAGCAGACAATACTTTCAGTTTTACAGATTGCTCACCTGAACTCCCCCCCCCCGCACACGCAGACACAAACACCACTACCTCCCCCACCCCCCCCCCCCACCCCATACACATGCGTCCCATGTCCATCGGGTACGTACATAAGTATAACACCATTATGTACTTTCAATGCATAATCGTAAATTTTTCCACGATCATCGCATGTACTTGTCTTGTCCTCTTTGGCGTTCCATATATTCATGTACGCTCTTTCTACACAATTTAATTTAAAAACATATAGGCATGCATACTTATTTAATTGACAAAAGAAGAGAATACCAACCGCTGTCTTCACTAGTTGCATCCTCTGCTCTCTCATCCTCTTCAAGGTATGATAAATCTCAACCTCTCCCTCTTGTCGAAGAGTTTGGGCGACTTTATTCAGGCAGATGAATGTACCGGTCTTGCCCGTGCCGAGTCTGACAGTTGGCAAAGTAAGACGGAAAACAAAACTTGATTTAGAGTTCAACTTCGTTTTAATAAGATAAGATTAAATAAGATAAGAAAATAAGGAGAATAGATAGTAGAGTAATAACTACGGGATAAATACATAAAATACATATATTTGAACTTTATAAACAATATATTTAATCTTTCATGACAAAACAAATAGGCTAGGTTGAAAGCATGTTGTTAAACCTTTCAATGACAACCCATATATATATAGGCTAGGTTAAAAGCATGTACTTGGTTGCACAGTTATGTCGAAATTATTCAAATGTTTGGACAACTTTGTTGAATATATTCCTTCACCTGACCGCTGAAACTATTAGTGCTGTTAAAGACATTTCGAGTATTCTGGACAATTTTAAGAAATACACTGAAGCAAATACGAGTTACAACCATCTGATTTTATCATTCATAGTTTTATTCAGTTTGCCGTTTCTGGTCTCCTTTTACAATGGAATGCAATGCTTTATAATGCTTTTATTCTCGCGTCATCTTAATCCTAGCTTATTGCTATGGGGGAACGCTCACAAAACTCATTTAAATAATCTGCATCTCTTACAAAAAGAGATTATCAGAAATATTCACAGTGTTCAATACAATACCCATACTTGCACCTCTGTTTAAGTACTCTAACATCTTGCATATATTCGACCTTAATAGTTATCAACCTGGGTAGTTTATGTATAAATTCCATCATGGACTCTGACCAACAAACTTTGAATTTGTTTTTCACATACAACTGCGACTTTCATAACGATACTCGTAAAAAAAAAACTATATTCATATCGCTCACTCAAGGACAAAGCTAAACATGCATTTCGCAGTCATGGTGTTATTCTCTGGTTCCCCTTTCAAGCAATTAAAAAAAGATCCGTGGTATTTTTTTTTTAGTTGCCCCAACCAATCAGTTGGTAATTCCTACCCTTGCGTCGTTTTAAAATTTCACTTAAATGTCACATTCAAACTTTACTGTTTTTTTTTCTCTTTTAGGAAGTAAGAAATAACATATATTTATATATCTATCTATTCCACAATCTTTGGTTACTCTTTTTGTTTGTTCTATGTTGTTCTTGTTGTTATTATTTGTTTAATATTTTTCATCTTTTTTTTCGGAAGGGACCAGACTATAAAACAGATTATGCTTATTCTGGTTCCTCTATTAATCTCTCTCTCTATCTCTCTGTATTTTGGAATTTATACGAGAGACAAAATCACTTGCTATTTACCGTTAAAGATCAGTAACCTATTAAATGATGTATTATTTACGTTTTAATAAATAACGAAATCCTTATATGCAACTGGTTTCCTTTATATATTACTTGATAATGGTAGAAATAAACTTAAAACTTATCCACAGTAAAATGCATATCCATGGAAAAGAAGACTGCTTTTCCAGTATGCATTGTACCGCAACAAAACACGGGCCTCTAAATATATATTTTTTTATCCTAATACCAAAGCATATTTATATGCTTATAGCTTATAATATATGCCTTACTGTAATAATAAGGTGAGATTTGGTATATGTTTATACGTACTTTTTAAGAAAAGGTCGCCCAGGAAAGAACCTGGGTACGAAAACCAAACTACCAAACGACTGATCCGCTCTCAGCCCCAGTCCCCTTGCATCGGGACTGTGACTGTGTGATCATCGTCGGGTGTACAGCACCATTCCCCTCGAAATATATGCCTAACTGTAATATTACTTTTTAAGAAAAAGTCACACAGGAAAGAACCTGGGCACGAAAACCAAACTACCAAACGACTGATCCGCTCTCAGCCCCAGTCCCCTTGCATCGGGACTGTGACTGTGTGATCATCGTCAGGTGTGCATCACCATTCCCGAAGGGAACAGATACTACACATGATCTTAGCCAAAAGGCCGAGAAGCCCAACTGTAATAATAAGGTACTTTTTAAGAAAAAGTCACCCAGGAAAGAACCTGGGCACGAAAACCAAACTACCAAACGACTGATCCGCTCTCAGCCCCAGTCCCCTTGCATCGGGACTGTGACTGTGTGATCATCGTCAGGTGTGTATCACCATTCCCTAAGGGAACAGATACTACACATGATCTTAGCCAAAAGGCCGAGAAGCCTAACTGTAATAATAAGGTGAGATTTGGTATCTGTTTATAGTTTGGCCAATTACTTACTTGCAGCACACGAGTAATGCTGACTTGATTTTGTCTGCTTTCATCTCGTCGTGAATAAACTGATGGAAATTTACCAATGACGTCACTGCCTCAGTAGATGTATTAAGTGAGGTTGGTGTGTATAAGTATAATGTTAATGGTCTCCTGTACTTCTCCTAAATAAGAAAAAAAAACAAGGAACGGTTCATGATTTTAACAATTAAAAATATGCGAAGAGAAAACAGTTGATCTCTTGCCAACCAACGTGACGATCGTCAGTAATTTTTCTATGTGACGAGGGACACATACTAGTTAAAAGAATATAAAAAAGATATTTAGTGAGGAATGGTGATAGATCGGCAATACTGCTTTTGGGCTTCAATTATTTAATATTGTTTATATTGGAGAGGGGTTTGGGAACACCATTAGTTTCCTCTCTCAACCGTCCCCCCTCCCCCAACTCTTCCCCCTCTCTGATCCCGCTTTCACGTATAAGTAACGGCTTCGCAACATCAACCACATCTGCTTACAGCCAGGTTTATCATTTATATTGGGTGGTACCCGCTATATATTACGGTTTGTATATGGAACCACTGTGTCTTAGTTGAAGGCATTTTTGTTCACTGTTTCCCCCTTTGCAATGTTTCTGAATAGGATTCTGTGTATGATTTACATTCATGATTAAAGATTAACTATACGTATTCAAAACAATTCTGTACGTCATAAAAGTGCGTTCGGCTCACAGGCGTTTAGGAACTATATCCACTTGTACCATGCAGCCAGAAAACAGACATTACAACATTAACATCCATAGCCTATAGTACGATATCTTATAGTCCGTATAGGACGAAAGAATAGTACATAAAATTTGCGACAAGAAGATAAACAATTTACCGGGGTGTAATATAGTAAGATCATGATTGGGTGTAGTCGCCAAATTCAGGCAATCTGCAACAAACCTTTCGCCCTTTTTGATTTCCCTATCTTCTTTGGGTGACTATATAGAATAACATTTTTTTTCAAAAATCGACTCATTTAAACCAGATATGTCGAGAACCAAGACGGTCACCCTCCCCTTTCAGCCAGATTTCACTCTTCATTTTATACTTAATTAAGTATGTTATGAAAACGAGAATAGCACTATTGTCTATATCTCAGATTTCACAGAGTCCCGTCAATATTTTCCCATACCCCAGTAAGTGAACCCGGTGACATTGTAGTGACATATTTTATAATGGTCAACTTTGTTTGTTTACTTACCCCCTCTAATAAGCCTCTGGCTAGAGTCATCCAGATTGCATTGATGGAATTTTTCATCAGTAGCACTTTGTATAGTTTCTATACACATGCTAATTACAGGTGCGTATCCAGGGGGGGGGGCGTTGGGGGCGCGCGCCCCCCGGGTAAGAAAAAGAGGAGAGAAAAAAAAGAGAAGAAAAAAGGAAAAAAG
This sequence comes from Apostichopus japonicus, assembly GCF_037975245.1. NCBI lineage: Eukaryota > Metazoa > Echinodermata > Holothuroidea > Aspidochirotida > Stichopodidae > Apostichopus > Apostichopus japonicus. The sequence goes on along the minus strand of NC_092563.1, from coordinate 23,598,401 downwards.
AGTGGGAAAAGAGGAGGAGGAGAGGAAGGAAGGGAAAAGAAAAAGAAGAAAAAGAGAAGAAGGAGAAAAGGAGGGAGTAAAAGAAAAACGCGAAGACACCGGGAAAAGAAAGAGGAACAGTGACATCATTACAGCGCTGAAGGGTAGCCAGTGACGGATCAATGATTTCGTAAAAGTGTGCCTCACCCTACCCCTTATACACCGACAACTCCATTTTTTTTGACGTTTCCATTTTCCTCTCTCACTAATGATCTATATATATACTATATATGGTCTATCATAACGCGTGTGTAGAATTGTGCTATGAAACCAACTGTGGCTGGTCTCGAACTCGACCGTGTCGTCGGGGAACGTGACGCATTTTGGGATGGGGGCGACCCCCCCCCCCCGTTCAGCATTTTTTTAAATGATATCGCTAAGTTATTTCAAAATAGAAAGTGCTTAGATGCAACTTACAAGGCCTGGGAAGTGTCATTTCCAGCGATCTGGGAGACATTTTCGGCCAAAATTTTCTTGTACGCTTCGCGCCAACCTATGGTGGCGCTACGCTTAGATAATTTGCCTACAGGCTTCGCCCCTCCCTTGGCAAATTCCTCGCTACACGCCTGTTCGAATTTGTAACGCAAACAGCAGATATCACATCATATCAGTGAGCATAAAAATGGCGTTCCAGGATGAAAATCCTCAAAACTGTCCGACTTGCCTGAAAAAATAACCAAAAGTTTTCGCGCTTCGCGCGCGTTCAACGTGTTAATGTCAATATCATATAAGCAAGCATCGGTTATTACATCGCATGCCATCATGTACCGTACGGTCCGTTAAAATTGCGCAGTATACCGCGAGATGCTAATGTAAACAACGACATGTCTCATGTAGATGTATAAAAAGCATGAAGGTCCAATTATGTCAAATTCCTCTTTTACATTAGTAATGGCGAATTAGGGGCTGCACCCCCGCCGCGCAGTGGTGGAGCGTCCATACGGTCAGGGGGCGGATGCCCCCCCCCCCTGACGGACTCAAATGGACTGCTGGCGCCTTTTTCAGCTCTTTACCACTTTTTTCTTATTCTACATTATTGACTTTTTTATTGCGCTCTCATCTACTTATTGACATTTGTCACATTTTGTTGGTGTAATTTGGCGATGACACCCTATACTTCGTTTATCTGCAAATTAGCCAGGCCCTGAAAGGGTCATTTCCGGCGATCTAGGGAGTATCTTTACTCAAAAATTTTCTGTGCGCTACGCGCCAACCAGTGGTGGCGCTCCGCTTAGATAGTGTCGAAAGCGCCCCTACAGACCATTCTCGCCCCTCCTGACCAATACCCCTAGCTCCGCCACTGCCGCCGCGCCTCCTACGCCTATGTGTGTAGTGTTCGGTTTCGGAAATATCTGCTATTTTTTCATTTCCTTCAACCAAGTTTTATAATAGCCGTTATAACAGGTTTAATATTTGTACACCAATAAATTAACTGTGTCGGAATTTTCGAAAATATCTGACCAACATTCTGCATCACACTTCCCTCTACTCGTGCAATTTTGACCGGTCTGTTAGGGGTTGAAGGAAGTTTTTCTATATTGGTTGTCCATAGATGAAATTTTGTACAAGGTTATGGGTATGTTTTCAAGTGAGTTTATTCACGAGAAATGTGAATTTTCAAATTCTGAACAAATTTGGGGCTTAAAACCTTGAAAAGTGGGGCTGACGGGTATTGTGGGCCGCGACGTAGAAGACCCACGGGAGATGCGATCAGGTCGAACATGACGTGTGCCGGGTTGACAATCTTCAAAAAGGTTATGGATGGAAAAAAAAAAAACTATTAGGAAATACTTGGTTCTCAGGCCAAAAATGTACATCTGGTTGGTCATTTCAAGCCCGAGAAGTGCCGTTTCCGGTGATCTGGGGGGTATCAAAACCAGAAATTTTCTTGTACGCTGCGCGCCAACCGATGGTGGCGCTCCGCTTAGATAGTAATTCGCGCCCCCCGGGTTAGAAAATCCTGGATACGCGCCTGTAATTAGTAAGTATAACTTAACATTATATTTAACCTCTTCAACATGACCGAACCCCCGGATTCCGAGCCCCTGTCAGCACTTTTGTTTCAAAATCTCTTCGTTCCGGAAAAAAGTATTTATGACCAATTAATAATGTCATTATATGGCTTATGAAAACTAACACATTTGTCTTTTCTAGTGCCCCTTCATATACATAGCACTTGATGTCACTTGATCCTTCAAGTTTGTCTACTCGCATATTATAAGAGAAACTTTAACTTCAACTGAAGTATACATTACAGTCATGTGTTATATGTAACACTGAAGGAAGCCAAAACTCCCGAAGAATTATATTCGTATTTCAATGCGGTATTTTACCGCTTACCTTTTGAATGAAGATTTTCCTGGTAGAAAAACATTTGTAGTTCGTCCACTGTGCCCATTGTACTTTCAGCCTTCCGTACTCACAGAAATCGGATTCCTCTTCAGGCCAAATGTCAACAGTTTTAGGCTATAAAATGAAAATATTTTGCACTTGAAAGCAGCTTAGAGTATATAGTTATAGTGTAGATGAGAGGACGTTATAGCATACGTTTTTACAATTCAAAACTAAGACCAAAATTCCCCGAACAATACTTGCATGAAGGCAAAATGTCCTTATAAGCTATGAATATGCGTGATGACCGATCTATAGTATCACATGATCAGGGTATAGAGAGTAGCTAACACAATAACCCGTTTCGGTTTTATTTATATATTTTTACATAGCTTAAATATATATCATAATTCAGTTGACGCTATATAGTGAGCCCTATATATGTTAATATCTTCATTAAAGTATGTCCGTCAATATTAGTTTTCATATATTTTATTGGTGATAAAGGATTTTAGCAAACCTGTCAGGATTTTGTCTAATTCCGTTGTTCCTCGTGGGGAGGGGGGGGGGCGGGCGTGGGCTTTTGGATGAAAGACTAAAGGAATAAATTATGTATACAGGGTACTGAATCCGTTCTCTTACATTCGACTATGGTACCAACGATATTGTGGCAAAGCATATGAAAGATGAATATTTAGGTTCAGTATTATTATTTTATTTTATTCATTACTATTATTAATATTTTTGGGGTGGGGTGGGGTGGGGTGGGGGCTTTGTACAACACTGAATTTATCATAACCCAAATTAAGACTTAAAGCATATAGGTTGCATACCCTCCCTTTAGGAGACTCCATGAGGACTATTCGAACGACGTTTTTCTCCCAAATCATTCTCCACCAGTCATTCAGGCTATGACGAGTAGGAAGTTGACTTGCAATATACCCGATTGATGAACCGCATCCCAGCTGTTATGAAATTAAGATATAAATACAAAATTTGATCATTTTGGGGAAAATGTTTCCGTTCCCATGACGAAATATCTGTCGGAAGTGACTTCAATAATACACCTGTGAATACGGAAGCGTAGAAGTACTTACATACATTGCAAAACGCCAAAATGTAACATGTGTACAAAACGGTAATTTTCATCTTCTTGACTTTTCTGTAATGTAATGTAAGTCGTCAATACACATGTCTCTCCTACGCTTCCGTATTTTTGTTGTAGTTCAGTACTCGGTGACCAAATATACGGAAATACAGCAGCAGGCCCACATGAACTTACTCTTATGCGATACAGTTTAGCTAAGTGCTTGTTCACCTATTTTGAGTGGAGTTCAACATAGTGAAAGAAGTTAGTCAATAGGCATATTGTGTGGAGAAGGATCTACACTTCTGTACACACAATGGAACTATAAATAGCTTGTGGTTGTACTGTAAATATTGTCAACATTTCTGCAATGTTCATATACAGATGCATAATGTAACGATATGTGTTTGTTCATAGGCATACCATTAGCGCACTATAAGCCTATAACTGTCCTGTAATGTATCTCCTAAACTCGATCTAACGATATATTTTAACGTGAATGTGGGTTCAAACCGGCCCGGGAATCCTTCGCCTAAGCTAGATCGGCCCGTTGTTAATTGAGTTGACTTTAAATTGTTTAGAGGCTTCAGCCCATATTTTATTTTACCCAACCGACCGGCCCACCGGGCTTTGCGCAAATGCCCATATGACCAGTCCGCCCCTGTCGTATATATGCTTCCATACTGCATTCAATTCAAAATAATATGCATTTTTATCACTCTATGAGGGTTGATATATCATGCTTTTCGTCATAACGTTATACTGTGATGTTATTGGTACTGTTGCAGCATTTCTGTATCAAGTAAACATGCAGATATTGACACATGGCGCCATATAAAGGACTTTCAGTGCAACTAAACCGTATATGTTGTACACTGCAATTGCGTCAAATTGGTTGTTATGTCTCGTAAAAACGTGTCACGCAATACGCTGTGTGGATTTAATATATGATTTTCAAAATATAAAACATTTCAGTTGAATAGGCTATACTGATTACTGCTCTCGACTTAAGCTATAAACAAAAGTGCACCATGTATTAATAGGAGAGTTAAACACATCATTAGTTCTTCTACGCTTCGAAAGACGGAAGCAAAATTTTCTGGGAAAACTTATTTAACTGCATCGAATTGTACCATAATGATGGTTAGGCCATTAGGCCCCGGACAGTGTATAGTGTGTAAGTCTATGATTTGTTGTAGTAAGACACCACCAGTATATAGCATAGGCTGTTATAGCGTATACGTTACACGACAGGATTCAGTTTGCTGTTTGACGATAAATAGGGATGGTGATGATCAGAAGGCTACAGCGCCATGGCCCCGGGTCAGGCAGTGGACCGGGCTAAATATGAGATAAAGAATGATATATTCTCATTTTGACTCTTATATACTGAAATTAAGGAAACATAAATATAGAGTTTCGGAAAGTGGGGCCCGATGGCATGCATTATATTTGTCCCAGGGCCCACCCTGACTATCGTCGACGCCACTGGTTGTAAATTACACGAACTTTACCCGGATGTGGCTGGCGTTGATATAGTCTGAACAGGTGTCCTCGTCTGCATTTAGTTTTACTCTTGAATCATCGTCTGTAATAACATAAAGAAAGAATGTAAACAGTAACATAGATCTCCTGAAGGCATTAGTTCATGAAGTCAGCCTAGTTGTTATGGTTACGGCTACGCCTCTTCAGCCACTCTTTTGATGTATACGAACCACCCCACCCACACCCCTCCTCTCCCCCAATTGTTTGTTTACTGGGGAAATCTATGAAGCCGTTTTCAAAACATATTAAATTTATCACAACGCAACTCACAACCCTCAGTAAGCTTTGGAATCTCAAACATTTTGTTTTAACATGAGAAAACCTTATCACAAAATATCAGGCAGATGCCAAAGACGTTGGGGGAGGGGGGGGGGGAACTACATCAATCCCCATACTTGAAGGTTCTTGAAAATATCAATGGCATGATATTTCTGTGATAGTTGTTAATATTTATTTTTCCTTTGCAGAGATCAATACTAAAATGAGGACACCGTGCCGACCTCTCAAAATACAATTACTTTGAGAATCAAAAAGCCCTAATTTATTACGAAATGTGCCGTATTCGAAGAAAAATTCACCACTGGTCTATCTTTTTCATATAAGATAAGTGTGGAAACTAAGTTATGCAATTGGGTCACAAATGACTAAGCAAACTGCTGCACGAAAAGAAAAACAAACCGGAAAATGATCCGTTTCCTTTTATGTGTATGTGTGTGTGTCGCTTCATTACTATGTGTTTCCAGAGTTGTTATATATTTTTAGAAGTAAACCTTCAAAGCTTTCACGGTCGATAGTATTCATACATATTAGCGTATACATCTGCAATGTTTTATACAGGGGAAGGGTATATATGGCTAGTCGGCGGGGAGGTAACTATGAGGCGAATATACAGTACCAGGGCTTGGTTTTGTGATGTAGGACCCTATTGGAAGTTCCCATTAAAAATCAAGCATGTGCTCATATAAGATTATAAATTCGTGCAGGAATTGAGTATACAAGTATATAAGGTCCAAGCAAATGTTATACGGCTCAGTCACGCAGGAGCATTTTCTCCGCCATGTCTCTCTATAGTCTCATTTGTTGAGGCCCTATCTCCCATAGAGAGAGGGGGGGGGGTATCCTATTCATGCGCGGATCGAGAGTGGTGGGGTGTAAACCTCCCCCCCCCCCCGACCCCTTCAAGTCACACCAAACATAAAAGTATAGTTATTAACACAACCTTGCGTGTATACCTAATTGTTCCTAATTTCTATTCTAAATAGCTATATATGCCATGGATTGCACCATTTCTCGTCAAAAATTGTTTTCATTCTGGAGGAGGTCCCCCCTCCCCCTCAGTCTCACCCGCTTACATGGGAGTAGATTTCCAGTAAAGGGAGATGATCATTTCTCAGTTAAAAACGGCAAGGTATAGAAATTAATTAAATATTTTTAAAGTATCATTTGCCAAATCTGCCCATTAGGTTTGGCAAAAGGTACAACATTTAAAAGTTATATACTTGCATGGAACAATATTTTTGAATGCATTTTTGCGTGCGTTAAGAGAGTCTTTGCCTGCATAGGCAGACTTTGAAGTTCCAACCGACTCCAATTCCTGTTGAAAATAAAGGAAGAAAAATGTATAGGCTAACAACCGAATAAAATAAATCAGATTATGTGTCAATGACAACAATAACGTGACTCTATTTCAAGTATGTTATATTTCCCACGTATTTCTGCCAGGTTTAAAAAAAAAATGTTTGTGTATATATGAACACAGCATTCTGTCATATTGCCTTTACCTATAATGTCATCAATACATGTACTTTAACTACTAAAAAATGTATATTTATAATTCATATTGACCGTAATTGAGAGTGGCTATTTAGCGGCGCGGATTCCACTAGGCTTACACAAAGCAGGGTCGTAGCCTGCCGGTAGAATCTATAGCGGGGGGGGGGGGGGGGGTGGTGGGCAGTCGAGAAAACATCGAGGAACATTATGTATCGTCTAAATGTGTCCACAGTGACGCTTCTGATGTGTATATATACCATGGCCTTCTCAGAGAAATGTTTAGTGGGTGGACCATTTCCCGAAAAGGGGCCGTGATGACATTATATAAGCGGAGCGCCACCATCAGTTGACGTGTAGCGTTGGCATATTTTTTTTTGGGGGGGGGGGTGAGCTGAGTGTGGGTGGGCCGTGTAGAGGACTAGTTGGTATCTGTTATACAGGCCCTGGATTATATATATGTATATTCACAGTGCCTCAATATTCTTATTTAAAACATTGGAGCACCGATATAGGGATATATTAATGAATCGTAGTTTCACATTAGATTGCTACACTGGTCAAGCAGTTTCAATCTTAGGGGCTCTCTGCGTTTATTGTTATTCTAACCAAAAAAATAAAAAATAAACACACAGTCATTGTTTCCGCGATCGTGCAGCATATATATTTGATGAGTGGGTTAAACAAACATTGTGTTGTTTTTGAACGCCAGAAACTTGCCTAGAATAAGGAGGTTGCACATCATACTGACAAATGGTAATCAAAAGTACTTATATTAAACATTTCAATAGTACAACTAACTGTAATAGTGCACTCTGTCCAGATGTTCACATTATCTTAGGCCTACTTTCATTTAGGGAAGTGGTAATGTCAGGGGAGGGGGGGGGGGTGCATGCCAGAGTTGTCAACAAGTCCATAGCTGCAAGTCTCAAGTCAAGTCTCAAGTCTTTACCAGCAAGTCTCAAGTCAAGTCTCAAGTCACCTTGAAAATTTTGAGCGAGTCTCAAGTCAAGTCTCAAGTCTTTGGAGGTCGAGTCTCGAGTCAAATCTCAAGTCCCTATGAGCAAGTCCCAAGTCAAGTCTCAAGTCTTTGAAGTTTGGATACAATGATGCAGGCTACGAATAATGTAACAGTGTTCCAGGAATTATGTGGTATAAATTAAACAGCCGAATAGCAAAACCGGGGCACACGCCACGGAACAAATTACCTCAAAATTTGCTAGCCACTGTTTTATTGAAAAAGGCCAACTTTCAGCCAAACAGCAGCCCTGGATGGAATATTCAACCAAGCCAATGGTAGTTATGGTAACGCCTGTAGTCGTCGTTGGGCGCTCGTAATTCGAGCGTACACGAAACCATAATTATTTATTATCGATATCAACTTATGAAGTTATTTAATGATTAAAAAATTGTGAAATACAAACAAGTCTCTAGTAGAAAAACCGAGTCTTTTGAAGGCAAGTCTCAAGTCAAGTCCCAAGTCTTTGCTAACTTTTTGGGCAAGTCTCAAGTCAAGTCCCAAGTCTCTGATAGCCGAGTCTCGAGTCGAGTCTCAAGTCCTAAAATTTGCGACTCGATTCCCCAACTCTGGTGCATGCTCCCTGCCCCATCCCGTAGGCTACGGCCCTACAAAGTGTCAATTTTAGCTCTAAAGACCAGTTTGGTGTTTCAATCTATAAATTTGGCGTAGCTAAACTTCTGTTTTAGGGTGTGGAAGGGGGGAAATTATTTTATAGAGTGGCAAGCAATATCTATTTGTTTTTAATTTTTGGGTAGGGGATTCAAATTTCACATTAGTTTTGTTTTGTTCAAAATTACAGCAAATTTGGAATAGAATCTAAATTTTGAATGGAACTTTAAAGTTAAACTGATATATATTATCCTTTGATGTAAGCCTACATTTCATGTATAGGCGAGTTTTTTTTCATACTTGATCATACTTGATTTAAAAATTGGTTGGATTCTTCAAGCATTACATTATTTTCAGTTAAGAAATGTTAGGGTTATAAATATATATTGCAAATGCAAAATAGAAAGAAAAAGAATGCTTACCGTGAGTTGTTCCGCAAATCCTGATCCGGATTGCTGCATAGAGGCTACGTAACCCTCGAAACTACTCAATGGAATTCGCCAGCGACTGACGGAAGATAGAAAAAAAAACAATACAAAGCTAATTACATGTATTTGGTTTTCTCTTCAACAGCATATCAACGGTTGGCGAATTAAGCAATAACCAATGCATGTAGCGTCACACGAGTCAGCCATCTTAAGTGCTTCTTTCAAATATTATATATATATATATATATATATATATATATATATATATATATATATATATTAATGCAATGGAGGTAAACGACACAGGCATGAACGTTTTTGCACTGTTCTTGATTTTCCAACTCATTAAGATTTTCATTTATATTTATATATATATACATATATATATATATATACATATATATATATATATATATAACCAGGAATCAGGAATTTCAATTGCTTCGTTGTATCGTATGAATTAAGTCACGAGGTTGATGGTGGATGTTATTATTTAATTTTTTTACAGTTTTTATCTACTTAAAATATAAAGAATACCGGGCAAATACTGAACCATCTGTCTACAATAACAATATTTCAATGACCATACTCAACCTGCATGTGCATGTATACATTATATAGAATTAAGAATGAAACAATCCTATTCATAAGTTGGCAATATTTTCACTTAGAAATTGTTTCTTTCTTCTTTTGTTTCCCCCCTCTTTTTTCTTTATCCACAAACCAAACAACAGACATTTTTCAGAATAACTTAACTTAATACAAGTTTTTCTTATATCAAACATGATGGATAGAGATGGGTTTTCTTGTCTGGGTGATATGTTGTTTTATACCTTTCTCTCAGAGGATTGCCATCTTCCTCTTGGTCGACTGGTGATGTCATTGGTTGTCTTGGGGTAGCTCCATACCTGGGGGGCTCCGAGACAATGGACGTAGTGACGATGTTTCTTTCAAGAGGGTCTTTAGGCAAGGGCATTCCTTCCCTCGATTTTGGTTTTCTGAAAAAAAGTCAAAGTGATATTTCGATATATCAGCCACTGTAACAAACTATGCCATAGAGTTCGTTGACTACTCCATCTCAATATCTTACGTTGTCTCTACCGCGCGATGTGGTTGGTTGAATGCAACCAAATTTGGTCTGGTAATATCCCCCCAAAACACACAGGTGATTTGTGATACCATGATGGTAAATTTTCTTTATAAAATCATGTTTTTTTTGTAAATGAAAACGAAATATGCCGTAAATTTGTTAAGATATATTTCTTTGCAATTTCGCTGCAATTTTATCATTTTTGCTGCAGAATGTTGAAAATGATGACATCCTGATGCGAGCGTAATTAGTCGTTTAGTAGCCAAATGTTGAATTGACGAAATTTATTTCATATAAGTGATTAATTTATCATTTTGTTGCAAATTTTTAAATTGTTGACATTTCTTTTAAAGAAATAATTTCGTTTTTTTTTTGCAGTACCATGTAGAATTTCTCAGTTGTTAGATTTAAGGAATTCTCTATCTTGTTGCAAATTGTTAATATATTAAGGCTGAATAGTTAATCATTTTGGTTGAAAATTGTTATTATTTTGAAGAAAGAAAAGATCTTAACCGTTTGACGGCACCTTAACGTTTCTATCTGCTTCCTGTTGCAATCCACTGTTTGATTTGTCATTGCGTTGGAATGTGAGTCATTTTGAATGTTTGCTTAGCTGTTATTGTTCTCTGTATCAGAAACGTCAGCAAAATTTAATGTATTTAACCTTGATGACATCATGCACTCTACTGTTGCCAGATGCCTGCATTCACAAAACATCACCAAATTTGAGGGGAAAAAAAACAAATCTTTACATACAGGCATGCAAAAATCGTTGATTAAAAGGTTGTTCGAAGTTTGATATCGTTTATACAGAATTCTCACGAGTATGTTTTTATAACCCACTTGTATAAGTTTGTGTACGCCTTGTCCAATATTTGTGTTAACGTTATAGTACGTGACATTAACAATTCACGTCTTCTGTAATTGCGATTCCCGCCAAAATATGTGGCAACGTTTTTTTTGCTCCTAGGTTAAACATTATTTCATTCTTTTTTCACATAGTTCAATTTCGTGCACGCGGTCATCGAAAGAAAAGGGATCAGCAAATGTTATTAAGTCAACTCACTTTTTAGGGGGAAAATATGACTTTGTGCTACTTTATAAGCTCTGCTTTATTTATTATTTTACACAGGTAATTGAAGATATTTGAAGCACACTAGGATATTCTAATGGTAGCCGTAGCCTATATATATTAAGGGGAAGCCTTATGGGGAAGTTATAGGTGAAAATTAATTATTAGAATTGAGTTGTTGTTATTTGTCTTCCATGCCACCTACTGGGAGGGGGTGAGCTGAGTGGGTGGACCGTGTAGGGGACTGGAGGGGCCACGACGCCCTAGTTAGTACGTTAAAAAGGCCCTGTTATATACGTATAGTCACAGTGACTCAGTATTCTTAGTAACAACATTAGGGATCCGTAGTTTCACATTAGACTGCTTCACTAGTCACGCAGGTTAAATCTTAGAAGCTCTATAAATAAGTTTATTGTTATTCTAACCAAACTCGTGAAAGCAATATACAAACACACAGTCATTGCTTCCGCGATCGTGGAGAAATGTTATGAGTGGTTAAAATAATCATTATGTTCTCGCCATTCCTACAATATGTGCCTAGTATCTTGAGCTTGCACACTATACTGACTAATGAAATCAGAAGTAATTATAGGGACATTGCACTAAAACTAACTGAAATAGCTCATACTGTCCAGGCTTTCACATTAGCGTAGACCTACTTTCTTTTTACGCAGTGGAAATCCCGGTGGCAGCTTTCCCTGCCACTTCCCCCCCCCCCCCAAGGCTACGGCCTTAGTTATGGCCCTGTTGGCTAGTGGTAGCCGCGAAGGTAAGCGCCCCGCCCCTCGCCCCCCCCCCTTCCCCATTTGCTTGTCATTACAGTTCATAAGTATTCACGTCAAATCCGCTTTTGTTTTTATTCAGTGATTCTGGTAGATAATCCGATGCTATAGTATAGTTACCCCGGCCCATATCAAGTGGTTCGTTTCCATAACAACGTATAGTAGAGAAAGAGCAGAAAATGCCATTTGGCCTTTGCATGTTGTCCATTGGTGTAAATATGAGAGTGTGTCCGTACGACGTAATATACATATAAGGTCGGCTATGATCACTTTGGCAAGTGGGGTAGGGGTGGGGGGGGGGTAATATGATTCATTTAGTTTGCTCATTATCAATCTTATCCATAGTAAAACTTGGTGGGCTTAGTCAAATTTCAGGGACAAAACGGACAAGCATACATACACAGATACACACACAGATATACACACACACTAACTGCTTTACTTTTTGTTAATCTTCGCTACGTGTAACGTCAGGATTCTACATAGTTATTAAACACCATTTTGGTCTCATGACATGTTTATGATGCTTTACAAATTGACAAATGGTGTCGGATGTCAGTAATAAGCAATGCGATGAATACAAAAAAAAACAGTGTTGAGGATAAACAAGAATGAACACATGTGATGAGTGTTGAATATACCAGCATTGGATACAATGAACAATGACGAGTACATCAATGAACGCAACACTAATATATTGGTTGATGAATGGGTGCGATCAGTGATGAGTAGATGCAGCGACCACGCTGACCCAGTCATGAGTACAGATATGGATACAACGATCAGGTTGAATAAAATAACGTGTAGTGTATACAAGGATTGATACAAAATAAAATAAAACTGTTAGCAAACTGCTTATAGACTAGAGAGCCTGTGTAAAAGTAAGTAGGCCTGACGTTTTCGATCCTAGCAGGATCTTCTTCAGAGGCTAACTGACAAGTAACAGTAACAGAAGGGACAAATACACGCACAGAATACAGACAGGTTAATGAGCAGGTTGAACACAAAGAGATAGATGTAAGGGGATTAGTAGACAAGGGACGGCTCTGAGAGAAGAAAGAAAGAAACCAACAGGGGAATATGAGAGGTAGGAGATAAACAGCAGAGGGACAAAAAGAGGATTAAGGGAAGGGGGTGGGGGATAAGCCAGAGAAGGACAAAGACAGAAAGGTGAGGAGAAAAAATCCTACTTGTCATTTAGCCTCTGAAGGAGATCCAGCTAGGATCGAAACGTCAGGCCTACTTACTTTTACACAAGGATTGATACAGGTATAAGTGATATAAGTTCATCCATAATATAAATCCAAGGACGTTACGATTACCAGTGCATGATTAAGTGGGCTAATACATTGTGTGGTGCAGGTTATGCCTCAATTTCTGGCGCAAAAAAAAAACCAAAAAACATTTTCTCTTCTCACTTTTTAGTTAGTTGTCCCAGGAAATTCATTTTCGATAATATTACACCACTCTGTTGCCGACTGAACTGGAATCTTTCTTGTTCCTCTGAATAATTTTCTGGTTATATTATCTTGGATCAGAAAAAGAAAAGAAGATTATTTTGAAAGGAACAATAAATAAAAGTAAAGATGATGATTAGTTAAGTAAACTTAGAGAAAAGATTATAGCGAAGTATCTCATAGGAAAAATGACCATTGAAACGATTTCAATTAATGAGTGTATAGCGCCCAGTTTTAGCAAGCCAAAAAATGCTAAAAGTTTTCAAAGTACCTTCCTAAAGGTTCTCCCCATATAAATTATTTTCAGACAATAATGAACACTTAATTAAGACAATGAAATGAATCAGACAATGTTGCGGATGAAAGTCAAATGTTGGAACATGAGTGACCAGGCATTATTTGAATTTCTAGCATACTTTGGGCCAATAAGGGTGATGAATTGAAGCTGAATACTCGTGACGTCATGTTCGCATAACTATAAGATATTCTTCTGTACGTCGAAAAATTTCAGTCAATTTGTTTTTGCTGAAGTCTCGAATAACTTGGGAAATTCCACCCCCCCATCCTTCACCCCTCCTCGCAAGGGGACATCATCAGACGCAGATCAAATATTCGGTTCGAGTCAGTAAAACTCAAATGGGACAACAACAAAAAAATTGAAGACTCGCCCCAAACCGCGAACCGCGCTCTGAAAAGTTAACTTTCCGTTGCTTGCAAGTAAAGTTTTCTCCTTGTCGCTACAAAATGCAGACAGTAATGAAATTTGATACATTGTTATCTTTTATCTAGACCTTGAGATGTCCATCGCTGCTGTGTAAACTGTGCTGTGGGTATTGACCGTAGCTGTATGTATTGACTGTACACTAGTGTCTAATTACCGACGGTAGCAAGCTGTGTGTGTATTTTCTGGGATCGATGGTGGTGTCTAACATTCTGTTACACCTCATTCGTAACTAGGTCAGATTACCGGCATGAGACGTTTCTTTGTGCGCGAGTCTTTACACCCTTTAAGGTGATATCCTATAGTTTAAAAGTCTTGTCTGAGAGCTGTCATATTTGTAAATCTCTAATGTCGTAATGCCACCAGGATGTGAAACCTTTTAATTTCTCGTTGTGTTTCCTTTCATAGTTTCAATGTAGAATATTATCATCACTTAAATCAAAGCCATCATTTGGGTAATGTTTATGTTACATATAAAGTCATTAGAGTCAGTGGGCATTGCAAAACCCGTCTCCATAACAGAAAATAAACATTGTAATGAACGGATCAAAACATTAAAAAGCATTAAAAAACAAATTTAAACACATGTGGGTCGATGATGTCATAATATTTTAGACTTGATCAAGTCCTCAACTTTGTGTGTAGAGGAACATTAAGTTAGTGATATATCTAAAATGGGATAACAATTTTTCTCAGCTGTTTGGATGGAAGCTGTTCATGACAGGTATCTCTATCACTTAGGTCCACCATGATTTGATTGGGTATCATTCTCATTTCATAGAATCACAGACTATTGCGACAAGACTGACCATAATGTCACAATGATTGCCATAATATGTTAATCCGTCACATGGTCAGAGTGACGCAAAACTTGTAACCAAAGTTAAATCTGCAGTTTTAAAGGAGATGCCAAACTTATCCATTATCATAGAGATTTTTATATATATTTTTTTAAATGATTAAACAAGTCTCCCGAAAATCTAATAATAATTCCATGCTCTCTGGGACATATCATATTTCAAGCATTCCTTCATATTCCATATTGAAAATTTGAGCAAGTCGACATAATGACGTAATTATTATGTTGTTTTTTTTTCTCATATGACGTAATGTTTATTGCAACAATATTGAATCATTATAACACTACTACTAACTGTTTCTGTGTATGACAATATAGGAAAAGAAAAGCAAACGGAACCAAAAGAGATTTTCACTTCCTTGAAACTGAAACACGTTGACATAATGTCACCCCCCCCCCCCCACCCCACACCCTTCTCGCCCTGACGTGACGTTTGAACCAATTTATCTACGAATCGACGGAAAATATTTATTATATATAGGCTATTTCTTAACTGCATGTTTGAAAGAGTTTCCTACCAAGGGTAACTCGTTCGCATAGAAGTTATAGAAAGGTGACAGCATGGTAAGGCACGCCACATGCAGAAGCCGCGAGAGCCAGTTTGAGCTCGGAGATAATTATGTCACCAGTCCCCCCAACCCCCCCCCCCCGTCCTCCTTTTGTAGTCGGTATATTATGTAAATGAGAATGCAAGCAAAACACTATTCATCTATACACGCCGGGCTCCTCGATTTCTTTCCGCGCGTCCCTAATTTACCACCTCTCCCCCACCTCTCCCACCTCTCCCCACCTCTTCCCCACCTCCACTTCCTTCTCTTGCCTCATATATGGTACATTTATAACGACAGTACCAAGTACAGATGTTCAACACGAAGTTAATCCATTTACAACTTCGCTGAGAGGTGATTGCATGATCGCATTTGATTGCATTTGAAAGTAAGTTCCTAATTGTAGTTGCAATTAGACACAAGAAGTTCTGTGGGGGTGGGGTGGGTGGGTGGGTGGTGGGGGGGTATAAACCCACACACACACTGGATCCACGCTTGATTGTGGCTAAATTACCTTTATCAAAGAGGAATTAACAGTTATTTAAGTAAACAATATTATTTGAAAATTGACTGCCGCATCATTAAAGCAGTGAATTCGAATATTTATATAGGCCTACAATCTTCTTTTGACATGATGGGCTACCTGTAAATAAAAATACAATTGGTTAAACGCATTGAACAGAAGACGTTAATTTCACTTTTTGTTTAAACTTCAAATTGTCCATGTTGTCACTTTGGAACGCATTGTAGTATATAAAACCCATTAAGTGGTCCACTGACTCAGCCCATAATTTCCCACCCCATCCCCAGCCACTCCTCAGCCCCCATCGCCCACAACCCTTCTCTGATATGGACATATAACGATATGCATATACTCACCTATAAACTAAATACAAAGCTTTCAAAAACCGAAGAGAAACATAACAAACATTATTTCGCAAATGGTAATCTGAACCATGTAGGCCTTCTGTTGCAAAAGAAGAGATTAAAGAAGATTTTGCTTCTGTGTATAGAAATTTTGAAATGCACGCAAAAAACAAATGTGACATTTACTCCGTCGACGACGTAATGGCAATCACAACTTTGAATATAACTGAAAAGACATTGTAAAGCTAGTTCCCGTTTTAATTTTGAGCGACTATACACATAACCATATATATATGCCCTATATATATCTATTCCTATATATGGCCTATATCTATATATATATATATATATATATATATATATATAATAGCCTACCGCATCGACATTAGGAATCGCTAAATGTTTATCCGACCTCAGACTGCACTAAATAACATCATTTTCATATAGTAATCCATAAACGAAGTACGCAAATGGGATAGCCTATTCCTTTCCGTTTAGGTTAGCGGAGCTGAGCTACATGTTATAATCTGTATCTATCCGTCATGAAAAGGACTCCTCAGCTTTTATAAATCTCAGTGCTAACGTTCCCACCGAAGAGTAACAAGCATATACGTGCAATGTAAACATTGAACTGAATTGGACTTCGTTGTATTATGTGTTAAGACTGTGCGGCTTGGGAGTTCCCCTATATAGTATATAATGACAGCGCCACACGTTTATCACGCTGTCCTACTGTTAGTTTCCTTCTTTGTATTTATACAAGGCCAATGGTTTCAAAGTTGTTCGGTATCGGTATCGGTGTATAAAAATACACACATAGAATATGATGCAAATGATAACTACAGCATAAAGTATATATACTCAAAGTTTGAGGTTTCAACCTTTGGAGGGGGCTGGGCATGAATGAATGGGTTTCGTTAATAGCGCCATGGTTTAAGTAAATAAACGCCAGACTGTTTATGCAAACTTACATGGCACTGTAGCCTAACACGAATTCTCATTCAGTTTATCTATATATCTTCCCATTAGTACGGGGTAGACGAAACTGGTGCCATATAAACATTTAGAGATTACAACAAAATATATCCTCAACCAAAATAATAAGAAATATGAAAACAAGAAGAAGAAGAAAAAGCAAATAATAAAATAATAATAAAATAAATAAATTGAAAAGAGCAAAAAAGAAAGAGGACTCCAGTAATATGATTTTACACAAACCCAGTTTAAAGAAACAAGCAACCACTTAATACTCAAAAACAACAGATTCGGAGCCATCTCTTTTATAGCCACCAACTCGGAACATGAAGGACGGACTAGATTTTAAAACCGTCCAAGCATTTCTCCACAATAAAGACTAACCTTGAGTAAAGTCTTCTTACTATTGGACTGAAATAAATGTTCCATGTTCAAAAGGGTTTGGGTTCATATAGAAATACTGAGGGGCAATTGAGATTTTTTTTTCTTACTTGAGAAAACGACTGACATTCGAATAAATAATGAAATTCATGTCCTAATTTATCCTGATGACAATGACTACAGATTCTATTATGAAAAACGATATTCTTATACCTATACCACTGACGGTTGGTATTTTACTATATTGCTACACCGTAGCCTTAAAGATATTAAGCCCTGTTACACAGCGAAATAAATGTGTGATATAAAGTTGAATGACCTCTTCTAAAACCTGCCTGCTCATCACTTAATCACACCCTGTACAATGGTTTTTAATTCGATCACTTAAAGGCATTGAAGACTCGCCCCAAACCGCGTGCCGCCCTCTGAATAAAAAAGTTAACTTTCCCGTTGCTTGCAAGTGAATTTTTCTTCTTGTCGCTACAAAATGCAGAGAGTAATGAAATGTGATTCCTTGTTATCTTCAGCTGGCCCTGAGATGTCCATCGCTGCTATGTACACTATGTTGTGGGTATTGACCGTAGCTGTATGTACTGACTGTACACTAGTGTCTAATTACCGACGGTAGCAAGCTGTGTGTGTATTTTCGTGGATCGATAGTGGTGTCTAACATTCTGTTACACCTCATTCGAAACTAGGTCAGATTACCGGCATGAGACGTTTCTTTGTGCGCGAGTATTCACTGCCTTTAAACAATTTAGTTTTAATTTTCAAAATAGGTGCTGAAAATAGGTGCTGAGCTAGTCTTAAAGAAATTCACTGATGACACCGTCAATTCCAGGAGTCTTATCAACTTCTTTATTTGCTCAGCGACTTCATTGGCCCATATGTCCCTATTAACGTTATCATTTGATAACAGCAAGTACTTATCGGGCAATTTCTGAACAATGCTATGAACCTAGCAGAGATTCTCAAAGAAAATCTCAGCAAAGTCAGCACGAAAATATATATATGTCAAAGATTGTCTAAAAAAATACTCTGCCACGTAAATTTTGACTACCGATTTTAACTCAAGTAATTTACAAAGTTCACTTCAAACCCATCTTTTACTTCTTAAGACATTTTTCATCAGCACTGCCGAAGGATGGTCTACTCTGCATAATCACTTTCTGTTTCTTTATATCTCTATATAGTTGCCATATATTTCAGATAATTAGATTCACATCCTAAATGAAGGAATAGTTTTCACTATTTTCAAAGTCACCACAATAATTGCGAAGAGTTCTTCCCAATCACTGCGAAATTGTCTACAATAAGTGTTCATGTACCGGTACTAGTTCATAGCTCTGATTGAATGGTAGCCTGTGTGATAGGGAGTTGGCCTAGCCTGACAGCAAAGGTAACTGTGCAAATCAAACAATTAAGAAGAATTTGTTTTACGATTATACCGTGAATTTGCCACTCGTATATTGTGTACTTTGTGCACGGACTCTGCACTGAAAAAATTACAAAGGTGTCAGTTTAGAGCAAACAACCACTTGATACAACTTGGTAAACTAAATTGGCTACTCGGCCGACAGAATTGCTTATAGTACAGTATCCACTGATCATAATTATATAGCATAAATTCGTCAATGGATAAGAAATACAATATGTTGTGTATAGGCTATAAACAGAGCCTTTACAGAATTTAGACAATGTACGTAGCATAAGTATTCAATTGATCAGCATGAGTCGTGATGTGTATACTGTTGCGGTATCTGCTTTTAAATAAGCCTAGATAGCGAGTATTGTCCTGATTTAGCCATGCAAATAAGACTTTCTTATCAACACTGAACTTGTACTATATATGCAGCCTACCGTATACATAAATAACAACTGATCCTAAAAAATAAAATAATACCAAAAAAAAAAAAATTCAATAAAAAACGTTTTCTTTTCTTTGATAACATATCTATTATCCACCGCAGGACCTCTCGCGAGGTCGATCAGGGGTTAAACTTTTTTTAGTATACTTGGAAAATTTCGAAACAAACATTAATAACAATCTATATATAAACATGGCATAGGGAACTTGCAATAGCATTGACTTGAGATCAAGTCTAGCATGACCACTATGTCAATATAGCGTGATTAAGGCTCATAGAGTAAATAGTATTGGAGTTCATGTAGGCCTATACAGGTATATGTTCAGAGCAGTTTATACGACACTTGGTAAATGAAGGCTCGTATAGTAAAATATTAATTTATATATGGTTAGGCCATGGGTTAGGCCTAATCAATGGCGGCCTGGCGGACATGATATGAAATATATGAAAACTTGTTGCATCCAGTCTTTGGCTGGATATCATGACGTAGGAGCGATTGGCTGAATAAACTTGAACGGTTGGATACAGCCTCGGAATCGAGCGATTAAATTTGATGCTTAGCTTTCAAGAAGCAACCTTTGCAAACATTCAAAACAACAGTCAATAGAAAAGATGAGACTTTATGAATGCCCCGACCGAGGAGCCTATCAGTGTTATCATAAATGTAACCGCGAAAAGATCATTGCAAAAATTTAACGCATTATGTTAAATGGAATAGCTAAGGACTCGTTGCTAACACTCAAATGTGTCTACTGGGTCGTAGGACTATGATATAGCTACACTGAAATTATGCTTAAAGGTAGTGAAGACTCGCGCACAAAGAAACGTCGGATGCCGGTAATCTGACCTAGTTTCGAATGAGGTATAACAGAAGTGTTAGACACCACCATCGATCCCAGATACACACACAGCTTGCTACCGTCGGTAATTAGACACTAGTGTACAGTCAATACATACAGCTACGGTCAATACCCACAACACAGTGCACATATCAGCGATGGACATCTCAGGTCCAGCTAAAAGATAACAAGGTATCAAATTTCATTACTGTCTGCATTTTGTAGCGACTAGAAAAAAAATTAACTTGTAAGCAACGGAAAGTTAACTTTTTTATTCAGAGGGCGGCAGGCGGTTTGGGGCGAGTCTTCAATGCCTTTAAGTCATTCAAAGTGTCATCTTCTTTCTGTTCCATCTATGATGTGCCGTATCAAGACTGAAATTCTGACTGAAGTCATCCTGCCTAAAGTTATAGAATAAAATAAACGTAAAGAAAGTATACAATTGAATATTGGCCTATACCCTGGGCGGATCTAGGATGTAATAAAGGCGGAGGTCGGAGGAGGAGGAGGTGTGGCCTGGTGTCCCCCCCCCCCCTACTCATACCAGAACCATATATGGCTCTGATTCCAACGAGCCATTGGGGGCGTCCTAACCAGAACAAAATTGGACGTGAAATGTGCATTCTGAAATACCGGTAATGTCTATATCATAGACCACAAATTCGGAAGATTTATTTATGTCTTTCCGAAAATTTGTACGAATAACTCATTTCAATTTTGTAATACTTAAAAAGTGGTGCGGGGGGGGGGGGGGTGTACGACCCTCTTGATCCGTGTAACTTGTAACATGCGGACTGAGGCTGCAAAACTACACAACTGAGAGTGACTTAAATCGGTGGCGCTCTATCGAAACTTTTCTTTACAGGTGCTCAAACTGTTGTGCGTTGTGGTTGAACTTTTGTTGCGATCAAAAATTGACAATGGTTTGCTGACACCACCGATTGACTCCCGAGAGTTATAAGAAAACAATAACAATTTGGAGAATAAATCATATCATATAAATAATACCATATCGTCAAATGAGGCTGACATAACCAAATCAATGTCGTCAATAACTGAAACCTATATAATATCACAAGAGAGCTGTGTTTCAGCTCCCTGCTATCTCAATAGTTTTTCGCTATTTCAGACAAAAGAAACTCCAAAGACAACCTAACTCCGCCGAGGGAAACAGGTTACAAAAATGATTCGCTCGTCTTTGCAATAGTACATTGGACTAGAAATACGCATTTTCCTTGGATTGGAACTTATATTTGTCGTTATTGATAGGTCCAAACCTTTATCACATTTCTTACTGTCGTATTAACCTTGTTTTGTAACCGTTTTTTGTCATTAATGTAATATTCAAAGTTCGTACAACAACCCAAATTTTGCCCATATTTTGGTAATTCTGCAAGCGATACTGATATCAAAAAGATAAAAAATTAGAAGGAAAAAACGAATAAACAGACAAACAGAGGGCAGTCAACGGAGTTGCATATCTCATCGACCGCAACACTGATTTTAAATGAAGAATTGTTTAATTAGCTATGCAATCTGGCAATACCTTTTTTTTTCAAGTTAACGTGACAAAACTAGTCTTGCAGTCCTAACTGCATAATCATACTTTTAACAATGATAACATTATTGTGAATTTTTGGTTCCATTTGATACTAACCTTTAATACTAGAGAGATTACCACTCATTGTCAATCAGTGATATTCAAATGTCGTTAATTACACATAGACTTAGACGTAGACGCTAGACTAGGCCGACTTTGTCCTCTTACGCGCAAAGACGCAGGGAATAGACTTAGGCTGCGCGTCTAGTCACAATGCAGTATAAAAATCGTGCGTACTCACGCCTGCGTTTATAAGATACAGGCTAGACCCAGGCAAAGCCCACCAATTAAGTCAAATTTTCATACATACTGGACCAGCAGGTCAAGCACAAAATTGTACTTTGAAACCTAGTTGTATTAATGATGTGCCTAGGCCTAACGTACCATTAGGTTCAATGTTAGTGCGGCTTCAGCTAGATCTAGGCTTATTATCGGCTAGGCTTAGGCTCCTCATTTTCACTAGAACTGTAACCAAGGACTGAATAATGGGATAAAATATTTACATTTAACATTCTACCACGTGACCGTTGACCTGTTCACAGGTTAACCACATGATTTTGATAGTACTTGACATTGCCATGATACATGTGAAGGTTCCATGTCAATTCAATGTTCCCCTTTGGAGTTGATAGCAACAACAACAAAAATCGATTTGCACTAAAATTGACCTTTGACATTGGTTCTGGGGGCCTGCGAGACACAAGGGTTAATCCTATCCGAGGGTACCTTCCCACCAATCTTGAAGAATATCGGCCAGCCGTTTAGGATGAGTATTTGACACAAAATTGCGTTAAAAATATACATTTGACCTTTAACCACGTGACCTTTGACCTCGGGTCTTCATGGCAACCGCATATTTGGATAATACTTGACATTTCCGTTATACTTGAGAAGGTTCCATGTCAATTCAATGTTCACCTTGAGCGTTATAGCAAAAATAAATCCCTTAACTTGACCCTTTAACATTTGCTCCGGGGGCCTGCGAGACCCAAGGGCTTACTATGGGGTACTGTCCCACCAAGTTTGAAGAAAATCAGCCCAGCCGTTTAGGAGTTTTGACACAAAATTGGATACAGACACACGCTCACATGTTCGTATTACATTCAGACCGAGTACCCCATTGTATTTTCCATTGTTCAAATCCACGTACCCTAACCTTAACAATACCCCATACAATAGAATTCTTCCGAGGACGTGGTGATTCTTTAGAAATCACAACCGAGGACTTGTAATTCCTTTGTTCAAGTCCTCGGTCAGATAACACACACACACATAATGACACACTCACACTTAGACCTCCCCACCTGCACACACACGGTCACGTTTAATCCCTGCCTCATGCATTGATTCCGGTCACCCTGGGTACCGTTCTTGTATAGAGAAGGAACTCTAGGGTACCCCACTATGAGAGACCCCCAGAGAGGAGCTACTCAGGAAAATTAACCATTACCATGGCAACTATTGCTGTGGCAACTGACATAGCCGTATATTGCCCAACTGGCTAAGGAACTACAATATCTCATCCTCTCCATGGGAGGACGAGATTTAAAAAAACACATCGAAAGATCTAAACGAAAGTGTCCAAGCATCACCGAGACTTATTTACATTCTGGAAATTGGGATGGCCTGCCGAAGCCACTGTAGTATTTACATCATGACCAGCTGTCATGCATTGTATAATATATATGTTATCATGCGCGTGACATCTATTTGTACATTAACAGTATTACGTTAGACGACGGCTGTGCTAGACGTCCTTGGTCGTACCCTTGGCTTGTGTTAACGTAGCGTGATTTTTTTCTTCACTGGCTTAGCACAGAAAACCCCGTTAGCCATAGAAGATAACAGTAACCCAAACAAACCTAACAGTAAGTTTAAGTTTGGATGGTTTTTCAATTTAGTCTGTACTTAAAGTAACTTGTGGTAAGTGACTAGCACTGTAGCCTAGGCCTAGTACAAGTACCCAGTGTGTATACACTTGTAAGAAGTAATAATAAAGTTTCTAGACTAGTTCGGAACACGTACTGGTAGTGTTTCTAAGCTAGGCCTATTACTCTAAGCTAGGCCTATTATCATCTGGGCCTACCCAAAAGTTAAAAACAACTGGTGACGAGGATGGCTATGATAGGACATATTGAAGGATTCGATGACTCAAAGGAAGATTTTGATAGTTATTTTGAGTGATTCAAGCATCGGCTTCTAATTAGAAGAATAGCTACTGTGTTTTTATCAGCCATCTGATTACAAAATCACTTCAGATCAAAGCCAGTTGTGACTGCATAATGGTTTAAATCCCACAAATGGAACCAGAGACAGAATGAGCCTCTTAGAGATTATGTATATTGCTTTGAAAGAACTCACTAAATGTTATGAATTTGGAACTTTTGTGGACGATGCCTTACGTGACCAGTTTGTGGGCCAGTAATGTTATAAAACCATTCAAATTGCTTAGTGTGCAGACTCTCATGTTTCAAAAACAGCATGATATTGCATCTGCAAGGAAATGTCTGACATTATTGCTAGTGAGCTGGGTGAACAGAAAGCTCAATCAGTCAACGAGGTTGGGTTTTCCTCTCGACCAAGAAATAAGCCCTTTCAACGGAGAAATACAGGTAGGCCTCACAGCACAAGAAGTAACGTTAGATCTAATTGCAATCTGTGCTACAAATTTTGTCTAAGGACAAACAGGAACTAGTGGTAGATGTGATGTTAATCTGGACATAAAAGCGCCACTTGTTGTTGATACTGGAGCAGCTATTTCCATTCTGCCAGAAAGACTTTACAGTACCTGCAGAATTTGTCAAAATTTCTCCTGACACAAGTAAAGCACAAGCTGACTACATACACTGGTCAAGCAATTCCTATTGTAAGTCAAGTTACTGTACTGGTAGCTTACAATGGACAGTACTTTGAGCACCCCCTTTGTCCAGACAGATTAGGACCCCTGCCCTGTTTGGACGCATTTCTGGCTTGATTGGACTGAAATTTTCAGTGTGAGCCAAATGGAAAGAACCGTTCTTTTAGATGTTCTTGAACAACACAAGATGGATTTTCGACACAAGTGTTACTGTATGTGAGAAGGTTTATCGGCATTCAAGTGAAAACCACCCTTCGTAAGAACACACAACCCGTCTACTTCAAGGCCCGTCCATTACCTTAAATGCTTTGAAGGAAGAGTACTGTAGTTTCGAAAGAGTCGGATAGTCCGGAAGCTGAGAAGATAACCAGCAGTGTCGAGCACAGTGACTGGGCAAGTCCCATTGTTGTGGTTCCATTAGCAGATGAATCCATGGGGTTATGCAGTGACTATGAGGCCTCTGTGAACCAACATATCCAAATGCAAAGTTAACCATCACCAATTAATGTTGAAGACTCCTTAATATATGTCTTGGTTTACTCATGGCATTGAAAACTTTGCAAATGTTTTCATGCATTTGACTTCAACTCAGCAGCTTGTATGGTTTGCATCCTCATAAGGATCTAACTGTTAAAGACTACAGCTATATGTTGAACTGTTTATCACAAGAATCTATGCATTTCTTTCTGATTCAAATGCCCTTGATACCTACATACATGTGTTAAATGCATTTCTGATATTTTTGGAGTTTTCTCGCGGTACAATTCTGTTAGGCCAGAAGCATATAAATACTGTAAATCTCAAGTATTTTTAAACCTACTCAGCATATAACTTAGATAAAGCCAACTATCTTAGAGGCTACTTAGTACTAGCATGAGTTGAAATGTCCAGAGCAAATTACATGATTGGGTACCGACAACATTGTTTCTCTTTAATATGATGAGCTGAAACACCAGATGGACATAGAACTAGCTGATAAATGCCAGCAATTAAAAGCAATTTTCTGGTGACAAACAATGCAAAACTTAGACTTATTGTTCAGAAAGATATTCCACACTCCTAGTCAAACAATTCCATCTTGCCCCTAACTTGAAATATGGTTGATTGAATGTAACTTATTTTGACTGGCTAAACATTCACCTACTCTAGGCAGTTGGATCACAGTATGGGGATCTGTGCTGCCATCTGGGCAAATGTTCTCCAAAAACCTTACTAATTAGGCTGTTCAAATCTTCTTGTATATTTGATCGTTTGAAACCTGATATATTTGGAAAGATTCAGTGCAACATTTTCAGAAATTTGCTAACACTAAGACTTAGTCAAGACAAAGTTACACTAATAATGTAACCAACCCTGAGGTTAAAGTTTTCCTTTGAGCTGTTAATTAAAACATAAAACCTATTTGCTAGTGGACTGTAGAAAATGTACAAATTTTGTAGTTATATTTATTGTTTAGTGTGTGTTCACATTAGTTGGAAGGCATACAGTAGCCCGGCTCATTTACCACTGCCCACGGTAAACCCTGTGTAGTCACGCTTGATTTCACAAAATGAATAAAGTAGCAGGGATAAAAGAAAAATATATATCGGTACAAGTCTGAAAAAGTGCATGCATCATGCAATTTTCAGTATCAAATGCGGTAATAGGGTATTGCCTATTTAGGGCCTTGTGGTGAAGGTTTCTATACATGTAGCTAAATATTGTAAAAAACTGCTGGGCAAATAATACAAACCTGCTGACTGTAGCAGTCATTTTGGGCAATGTTTCAGTGCCTTCAATATTTGATGATACACAGAATTTATGTCCAAATGAGAATATGAAATGAATTCTAAATCATTTCTTGGATTTATTTGATCAACTTATCACAACATTTACAGTACTTTTCAGTAAAATCTTGACTTTTATTAGTAAGTACGGTTACATAAATTCGAGAGTTATTTTTCTTTCTTTCTTTCTTTTACTTTACAGTTCATTTGCCATCCTTGTCCGCCTTTTGAACAAACCAAGCAATGTTTCTTCTCAGGCTGTCAGGAACACTCTCTCTAGTCGTGGCCATTTCCACGTTAGCGTGTGGGCAGCATATTGTTGATCTCTATCGACCTCTCTATGAGAGCCAGAGGGGACCTCTCCTTGAACCCGAATCGGGCAATGTCAGTCAAGCATGCGTCAACGGGTTCAATTATCTGTTATTTAACAAGACGAAGACTGTACTAAGTGGTGAGAATGCACGGAGACCTCCCGTTCTTCTGATCATACTGCATTAACTGAATAATTCATTCTAGATTAAAGGTCTTCAGTATTCGCCCACAAAACTTGAAATTTATGAGGTTGTAGACTTTGCTAAAGGTTTTCAAACATTTCTGGATAGTCAGGACTCTCAGGAGTATTACATAAACGCTCTCTGCTTTATCGATCTATTTTCCTTCCTTTCCTCTTCAGTAAACTTCAAATCACAGAAACAGATGACACATTCCATATTAGGAAGATTTCCCTTTAGAGTACATATTATATTCAGTCTCACTTAGGGTAACTTAGGTTTAATTAGAGCAGGCTTACCATAAGACCTTAACCATTTAGGGTTACAACTTAGGTTTACTTGAAGCAGGCTTACCATAAGACCTTAACCACTTAGGGTTACAACTTAGGTTTACTTAAAGCATGCTTACCATAAGACCTTAACCACTTAGGGTTACAATTAAGATTTACTTAGAGCAGGCTTACCATAAGACATTAACCACTTAGGGTTACAACTTAGGTTTACTTAGAGCAGGCTTACCATAAGACCTTAACCACTTAGTAACTTAGGTTTACTTAGAGTAGTCTTACCATAAGACCTTAACCACTTAGGGTAACTTGCAGTAGGTTTACTTAGAGCATTTATTTCATCTATGAAACATTGGCAACTCTTTTAGTCATAAGATGTCCCCCTCCCCCCCCCTTGCAAGGAGGGAAGACACTTCCATTGTGATTATCAATGCTTATTTAATCTGGAACTTATCAAGTAGTTTTTATTGACATTTGTAAACTCTAGTACACTTGGCCCATGTGTAATTAATTCATTTAAAAAATGCATTATAAATTACCATTATACTTTTGATAGAAACTTCTTTGTGCAAACTGAAATTATGTTGAATTGATTTAAATCATGAAATGTGAAGGGTTTGAGGATATATGTCTTATTAAGTCACTACTTTCAATGGTAGTTAAGGATATCAGAATGTGTCATTACATTTTAGCTGCAGTGGTTGTGTACATTAGTGGTCAAAGTTTGTCTTTACATGACATAGCATACCCAACTATATATGTGTGACTATGGTTGCTTAGATATAACAAAGCATATCATTTGCAGCCTATAGGCACGGTTACTTTACATGGGCACTACTTTTGTGGCTATATGGCGATTCTATCCAAAATTACCTTTACCGAAATGAGCTTTGTTGTTGTTTTCCTTTTAACAGCACTGGATGCATTTGGGAAACTGGAACCTGGATTTTTGGTTGGAAATTGGGCTTGGTTAGGTCACTTCACTGAGTGTTCTAACCTGAAGGATTATCATTACTGCCTCCTGACCCTGGAGGTCGATGCCAGTAGCCTCAATAAGGTCAGTATTGCATCATCGCTAGCAAACAACACAATTTACTGTAAATTTTATGCTACAGGGTGATGTAGGATTGTGTGTGTGTGTGTGTGTTTTAGATCCTCCTGCAAGCAGGAACTCACGAAGAAGCCATCATTGGCTTATCAAAGCCGCAAGCTGACCGAAGTCAGTCTCTTACATTCATATTTAACGTCCATGATTATGAATTGTCAATTGTCAACAACTCTGTAACTGGACGACATACATTAAACTTGGAGTGACACGAACCGAAGACCTTATGATTGAAAGGCACCGGCGTTAACCACTGAGTTAACACTCCTTACCTGTGTGTCCTCCAGACATCTGTGTGTCCTCTGTGTCCGGTTTTTTGGTTGAACATTCAAAGAAGTGATTATCATCTCATCAGATTATGATATCTGTATCTTACCGTCATGTTTCTGTGACAGCCAATACCACTACCAATAGACTACCAATAGATGTACAACATTCATGCACACACATGCATCATTCAAATACTAAAAGAAAAAAAGGGAAAGAGAGATATGTAATCAAGAAGTTTCTTACAAGGGCATATATATAATCATGGGGTTTTTCCTGTCACTGATTTTAATCATGTTTTTTTGTGTGGAATTCTTGTTATGTACCCTCAGAGTGTATTACTTGAAGATATCCCCATACAGTGGGGAGTGTGCGCTCCCAACGACTGCACCAAAGATGATGTTCATAACAGTGTCTACACTCTACTCGGTAAGACAAAGCTGTTTTGTGTCACTTTATCACTCCATCCATCAAGCCTGGGTAGTATGAACAAACAAGTCAATGTAATTCTCCATCTTTCAGGGACGATTGCCGACTTGTTTTTATGCAGGATTGTAACCATGAACGATGTTATAGCTCTCTGATACATTAGATAGCATCTGTGCATTTATTCATCTGTAGGAATAAACCAATAAATCATGCAATATCTGGTTAGATCTTGGAAAGTTCTGCCTTTTTTTTTAGTAAGTCCTTCTCAATGGGTACAGGTAATGGCATATATACAGAAATGCAATGTTGAAGTGTAATTGTAAGGCATTATGGCCTTCAATTTCCAAACTACTACTAAAATAAACAATTTCCAATCTACTACTAAAATAAAGCTGGAGATCTGACATATTTTGACATTCTGCAGAAATATCCTTTGTTTCATTGCGAAGATGATGTTGGTCGACATGTTAAGCAATCAAGTGTCTTTGTTAATACGAAGAGAGTTTGTGTAGCATACGACTGTGCTTTGAGGATAGTCTTTTTTATGTGCAGTATATAACATTAATCATACAATAAACAGACTAGGGAGGTGAATGAAACTGAATACAGGCGCATAGCCAAGTGGGGGCGAAGGGGGCAGCCCCCCCCTCCCCTTGAGCATATTTTCTTTGTATGTTTTTATGATATCACTAGTAATTTCAAAAAAGAAAATGGTAAGATGCAACAGACAAGGCCTGGGAAGTGCCATTTCAAGCGATCTGGGAGGCATTTTCAGCCAAACTTTTCTTGTACACACAACTGATATGTGGCGCTACGCTTAGATAGTTTGCAATGCCGTGTCTACAGCTCTGATAGTTTGCCTACAGTTTCACACCTCCCTTGGCAAATTCCTCGCTATGCGCCTGACAGAATCGGTCCATTGCTCAATTGTCAGACAATGTAAGCATCAACATAAGCAGATAATACCCCTCCCCCCCCCCAAAAAAAAGATAACAAGAATATATCTTGTTTAACTTTTCAGATATGCAACCTTTGCGAAGTTAAACGAAACATGCAAACATATATAATACTTTCTATTGTGATCAGAGCTTGAAGTTGAATCTGTTTTAGCCTTTTCCCCTTTTGTATACGCTTCTTTTTTTCAGTTTCTATTTTTCATGACATTTTTTTCTCACTGTTAATGGAAAAGTATTAAACCTATTGTTTACGGAGTTCTTTTGTTTCAATTTGATGTTAATGATTGAAAAGTCTCAGTTTAAGTCAAACCCTTTTAGTATTTAACATCCTCTCTTTCCAGAGTACACTTCTTGAGTTTCAAAAGGGTTCAAAATTGTTTATTACTGTCAACCTGTGAATTGTAAGTGTAATTGTAATTGAGGAATGCCTCAATGACTTCGTGTCCAGTCGGCAGGATTAGTTTCAGTATCAGACCGTTTCGATATGATGTGCCTTTTTGGTTTCCCAAAAGGGAAACAATGGAGTCACTCTTAAACGACCCTGCAAAATTGTGAGTCGGCAATGACTATAACACGGATTGCAAAGTCGGTAATTACTATTACGGCACACAAAAACGTTGTACTCGAAGCCGAAGCCAAAGTGAATTAATCAGGTCACACATACGTCATGCATGCTAAGTTCTCAGTACCTTTAGGGAATCATTTCATACTGTAGTTTTGATTTGTTCTTTCGGGGGTTCCTTCCTGTGACAGATTTCCTTCATCTGGGCTCCAACGGTTTAAATCTCGTCAATGTTAGTGCCGCCGTTACCTGTGTGGACAAGCCGGTCGTCCCTTACGGTGCGGGATTCATCGCTTGCATGTAAGTGACATCTCGTATAGAGCTTACTGTCAGTTTACGTTTTGCTTCATCTTGTGTCAGACTGTACTGACTTTGGGAGAACCTTACCCACTGATAGCAGATTAATCGCTGTCATTACTAAAGTGGCGGATTTTTAAACTCCCTAGTCTAGCTTGATCAGTATCTGAAATGTAACGATAGGTTCATGCATAGTGAGTTCATTGATGATGTACAGTAAGTACCTACCACACACATTAAAGGTAATTGCTACAGTTACCATCCTGTCTGTGTCAAGCCATTACCTTATGACTAGGTAAACTGGAAAATCAACCAAGGAAAGAAGGATCATTTCACTCGGGGGAGGGGGGAGGGTGGGGGAGGGTGGGGGGAGGGAATGAACTGATACCAAAGTACATTAAAGGTTTTTAAAATAGCAACATTTTTGACTTGTTTAATTTTCTGATGTCGTTTGACAAAGGACATCCCACAGCGAGGTAGATCATTTGCTGGACTTACCAACTCTTTCAATGATACATTAAAGAGTTTAAAAAACAAAATTGAAATTTCTAAAAGTTATTCTTATTATATGTGATTTATAATAGACTTGTAGTACAACTACAAATACAGCAGCCCTGAGTATGCATACAAGTCACACATCCCTTTGTATGAATCTGAGCATAAAATCAAGGCTGTACAAGCAACAACATATTGATATGGGTAATTTTTACCCAACAGCAGTGGAATATTTATTTCTTTAAGGTGAGTGTGACCTTGTCTCCCCATGGAACGACCCTTTAAGATTAAGTAAGCAAAAGTCACCTTTGCGTGTCAATCGGTGTCTCTCTATTGATATCTCAAACTTGATGACACGGCATTATAAAATAGACAGCATATGTAATACAAAGGAGGCAACACTCTTATAAGGAAGTCAAAACACAAATAAAATTGAATTGAGACCGAAATTACTGCTCGAACAAACGTTCCCAACAGCAGCAGTTTTGGAGAATAATTAATCACATTACCAAAAGAGAAAGTACTAGATTGAAGGAAATTGTGTATCCACTATTAACCGTCACAGATCGTCCTTTCTGACCAGTTTGAGCGAGAGTGCAAAGCAAAAAAGGACTTTCACTGGCTAAAATTAACTTAGCCCTTAGTTGAAACAATCATATCTTTAGCAAGCATCAAAATCTGTAGATACACACTCTGTTCAACTAGCATTGATGTGAAAGTTTGATGTTGTCCTTCCTTTAAGAATCAATTGCTTGTCACCAGCGCTGTAAGACAGGGAGTCCAAGTATATGTACCCGCTGTGCCTGGCTTGGATCCAAGTAAAAGGGACTGCATCTGCCTGGCCTCCCTTTGTGGGTGTTGCAATGGGTATTCTAGAATTGCCTCCTCCCCCCTCCACCCCCCCCCCCCCCCCCGTAAAAAGGAAAGTAAGCTAGATCATCCCAAAGGTAACTTCTTGAAACCATCCTGTACATGATGCCAACCATCTCAAAATCATTGGCACAGAGATGACAGATGTCTCATTCGGGCAGGGGGGGGGGAGGGAGAGGGGTTTGCCAGAGAGTTTTAATTCTATCGTTTATCACACTGTGATACTCTCCTATCCTTTTTTTTTCAAGCGAAGGTCAATGAGACGAGGGAATAATTAAAGGATTCCATTCAATCCTCATCATTTTATCACATGTGTACTTCTCATGGCAGTAATAAAACAAACTTGAAAGCGTACTGACTCCTTTTCCACATTTGATGAGAAACTTTGCCAAGGAAGCTTATGATGGATCTGCATTGTTAAGGAATTTAAGCATCAAAAAAAGTTTCGTATGAAAATTTGTATTCCTGTTGCTGTTACTTGTCATTCAGCCTCTGAAAAAGATCCTGCTAGGAAGTCAGGCCAACTTACTTTTACACATTCTCTTACATAGGATCTTTAGTGGATAGGCAGTTTGCTAACAGTTTTGTTTTATTTTGATGAAAAATTTTAATTTGAGAAATTCATTAGTGTCAATTATTAGAAGTTGATATAAGGTTGAGAACACGGAAGGAAGAGGTTTGAAAATGCAGTTTATATCTTATCTGTGTGTGTGTTTGTCTGTGTGTGTAATTAATACAGGAAATGGGGGATCAAGTTTGAACTTAAAAGTTGTGTGAAGTGTGAATACTTTCGTTTGGAATTCTTCTCTTATTTCCTTCCTTCTTCTTCTTCTTCTTCTGCTTATTTTTCTTTCTTTCAGAAATGAAAGGAATGCCCACACTTATTAACAAAAACCTTTTAAAATCGGTAACAGAATTTGTTAAATTAGTCAATTACTCTCACAGATCAATATTTTGATAATAATGTTATTACTCAATTTCATTTGTTGTGAAACATGTTTTTTTCACGGCTGATATTTTCTGTTGCAGGGTGCTATGTGCAATCCTTGGCATTCTCATGATAGGGGGATCCATCATAGACGTCGTTGAGACATGGTCTCACGAAAATGAACTCACCCTTAGCGTCCAGTCCGGGGACATCGAGCCATTGTTGGCAAACTCTGAAGATGGACATCAAGCAGTTAACGGCGGCGGTCACAGGATTCAACCTCTCCACCAAATGCAAACAGGATGGAGACGGTTTCTCAGCCAGGTTCTGTGTGAGTTTTGTACCTTTGTTGCTACGGTGATACACACTTTCTCTGTTGGGTTTGAATGCCAGATTTTTACTCTTTTTAATGGCATCTTGGCTGTTGTGTAGTTACCAGACCAAGTAGTGCAGCATCTTGCTATGCGACACCGGTTTAACAAATTCCCTGATGTAGCCCATTTCGCTCGGTCTTAAAGTAAAATGGCCCGCCAATAACGTCATCTTTCAATCTCTCTTACAGATGGCGTTCGGCTAGTCTTCTTAGACTTTGCGCTGAATCGTAACTTGGGCAAGCTTATGAAGATCGGCAAAGCCAACGAACGGAACATCGACTGTTTGAATGGAATCCGTGTTCTCAGTATGTTCTGGGTGATACTCGGTCATATCTTCTTCTTTCCTGTTACCTACGGTGGTCTGTGTAAGTAGTTTATAACCCAATGCTAATTTGCTTTGGATAACAAGGTCCCTTGTTATTGGAATAAATATATCATTCTTTAAGCTAGGAATTCTATTTCATCATGTACGAGATGTATGCAGATGCTTACATGCATTTTTAGGAATAACAATATCATTCTCTAAGCTTGGAATTCTATTTCTAGGTGAGGGTTCTTATCAAATTCAAAGAAGCGATACTGTAGTGTCCTTTCCTTTGGCTAAATTCTAGATTTTATAAAAAAAAACAAGAACGGTATCAGAAAATAGCATCAGCAGGGTTTGCAAACTCTCATTAGACTGTAATGTCAGAAGTGATCGGCTGTCTGCTAGGCAAAGGATACCGAGAATTGAGCGGTATTAGCAAATACCCCCCCCCCCCCTCCCATGGAAATTAAGCAATGTTTACCAACCATGTAGCAGAGCAGTTTAACATGTTTAATCTCTAAGTGATGTGACCAGTCATCTAGGAATCTTATGTTTGCTTATAAGAAATCAGTCACAGGTCAACATTACAGGTACAATTTGCATATATTAATGACACATCCATAGCTTTATTCACTACTATCGCCCGACAACAACACAGTATAGTCAAATCCATTTGGTCCTGGAGACTGCAAAATATTTGCTCTGCCGTCAATATTCACTTGTGAGTAATAGAAAAATGCCAAGCCAGTGAATTATAAGTAGCTTAAAAATTAAGAGTGTTTGTTATCTCTTGTTTTTCTCTTTCAGTTAACATTGCTGATGCTATGTTATGGACCAAGAATTTTGCCTTTCAAGTAGTCTTGAATGCCTACTTTTCTGTGGACTCATTTTTCTTCTTGAGGTAAAGGAATAATGCACGTTTGTAACAAAAACTTCTATCAAAAAAATAAAATCTGGGAAGAGAGAACTCATGCCCTGAAATATTCCAGTCTTGTCCTGGAATGTTCCAGTCTTGTCCTGAAATGTTCCAGTCTTGTCCTGAAATGTTCCAGTCTGGTCCTGAAATGTTCCAGTCTGGTCCTGGAATGTTCCAGTCTGGTCCTGGAATGTTCCAGTCTGGTCCTGGAATGTTCCAGTCTGGTCCTGGAATGTTCCAGTCTGGTCCTGGAATGTTCCAGTCTGGTCCTGAAATGTTCCAGTCTGGTCCTGAAATGTTCCAGTCTGGTCCTGGAATGTTTCCAGTCTCGTCCTGGAATGGTCCAGTCTCGTCCTGGAATGTTCCAGTCTCGTCCTGGAATGGTCCAATCTATTAGACCTATATCATACCAGTTAAAGTTTGGCGAAGTGTCTCTTCTTATTTACTCTAATAATTGAAATTTAGTTCATTGCGAGTTTTGATATGAAGTCATCAGCAAAAGTCAGCAAAGGTTTTCCAAATTCTTTTCAAAAACCTTTTACCTCGCCGAAATGAATTTCAAGCTCTTCTCGTCTGACCTTAGGTTTTCCGATCATTTCATTTCTTTCACGTTTTTGATTACAGCGGACTTTTGGTCTGTTATATAACCCTGCTGAAGCTGGATAAAAGACACGGAAAACTACCGTGGCACTGGTTCTATCTTCATCGATATATCAGGTGAGGAAGAGGGTAGTATGAGAGTTTCCATCCTGTGTGTATGTGCGTGTGTGTGTCTGTGTGTTGATATTATAAGCTTTGTAAATATGCTTGCCTCAAATATCGAAAAGGAAGTTGTGGTAGATGGTCTGAAGACCTAAGCATAGAAGGATGTTTGAATTTCATTCTCTGTATTAAATTAAGTAGTTGATCATGGATCCATTACCACCTCTGATA
Organism: Apostichopus japonicus; assembly: GCF_037975245.1. Lineage (NCBI taxonomy): Eukaryota > Metazoa > Echinodermata > Holothuroidea > Aspidochirotida > Stichopodidae > Apostichopus > Apostichopus japonicus. The sequence continues at coordinate 23,562,672 of NC_092563.1, read as the reverse complement.
TCATTTCTCAAGAGAATCTTTGATTTGAGTGATTTTGTAAGGCTCCATGTAACATTGCTAACCAATTCAACTATCGATGTTTATTGTTGAGGTCTACCCTGGGTTAGCTTATTGAAATATTTGCGACTGTAATGATAGTTATTACAACCAAAAACAAGGAAATGAAGAAGAAGAAGAAGCAAGTTGCATTTGCGTGTGTGTGTGTGTGTATCTATGACTGTCTGTGTGTTTGGATGCTTGCCTATGTGTAACACTAAACTCTTAAAGAATTTTTTTATTTCATATGAAGAAAAAACACACCAAACTTGCAAATTTTCCAAAAACTCAAGAAGAGTGTAAACTTGGTTGGGTCTCTTATTTCTATGTAGATATGGCATAAATATAATTTGTAAAACCAAAAATCAAAAACCATTTGTGATGATATCAAACATGTTTAAAGGTCACCAGAGGTCTTAAACGCACACAGACTGTGACCATGTTACCTGTAGGAGGTAATATGGATGCCACCATTTGATATACCACTGCTCATTAGTTTGTTTCCTCATTGTTGTAGAGTTCAAAGGTCACTTGAGGAGGAAGGGTGAATTTTTTATATTTTTAAAAAAAAATTGTGAGTACTTTAACAAGCACATTGTTTATAACTGATACAATTGGTGTGCTCTCCAATATGGTTGACAGTGTTTGGGTGGATTATACAGTGCATTTAAACAAAATGCCATCTGTATATCAAACGGGTAAAGCAACTGTCATGCAGCCTAGCATTCCGATTCAACTCTAACCAATATCTCGACAAAAGATTGAAAGAAATATAAAATAATTTTAAAAGTTTTATAAATGTTTTACGAAAAATTTGAATAGATTTTAAAACTGTTTTTTTTCGTACTACTTCTGTTTGATTTGACTTTTCACAGGTTGACTCCAGTCATGCTTACCACTATCCTGATTTGGATGTACATTGCCCCTTATACCCTATGGGGTCCCAAAGCGGCCCTGATGGCTAAAAGACCATTTTGTCCTCAATACTGGTGGGCCAATGTGTTTTACATTCAAAACTTTTACCCAGCTCACTTTGGACAATCGGTAAGCTGTCAAATAGATTCCATTTTGCCCCTTAGATTGTTCTTTTTTAAGTCCCAGGAGAACCTGTCACCTACCCCTGTGTCACCTACCCCTGTGTCACCTACCCCTGTGTCAGCTACCCCTGTGTCACCTACCCCTGTGTCACCTACCCCTGTGTCACCTACCCCTGTGTCACCTACCCCTGTGTCACCTACCCCTGCGTCTCAGGGCTCTCTTTAAGAATTGCTGCATAGACTTATACTATTCTGTGCTTATTGTATGCACTCCATACAGATTTTACAAGCTATTATTCATTGGGTGGCTTTTTTTCCCTTTTTTTTTGTATGATTGGTAATAGTTTGCTGCAACGGTGTCAGCCCATGGTTAGTCTTTGAGTCTGCAGTATGCTGGATATTGGTATACAGAAGTGGTGTCATTAGTTTACCAAATATGAAGAATATATTTTTGTGTAATGTCATATTCAGTTAATGAGTTTCTTTCTGTGATATTGGCAACACTCCCTGGGTATATGTGAGGGGGGGGGGGGGGGAGGATGCTGTTCTAAAATGATTAAACACATACTGTGATTCACTTTCAAGAGTTAGGGGAAGGTTTAGCCAGTCAAAGTAGGTGACATTGAATCAATCATGTCTAGATTTAGAGACATCCTATCGAGAAGGGAGTTTCCAATTAACTGTGTGAACTGAGAGAAGTGTTTCATAGTCTGTCTGTGATATATATCTGTCTCCTCTGTGTCTGTCTGTCCCATCACTTGCTGTGGATTGAAGGTGACTACAGAGTGAAGCAAACAGAGGCATCTTTTTGCTCAGTTAATGGCATCTTGCAAACTGTTCAAAAAAAAAAAAAATTATATGAATTCCATGCAAAAAACCCCTTCCCCCTGGTACAAAAAAATGCTGAAAAGTTTGTTGAGAGATTTGAAATTTTCCCACCATTTTTACTGTAAATGTTAGAATCCTTGTTCTTGTTGACAGTGTATTGCGTGGACCTGGTATTTGGCTAACGACATGCAGTTCTTTCTGATAAGTCCACTCATCATTTTTGCACTGTACAGGTAAAATATGATATAATACTCATACTTAATATTCATGATACAGTCGGAAGATATATTGCTATGCTTATCATTGGAATATTTTTCAAAATGGGAATAAAACAGTTCCTCTCAGTTGTGCCTTGAATAAAACAGAGGATGTATTGGAGTATTTAAATGCTGCAGGTGTACTCGCTAATGCAGTGAAACCGATAACGTCAACATCACAGCAAAAATGCAGAGTGTACAAGAGGTCGCTATGGTAACAGATGGGCGCATGCTCATTGAGAATACAAGTTTAACAGTCGTGGGATTGTAGACTTACCTTTAGGTAATTGATTTTAACCTCTAGATAGGAATTCTCATCAAAAAAACAAAGAAACGAGAGAGAGAAGAAAAGTAGACCGACTTTTGAATCATAGACCTTGTACAGGTTTTTATCAGTTTGTATATAAAATCACAGTAATATTTCACTAGCAAGTCTTTCAATACCAGTCAATGAAAGGTGGAAGAGAAGTACCTGATCATATCAATGTGATTGTCTAAAGGCACCTGTCTGTGATTGTCTAACGGCAGCTGTCTGTGATTGTCTAACGGCACCTCTCTGTGATTGTCTAAAGGAATGTCTGTGATCGACTAAAGGAATCTGTCTGTGATCGTCTAACAGCACCTGTCTGTGATTGTCTAAAGGAATATGTCTGTGATTGTCTAAAGGCACCTGCCTGTGATTGGCTAAAGGAACCTGCCAAAACTGAAAGAATGGTTTAGGCTGTCACGATATGCATGCATCACCTTTGTGTGTTTTTATTAATGGAAGCTGAATATGGCTCAACATAATCATTGTAGTTCATCTAAGTTTGTAATTTTTTTTCAATAGAGCACCGTTAGTCGGGTTTGGCCTGATTGGTTCACTTCTCGCGATGAGCTTCTCTGTCACAGGCTTTATCACCGCTAAATACAACTTGCCTGCCTCCCCGACAGCCAATATTGAGTAAGTTTTCCAAGATCGACTCTTTCAGAGACAAAAGGAACTGCATTGTTTGTTGGATTATAGCGCTGATGTCGTTGCAAAGATATGCTTCCATTTGTCCATACTTGTGTACAAGGTCACACACACTCACCCTTGCCATTGGTGATCAAGGGAAGCTCATTAAAACAATTGTTGGTCAAAAAAGAGGTCTCGATGTGACATTTTATCCCATTTTGTGTCTTTCTCTTAGAACTCCTTCAGCCGATGCACCAGACGTTGGTAATTTATTGTACCAGAAGCCGTACGTTCGAATACCTCCTTATTTAGTGGGAATGGTTCTAGGATACGCCTTATATAGATTGAAAGATAGGCAATTCACCATAAATCGGGTAAGACATCATATTTCTACATATATTTGTATTGCTACTCTACGTCTAGATCATTTCTGCAATCTGTCCCAGAGTCTGTATTTCTATATTTTCTAGTTGTTGTTGTCGTCATATTTTCGCAGTATTTCTGCAGCATTTGTATATTTCAATTGTACATAATTAACTGCTTTATTTTTATTATTATTGCACATCTGTACTAATAATTGTGTTTGAAAGAGGTTTCGAAATGGCAGGGTGGATAGTTTTAAGGTTTGTCAAGGGTTGACATCATACCAGTTCCCTCTGTATAAGTGAGACATTCCTTTCCATGAAATCCCAAAAAATGTGACCGGTTTGCACTCATTGAAGCCAGGATTCCTCTTCATCAGGCTCATCAGGCTGTTAGGTTCATCAGGCTGTTAGGTTCATCAGGCTGTTAGTTCCATTATTCTTATCCTTGCCTCTTCCATTCAGTCTGATGAATCTTACTTTAAACCAGGCTCTAGAGTTTAACAACCATCAGTGTTTATCATATAACTCTCCCTCTCTCAATTTCTGTCTGTTCCATTCATTGTTCAACGGTACAATTAAGCCATCTGGCCAATCATCCATTTTGAATGTGTCCTTCTTAGACTTAGTTAGTGTATATTCATTTCAGTTCGCCTCTGAAGAGGATAAAAATGTCAGGCTCTCAAATTGTTCTACATCTAAAGTTTCTAAACCTACACAGGCTTTTCTTCAGTGGATTTATTTATATGTTTGTTTAACAGTTTCATCTCTTTGATTTATCATAACAAAATCAGGGAGTTACAAGAAGTATTAAAATATCAAGAGCGAAGCTGAAGTGAGAGGTTAAAAACCCTTTTGTCGTGTCGGTAACTCGGTATGGAAAAATTCTGACAGTTATCTTCCAATAGTCTTACAAACTTCTTAGGCCACCAATCTGAACTCTAACTGAATCAAATTTCTGCAGGGACAAGAAGAAACGATCACATCACATGGTTTGATTTGCTTTGTCGTATTTTCTTGGTCTCCATGTAGGCATTGTTAGCCCTGGGATGGTTCGTTGCTACTGCCATAGCGTTGCTGACCCTGTTTGGTCTCTACGGCAACAGCGACAGTCATCCGCTCGGGAAAGCTGGCAACGTAGTGTACGAGATGTTTAGTCGTTTTGCATGGGGAGTGTTCCTCGCCTGGGTCGTGGTGGCCTGTAAATTTGGCAAAGCAGGTAAATATGGCAGAAGAAAAACAAGGTTCCTTCTTTTTTTTCTCTGGTCTTCATCTATTTTCTTGCAATTATTTTGTTTCTCGGATGTTATAGTTGGAAGATGCATTCTCCTACTGGTAGAATCAAGACTGAACATGCACTCCCTTTGTGATTAGTTGCTTTTGTCGCATAGCCGTGTGTTTTATCCCCACCGGTACAAAGCGACCCTCGGGTCACGTTCAACCGGGTCAAATGGGGGTGGAGCTGTCATTAACAGAACTATGAATATGACTTGACTCCACTAATGTCTCTTGTGTCTCTAATTGATCAACAACTACAAACAAGCTAAAAACAAGTGTTCCTCCAGTGTTTAAATGATTCAATACAAATTATCACCATGTGATTCACTACTTGACTTATTTAGTTGATCCATTACTTGATTCACTACTTGACTGATTAGTGGTTACATTACTTGATTCACTACTTGACTGATTAGTGGTTACATTACTTGATTCACTACTTGACTGATTAGTGGTTACATTACTTGATTCACTACTTGACTGATTAGTGGTTACATTACTTGATTCACTACTTGACTGATTAGTGGTTACATTACTTGATTCACTACTTGACTGATTAGTGGTTACATTACTTGATTCACTACTTGACTGATTAGTGGTTACATTACTTGATTCACTACTTGACTTATTTAGTTGATCCATTACTTGATTCACTACTTGACTGATTAGTGGTTACATTACTTGATTCACTACTTGACTGATTAGTGGTTACATTACTTGATTCACTACTTGACTGATTAGTGGTTACATTACTTGATTCACTACTTGACTGATTAGTGGTTACATTACTTGATTCACTTCTTGACTTATTTAGTTGATCCATTACTTGATTCACTACTTGACTGATTAGTGGTTACATTACTTGATTCACTACTTGACTGATTAGTGGTTACATTACTTGATTCACTACTTGACTGATTAGTGGTTACATTACTTGATTCACTACTTGACTGATTGTGGTTACATTACTTGATTCACTACTTGACTGATTAGTGGTTACATTACTTGATTCACAACTTGACTGATTAGTGGTTACATTACTTGATTCACTACTTGACTGATTAGTGGTTACATTACTCGATTCACTACTTGATTGATTAGTGGTTACATTACTCGATTCACTACTTGACTGATTAGTGGTTACATTACTTGATTCACTACTTGACTGATTAGTGGTTACATTACTTGATTCACTACTTGACTGATTAGTGGTTACATTACTTGATTCACTGATTGAGCTGATTCATTACTTGATTCACTACTTGACTTGTTGAGTTGATTCATTACTTTACTGATTGAGCTGATCCATTACTTGATTCACTACTTGACTTGTTGAGTTGGTTCATTACTTGATTGACTTCTTGACTTATTGAGCTGATTCATTACTTGATTCACTACTTGACTAAGTTAGTTGATTCACTACTTGACTGATTAGTGGTTACATTACTTGATTCACTACTTGATTCACTACTTGACTTGTTGAGTTGATTCACTACTTTACTGATTGAGTTGATTCACTACTTGATTCACTACTTGATTCACTACTTGACTTGTTGAGTTGATTCATTACTTTACTGTTTGAGCTGATTCATTATTTGATTCACTACTTGACTGATTAGTTGATCCATTACTTGATTCACTACTTGACTAATTGAGTTGGTTCATTACTTGATTGACTTCTTGACTTATTGAGCTGATTCACTACTTGATTCAATACTTGACTAAGTTAGTTGATTCACTACTTGATTCATTAGTTCAGTACTTGATCCCCTACTTGATTTATTAGTTGATTCATACTTGATTTAGGAATTGAGTCATTAGTTCAGAACTTGATTCTTTACTTGGTTTACAACTTGATTTATTAGATGATTCCTTACTTGATTCACTACAGGATTTATATGTTGCTTCATTACTTGATTCAGTACTTGATATATTTGTTAATTCGTTACTTGATTTAAGACTTGATTCCTTAGTTCATTACTTGATTCAGTACACGATTCAGTAGTTCTGTACTTGATTCCACACTTGATTTATTTTATTTATTAAAAGGTGCAAGTGGGAGGTGGGAGGGGGGGGAGGGGGGTGATAACAGAATCTGCTATCTCATCAGGCATGTGTTCCTCCTCTCATCATAAAGGTAAACATCTTGTCATAGTAATAAGTTTCCATCTTTCTTAGGTTGGGTCAACAACTTTTTGAGCTGGAACCTCTGGACTCCTCTGAGTCGCCTGACCTACACAGCTTACCTATTGCATCCAATCGTCATAACGACATTCATCGGTAATTTCGGTCTCCCGTACTACTGTTCCCAAGTACTTCAGGTTGGTTCATTTCTTTTGCTTTCCAAGCATTACTGATCACTTAATATAAAGTGTCCAGTTTTCTACTTCAAGAATGGATACATCAGAATGTTTGACATACCACATTCCTTGATAGTTGGATACCCCAGAATGTGTGAACACCACATCCATGGTATAGTGTTGTACTTTGCATACTCCTCAGGTAAAACTTGGAACGGAACATAACATGTTGTCAGTAGAGAGTGGAAAGACAAACAGAAACCAAGGGCAAAAACAAACGATATTCAGTCCGATTTATATGAGAGTATGCGACAATCGTCAGTTGTTGTTGGGGCTACAAAAAGTGCATCAAAAAGAAGGTCAATGGTCATGTACCTAAAAAGTTGTTTGCATGTGAAAACAGTTTTCTAACAGATTTACAACAAATTTGGACAAAAGTCGGTAACGACCGTCACTTCACATGGCATTTCAAGTCGTGCCACATCCCCAAATTGTGAGAATCTTTGGAATTTTCTTGTCGGCAGAGACTAGCCACGACTTTGGACAACGTTTAGGGATATTAAACGTCCGTTATTGAGTGGAAAACTTAAATTTAATCACCCCTACACATCCTGTTTCTCACAGGCAGTTCTTGCACCCAATCTGTTACAGTGGACTCTTCTCCCTGATAGTTAAAAGTTTACAAAAATATCATCTTGGATTTCGTCCTGTTTATGGAACATAAAATTGTTTCTTCATTTGCATTTCCCAAACAAGGAGTCAAAGGTCATCTGTGTATGTATCACTTTTCACAGGAGATTCACATTTAAAGGAAGTTAATGTAATAAGAGATATCCTAAATCTTACAATTTTTGCATTCCATTTTTAGTCACAAATTACACAAACGAACATTGATAATGCGATAAAGAAAGACAAACCTTTTTGGTCCGAAATGATATGATTATAAATTGATAATGATTATGATTAAGATTATAAATCTTGGTTCCGTCAAACTACAGGTCTTCTACTTCTTCGGTGCAGTCCTGTTGTCCTTCGGGTGTGCTGCGATTCTGTCGCTAGCGATGGAGTTTCCTCTGGTCAATATGGAGAAGCACTTTATGCCAAGAATGTGACCTGCTGGTCAGTGGTAATGTTAACTGTGATAAGTTTTGGCACGCACACAAAAGTGTCAGGATATTATTGAAATATCCAAAGCTAAACAGCAAGGTATTATGAATAAAGCTTTAGTTTTGATATTAAAAGCAAAGACATATTATGCACACAATTTTGCACAACCTTTTTTTTATTTTATTTTTATTTTTTAACTGAATGAGTCAACAATACATTTATTATTTGCTGTAAAGGAAAGAAACGGATATTAAGAAAGAAGGGAAAGGGTTAGAGAGGAAACACACATGCCAGGTTAATAGGATATTCTTGTCAAAATTATGGTGATATAATGAACCAATTAAATACAATCAAATTGTTACATCAAATATAGTAGAAAATAATAACCACATAATTTATATATAAATGATAAATAATCTGTATCAACTTGTGAAATCTCAAACTGAAATGTTTGGCATTAACAAGGAAGAGAATTCTCTGTTTTCCAACAATTAGATTAGGTTAATTACTGACAGAGAAAGTTTAAAAAAAAATGTATTTACAGATATTTTTTGATTACATTTGATCAGAATGAAAGTACAAGATGTCTTTCACATTTATTATATCATCTTTAATCCTTTTTATGTTTAATTTTGTAAAAAAAGTGGAAAGTTCTTTAACCTTTCTGATAGATACGTGAAAAATTTTGGCGTCTATTTGTCCAATATGTAACCTTTGGACTCAGTTCTAAATAAACGATTTACATGAAGGGTAATCCCTTTAAAACTTGCGGATTATATAAAGGGTAATCCTTTTGAAACTTGCAGATTATATAATGGATAATCCCTGTCGACTTCTTAATAGTGGAGTATATGAAGGATAATTTCATTGAACTGTATTCTAAATAGTTGATTATATAATGTATAATCTGCATGCTTCGATTTGTGTTTGATTTGATTTACAAATATCACAAAACAATACTATTAGTACAAAGGTTTGAACAATTGTAAGTTACTAGCTAATGATTTTGCTCTCATTATAGCTTGAGATAATATCAAGTATTTTAACATAATTTTGGTTCACATTGGCTAAAGGTTGTGGAATTCTATGGTGTTCAAAAAATAACCATAAGATTTAATTGTGTATTCATGAATGTATTGTTACAGAATGTAGCATAACTGGAAACCCCCCAAACTGGTCACATGTTACCAGTGACAGCAAATTCCCCTCAGCAGCTGCTTCAGTATATTAGTGCATTTTATTAACGATCAAAGTTTCATGGGTTGCACTAGTGCAGGGTTCCTCAACCCACAAGCTTGTAGGGTATCGGTTATGAAGGCCCAGTAGGCCTAACACTTGAACACATTAATTACGGGTTGCACTACTGCAGGGTCCTCAACCCACAAGCTTGTGTGATATCGGTTATCAAGGCCCAGCAGGCCTAACACTTGAACACATTAATCACGGATTGCACTACTGCAGGGTCCTCAACCCACAAGCTTGTGTGATATCGGTTATCAAGGCCCAGTAGGCCTAACACTTGAACACATTACTGGTATACCCTGCACATTGCTCCATCAACAGTGAGATCTTTATTTCTCTGGCCCTTTGAAAGTTGAGAACCTCGGCACTAGCTGCACATCACCATGTGGTAGTGTGCACAGCCTTCAACTATTGTCAAATTACCTTTGGTCACATTGAAATTTACTCCTCTGCAGAAGTATTATCTGACACCAATCATGTGAAGACCTGTTTGTAGGTTGTAGACATAAGGACATAACCCCCCCCCCCCCTGTTTTTCAAGTATATTCAATTACATCTGGACATGTCTTAGGTACAAATAGTTTGGTTTTAATGGTAAGTTAAGATCTTACTGATCACCCCACCAGGAAACTAGCAGTTTGAAGGGTTAACTTTTACAAAGTCATCCATCCTCTATAATATGTTTATTATTTCAAGTTTTAATTTTAAAACACAAAAGTTCCAATATTAGCACGTGTATTAGGGTAAACACTTTTCAGAACTTGTCATTAGTATTCATACGTTCTCCAGCCTTTGAATTACGAGGGCTAGTTATCGCTCAAAATCGTATTAGCACATCTGAAGTAAAAATTTATCTTGCCAAGGGAAAGGTTTAAATTTTTTTATTTGCTACTTCTAGGATAAAGTTTGAATAATTTTATATATATATTTTTTTTTAAATATTGTATGTTTCGATTATTGAGGGTGTGTGGGGGAGGGGGGGGGGAGCAGAGGTGGTAGGTGGGGACAATGCTTCTTATACATTGCATCATTCCCTTTTGAGTGGGTTTTAAGCCAAGACGTTTAATCAAACTTGTACATGAATGTTTTTGCACAAAATCTCAGGTCAAATTTATGCATGTTATGGAATCATAATTCTGTAGTTTTCACCAGGGATGTTGTAAAATGTCAAAATGATATAACATATGATTAGTCTGTTTTGTGGCACCCATCATAGGGCTTTCTTCCATTATCAAGCAGTTAAGCCGACTGACTCTCTGGGGGAGGGAAGGGAGGGGTTAGGGGAAGGGACTCTCTGGTTGCTTTGTTATTGAAGTGAAGCAATAGAGGAGTGCACCATTTGTACATGTTTGATTAATAATCATTACAATCTCCTGTAAATGAGCCATTCTTCAGATTATTAAAGTCATCTGAAATTTTGTCCAGTTATCTGTACATGTTTATATTACAGCTGTTCTTTATTGAAATTTCCCTCGGAAAGGTTCCACAGTAAATTAAGTTATTTGAATTGTAATTTTACATTTGAGGAATATATATGAATATTTTGTTACATTTCAAATTGTTAATAAAGCGGCTTCTGATCTTAAAGTTTTATTTGTTTTGTTTTGTTTATAAACCCACAATTACTATGTGGTGAAGGCAAACTTATTTTAACAACTTAATATGGATCTCGGCCCAGCGGAGGGGCAACTCGATCAAGTTCCAGTGGAGCGTACTGTACCTCGATCTAGCCTAGCGGGAGGGGGGGGTACCTCGATCCAAGCCTACTGGTAGAGTATACGTTGATCTAACCCTTGTGAAGGGATGGGGAGTCATCAATCATTTATGCACCTTCATATTATAATCATATTTTTCAGAAAATGGGCAAATTTCAAGTTCATTGGAAAAAGACAATGTTTAGTTTTTCTCTTGAAGATGGCAAATCACGAATGCAAGTTGGGTTTGAGAGTAGTTACATAGACGTTACACTGATGGAGAGACCAGCTTCTTACTAGATTTATCAACTTTATTGGCCTCGCTTACATGAATAATTATGATCGGTTATAGACAAGGAGAGACTAGCATAGAATGCATAATCATCATGATATGTGCTCTATTAGAAAAGTCACCCAAGCAAGAGCCTGGGTACAAGCAAAAAACCAAACGTCTTTGAGGTTAACTGATCCACACTCCACCGCAAAACACCCTGCAATCTATACTTGACCCGATCTGTATAGCAGCAGTGATTCCCCCCCCATGCACCCCCCCAATAAATGGATTCATCATGGTCGAGGGATGTCGAGATCCGTGGGTCGGAGTCACACAGGGATGATAATGTCAACATGTCCACTGTTTGGAAGAAACTCACTTGTTGTTCAACCATTCTCAGTTGCTATCTAACTGTGAAAATTCTCTTTAATTGTTACTCAATCAAGGAAGTCCTGGCTTCCACTCAACAGAATGAAATGGCGATCCAAGCAATATTTTCGTCTGACCAAAGATCAATTTGCACAAGCCCTGTCAATGGTTGAAGAAGATTTAGTAAAACATTGCAGAAGCCATGGGCGGCGATCCGTACTTCCGAGTGGGGGGGGGGGTATATAAGGCTCTGGTTGACTATCTAAGCGTAGCGCCACCATGAGTTGGCGCGAAGCGTACAAGAAAATTGTGGGATTTACAGACCCTCTAGATGGCCGGAAACGGGACTTCCCGAGGTTTCCAAGCGTCATATACCCAACTTTAAAATAGGGATATCATGTCCGAAATATCTCATAATCAGGATCCAAAATACATTTTTTTTTTAAATTTCGGGTGTTATTTTGAGAAAATTGCCCCTGTCAATCTTGTTTCAGGCGCTACGTTAGAATGTTCGAGAGCTCTTTTATATTATTCGATGAAGAAAATGGCCTCATGCAGGCTATTATAGGCCTACACACATGCAATACACAATTACACATAGTTACATTCCTATAGGTACCGATTGGTAGGGCATCCAGGTGAAACGTGTATTAAGCATTACATTCGTCCAAAAACGACTCGGCGTGTTTGACAATTAGACACAAATTCTTTGGCAATGTCCAGTGGGTTTATTTCCATGAAAAATGAAATGAAGCTAAAAAAGAGCCGTACATTCACGATGATGCATAAATGTAGGCATGAAGATATTCTTATCCCTGGCATTTGGTGGGGGGGGATATGGTGTATTACATCCCCTCCACCCATTTTCATGGGGGGATATATCCCCCATCCCCCCCCCCCCCAGGATCGCCGCCCATGGCAGAAGCAGGGAAGTTATGTGCCTTCGACAAAGACTTGCAATTTGTATAAGGTATGTACACAAAGATGAGACTGTTATAACAAAAATATGAAACTAAAGAATGTAATTCGTCGTTCTTTCACGCATGTTTCAAGAGACACAATTTGAGCGAATAAACAGATGGTTAGGCTAGATTTTCCCATTGACTTAGTGTGGTGTTAGGTTTTGTACACGTACATAGGCCTACCAGTATTAGATTTGCCCACGCTTTCCTTCTTACGATATCATGTTTACAAAGTTTTCCTAATTTGATTCCCTGTAACCCCTAATGACCTTTGACCGCCACCAGAAACAATAGGCTTATTGTAATCAATGTGGTACTTATACATAACAAATTTGGAATTGAATTGGTTTCATGCATCCTATAATTCATTTATTAATGCTGTAGAAAGGGTCGCTGTAAGTTGCGATGGCAATGGCATAATGGGGACTTGAATCAGATCTGGATTTTCTAAATTGAAAAAAAGTTGAGAAATCTGCATTTTTAAGCACGATCTGAATTGGGGACACAACCTCTTCATTCTCTCTGCACAACTCTGAAAAAACAACTCGATCACCATCTTTTGCTGGTGGCTCCTGCATATCCTTCTCCATATCCTCCCAATGTCGCTTATGTTGTTGAATGAGGTCTTTCAGCGCATTTTCTAACCCGCTATGTGTTCTTCGCAATCTTATACAAAGAGATACAACCCCAACCCATATTACTGATCTGAACCAAGGATCTGAAAGAATGGCAGTAGAAGGCCTAAGAGACATTCTTTGGATTGGAAACAGAGCTGGGGTAGAGGCATCCAAAGCAGGGAAATATTTAAGGAGTATTTCTGCAATGTAGCTCCAGTTGAATGGCAAGAATCCCATGTGACTCGAGGTATTTTTCATGGCATGAAATGTCAAACTGAAAACATGCCCCAGCAGAATATTCTTACCTTCCAATTGAAGTCGAACCACCATACACTTCACCATCAAGAGATATCTCACCCCCAGATGGAACGTTGCTCTCAGTACTGTAGTAGAAAGAGATTAAGATGTTGCAAATGTGTTGTACAACATATTGCTTTATCTGTACAAGTCCTTTTCAATAACAGAGGGTGGTTGTTCTGGTTAACACAAACTGAACCCTGTAAAAATCTGATCATATCCCCCATTGAATTAGACTGCAGTAATTACCGACATTTTAAAGCCAAATATATTTTTCCTTCAGCAAGCAAGCACAAAATGTAATTTTGTCAGCATGTCAAATAGATCAGTGCCAATTAATATATAGCCAGGATATGGACTTTTGATGAGGATTGTTTAATTATCTCAGAAAGTTGACTGATTTTAAATTATTACTTATTTTCTTCAATAAACTGGTCAAGAAAAGACATCTCAAAATATTTCAATTTCTGTGCCCTTTCGGCAGCCTGTCCACTTTTCTTTGTTTTTACTTCTCTGCGTTTCTTCATGTAAGTGTCCCGTTGGTTTCGCCACCTTTCCTTCCACTCAAATGCTGAAAGCTCATAAGAGGTTTTATCAAAGTTTCTCCAGTGTGTTTGCTAATTGATAAAGACGAAAATAAATGAACAAGGACTGTATTTTTCCACATTTGCTTTTTCAATCGCTAAAACTTAACACTACACAAATATCTGATGACTATAAAGCAACTGTACTTGAACAAAATGACCAGTCTGTACTACATATGCCCGTAGTATACAGCATGTCCCTATGTTCGTGTGTTGCCTAATTTCATGCACCCCAATGTTTGTCCTGCTTGCTTGCACCTAGGGAGGAAGGTCTATACCATAACTACATTAACCGGTAGTGTTTGTCTGAGAAAATGATGACTCCTAATGTAACTATGTTTTAGAACTCCAAAATGTTTTTTTTTTATGCCACTAAGCATGTGGGACCTGGGCCTAAGCTTTGTTTTAAAGTCGGCTAAACCAGCACAGAAAATAAAGATCATGCAATTATTTTAAATTGTTGTGGGTTTTTGGAGAAAGCAAAGTACCATGCATGAAATTAGGCACCATAGGCGTTTTTAACAGTAATGTGAACTGCAATGATTAAATAACTAGCTCCTTCAATCACAAGGAATCGTTATTTTGTACAAAATTTGAGGGAAAGGACTCCAAACATAGGCTTAGGCATTTGGCATTGTTGCAATTATTGTTCAAATTTTGTCATTTCCATTATCACAGAAGTATAATCAGTATTGCGAAGTTCGCCATACTGCGAAGTTCGGGCACCCTAAGAAATACACGATTTTCACCATGAAAACCTACAGGAAGAGCCAAATTTCACCAAAAAGTACGAAGCTACAGTTATTTTCTCTCCAAAATGACCCGTGTGCAAGAAATTACTTACATATTTGTCAATAAAATGACGAAGATCTATGAAGTCTGTTATAATTACTGAAAGAGCAACAGCGCCACCAATTTTTACCAGCGCCACACTGTAGGTTGCGTGGCCGAAATTCGCAATACTCTAGCAAGAAATACCAGTTCCACAATCACGAAGAATCTTCTTGGAAAACAACGTGAAAACAGTTTGCAGGAAAGAAAGTTTGGCCGTGTATCGTACTATAACAAAATTCTCCCACCATATGAAGTATATTTTCAAATGATTTATACCAGAAGATTTAGTTTTGGGGTGTTTTATGTCTTAAGTGGGCGAACTTCGAAGTCACCATCCTACTTAATTCGATTTCTGAGTTCATCATTATTTGGCCTATATTTAATCCTCCCCATGCAACATAGACCAGGTCTAGGCCCCTACGTCTAACTACCTAAAGGTGAGTTCATAGTCATATTCATCATAATCAAAGTTTCTCAATCGGTGATGCTTGGTCTAGTACTTCTACAACTACTAAGCCTAGCCTAGTAGTAGCAGTACATACCATGTCTAACTGCCGATCTATAAAACCGTCCCTTCTTACAAAAATGGTCTTATGTTTGCCATCATACACAATTCAGTGTTAACGACAAAGCTTGGTCAATAATGATATTGAATATGCCCTAACCCGAAGGTATGACTATGACTAAGTGTGAGCAACACGAAGTAGGCCTAGGCTTCTAACGTTAGACCTAGCCTAGGCATCACTACCATGGATTACGCTAGGTTAGGCCTCAGACCGACTCACCGTCAATTACTTCTCTGTTCATCACGTTGGCAATGCTCTGCCAAACGTTAAAGCATAGCTGGGCATCCCTATGCTCAGGAAGTCTAGCATCGTAGTGACACGGATGCTTCCTAACTAGCTCGATGAGCGTTTCATTCTCTAAGATACTTAAATCGTGTTTTCCTCGCGGCATTTTTCTTTGTTTGGCAAGTCACAAGTGGTCGTGGTGTCGAAATAGTATTGCCTGTTTACATGATGACGTCATATCAACTGTTCATCGTATGCGGCTAGCATCCGGATGGCCGTACCAATCGCTACATGAAGCGATCAAAGTTACCGCATGCGTATCTGCATTCGAAAACGCATCCGCATCCGTGCAGATGGAATCACAACCGTTGAAATTCAATGAGAGCGTATTTTGCCGCTTCCGTATCCGTATCCGTATCCGTGCTTATGGAATCCTACCTTTAGCGTACCAATCGCTACATGAAGCGATCAAAGTTATCGCATGCGTATCTGCATTCAAAAACGCATCCGCATCCGTGCAGATGGAATCACATCCGTTGAAATTCAATGAGAGCGTTTGTTGCCGCTTAATCGAGAGAAAAAACAGTAACCTAGGTAACTCGGAAATAGTTATGGATCTGACCATGATGTTTGGGACCATTTGTACCCATAGGCCTATATAATATAAATTCATACCATATATGGAGGCCGATAAACAATGGAATATTAAAAATCATGTTCGACTCAAGCGCTGTGGATCATCACCATGACGATAAACACTACAATATTTATTGTGCCAAAATACACAATAGTTTGGCTGGTCTACACTTTAACATAACAACGCAATGTTTACAGATGCACCAATGTGTAATTATAATGTGCTATAATATTATGTCGCCATGTTAATACGGTCTATAAATGAAAACCATGAATAAGTGAAATCTCAATACAGTTAATATGGAGCTGTGAAAATATCATATTAAATGACTGGAATAAAGTTACACTTTCTTGCTGTGGTAATTGCGTATGTGTATATGTCATAGAAATTGTCTATGGTATAAATACATTCATAATACGAGGCAACCAGTACCGTAAACGTTATACAAATTTTAACAATACGTAACTGTGAAATGTTCCGTACATATCGGTAGCCAATTGTTTGGGTTTGCTATGGCCCCTATCACGATGCTACGCATACATGAGGTGACCCTATTTTCTCCAAGAAATCCGGGCACATGATATTTGGTGTTTGACCCCACCTGTCTGCCTTCCCATGTTAGCATCAAGAGTTAGTACGTAGCCTACCTTAATACACTGTGCACGTACACACCTGAAGGGATGTTGGTGGTATTTTGAGGAGCTGTGAGAGTATAATGGTGTATCTTTCTTTCAAGGATGATGGTCAAATATTCAAAGTATAGAACCAGCCCATCCGAAGACAAATACTTCGACCAAGGTCAAAATCCAATGCCGTCCACAACTCTCGAAGGTATCTGGACATGTATTATTTCCCACCTAGTGCAATATGATGGTTTTCATGTGAATTGCTTGCCCGCACAGTGGACGTGTATTACTCCTGCACCGGTTATAGCTGCATCCGTAAATATCACCTAGAGCAGGGTTTCTCTAACTTTATCCCCCACGAACCCCCTGTTGATGTCAGAGTTGTCCACGAACCCCCAACTTTTCGAGACACGATCTTTATTTTACTATAATACGCATAACATTGCTTTCTAAAAGATCAATTGCATAGTGTAATAATATAGTATTATGAAAAATGCACGGTACGGCAACATATGCGTATGGAACGCGGACAGAGTTTGTCGATAGGTAGGCTACGACTTTTGTACATTACTAAATTGTATGATATACCGTATCAGATTTTTAGTTGAACAAAAAGTACTCTAGTTTTGACTTGCAGAAACGTCTCACGAACCCCCTGGGATGGACTCACGCACCCCCTGGGGGTTCATACGTCCCAGTTATAGGGAACCCCTGACCTGTAGCATGGTACATATCCACACCCGCTACGAAGGTTAGTGAATAACAGGCTATAAAACTATTCAAATGGTCTGGTTTGTGGTGCCTTGATCTGTGTGCCAGGCATGAATCAACTTTACTCTTGTAAAGATGCATATAAAAAATCACAGCTGTGATTCAAGAAAAGGCAGTAAGTCTAAAATATTACCATGGCAGCAACAAATGCACCATTCACCTCTAAAGTAAGTAAACAGTACTTGAATTCCTCTAAGTTTGAACATTCTGTGAACTGCCCTAGCCAATTCCAGTTATAGCAACTAAAAATCCAAGTGGGCCC
Organism: Apostichopus japonicus; assembly: GCF_037975245.1. NCBI lineage: Eukaryota > Metazoa > Echinodermata > Holothuroidea > Aspidochirotida > Stichopodidae > Apostichopus > Apostichopus japonicus. Next base: position 23,544,570 of record NC_092563.1, on the reverse strand, counting down.
TGGTTTGCCAAATGCATCAAGTGCTGAAAAAAAAGGATTATTAATAAAATTAATTACTAAATTGAAAATGCAAACGTGGTACCAACTTGAAGGCAGATAATTAATTCATATATGCAATAACAATTGTTTGAAAGCAGATTAATTATTCATGCAAATATAGTATCATCCAAATGAAGGCAGGTTATTCATGCAATTGAATGCAAGCAATTAAGTTTAATGTAATAACATGAAAACAAAATGAATTGAAGGCATTTTCAAGAAATTAACATAAACTATAAGTGCTGATTTGAAAGCTGTTAGTTAATTCACATAGAGCTCGGCATGAAAGACAGGTAATTTATGCAAATACACTATACCAAAATGAAGACATTTTATAATTCATGAAAATGCAATCCAAAATTGAAGGCCAGTACTTTATTGCACAAAGATCATAATTGAAGTGAAGGACCTTGCCAATTTATGTAGATAGAGCATAGTATCTATTTTAAACTGATTTCATCAAAGTTTAACTCTAACCACATACAAATATCACACCTTGGACAAAATCTCCAGTAGCATTTGCAAGTAAAAGATTGGTAATCATTTTTACAAGCTACTGAAACATTTTCTGGTCTCGGTCTCGTTAATGGTCCTCTCTGGGCTTCATAGAGAATTAAGGCTGTAAGAATCCTCGATAAACTTAGAAGAACCCTCCACAGGGACACTATACTCATTATTAGAGTTTTAAGTCCGGCCACTTTTTTTCAGCAGTTCCTTTTTTATAGAGTACTAGATGTTAATGCTGAAAAGATGGAAGAATCTAAATTAAATATTTTAACATGCAAATTTAGTTTGCAAATATTTACGATTGTTTAACTTAACTTAGGTGGATGCAAGATGAGTTTACTAAGAGAACACCTGATTAAGGGAAGGTTACTAAGCTTATGGAGATAAAATTTGAAGAGAGACGGAAGGATTGAAAAATATAATGGTCATCCTATACATATGAAGGAAATGTACCGATTCCTGTTCACTGTAACTCAGGTGTGAAGAATATTTAATTCCAAATGTTACAATTCTCTCTAGCTGAGCCGGGTGTAGCTGTTAAAGTTGAAATTAGTAAGAGTAAATCATATCATTTGAAAATACGCCGTTCAGTAAGGCTGCCATGGGCTTTGAGATCACGTGTGGGCAGGTCATTAGGTTGGAAAGTGAGCCTGTGTATAACATTACTATTTCGTCTATACTGTAGCAAAGGAAAAGCGCATGGATAATTTGCTTCATTAAGATGCATGCAACGAGGTAAATGAATCTGGAGAAACTATCACACAGTAAATAAGCGCGTACGCGCGTACCATGTATGGAGGGTCATGTGATGTGTTCCAGGGTGGTACTAATATACTACTCTCCCTATTACGAATGATGATTTCACCCAACTAGTACGTAAATGAGTTTGCGCGCTTAGAGCAGCAGACGACACCCGTTACCTAGCAATAACCGTGCCTGTAGCCTAACGTGATAGCTATATTCCCGTCGAACAGCATTAGGCTCTGTTCCATGGAGAATTCCGTGGTTGCACTGAACTAAACATTTCCCCACATTTCCCATTTCTACACTCACTTATAGCGTGTAGTAATAACGTTAGGCCATATGAGACAAAGCTTGCCCCTAGAGCTGTATTAATAAGTAAGATTATGTAGAAAGCCTGCCTTCATTCAAGAGAATAAGGTTGAGCGTTAGCATATTAGCACTATTTCGTAGGCCTGAAGTACCAGTACCTTCTTATGCCGTTAGTTCTCATGTCCGAACCGACCAATCTTTCACGAAGTCACTAACACTGTTCTCGAACTGCTACAGAGAAATATCAGTGTAGTACCACCCTGGAACACATCACATGACCCTCCATACATGGTACGCGCGCACGCAATTGACATGAATCCTCCAGATTCATTTACCTCGTTGGATGCATGGGGTTGACGGTGAATCAGATCTACCGTACTTGCCTCGTGCAATAGAAATCTAAATGGTAGTAGTATTATAAGGGCACATGTTAGTTAATGGAGAGTAATAAATAATGTATTCAATGTACCAATTAGCTATTCAAGGTTATTCTTTACTATTGCACAGGCAAAGACAACTGATTAGTTTAATTATTTCTTTTTATTCAGTGAAATGTGTGGGTATCACCCTTAAAGTCTCAATATCGTGTTTGCTGATGAATTTCGAGAAAAAAAACTTACAAAGTAGATTCAATGTTCTTATTCTAAATACAGTCTGACTTGGTGGGTTTAATGGAGAAAAGCTGTCGCAATCGAAAGAAAGAAATTAAAGTCAATAAATATAATGAATATTCATATGAAAAATGCATAGAACGGTGTCATTTTCACTGAACGTTTAGTGCAGTAAGCTGGAAAGTTCGAAGTTTAAATTTGGCAAACACGTATACTGAGACTTTAAAAAATGTATTTCCATTGAACATATTTACAATGAGTTCACAAGAACAACAAGGATTGTAGCAGTTGACACTATCTAATGCAACATCAAGTCATTCCGAGAGGGAATTCTCAACCTTCCAATGAAAAACCAAGATGCTTCTAACTTCAACTAGAAAAGTTCTCTAGTGTAGCGCCGCGTGTGGCTGCTTGTCAATTCTTGCTCTCATATTTTATCGTTTTTATTACGTATACTCGGTTATTTAAGGATTTTGTTATCGGTACTATGTTGTTCAGCCACATTTCGTATGTATTGGTTTACTGTTCACCCATATTTTGGTGTCATTTGTGGAATTTGGACACATATAATTTTTCAACTCTGGGAGTTATTCCCTACGGCAGTGATAAAAGCTTAGGCCAGTTATTCTATAGCGAGCCTACACACGAGCCTACACACAGGCCTTCACGACACTTCAAGAACAGAACTAAGTTCTATTGTTCTGGTGCAATTGTGCATGGAGATCTCGTTATTGGAGATTCCTACTCAATGACAATATTACGCTATTCTGCGGAGCGGCTTCTCGAACTGAATGGAGGCCAATTACCGAGATTATCTAACACACTTTTTCAACTCCTTCGAGACAATAGCATTCTTAACGACTCAGTGCGGACCAAACGTGGGTGCAGATCTGGGAAGCCAAGAATTAGACAATTTGATCGACGCGATGGGGTTGATTATGGTAATTTGCAAATAGTGAAACGGGTACCGAATCCACCTAGGTCTCTTAGACATTTGTCAAGCTTGAATTTTTGTACAGTGAACACTCGCTCCATAAGGAACAAAACCGGTGATTTTTCAGACTACATTGTATCCAATGCTGTTGATCTGTGTGCTGTCACGGAAACTTGGTTGAAAAAGGACGATGATGCAATCCGATGTGAGTGTGCACCTAATGGTTATAAGCTATATGACCACCCTAGAGAGGACAGGGCTGGTGGAGGAACTGGTTTACTGTGCAAAGAACCACTGGAAGCAAAGAAAATCATTGCAAACCAGGGCCAATCATTTGAGTCTTCTGAATGGAGAGTCACAGGACCGGATATTACGGTCAGGATCATTGTCGTTTATCGCCCTCCTTACTCGGCAGAACATTCGACCTCAGTTAACTGTTTTATGGAGGAATTTGCAGATTACTTGGAGTCTGTTATTGCATATAAGGAACCAGTTGTAATCACTGGGGATTTCAATATCCATGTTGATGATGTTTCGGACATGCATGCACGGAAGTTCAATGACCTTATTTCAAGCTTTGGTCTTGAACAACATGTCAAAGACCACACGCATTCCGCGGGTCACGTACTCGACTTACTGATCACGAGGGAATGCGACAATTTAGTTTTATCGACACCGGATGTCGCTCATATGGCAAGCCGTTTTAACATTTACCTCGCAATTAGACTTAAGTCGAATACATTTCACTTAAGTGGAATACATTCTAATTAAGTGAAATGGAATTCCACTTAAGTGAAATGTATTCCACTTAAGTGGAATTCAATTTCACTTAAGTGGAATTCAATTTCACTTAAGTAGAAATGGACATTTCTATTTCACTTAAGTGGAAATGCATTCCACTTAAGTGAAATTGTATTTCACTTAAGTGGAATACATTTCCACTTAAGTGGAATTGTTTTCCACTTAAGCTAAATAGCCCATCTATTTCACTTAAGTGGAATACAATTCCACTTAAGTGGAATCCATTTCTACTTAAGTGAAATACAATTCCACTTAAGTGGAATGCATTTCCACTTAAGTGGAATTGTATTCCACTTAAGTAGAATACAATTTCACTTAAGTGGAATAACATCTTTTGGGCGTCAATTTCACTTAAGTGGAATTCTATTCTGCTTAAGTAAAATACAATTCCACTTAAGTGGAAATGTTGATATGTGGCTTACATATAAAAACAATTTAGGGTAATGTTCGTCGTAACGCATTCAATTGCTCATCACATATGATGATTTAGTCGATCCTCGTTGCACGTGTACATCATGGCTACGGCTAATCATTCACATCTAACATTGCTGGAATGCGATCAAATAATTGTTGTTGTTAGAGACACAATTCGAAGTGTTGTTTCCTCACTTGCACAGGGGAACAATCAGTATGATGCACAACAGAGTCGACTTACATCTTGTTTAAGTAACATGGGCAGAATTCGTAACTTTTTAGATAGTGAAACTTTTGACGAAATAAAAGATTCCATCCAAAACCCCAAATCCACAAAAAGTAAAACGTTTTCTTGCCCTTGTCAATGCGTTTTCGGCTGTAGCTCCAACCACTTATAATGTATGTGCCATGGCTTTATTTTGGTAATGGTATTCGTCAGGTACCAGGTCAGGTACGTACGTACACACCTTGCACGGATGTTAAGTGCTAGCTGGATCCCGATGGACAGCCGATATTCATTGTGCACATATCGACACCACGTACGTACGTACACGTATCGCGGCAAGTTGTTTATAATGGCGCGCAAAGGCATGGGCAAAGTTTGGCGGTAAATGTACTAGCCAATCACATTCCACTTAAGTGGAATAGACTAGCCAATCACATTCCACTTAAGTGAAATAGACTATCCAATCACATTTCACTTAAGTGGAATGCATTTCCACTTAAGTGAAATAGACAGGACAATCCACTTAAGTGGAATTGTATTCCACTTAAGTAGAATACAATTGCACTTAAGTGAAATGCATTTCCACTTAAGTGGAATACAATTCCACTTAAGTGGAATGCAATTCCACTTAAGTGAAATAGAATTTAGCTTAAGTAAAATGCAGTGACAAGTTGATGAATTCAGCTTAAGTAAAATACAATTAAGCTTAAGTGGAATGGTATTCCACTTAAGTGAAATAGAATTCCACTTAAGTTAAATAGTATTCTGCTTAAGTGAAATTGAATTCCACTTAAGTGAAATGTATTCCACTTAAGTCGAATTGCGAGGTAAATGTTAAAACGGCTTGCCATACGCTCACTTTATATCAGATCATGCCTTCGTACATAGTGACCTTGCATTTCCGAAACTACGTCTTGATCGGAAATCCATATCCTTTAGGAAATATAAAGCCATCGACATCGCCATGTTTAAAAGGGATATCCAGGCTTCCCCACTGTGTACCATTACATCAGATATGACAGTAACATCTCCTACGGATCTAGATCGTATCGTGGCACTCTATAATACAACTCTCCGAGAACTCATCGACAAACACGCACCTGTTAAGACTAAACTCATCACGATCAGACCAGTTGTTCCATGGATGAATGATGAAATTAAACAAGGCAAATGTGCCCGCCGCAAAGCCGAGCGTTGTTGGCGAAAGTGTCCTGTGGATGATCCTGTTGATAGAGAGTTTCGAAAACAACAATTCCAACATCACCGTAATTCGGTTAGAGCTCAGCTTATCAGGGCTAAAACTGAGCACTACTCACAAAAGGTAATAGACTGTTCTTCTGATTCGAAAAGACTATTTGAGCTAATGAACTCCCTCCTGAAACCGAATTGTGACATCCAATATCCACCGACTATTTCTTTGGACGAACTATCGAATGATTTCGGGGACTATTTTATGTCCAAAATTGACAAGATCAGAGATGAACTTGATAATGATGATGTTCCTGATATCTGTCGACAGAATATTGCTCATTCCGCTACACCGTCTTTCCATTCATTCTCTGTTTTAAGTGAGGAAGACGTTAGGGCACTTCTCCGCCAGTCTCCGAACAAACATTGTGTGAACGATCCAATTCCGACGTGGTTGCTCAAGGAATGTGCGGAGGTGATTCTACCATTTTTAACTATGGTGATAAACATGTCTCTGCAACATGGCTACTTTCCACCAGTTTGGAAAAACGCTGTGGTAACGCCAATTTGGAAGAAACCGGGGGCGGAGAATGTTTTCAGCAACTACCGACCTGTGAGTAACCTTCCGTTTCTGTCAAAATTGGTGGAAAGAGCAGTTGTTGGACAGCTTCAACTACATTTATCGAACAACAATTTACTACCTCCTAATCAGTCTGCATACAGGCAGTTTCATAGTACTGAGACCTCACTACTCAAAGTTCAGTCGGATATGCGGCTGGAGTTCGACAGGCAGAAAGTGGTTCTTCTCGTCATGTTAGACCTCAGCTCTGCCTTTGACACCATCGATCATGGGATATTGTTAAAGACTATTGAATCACATCTTGGGGTGTTTTCCACAGCCCTGTGTTGGTTTAAATCATATCTCGAAAGACGCACCCAGCAAGTTATGGTAAATAACAAGCTGTCCAAATCATATCAACTGAGATTTGGCGTTCCACAAGGCTCGTGTTTGGGACCCGTTCTGTTCACGGTTTATGCTGCACCGGTTCTCGAGATTATTGAACGCCATTTACCTAGTGCTCAAGGATATGCCGATGATCACCAACTGTACATTGGATTCAAACCAGACTCTCGTGCTCAGGAGGAATTCGCAGTGACTGCCTTGCAGGAATGTATCTCCGATGTAAGACACTGGATGCTGACCAATAAACTGAAAATCAATGACAGTAAAACTGAATTCATCATATTGGGTGGTAGGCAACAATTAGAAAAAGTTACCATTAGTGATATCACTGTTGGTGATGCACAGATTACACCATGTTCCAAAGTGCGAAATCTAGGTGTTATTTTTGATGAGAAGTTATCTATGGACCAACATGTCTCGAAAGTTTGTAGTGTTGCATATTATCATCTTCATAATATTGCTCGTATTCGTGACTATCTCACTCATGAGGCTGCTTGTTCACTCATTCATGCCTTTATTACTAGCCAAATTGATTACTGTAACAGTCTGATGTATGGTGCTCCCGCTTATTTGATCAATAAATTGCAACGTGTTCAGAATTCTGCTGCTAGACTTGTTCTAGGTCTTAAAAAATCTGATCACATTACACCTGCTCTCATAGACTTACATTGGCTTCCTGTGCAGCTCCGTATTCATTTTAAAGTTCTCTTGATTGTTTTTAAAATTCTACATGATATGGCTCCTGAATATCTTGGTGAGTCGATTGAACTGCGTCACAACAGTACCTACCGCCTGAGGTCCAATGATGCTTTTATGTTGAGTACCCCGAGTTACAGGTGCACCACCTTCGGTGGACGTGCATTCCACGTCTATGCACCTAGGTTGTGGAACTCCCTTCCGCTGACACTTCGTTCACAACATAGTCTTACTATTTTTAAGAGAGATTTGAAAACTCACCTTTTTTACTCAGTTTTTAAACAATAGTTTTTAACATCGTTTTAGTTATTAATTGTTAATTATTATATTCATATGTAGTTTTACTATTGTACAGCGTTTTAGAATGTATTTTACAGATTTAACGCTTTATAAATTAATAAATTTGAATTTGAATTTCAAGAAGAATGCAATAAAATAAAGCAGACACTTCAGTATCAGTGGAAAAGGCTGGAGGTAATTATAGGCATAAGCTAACTCTGCAGTTCACCAGGGATTGGGGATGATTCCCATTACAATCATGTGTATAGCAGCAATGATATGTCACTGGAACAACTTTTTAGTTTGGACGAAGAGAGCCCACACATTTCTGTATTTATGATTTCATTTGTGTTTGTATGTGAAAAGTCAGCTATTGAGTAGGCAAGACATTGGAGGTGATCACTTGTAGTTTTCATTCATTCATTCACGCCAAAAATATACTCAATTAAACAGATAAAATCACAAATATCTTTTCTCTTCATTTGGCTGTTTTTACTCCTCTTCAGAACTCATTTGTGCAAACTTATGAATACAAAAACAAAAGGCGTGTAAAATTTGGAACAAATGCATAACCGGAAGATGTGAGTAGAATTATCATACCATTATAGAGTAATAAATGCATATTTCATGTGACAAATTACCGAGTAAATGCCTAAAATTTGGGACATAGTTGAAGAGTTGAAGGACAGATTGAACCCGAGTCCCGGGGTTGTCGCCCCTGACTTCCCTCTCATCATCTAGCCTGGGGCCAACTTAGTGACTGCAACTATACAACTACAACTATAGAAACGACTGAAAACTAGACTATATACATATAGGCTTCTGATGTTGGTAATGACGATTGGATCAGACATAAGACAATTTTACCTAAGAGCTATATGCAAACTTGTTTACACACACAAACACGCACGCACGCACATATATATATGTATACATATATATATATATATATATATATATATATATATATATATATATGTATATATATATATGTATATATATATATATATATATATATATATATATATATATATATATATATATATATATATATATATACTAGTGAACTATTCATTTGACATAGGTATACACAGCTTGAAGAAAAAAACAACCACCAGTTTCAAAAGTTCAGTAGCATTTAAATAAGGAAGCACACGTTGCAGTTGTCTATTTAAGAAAGTCCCCTCGTTTTACTTCATCTTGTAATAGTAGTAATGAAGAAGAAAGGAGAAATTCTGAAGAATAAAAAACGGACATGCTAACTTCATGAGATTGATATATTTACATAAACGCATCCATAATTTTTTTTTAACAAGCATTGTTTGACATAGGTGACGAAAGCCTATACAGTGGAATGATGACTTCCTCACTGGTTTCGAACCTCTGGAAATACAATCAGCGTCCTTGGCCTAGTTGGTTAGGGTGTCCGCATATAAAGCTTGAGGCCCGGGCTCGAATCCCGGTGGAGGCTGAAGTCTTTTCACTGTTCTGGATTTTCCAACCCATTACAATATATGTATTTCCACCACTATACCACATTTTATTTCACATTACCATATTAACATGATTAAGAACAATTTGGACATTTTATTACCATGGAATCATCATAATGTTTGCCCGATGTTCAACAAATTTCCGCTCCATAACATTTAAGACGTGTGAACAAATGTAAATTGATGTAAGTTATATATTAAAACTTCCAAACAACTGTTCTTAATATTTATTATACTTCATTCAACTTTACTAATAGTGATTCCTACACACGAGAAAAGTATTAACAAGGCAGCGACACCAGACAACCAATGAGGAATAATGCGTATTATGACTATCTGCAATACGTAAATAATAACAATTTCAAATGCTAGAATCACCGTGACGACAACGGTCCGTTCTTTAGATAGTGCAATAAAGACTAGAATTTGACCAATAGCTTGGCATATACCACCAACTACCATAGCAACGATGTGGTACCCAGAATCCAGAGTGGTCCAACAGCTAAAAATCAAAACCAACGTTCCATTTAGTACCACCGTGCAAACCGCGTTAACTGATATTGTTATAAACGGGTGTATCTCTTTATCTGATAATTTCACACCTAATACAAAACTCAATGCAAACATCACTGCGCTACCCAAAGCAAGAGTAACACCGACGAGAGACGGAGTTTGAAGTCCATCTTCGTTTGGAAACATGAAGGAAGGTCTGGCTATGAGAGTCACGCCGACGATACAACATAATGTAAATAATAAATCTAAAATCCCAAGTTTTTGGTTTAACCAAATCCATCCAAAAACGCCAGCAAATATTGGCATACATCTTAAAATTGTGATTGCATCGCCGACTGGCATGAGATTGATGGAAGCGTTGATAAACGTCAGCCCAGTACAGTTCGTAATGCCACAAAGAAGTAAATAAACCCATGCCTCCTTGACTTTGCCGATGTTTCTCGCTTGTCCACTGACGATCGAACAGGTCAAGCTGGTCGCAAACATGGCGGAAGCGAAAATAAACGTTACTTGAAACGGATGGTACAGATCTGTACCGATTTCAATACACGTATCTGCAAGTGACATTATAACGATTGCAGTTAAAGTTATAAGAGATCCAACATATTTCGATATGTAGGACACCACGGGAGAGCATAACCTAACATTAACCCCATTTGGTGATGCTGTTTCCTCTGGGAGACTATCGTCTGCTGATGTCGAAGTTGAAAGCGCTAATGGCAAATAAGTATTTACCTCTTTGGCTGCCATGTTTAGTCCAACCTACAAGAAAGGAACAATTCAATATTTAACATAATAATATCAAGAGGCTTATTCGATATAGTTTGATTATCAGAAAATCAATGAATGCCGTTCATTTATATACAGTCTGACCAGTAATCTTGTACATGCACTGCCTAATAATTATCCACATAATCCATTATAGCAAATGTTCGTGCTTGTGAAGGATATACTGTGATAGGAAGTGTGTTCTTTTTTTTGGTGGTTCATGGCGTGGGCGTCGGCAGAACAAAGTCTAGGGAGAGGGAAGCGGGACAGGCACTCTTCGGGTTTGTTTTCAATAACCGGTTAACTGTGCAAAGAATAACTAACCGGTTTACAATAAGAATTAACTGGTTAACCGTAAACACCGAACCGTTTGTTGTTGTTGTTGTTGATGGCATTTGAAGCAATGAGGCTTAGCAATCGGGAGGTTCGGGGTTCGATTCCCGGCCGGGCCGCGAATTTTCTTTTCCCAAACAGGTTTGCAATTACGGAGTTTTCAGCCAATCAGATTGCTCGTGACGTCAGCATCAATAATGACAATCGCTTGGAAGATCGAAGGCATACACTGAGTTACACACTGACACTTAATAAAGTCTTGTTACGCGATTTCCCTGCAAACGCCCTAACTTTACTTTTAATGCTTGGATAACATGTTGACCTTACTTATGATACATACGCTACATTCTATCGGGTTCGTGTTTACGTCATTCAAGATTCGTCAGCCGTTCTGTTAAAATCAGAATTCGTTTCGTGGAAAGGGTAGGCCTACACCAAAATCAACTTCACGACGCGAGTACAGTCTTGAACGAATATACGCAAAACAGTATAGTGTACAATATGATATATTTCCGTCACTGCACTGTGTAGCATGGTGGGCTCATAATTGACGCACTTAAGGATTTGATCAACGATGTCTATCAAGGAAAAATCCAAATCACTCAACTGCAAGGGCGGCGGAAGCACTTTTAATCTGGGGGGGGGGCACCGACATCAAAGGGCACTTTGCAGAAATTCGATTGGACTGATGTAGCCTTATATTTAGTACCCTTTATAACTTATTATATTATCTTTTTTGCGTATACACATCACTCCATCAACGCCCCCCCCCCACCCCTTTCATAGAAAATATGCATACTAGCTCTGCAATATCCAAAGTTGTATGCACGACTATCTGAGCCGAGCGCCACCATCGGTTGGCGCGGAGCGTACAAGAAAATTTTTGGTTTTACAAACCCCTCAGATGGCCAGAAACGGCCCTTCCCGAGTGTTCATTCCGGTTCCCTGGCCTCTTGCTAACTTGAGACACCTCAATTTTTATGTAGAAAAAGGGCACATTTTTAACCCTGAGGAAAAGTGGGGGGGCACGTGCCCCCTGTGCCCCCCCGGTTCCGCCGCCCTTGCTCAACTGTATGTGTTTTTCATATGTGTAGTTCCTCAGAAATGTTACGATCTCAAAATATTTAAGGTTCTGTGCTTATGCACCGTACACTTCAGCAGAATTTGACCACAAAATGTCTGCCGTGTGAAGTTCTTTCATACCCCTAAATTGACACATTCGTCGATAAGCTAACTGTAGTGTAGGCCTTAGTATACATCCATTGACTTTAGATGTTGTTTGCTATGCTCTGAGCATCTAAGCTCAGACAGGTCAGGTCCCAGAGAGTAGTGTTATCATATTGAGGTAATGTTGGTTATTTTTAGGGTGTAAGATTTCCAAATGCCCAAAAAAACGTGCAAAACTAGGGGGAGGGTTTTAAAAGCTTAAAAAGTGTCACAATTTGGTCAGCAAATTCTAATTCTGCTAGACTGCAAAAAGTTTAAGTGGCCTGTTCTATCGTTGCTAGTAATAACTGAAGGTGCGTCAATTACGGGGGTGCGTCAATTATGAAGCCTTTACTATACACAGTTTTAATACATATAGGCCTACAGCGCATGTGTTATGTACCCCTGTACGAAGTTATCGATTAATGCCTTCACAGAAATCTTCGATCAAAGTAGATCATACAATACTAGTGTGCTCAATATGTCTAAACCAATTCCAAACACATCTACATATATTAACGAAAAGCTTCGGGTAATTTTGAACGGGTATATCTTCGTTGCAACGAATGGATGCAGACATTTTGAAGTGAAGGTTTCCATTGTGATGACGTAACTTCTCCGACCAATCATGAGCGACTATTTACACACAATTGCAAACCTGTTTGGGAAAAAAAATTCGCGGCCGGGCCATAGTAAGGTGGGTTTTTCATCCAAGAGCAATCTACGGTTTTCCCACCTGAAATGACTTTCTAAATTGAAAAGATTCCAAATTTGAGTTAAAATGTTGAATTGGAAGCCACCCGACGTGTAAGTTGTAATCCATAAGCCCTTGCGGGCTTCTCCCACATTTGTGGTCGCTTAAGCGTCGAAAAAATAACTGCTGATTATTATTATTATTATGTTATTCGTCTATAGCTTTGGGGGAAAAGGTCGTAATAAAGAACAGTGCAGTAATATAATTGGGCTCCCAAATAAAGAGTCCAAATTCACCCTTGCCTTGTAATGGTTTGGGCTTGTGTGAGCAACGTTTATGTTTGGTTCTCATGTCCCAGTCAGCTGCATTGGCCCATAACAACCCCCCCCCCCCCCCCCCGCTGTCTAGATTTGTTCCTACAGATCACCAACACCGTACTCTATATGTAACTAGTTGGCTGAATGCTATCCGATTTGGTCGGTAATTTCCGCAAATTTGGCAGCAGTGAAGCCATTTACAAGTTGACATGCTCCTCTCTCAAGGGAATAAATAGTAGATTGATTTGTAGACATTACCTTTTGTATTTGTATTAAAGACCGACATGCATGTCGGTGACTGGTCGAGCAATGTTTTAAAAATTGAAACCAACAAAGTGACAATAATTGTGTTCTATCAGTACAGCTGTATATCACCAGGATGCATTTCCAATTAGGAACACTGTTATAATTGACTGGGAATACTCATTGGTGCATGGGGCGAAGCGCCCAGAATCTGTATCGCATGTTGAGATATTTCTTGCTCGGCTATATGGTTACTGCTTTGATTTTCAGGGGAAAGTGCACCCAATTCCTGCAGCAGACGCCCATGGAAGTTCATGGAAATGAACTTTCCATATGATATATCACTGCAATGCTCATAATAACGCAGTGTACAGTATTTCAGTATCTTTTTATCATTATTGATAGTGACTGTATACCTGCATAATATATATATTATATAGATATATATAATACCACTACGTACCACTCGACCACAGTGATTCAACTCCCTGGTTAAAACGAATAAATTGGCTTTGAATAACTGTCATTAAGGGCGTATTACCCAAGTGTTATGATTGTACAGAATGCACCCCTGGCGCTTTTTACACAGAATAACCACTCTTTATAGGCAAGCCAAGCCGTAAATAAGAATTGAATGTGTAGCAAGTGGTATGACAGATATATAGTTGACCATTGTGCCGCTATTGGTAATGAGCCCCAGTGGTTCTGCAGGAGGAAGATTAAAGAGAGTCTCCTAATAAAAGACTGAAATGCTGACTTAAATAGAAACGTAGCGAGCTACGGGTTGGAGCTATTTCTTATCCCTATTTACTTTTATAGTCATCAAAAACAGAACTAGTATTGTTCGATACAGGTGACAAACGCCTACAGTGGAATTACCTTCCTTACCGGTTTAGAACCTCTGGACATACAATCAGCGTCCATGACCTAGTTGGTTCGTGTCGACGTACAAAGCGGGAGGCCTGGGTTCGAATCCCGGTGGAGGCTGGAAGTTTTTTCACAGTCCTTGATTTTCCAACTCATTAATATATATAACGATTTCATTAATATATATATATAACTATATATATAACTATATATAATTGAAAATCGTAAATTGTTGGAAAATCAAGAACAGTGAAAAAACTTCCAGCCTCCACAGGGGTTCGAACCCGGGCCTTCCGCTCAGTACGCGGACACCCTAACCACTTAACAATGGAAATATATATATATATATATATAGCCTATATATATATATATAGCCTATATATATATATAGCCTATATATATATAGCCTATATATATATATATATATATATATATATATATATACACATATACATCAATCCAGCATCAGCATATACCTTACGGTATATTTTTATACGGATTTCTACCATTACTACTGCGCACGGTAGTGTAAAGCATACACGGTCACCGCGTCACGTTCCTGCACTACGGGCGTCCATCGGTTATAGGCCTATAATGTAGTGATGTATACCTATATACAAATAATATAGGCATTTGAACGTGTGCAGTTGTTGAACAGCGGCCAGCCATGTGTAGCTATAAACATACTATGTGCTTTTGAGCAAGTATACAACATATTGATATCGTAGACTTTGTACCCTGCAGCCCAAGGGCGTAGGAACCAAACAAAATTAAGCACTAACAATTCATTTGTCTGATACCGCAGTCGGCTTATATCTGTATTTAATAAACTAATATTTGGAACAACATGCACAGTTTCATGTGTTCTGACCGTCCGTTTAGAGAATCTATGAAAGACGTGGCTTCGATCGTCATACAATCGGTGATTTATTACATTACACATGTTGACTTGTGTTCCCTTTTATACAGGCTTATACAGTTAAAGCAATAGTTTTTAGGGTACAAAAGAAAAGACAAGATTCGGAAAGCCTGCACCCATCGGGACCATTTTCATGTAGACGAGAAATATCACGTCGAATTATATGTATATTATGTTATAACTTTATGCAAGCAGGCATTATAGTCTATTTCTTCCTATAATAAACATATATACATACCCGGGCCGTGTTGTCCTATACTTGTGTGTTGTTTTATAGTAACTGAGCCTGTGTTGTTTCCCCGTCCTTTGAAGTTAATGTTCATCCGTACAAGCAGCTGTTCAGCTTTCACCTGGCTGGGTCATCAGGAAATAAATGAAAGTACATTTTCGTGTCACGCTTCAAAACCGTGAAGGCTTTACTGTTTGAAAGGCAGTACTCGTTGCCAGTTTGTAGCTCAGCTGGAAAGTTTTCTCAGCTGAGGTATATGGATACCGAAATGAGGTATAGTATGGAACGCGGAAAGGGTCTACATAAG
Organism: Apostichopus japonicus; assembly: GCF_037975245.1. NCBI lineage: Eukaryota > Metazoa > Echinodermata > Holothuroidea > Aspidochirotida > Stichopodidae > Apostichopus > Apostichopus japonicus. Next base: position 23,528,969 of record NC_092563.1, on the reverse strand, counting down.
GCGCCATCCACTCAGAAATGGTCGTTCGCTCAGAAACCGTCCACTTAAAGATCGCCGCTCAAATACAGCAGTCGTCCATTTTTAAATCGCCGTTTAACGTGAGGCGCCGTCCACTTAGAGATGGCCGTTGATACACAGACCGTCTCAGTGGCGTAGGAAGGTACTTTTGAGTGGGGGGGGCTGAAGACTGATGGCCGGCCTGGGGGAGGGGTCTAAGGGGAGGGGGTGTCCCCCTCCCCCTTTGGAATTTTTTTTGCATTTTCCATGTGGCTTCAGATGCAATTTGGTGCAATATAGCACACTTCAACCCACCCACTCCATTTTGTATATAATTTTGCATTTTCACCTGGCCTTAGATGCAATTTGGTGCTCCAAATGAGATTTTTTTCTCATTTGGAAATGAAAAAGGGGTTTTCTGACTTGCAAAGCGGGGGGGGGGGCGGAATGATACTTCCGCCCCTCCATATTTTTCACTGGGGGGCTGGCGCCCCCAGCCCCCCGGTTCCTACGCCCTTGGACCGTCTACTCAGAGATTGCCGCGCAAACACACCCAACTTTTCGGGAACCGTCCATTCAGAAATGGCCGTTGACTTAGAAACCGTCGCGACTGAGAAATGGTCGTGATTCAGAAATCGTCCATTGAGAGATCGTTCACTCAGAGATCGTCGTCTCAGAGATCGTCCATTTGAGTGACAGCCAAACTTGCATATTTATATCGTGGGCGGGGCGGGGCGGGGCGGGGCGTGAACTTTTCAATCACAGAGTCGAGGTGCGACGACCGTTCGCACTCGTACTCGTTCATTGAATTTTCAATCACAAATTAAAATAGATCGAAACGATGATATACAACTCGAGGAATTTGTGAAAATCGGTTTCAACAACAGAAGAACTGCAGATTTGCTTGATTGCAGTGAATCAACTGTTATAAAAGGAGGCGTGCTTCTTTAGGCCTCAGGAAAAAAGATGGATCTTTCGCAATACAAACCTAACGTTAGTATGATGAGTGTATGAGTACGGTGCTGGTATTCCTCAGCTTGCGGCCAATCCCTAATACTAGACTTGACCCCCATACTCGTTTGTTTTGATCCATTTCATTCAGTATCGGTTCGTACTCAATCTTCGGGAGTTTGTGCATATTGAGACGACGTACAATTAAGCCCATTTGTATTTATAATTAATAATTCGTGATTATCAGTTGTAATTTTCCCAAACAATGATTGATTTGTTAGTACGAATTATAATTTTGCTGTAATGAAATACTTGTATGTTTTAATGAAATATTACTTGTTAAAAATGAGTTATTACTTCATAATGATGAATTATTAATTTGTAACAATTAATGTCGTATTAATAAGTACCACACATGAAGAATTTTTAACATGCAAATATATACAATTTTCATTTCATACGAATTGTAATTTCTTTAAATGATTATTGATTTGTTAATACAATTTATTTGTTTTAATGATATACTATTACATTTGTCATGAAATGTTACTTGGTAAAACTGAATTTACTAATTCATAATAAGGGATCATTAAGTGTTTACAATGTTTTGTAAATTTGTAACAGCTAGTGGAATTACTATTGTGTAATGCCTATAGTATTTCATAGTTACAATTTATCAATTCATTATTGTAAATTAAAAAGTAAATGTTAACATTTGTAGTTACCAGGGTTAACAGTTATGATCATCTATGGTCATCATGGTACACATCACATTTTTCCATTGCCAAGAATATGTTAATTTTGATGCTCAGTTACTGAAGGCATACATGTTAAGTCATCACTTTCTTTTATTTTGACAAATGCTGAGCACATGGAAGGTCAAATCTCGGTCAAATTGATTAGACCAAGGAAAAAAATATGGACCTAGCGAGGGATGTTACTACTTCCCAAATTAGCTATTCCTGTTTGTGTATGAGTTGCCTGTTCCCTTTCGAAGTTACGGGAAACTTCTTCGGCATTTTCGACCCCCAACGTGTTGATTATTTCTTCCATCTTCTTTCTTTTGGTTTCTGGAAACTTTCATTGCATGTGGTCTTCGGGGTACCGAGACGAAATTACTCTCCTGAAAAAGGGAGGGCCGTCAAGGGCGGCGGAACCGGGGGGAGGGGCACCGGGGGCACGTGCCCCCACTTTTCCTCAGGATAAAAATGTGCCCTTTTTCTACATAAAAAATTGTACTCTTGATCACCTTATTAGGTCAGCGATATTTCAGTAAGAGATATAATCCTAATTTAGAAGTACTAATGATTTCTGTGGGTCAAACTCAAATGTTTACTACCACAAGGCTTCTAACATTCTGGTGAGTGCCATTATGCATATTCAATTTGTCAAAAAAATTCTAATACATTTCCACAAATACATTGCTATATTACATTGTGACTTTGTAATAAGCAGAAGCCAATTATAGCCTACTATGAATAATGAGTTTAGTTTTAATAACCCATAACCTACCCCATCTTTTCGTATTTTGACATATTTCATTTGCTTTCATGCATGTATCGATCGCGTGTGTATGGATATGGACTTTATAATGATTTCACCTCATTTTGTCTTGAAAGAAAACTTGTTCCTTGTTTCCAATTTGCACATTGGATATTGCAGTGCTAGTATGCATTTTTTCCTTAAAGGGGGGGGGGGCAGTGGCGGAGCGTCCATACAGTCAGAGGGGGCGGATGCCCCCCCTGACGGACTCAAATGGACTGCTGGCGCAATTTCAGCTTTTTACCACTTTTTACTTATTCGCGATTATTGAATACTTTATTGCGCTCTCAAATACCTATTGACATTTGTCACATTTTGTTGGTGTAATTTTCTGGCAAAATGGCGATGACACCTATTTATTCTTCGTTTATCTGCAAATTAGCAAGGCCCGGAAAGGGTCATTTCCGGCGATCTAGGGAGTATCTTTACTCAAAAATTTTTTGTACACTCCGCGCCAACCTGTGGTGGCGCTCCGCTTAGATAGTGTCGAAAGCGCCCCCGGCCTACAGACCATTCTCGCCCCCTGACCATTACCCCTAGCTCCGCCACTGAGGGGGGGGGGGGCGTTGATGGAGTTATGTGTATACGCAAATAAGATAACACAATAAGAGTTATAAAGAGTACTAAATATCAGGCTGCATCAGTCAAATCGAATTTCTGCAAAGTGCCCTTCGACGTCGGTGCCCCCCCCCCCCAGATTAAAAGTGCTTCCGCCGCCCTTGAGGGCCGTATATACGGCCCTGGACTTGAATGAGGAGGGAACAACAGTGTTCTACTGTAACAGCTCGGTGTACGTTACTGGGCGGGAGCACAGCCGGTAAATAGTCCGCGCCCACTTAATGCATACGTATATAGCCATTGTAAAGGGAGGACGAATTCTAAGTAGGCGCGGCTCAGCATCGACCGGCGATTTGTAAGTGGACGATTTCTGAGTCAACGGCCATTTCTGAATGAACGGTTTCTGTACTTCAACGGCGATTTCAAAATGGGCGGCTGAAGCATTTCAACAACGATCACTGATTGAACGGTCTCTGAGTGAACGACCATCTCTGAGTGGACGGCGCCTCGCGGTTAAACGGCAATTTCTAAGTGGGCGGCTGCTTGTATTTGAGCAACGATCTCTAAGTGAACGGTTTCTGGGTGAACGACCATTTCTAAGTGGACGGCGCCTCACGTTGACCCTTTCCGCGTTCCATAGTATAGCTATCGCGAGATTTTGCCGAAAGTCTGTAGCCTTTTGCCTCCGTGTTTGGACGACTGCCGTTTCGTCATTTTTTATTCGATTTGGCTGACATTGCATTAGAGGGTTTTGTGAGTTAAGTTTCCATAAATGCGATCATATTTAATAAATTTGAAGGTTATTTGGGTTGAGGAGAGGTCATTTTCTGAAGAAATGTTACGTAAAAGAGAGCTTTCGTCCAAACGTAAAGAAAAGAGCTTTCGTCCAAATCTGCTGAATTGCTGTGGATATAACGTTTGAATGGTGGTGAACCAAAGCTGTTCAGGGGGGAAAAATTGTCGTAATGTGAGGGCCCAAAACTGGGCCTTCTCTTTTCAGTTATGATGAAACGTAGGCCACAGATCATATGCAATGATTATGGCATTTGTTTTTCAATTTTTTAGTATTCACGCCGTGACCAGTATGCGTTTTGGTGTTGTGAGTAGCTAAAATATCTTCCATGTATAATATTTTCCCGTTATTGTTTGAAATAATTCCACCCGTGGGTGGGTAACTTGATTAAGCCCAAATACGTACTTGTTATTCAGGCTTGCTATGTAGTTCCAGGGAGTTCCATAACAACTACTTGGAAGTTCGATGTCATTCATGTAAGAGGATTACTTGGCAGATTGGTAATTTGAACTTTTAAATAGTTTGTGTGTGGTTTATCTGCGGGTACGTCGATTGTAAACAAATTGCAGGTCGTTCTATTATTGTATGGGTGGAACTTTTGTGAGCAATTTCGGATTAACACAGTTCAAACGTGCTATCTAGGTCAATTAAAGCAGCTTGAGCAGAGAATCGGAAGAAATCTGTTTTACCTCCATGAGCAGAGGAATATACTGTCTCACGTTTTTCCCGTAATATTATTGCATGAATGAAAACTACGAAGTGCATATTCTGTTGGTTTCTTTGTTTTTACAATGAGGCATAGTCATAGAAATTGAACTTAGGGAGAATGACGTCATGCGACATATACTGAAGCCACCCACCCTACTGGTGGCGCTTTGCTTGTATACGGCAAGAAAGTACCGGCGCGTAATACAAACACTACGTCTTTGACATAAATAAAGTGATAAAGTTGACATAAATCACTCAAAATGGTGATATCTTGTGCCGCATTTGTATGCCAAAATCGTCAAACATGTGGCAGTGGATTGCAGTCTCACAGGTAATTCTTGGGAAGCGATAGTAGAAGCAATTACATAGAAATCTAATTACTTCACTAGTGTCGTCTGCTCAGCTTCTGTATTGTTATTCACTGGACCCTGGATATAGTTTGTCTATAGCATATACGGCTCTGTATACGGCTCTGGTCTATAGGCTCTTAGACCGCCTATATACGGCTGTCCTTTCGGATGCGATATGTCCAAATCAGTGGCGGAGCGTCCATACAGTCAGGGGGGCGGATGCCCCCCTGACGGACTCAAATGGACTGCTGGCGCCCTTTTCAGCTTTTTACTTATTCGCGATTATTGACTATTTTTATTGCGCTCTCATCTACCTATTGACATTTGTCACATTTTTTTGGTGTAATTTTCTGACAAAATGCTCTAACGGCTATTTATTCTTCGTTTATCTGCAAATAAGCAAGGCCCGGAAAAGGTCATTTCCGGCGGTCTAGAGAGTATCTTTACTCAAAAAATTTCTGTACGCTCCACGCCAACCTGTGGTGGCGCTCCGCTCAGATAGTGTCGAAAGCGCTCTCGCCCCCTTGACCAATACCCCTAGCTCCGCCACTGGTCAAAATCCTAATGTAAACAATTATTGCCACCTAATTTTAATTACAACTGTATCCCTAACGATAGATCCACATGCCAGAATAACATGGAATGACGGTTATGATGTTCTGGGCTTATCACTAACTTTTTAATACTAGAAAAATAGGCTACTACCCACTTTGCAACATTAACATTAAACTGAGAACTGCATGCACATGACTAATATGGAAGTATTATACACAAAAGTAGGTGTGTGTGGGAAGGGGGTGGGGAGGAGGGAGGGTTGCCTTTTCACGGCATTTTTTCAGGGACAACTATGACACTATTTGAGTGGAGCACTAAAATAGTACAAGCAAGTTAAATGTTTGCCATGTGCCTCTCAGATACTGGAAATGACACTGTTCAGACAATAAAAGTTGCAAAAAACACTCCAATTACTCGAGTCTTTAGAGGCGGAAATAAAAGAGTTTTCAAAGTTGGTTCTTAAGTCAGGAGTATAGTTCTTACCACTCTGGTCGCCATAACATGTCTCTGTTGTGCAAAGTACACATACTCTTTCGAAATAGCGGGTACAATCAAATTCAGTTTCAAAGTCGAATGCACAATGTATGTAAGAAGATGTACAAATGATCTGGCTTCTTGCCGTACAACGCAAAGCGCCCTCACTTTTTCAAGGCTTCACGGCGTTGCACTGTGCCAGCATAAGTATACAACGATCTATTGCGTAACATAAATTTGTGACAGTGCTTTCCACTTTAAAAGAAATTTCCAGTGATACGACAATATCGGGGAAATTTTCGGGACCATAGGCGAAGAGGCGGTTCGTATACGCCCTGCAGTAATTAGGGCTAACAACTGTTGAAATCAGTCCATTCCGGGGGAAAAAGTTACAAAAACTGTTTATAGATTTCTCACAAAGGATGATTACATTGTCTCATACCTTGTTATGATGAAGTCATCCATCAAACATCACTTCATGCAGTTTTGCATTCTGGTTTAAATATACTACAAATGCAGATAATATCTTAGCAAAAATCAGAAAAATGTTGGATTGCTCAGTTGCTTTAACTGAGCAATTTTCAGAAAATTGTCGAATTGACAACTTATCATATCTAGTCAACTCAACATTTTGTCTGCAAAATGTTTAATTGTTCACTCATAACCAGTAGCCAGGGTCACTAATTTCCTCTCCCACTGAACCATTGACCCCGACTGAATCATTTCGCCCGACTGATCTGGAAGGTGAGGGGATGGGGAGAGGGGTTATCCCTCCCACTGTAGCGCATTTAGTGGTATGCAATATATTTATTTGAATCACCTTCCCTGAGATTTGTCTTTTTGATCTCTTACTGCGTCTTCAGCGCTATGCTACATATTTGTATATACTTCGCATTCGAAAAACTGTGAAGTGCACGCGCGCATCTGCATTGTGGATTTAACCAAATACTTTTAAAGCGCACAAGGCGCTGTAACATATCTCTGGACAGAGCCGTATATTTTTTGTTATTTTTTTTTACAATTGAGCCCACGTGCAATGCAGCTATATAGGAGGGTGGAAGCTACGAGGCCCTAGCCTAGTAGCCTATATATTTTCTTAGTGGAAAGTAGGCCTATGGGACTATGAGTCAATTTAAAAAGATGTAGCCTGTTGGTTAACTTGAGATATCCTTTGTGTGAAACATTACACAGCCTAAACAAACACGACTAATTTTTTTCATATTTTCTCTAAATTGCTTATTTCAAAGTCACGGATAAGACAACTTACTGCTGCCACCTTTTTGGCGATATGTGAAGCGAAATGCGACCACGAAATTAGTTCAGTCATTTATTTCTGAACATACAGTGCTTTTTTTAGCCACCAGTACTTGCTTGCCGTCAGAGCCGTTTACGGCCATGCTGCACTAACACAGCGCCCTCACAGCCCCCCCCCACACCTTCAAAAAATGTGTGCTTCAGATTCCTTGGCATGACATCATCCTCCTCTTTCTAGTTCTTTGGATAAAACAAGGACGGAGAATCATCATACCGGAATATTTCAATGTATGTATTTTATTGTTAATGAAGTTTTATTTGATTACGGGGTACCTTTATGTCATGCATGAAAGTATTCCTTGTACGACAAATGATTTACAGTGAGGCTTCACTTTCAGTAGGGAGTAAAGTCTGTCACATATCTCGCTATCTTCGTTTCTGACCTAACAATAACAGAGGCGCTATTACAAATCTATGGAGCGATGAATTTGTAACGCACAGACAATCACATGTGTACGCGCGCGTTACTTTTGCCAGTGCGTACGTGTTTTAGTGGTAATCTCACGTCTGAATTAAACAAAACTAGGCTAGTCTATGACAAAACAATTCACGTTGCCTAGTTGTAAACTATTCTTTGCTACTTGTAACTATGCCAACCTATGCAAAGTGCTGTGTTTTTGTACTTTCAATCTGAAGTTGTCCTAGCCTAGTCCTTCTTGCACTTGTCTGGGCGGAAAATTGAAACATGCAGTAATAAGACCACACTAGGCCAATACAAAATTGTGTAAAATGGATGGAAGAGCAGAATGTAGGATCGAAAGAGATCCTACAATGGATAACCGGATTGTCCATGCAGTATGTGTCTCCAACAAGAAAGAACAGTGTCAACTAAGAGACAGAGAAAGGTAAGTCACTTACTTAGTATAAGTTATAACCTAGCCTAATGTTAAACTAAAGGCTATATGCCTAGTAGGCCGAGGCTAGGTATGTTTACCACGGTAGGCAGTATAGGCCAAGGTTAGGCACTGTAGGTTGACCGTGTGGACTAGTGCAGATCACATAAGTACTGGAAGTAGGCCGCTTTTTGAGGAAATGCATGTCGCCCGGCAAAATAAGGATTTCTAAATTGCTATAAAAGGTGGGTAGCATATGCCTAATTATGTTCTGCAGTATTAGGCCCACCAACGCAGGGGCGTCTCCAGGATTTTCCAATAGGGGGGGGGGGCGCCAGGCATGAATGATCGCCGTCCTGGGGATGGGTCAAAGGGGAGGGGTGTACAATTTTTGCTTTCAAAGAAGGGCTGAAATGCAAAATGGTGTCATATGCATGGGCGGCGATCCGTACTTCCGAGTGGGGGGGGGGGGGGGGATATGACCTTGTTGACTATCTAAGCGTAGCGCCACCATGGGTTGGCGCGAAGCGTACAAGAAAATTTTGGGATTAACAAACCCTCTAGATGGCCGGAAACGGCACTTCCCGAGGTTTCCAAGCGGCATATACCCAACTTTAAAATAGGGATGTCATGTCCGAAATATCTCATAATCAGGATCCAAAATACTTTTTTTTTTTTAATTTCGGGTGTTATTTTGGGAAAATTGCCCCTGTCAATCTTGTTTCAGGCGCAACGTTAGAATGTTCGAGAGCTCTGTTATATTATTCGATGAAGAAAATGGCCTCATGCAGGCTATTATAGGCCTATACACATGCAATACACAATTACACATAGCCTAGTTACATTCCTAGGTACCGATTGCTAGGGCATCCAGGTGAAACGTGTATTAAGCATTACCCTGGTTACATGAGATTCTCAGCTGTTCGAGGGAACATGTACGTGTGTAGGCCTACTATAGGGCCTATATGAATACTATGAGGGTGCATATATGTACTATATCAATACCGTGGGCGCAATAATACATTTTGTTGTTATAGGGCCAATGAAGCCTACAGTCAACTATTTTTGCTTTATAAAGACGCTTTATTTGAAAAGATCTCACTGCGTTTATGGTAGGCGAGAAATGAAGCTAAAAAAGAGCCGTACATTAACGAAGATGCATAAATGTAGGCATGAAAATATTCTTATCACTGGCATTTGGTGGGGGGGGGGGGATATGGTGGATTACATCCCCTCCACCCATTTCAATGGGGGGATATATCCCCCCTCCACCCAGGATCGCCGCCCATGGCCATATGTGATCCATTTTTCGACCTTAATAATAAGCAACATTTCCAGTAAATATGGACACAAAATGCACAATTTAGTATGGCTGGCATGTCACTTAGTGTTTATAGTGATAATACAAACACAATTACCATCTATGTTTCTAAAACTATTATGCCGCCGAACTTCGCCAGAACCTTTTTTTGGCAAACAAAAAATAAAGCATACGGGAGGGGGGGGGGGGTTGAGCGATCACCGACATCTCACATAAAGGTCGTCATCAATTTTTTTTTTTTTTTTTTTGCTAAACTTTTTTTTTTTTTGGTGACGGCCAATAGGGGGGGGGGGGCGCGCGCCTGTTGCGCCCCCCTGGATACGCCCCTGCAACGTTTGCGTTAAAACTTAGCCTAGGCTTAGGTAGCATCATAGAAATTCATTTCTATGGCTAGCATACAGCAGCCCTAACGTACTACTAGGCTAGACCTATTATCAGTCATATGCCATAGAAATTGACCTGGTGTATGCCTACTGTAGCTTTGGTAGGCCATGGCATGACATATGCCTCCAACAAAGCTTAAAGAAGAGGGATGGATTAAACAAAGACTAGTAGTAAAACGAAACGTCGAATGATTTTCCGATGACTCTCTTCTATCTAACTGAGTGAGATAATTCTACCGCCGAAGGCTCCGATTTTTATTTTCAACCTCTCCTGCTCTCCAACCCTGCTTAAAGGATATATGCCTAAGAAATAAAATCATGTTAATTCTGTACGGTAACGTACGGACTAGCTCACTAGCCTACTTCATTTACCACGACTAGAAAGTAGAAGCACGTGGATTTGTACGGCCATCTTTCTAACTTCGGTTTCGGTGAACTCTATCATCGCTGTTCTTCAAATAAATAAATTAAATAAATAAATGAGGAAACGATATGCTTTCGCATAAGCTAGGTCTTGCATGGTTCTACCATCGCGTTTGCCATGTCGTGTACTTTTGTATCAATTTCTTACCCTTTTGTACCTCGATCGTTGTAGCTTTCTAATTAGTCTTGCAAAGTTTTCCACTACTACTAGATGTAGGCTATAGCCTGGTTATGTGATGTCGTCATATTTAATTTTGTAATTTGTAAAATGTACTTATCTAGCTTGTCTAAAGTGCAGTGATAGTCCAACCAGCAAGAATAAGTGACACACTATATATACAATTCAGTTATCGACGAAACGAGCTTTATTAACAGAAGGCCTAATCGTTATTTTTAATAGCTTTTAGATATTTTCATCTTTTATTTAGTGAAATTTGATTTTAGTAAACTTGTGGGTACCGAAAATTTCCGCGAAAACATGGTATTTGCATAACACAACTGTGTATAAATTCCTTACAACAGAAATTCAAGCAAATTACTCACATGTTGAAAATATATCACTATAGTGTATTGTCGCCTGTGCAACAAGTTTCTTGTTTTAAATGTTTTCTTCCTGTTTATGTGAGGAAAAGGAGGGGAGGGTGGGTGATCAAACCGCCAAAATAACAGCAGTTATGGTACTTGTTTTGAAATGACACTTTCATCAATTCATTTTAATTGCACCATGTTATGTAGAAATCTCCAGAATGAATTTATAGTGGAGCAACACATCATACGACGTGAAGAGAAATCCTTGCTGAAGCAGTTTCAGAAATTGCAACTTGAAAAGCACCATCGTCATGGAGACGAAGTACATTCTCCTCGTCCGAGTTACAAGAGATTGTTGTCACCACATGATACTCATATGGTTAGCTATAACTATTATATTCTTTATTGGTTTCTGTTTTTGGATTTTTGTTTGTTTTTATCACCAAAAGGGAGGGGGCGGGGGGTATAAGTCAAAACAAATATCGGAGGACATCAATATTGCAAACAGTTAAAGTGGAATGCTAACTATTCGACAACAACAAAAACACAAGAAAATGTTGATAGGCATACTTAGGAAATGAATAATCATAATATTTACTTTACGAGCGTTTCTGACGATTACTGTCAAGTTATGAACAAAATATGTGGTAGTATTTATAGATCAGCGACGGAGAATAAACCCCAAATCTGGTAGAAAGTCAAATAGTGGTCTCTCATGCTCAAACTTCAGCAGGCAATTTACTTACTACTATGCACCCTCCAAACATCTGCTCTTCTCTTAGTCCCATTTGATTGTCTAATTAAACCCTCTGATATATGTATGGTGATAATTAGGACAACCAAACCCCTCAAGAAAAGTAATACTATTGAAAACTTTTAGCACCGTAAATTTGCGGGCAATACTGATGACCGGTATAATTAATTAACATATTTGAGGAGTACTTAATACTTAGTCTCTTTCAAAACTGGTCGTATCCGTGGCAACACACTGACCGTTGAATGTATTGCAAAATTCGATGTTTTTATATCAACTTTTATAACGTGCCACCCGATATATGACACGAGGTTTTTTAAGTCTAATCGTAGTCTGTTTTGTCCCTTCTTAATCAGACACGTTCAAGACATTCGGCTCACACTAGTCTGATGGCCAAGTCACCGATGGCGTCAGGACACCAGTTATCGTCACAACGAGTCAACCTGCAGTCAGCACAACCTTCTTATGCCCGTATGAAACACGGGCTTCCATCTTCATCTCACATCTCCAGTTTTGCATCTTCCGGTTATTCGCTACAATCTAGCCATGATGATGGAAGTCTGCCGAACATTGACGGAAAGGTGAGACATGGTGCATCACATGAATACCAAAAGCGGAAGGAAGAGGAACGGCGCCATCTTAATCGTCACCAGCAGCATTTGAATAACGAGATAGGGAGCCTGGTGGAGTCTTACCTGGCACCCCATCAACCTGCTGGTTATGGTCATTCCATAAAAGATGTCTCTCTACACAAGGAGATGCACAGATACCGTCTGCAAAAGTGAGGACACGTATTTCTTCACCCCACCCCACCCCACCCCCTTTTGGTAGATCCTCCACTTAGGCCTATAGTTCGTAAATATACTTTCTTCTTTTATTCATTCTTTTTTTTTCAAATATGACAATTTTAAAGGTCTAAAGTGCGTGGGTGACGAACTTGTGGAGATGTCACATGGCACGTGGGAGACATTTATTTATTCATTGTGTTGATGCTTTTGTGTAATGTGAATTGCCGACATACACTATACTTCAAATGAAAACGTATAATCGCATTTCAGTTTCGTTCCGATGTGAATCCTAAGTTTAAAGTGATCAGTGAGACCTGCAAACATGCTCTCGGTGCACATTATAACGAAATTATGTAATTATAGTTTCAGTCTTGACATTATGCATGGACAGTGGATTGGGTGACAGGGTGACCGGGTCAAAGAAGGATAGCCTTCCTGTTACATGTCCGTAATATTTTCCGGCAATTAAAATTATTTTAATACCTTTAAATTTCTGTTTGTTAATCAAAAGAGCTAAATGTAAACATCGACGCCATACCGTTGACTTTGACTATCCTGGCAACTATTGTCACGTGGGTAACCTTCATCTACTCAACCATATTGGACCAGACTCGGATCATCCGAGCCTACATAAGCCTGAATTCAAACAACACCAGACGGATGAAGCCATGAAAGGAACCTCGCATGAGAAGCACCAGCCGGCGAATAAAAAGTCAACCAGTTCCTTAAATATTGCGGTTCATAGACCAACAGCGGTCGCCGAACTCCATGGTAACCAACACCTTGGATACCAGATACCAGAGAAGGAAAGGTGCGAACTCGACAAGAAGAAAGATGGCAAACCGGAAAACCTAGAAATAACTATCAAAATCAGCAGAAAAAGGCCCCAACCTGCCAAAACTGGTAATATATTGTAGGTTTTTGTTTATGTGTTTATGATAAAGTAAAATAGTATTCATTAAGTTTACAACATATCTTATGACAGGGAATATTCTTAGAAAAAGAAAGTGTACTATTTGAACGTCTGTTGCAAAGCCACGACTTGCGTGGCCTTCGATCTGTAAGCCGGAATGAATTTGTCATTCTTTAAAGGGATCTTGTTTAAATACAGCGTTCTTAGAACGTCTCGGCACCACCGTCCGTGACCCTAATCACAAAACACATAATTAGTTATGCACACATTAAACAATATTAATTGCAATAGTGTTACAACATCTCGCAATGCGATGACGGATGTCCACATATTCGAGATACTTGAATATGTCCGTTCTTTTGAAAACAAATTTTTCGAATTATCCCTCAAACCAAAAAGCCTTTCATCTCCACAGTACGTGTAGATCTAACCTATGAATACATTTGTGTTCGTGGGATCGGTTATGTTATGTAGTGGGGGCGTGCATTACCAACTGATTACATCAAAGCAAATACTTCATATATAGCGTATTGTAAGTTACCGAACGATTTACTGGTGGAAATTTACAGTCGAATTCGATTAAAGTAAACGTTTTAGGACCGGAGAAAAACAGTTTTTGTATTATTTGTGTGTATTTGACTGTACTATTTATGTTGTGTTGTGATGTTCTGATTTGATTTGATTTGTATTTGTTCACTATTATTCTTTCTTTGTTCCTTCTTTGGTTCAACGTTTCGTTGTGTACTATTTACATAAAGAGGAACTAGACTTAGAAAATCTCCGTTTTTATTTTTAGCTACTAGTAAAGAGAAACCTATTCCTGCATCATTGCCAACTGATCGCAGAGGAGGGATCGATGCCAGCGGCAGTGTCGAGAGTAAACAATCAACAGGCAGTACTAGCTACCACAGTCTTCACAGATCAGCTTCCAAAGCGGGCCCAGCCGCTGAAATTGGTGGCAGCAGAGACATTGTACCTTATGTTCGAGGAGATGTTAAACAGCGATCATCAGTCGTCTCAGAGACAGCTAGACATAGCAACAAACATAGAACTGAAGGTAACGTATTAGACCATTTATAGGCTAAACGTAATCTTGAGAATACAAATAAATGAATGTCCAGAGGTTCGAAACCAGTAAGAAAGGTCGTCATTCTACTCTAGGCTTTTGCCACCTGTATCGAACAATAATACGGTTCTGTTTTTGGTGACATATTTTGCCTAACTCTAGAGATCAATCATGATTTATACAAATCGAAAATCATTTGTGATTCCTAAAGCCATATATCGTAAGCGCCACTTTGGACAGACTCTGTTAAATCATGGAGGTCTGTTTTTACCTCCATGTTTTTACCTCCATGGTTAAATGAAATGGAAATATACATCTGTGAGCCAAACTGATACGTCCAAACTCGTTAAAGAGTTACACCACACTTATTTGACACGTATTGTGCCGCCCCCCCCCCCCCCCTTCCTGCTTTTCCTTTTCTTTCTGAGTGACTTTTGTGGACTAAAGTATCATGAGATTTTCAGAGATATAATCTTACTTTTGTCTGGTACACGACATCCGGCTATAAATTCTTTTAACTTAAACTACTTCAGTATGCTTTTATAAATATATAAATACCTATATATACTTTCACACTTTGTATTATATATGCATAGAACCAAGGTCAATAACTGACCTAATGGAGGCGCTGCTAGCTATTTCGATTTTCCCATGGCATTTACCTAAAACAAAATATGCTGGAACGGTTCCTCCTATACTACTCTTGACGCCATCCCAATCTACCGTCCGTCTCTCAACCCAATCTCCTTAACCCCATCTCCCCACCCCCATCTCCCCACCCCCATCTCCCCATCCCCACAGAAAATGTTATGACGTTTGACAGTTTCTTTCAACAGTGAATAAGCAAGTATTAACTCCATTGTTACAGTTATCAAACAAGTCATTTATCATCTCTCTTTAGCATTCGAAACTAATTACTAATCTGCATAATAAAACCGATCAACTAATTAAGGCTATTGACTTGACTGCGAAGTTAATCGTGCAAGATAAAGCCACTTGTTTCTAAAGCGAAGGTAACTGAATGAATGTAATTTGAATAGACTTGTACGCGATATCACGAAACATACATTTTATATCCGTGCGTATGCACATGCTATACATATAGGTCTGGACAATGTTAATTAGCAATGGTTTTGTCATTGAAGTTTTGCCACGAAAACGTACGGTGATTTTCGATTTTGAATGTTATGTTCTGCAAAGATCAAGGGCAACTGGATTAATTTAATATTAGTCACACGATTCTATGTCAAATCAAGCAGATTGATAATATCTACATTTATGATTAATTGAAAAGAAGAATTTGAAAAGAAGTATTTGTGATGCAGATATAGCCAAGAAAAAAAGGAGATTCTGTGACATTTTATCAGCAACTTATTTTGTATAATGTGTACTGTGTGTATGATAATCCTTGGTTCACCTGCATCTACTTTAAGCAAGTCCAAACTATAGTCATCACAAATATTAAGTGTAACATTACAATAAAGAAATTATTGGCCATTTGGAACACCACGTGACACTTATAATGTTTACAGGAAAATAATGTTTCACTAGTTCCCGCTTTTCACATTCCCTAATTGTGACTTAAAAAGAGACTTACTGATATTATGTCTTAGTGCGTCATGTCTGACGTCATAATTGTTGGTCACAAGAGGGATACTTCCAGTTTCATTTTCTTGCCAGCGTCCTCATCTAGATTAAAACAGTCTACATGAAGAATGTACATAAACGGTGTAACCCATGTTTTGCATTCTGACTTTTTTTGGCAGATGGTGCTAAAGTCCGAGAAGACGCTAAACACCATCCGCAGCCTGATTTTGAGATTCCAGCAGACACCTTGGCAGAACTTGAAGCTATTTGTGGTAGCTCGAGTCAGGGTTACTTTAACCAAAAGGGCTTCGGAAACCGTCGCGGCAGGTTCAAACAACTGGTTAAGGAACTTCTCATGAAGCGAATGCCAGCAGCAGCAAGGAAACGCCATTTGGCCGAGTTTGATCCTCTGGAGGCACTCCAGTGTAGGTATTTAAGATTGTCGCCCTCTAACATCGAAGACCTCATGACCGCTTGCAAGGAGGCCGGTGTTGAAGTTGATTTTCTCCATCCTCATTCCAACGTCACTGATCTCAGTGAATATGTCTTCGGACACAAATCTGACCAGTGATCTGGAAATCAACTTTATAAATACAGAACTGTCATAATAGTCTTCTTAAACTGGTCTGAATTCGTTGTTAATAAATTATATAATAAAAATAAGTACCAGTTTTGAGGTATATTTCATCTGAATGTGTTAATACAATAAATGAATAAGAAAAGAAAATGTTTATACTCGGTGTGTGTTTTCTGTAATGAAAGCGTATGCTCATTTTACAATTTTTATAATTAGTTCATTAGTTAAAACAATGAGATTTTAAAATAAAAGGAAATTTTTGAAAGATAGGTTCTTAGGTCTCCCAACTTAGCTCAGTTCAAATGGAATTTTTCAATATACTTCATGATCGATACATTCTAGTCCCTGTCTTTTTTCCCCTCCAGTCAAACTTTATCTCAACTTTACCTAAAATGGTAAGAATTTATGGCTACCAGATTAGTGTTTACATCCCAATGAAGAGTTAACCATTGTCGGGGAAAGTCCCTTACTGGACATACTGAAGTGAACGTTTTCCTCATGTTTGCAATTATCATAATTAATAATGAATTGTTATGCTTGAATGGCGAAGAGAATGACATAAACTAAAGAGAATGTTTAAAAACACTCATGAGGCAGAACGTAATTTGCTAAACATTGACTATAATGGCTCATGATCTAAACGACCATGGTGGGTAAATTTGCAAGTACCACGGTACCGTAGTCTAACCCATTATGTATTATAAGGTGGGTAGGGTAGGTGTGTAGGACATGTCAGTTGAAAACTTCTATGCATGAGCTCTACAGTCATAAGAGAGTGACGGATTTACACGTCAGAGTTCAGGTGGAGTTCCAGGGATTAAAACCGTATGTGGAAACTTTACACATTCAAGTATTGCTTGTTTCCTCCTATAGCTGTTTCAATCCAAAAACTATATTACTCTCTTTTTTTCTTTTCTTGTGTGTGTGTTAAATTGTGTATTTTTTTCCGGTCGTTTTTGTTCAAGCAAATTTTGGGTGGTGGAGGGGATTTATACATATTTGCAACAGTACAAGATTTCTTTTTATGTGTGTAAATGTTTTAATAAACCTTCCCTTATACAAAAGTCACTTTCCCCATTCCTAACCTCAGTTCAAATGCCTAAGTACAACTTGCACATGTACACATTTTGCTTTATGTGTGCGTGTGTGTTTGTTTAATGTTGCTATTAGCTGCGAGCTTTTTTTTCTCTCTCACTAAATGCGTCGCCTCACGCTTACTACTGTTCTTTCATAATAACCGATGCAAAATGTATCTAATTACGGTACGTAAAAATCTAGAAATATGTGCATCGTGTTTTTGTCTTCATTAAGCCGAGATGGTTAAAACTGATATTACACGTAAAATCATCGGTCGACTGATCTGTTAGAGAAGAACAAAACCTAATCCCCTCCCCTGCCCCCCCCCCTAGACATTTGGACCGTATCCATGTTGCATTCAAAAGAGGGATATTTATCGACCAATGTAGTTGGTGGGGTGTACAGAGAAATTCCCATTTTATTATTGTTGGCTGCTGTGTCATACAGGTTTTTTATTGGTGGGGGGGGGGGGGATGATGACGGGGTTTTACCAAGCCAGAAGATCGCCAGCTCTCACAACACTCTGCAAAACGCTTATTTATCAATAAGTTGGTCATTCTTGGGACTTCCCAGAGAGATTTATCTCCATAATCAGTTTAGTAAAGATTAGCCAACCTATTGCGATCTGTTTGCTGGTCTGTTATGGGCTATCACTATGAACATTTACGGGGAATCCTGTTTCTTGCAATACTCTTAAAAAGTCATAACATGTTCTCATTCTGGGGAATGACCTCGTGTAGGACTAAGTGGTTTGGAAATCCCAACGCCACGTACAATGTATAACCTGTGCTATAAATGGCACATTGTCACAGCCGGTTCCAACCACGGGAAATTTTTTAACACATCCTATTCCATTTCTTCGGAAAGTAAGATTACTTCCGTTCGAACGTGACTGTGCGGTGTTTTCAGGCAGTTAACGTTCACTTTCATGAGTTTGTTTTTGTTTGTTGGGACTTTCAGTTATCAGAAACGTGGCAGTATATACTTGTGCAGTATTACTGAATTTGTGCTGATTATCTAGTTCATTTTTCATTTATCACCCACTATAGAGCCCTGTTATGGCATCCTATATGATTGCCCACTCCTTTTGTTAAGTTTTGAAAATGAACTTTGACCATGGGGTACCTTGGGCTTGGAAATCCTATAAGGTACTCGCCGCCTTATCTGCCTATTGGATAATTTACTTCAGAAGTATGTTTTTGTTTTTAGAATATTAGCAAAAAAATGAACCCATGTTCGAGAATTTTTGTCATTGACCTAACATAAATTGATAGTAAAGAACACACAAGGCAGGTCTGAAGTTTTGATATTTTGACATATCTGGTATCTGTTTTCGTTACTATTTAAAATATATTGTTATTTAAAAAATGTTAATAAAATACAAAGAGTATGCTCTTGTTTTATACTGACATATATAATTATGATTGTGTTTACTTCCCCCGCGCGATCCGTAAAAACTGATTTTTGTATTAAGAAAGTCCGCATTTCCGAAGGATGAAATAGACACACTGTTATAAGTCTTGATATGTTTATAGTCCTAGAAGAACACATGATTGCTGGGAATGTTTGTGTTGTTTTCAAGATATTCAACAGCATTTAAACTATGCTCAATATCCGGAATACTCCTTTAAGGCTATATTATATATTGATGATGACGTCGGCATCTCGGTGCAGGTATTAATGTTAAGTTTTAACTTTCTAAGAAAACTATGTTTGCTATAAGAAGGAGTAACGATAAAGCAATGTAAACGGGAGATGGGGGAAAGGCAATGACACCGTTATTGTAATTAATTTTTAACTTTTTAGGTTTACAGTCTTGTTCAGGGCCAAGGCCTTCCTCACACGACTTTACAACTTAACCCTGGTCATTGGTAACTCGTCACACCTACACACCAAAGTGTGCACAATTCAATCAATCTCTCCTGGGGCACCACAGTGCACCACAACCATGTGTCCCCCGGGGGACTTCCCATAGGGTGAAGCCACAAACCGGCTCACACAACTATATTTACAAGTTACCTCGCAGGTCCCCATTTATACACCTGGGTGAAGAGAGGCAATGGAGATAAAGCGCCTTGCCCCAGGACACAACGCAATGATCTGGCCAGGGCTCGAACCTGTAATCCTTAGATCACAAGTCCACTGCCTTAACCACTTGACCACAACGCCCTATATTGCCTATGTCTTTTATGCACAAATAAATGGATAAACTGCTCAGGAATATTGCCGATCCAAGCAAATTTCTCAACAATTAGACGCGTATATCTGAACTTCTGAAGCGTTCGGCTGCACTTGTTTATACATACGTTATAAACTCTTCATTCGAGGCTATATAAAAGTCCTATATTTTCCCATATATTTTTGCGTTGCATGTGAGGAACTGACATGTAATGCATGGCCTGTGTATTAGACCATACGTATAGTCTTAATCTCTATAATTGATTAACTGCAGCTGGTTAAAAGGGACATTTCTCGAAACAACCAAAAAGCAAACTAAGTCGTTATAGAAATCCAACATTGGATTGACGTATACATATATGTATTCTACAACGGATCGACAACATATATCAAACTCAAAACTTGTACCTAAAGTCATCGAATAATTCATTGAATTATCATTAGTGAGAAAAAAAGAAGAAAAAAATAGGACCTTTTCCAAAACTGCGCTCCCTTTCTCGGTATTTAAATGTAAGCTATCTGTTATTCAAAGTTGGAAAGGAAAAAAGTATTGTGAGCATGTTACAGTTCCGGGTCAAAATTTGAGAGATGAGCAAAACAAACAGGAAATGACTAAGCAGAGTATACCACTAACAAAGTATAGATATCTCTAACCCTGGTTTATATCTGTGTTGTCGTTGGAAAGACCATCACGCGGATTCTTCGAGAAAAATCTGCATACTTATTGAAAATATAACTATAAGAGGACTACGATATGTTATGCATCACAAGACTAAAGTCAAATGTTATACTCTGTGTAACTGTATTCGAGACGAGATTATTTTCCGACATTGAGAGGAGTTGTAAGACTATACAGAATAATGATTCAGTGCGGGTTGCATTTTAATATATTTTCTGGTCACTATCTGGGCTATAGTATTTTATAATGAGCTAACGCTTTGTTATATACCCTTTCTTATTGTTAAGCAATACACTTATTGTTATAGTAAATGAAGATGGTTTCAAGTATATAGTATACACACATGACTTTACGTATTTGCTTGACAAAGTAGCTCCTTGATGGTATACTCCACTAATAGTCGAAAACTACTCCTCCCCACCCCCCCCCCTCCCCACACCCTGCCGTGTCAGTGAGTGAGTGAGTAGGCAATATTATAAACACTCGATTCTCATGGCTTTATCAGTTAAAACTAGTAAAAGTGAGTACTTAATCAGTTAAAACTGATGTGCGCGATAATCGCTTACAACGTGTGTTACGTTTATGACCAGTTGCTTCTGAAAAGGACTTTGCAAACAGAAAATACTATAAACACACAATTCTTTGCATAATGATGGACTGGACTAGCCAGACTACTCTAAAGCAGGGTTTCCCTAACTTTAGCCCCCTGCACGAACCCCCTGTGGGTGTCAGAGTTGTGACCCCAACTTTCAAGAAACGATCTGAGTCATTATTATACTATAATACGCATAACAATGCTTCGTAAAAGATCAAGTTCATAGTGTAATGTTGTAGAAGTTGTCGATAGGTACATTACTAAATTATGTAATATATCAGATTTCAGTTCAACAAAAAGTACCCTAGTTTTGACTTTCAGAATCGTCTCACGAACCCCCTGAGATGGATTCACGCATCCGCTGGGGGCAGTCATGCACCCCAGTTAGGGAACCCCTGCTCTAAAGGTTTCGCCGATAACTTCGTGCACATTTTAACAGAGAGTGGATGACACTTTTACTGCAATACGCAATTTGAACCATTTTTACAAGGTATACTTACTAGTCAAACATAGGGACAGTTATTTAGACTCCTTAACACCGTTAGTTGAAACAGCCTTTGAGTAATGGGCTTTGTGGTCAAGTGGTTAAGGCAGTGGACTTGTGATCTAAGGATCACAGGTTCGAGCCCTGGCCAGATCATTGCGTTGTGTCCTTGGGCAAGGCGCTTTATCTCCATTGCCTCTCTTCACCCAGGTGGGACCTGCGAGGTAACTTGTAAATATAGTTGCGTGCGCCGGTTTGTGGCTGCACCCTATGGGAAGTCCCCCGGGGGACACGTGGTTGTGGTGCACTGTGGTGCCCCAGGAGAGATTGATTGAATTGTGCACACTTTGGTGTGTGGGTGTGACAAGTTACCAATGACCAGGGGTTATGTTGTAAAGTCGTGTGAGGAGGCATTAGCCTCATACAAGACTGTAAACCTTCAACTTTAACTTTAATGAATTCGTCTGGTAGTAGTATTTTGTACACATTAGCACCTGCTGACATGTGTTACAGTGTTATAACACATTTCAGTATATACTGATAAACCGCTGTTGCCTTATTAACATTACAAACAGATCAAACCATAAACATTTGGTGCATTATAGAATATGTGTATACATTTCGAGTTTTCACTGCCTATAGCAGTTACTTCAACGGCTTTTCATATATACCCTTGAACAACGGTTAAAAGTAACTGAACCTCATGACAGTCTCACCCTTCCCCATGCACACCCATGATAAATGTTATGCGTAATGTTATATTTTGTTGCATCATTCGCACTGTCGCTATCGCGGGATTTGAAATGTACAAGAGTGTGTGTGTAAGTGGCAAAACATGGTGATCGTGAAAGGTTCAGTTACTTCTAATTCTTTATGTTAAACTGGCGGTCTGTTAATTTCTTTACAATTAAATTAACGCCGGTGTCATATACATCACGCCCAATATTATACATATCGCGTGTAGCTAGCTACCTTATTTGCTTTGCACACCAAACTAGGAGTTGTGAACTTTAGTTCTATAATTACACCTTAGAGTTGTTCCTATACAGATATCACACGTTTTTTTCTGTTTTCATTATTCTAAATATAGGTATGACATCTTCCCTTGTTTTGACTGGGAATTTGTATGGCAGCATTCAGCACGTGCTGAGCACTCGTGGATTAAATAGGCCTATATACACCAACGCAAGACCGCTCATGTCCTGTGCAACGTATTTTCTATTAAAGAGAATAACTGCTCTCTTTGCAGGTAATTGGATAATATCTTTAGGGGCTTTTGATGCGGGTCCACGCACTGGGCAGCAATGTGCATGGGGACAGAGACTACTTCAAATGGCGCACATTAGTATACCCGATTATAGTACATTACATTGAAAAACTGAAAGATTGAATAAGTATAGTTGATAAACGCTTTGCTCATTATAAGGTGTGAGTTCCAAAAGGCTCACTCATTTGCCCCTGATGGGATCCACGGGCATTGTTGAACAGATTTTAATTTATGGAGTGTATGTAAAATCGGGTGCTGATGTGCGCCATTTGTAAGCAATCTCTGGCACCTATACATTGTACACTGTAGGAGCTTTAAGCGGGGCAACACGCAAATTGCGCAAAGTATTCAATCAAAGCTGATGAAGGGGCTACATATCATATAATTATCAATCTAATTGCTAAGGGGTGCGTGAAGCGGAAAAGGTTAAAAAACACTAATATAGAGCAACATTCATTATACACATCGGTATACAAAAAAAAAGTGATACGGTGTCCTCTGCTTAAGTTCTTGTTCATTGCTTTCGTTTGCTCTCTGGTCTTACAGCTGCGCATTATGTCCTTGTTTTTATTTGGTGGGGTGGGGGGGGGGGGTTAGATGTGAATCCGTTTTCAGGAGTTAGAGGTGAGGATATCTGTCTAACAGGCTTCCCTCGAGTTTTCAAAGGTGGTGAGGGCGATGACTCATATTTTAGTTGATTACGTCTACGAGGAATTTATACTGTGATAAACAGAATTGAAACAATGAAATTTGAATCGACCGTTGTTTTCTATTCTTTATTTGGAAGATACAAATGTTATTTGAAATCATGTTGCAACCAATTAAAGATAAACAAAACGTTACCTTTAAATCACGTTTACGTTTTGTCTTTATAACATGAATAATCATCAAAATCAAATCCAAGTACAAAACTAGTTTTTGCATTAAAAAAAAAAAAAAGGTTGTGAAGTTCAGAATATTAATTTCATGGTATTACAAGTAATATTTACAAGTTATGAAGAACGGTTTATACGACATAGAACACTAAATTAAGCAGCACATACGTCTTAGGCATAAACTACTATATACTGTGTCCACCCCAACCCCCTCCCACACCAGCCCTGTTGCCCCCCTCACGGACAAGGGCGGCCTAAGCTAATGTGAATCTTAAAACCAATATAGGTCCTCGGCTACATCAACACACAGATTACAGGTTAGCCAACAAACAAAAACCAAGCCTTGTTGACTAACATTAATAATACGACAAAACTTAAGATAGGCCACACACTTCGTTAAATTTCGATCTAACCATAAGACACCATAACGTTAGGCTATTCACAACATAGCCTTAACCGATGCTTCTATTGGAGTACAAAAAGACACTGCGTGGTTAATGCAACTTTTGGTCCGGTAACATTATAGTACGTAAAAGATACGTTCAGCTAAGGCACATGGAACGCCAATCATGTAAAAAAGGTCTGTATACTGTTGCTATACAGCTTTGTACATAGAAGAAACATGTTAAATAAAATATTATATATTTACAACCGTATGAATGACCAGCATTCTTGAAATAATTAAACTATTTATAAGGAAAAAAAATAATCACGTTTTCTCTCTCTCTCTTGAAAGAATTTGGAGAAACTTGAATGTAAAACACCACCTAAAATGAAGCTAATTCCCTATCCAGAACATTGCACACAATTTTGTTACCGTGCTTTTTCATGAGAGCAAGGACCTTTAGAAAAGGAGGAAGTAGATAGCGAAATTCCATTACCAGTGAGCTACACACTTACATTAATGTTTCCAAAAATGTTAACCTGAGTCACTCATTATTTAAAATGGCACCATCAATTTACCCCCCTCGCCCCCCCCAAAAAAGATTTTATAAAAAATTCTTTAAATCTTAATGTCTTCAATTTGAAACCTTTCTCTCTGTAGACAAAGGCTTCGGCATGTAAAGAACAATGGGTATGATGAGCGATTAATTTGTCCTAATTCAAGGGAGGTGAGAGGGGTCATAATTGCCTGACAAGCTAAGCATCATATGACGTATAACGTTAGGTGGGATTTCGTAAGAAAATGTTACTTGGAAGATGAAATAACAGGCAGAGAGAAACAAGATGCATATACGAGGGGAGGAGGGGGGGTAGGAGAAGGGGTAACCCCAAGTCATGTGAACAGTTTTAACTCTTTACTAATTACAACTATTTCTCGATAATAAAAATAAAAATTTTTTTTTGCCCGTCATGCCCCTTCTATTTCCTAACCTTCGATCTGGGCCCCTCCTTTTTGGCGGGTCTCGATTTAGTCCGACTAGAGTAACGTCATACATTATACTTGTGTGTGTTTTAATGCGCTACAGTAATCGGCGACAGCTTATTGATATCCGAGTACACTAGGTTGCCTGCAACTGAATACTCTAGATTATGTGAAACAGCAGGAATCAATGACGTCATTGGTAGAATGGGCTTCTTAAAATCCCTACTACATAACTGAAATAACCCCACACTAGGAAACTGCCAAATTAAGTGGTATTTTCAACTGTAAATGTCTGACTATAGTCTGTGAGTAATGTCGCTGAGAGATGCTTGTTAGCAAGTTATTTGATGCTGAGAATTTAAAGGTACAGTGTCAGCTATACAGCCAAAAAGGTCACTGTAGCCTATAGAGGGGGGGGGGGGGGAGCTATAGAATCATGGGGGAGAAGGAGAGTCCCCTTCGCTTTGAATGAATACATTTTCTGCCATATCAACCGGATCGAATGGATAACCTTCCACCATGAGGTCCTGATAGTCGAAGCTCTCTCTTTCCAGACTCGCTCCGGAGAAGTGCAGGAGCCCGCTGTGAACGCTCAAAGGGAGTGACTTCGCTTGGTTATTCATTGTCCTCAGCTGTTCCATGGACCGCATAGGCCGGACCACGATGGACACCAGACAATTCTTCAAGGGTGAGTTTAAGGTCCAGTTTTGAGCCACACCGAAATAAACCGCTGGTGAGGCTGGAGAATCACTCTGCCGGCAGACATAGTTCTTGACGCATTCACTGAACTCCACTAAATTGAACACCGCGGTCTCCTTGTACCTTTCAACTCTCTCAATCTTCTCAGGACGAAGGGAACAACTCCAGAAGAGAGCACTTCGACAAAATCTTGTGACGTAGATTCGTTTGTCTTTGACTTGCAAAGTAATTCTGTAAGAAGAAAATGACAAATACATGTATGTTTATAATATATATATCTATATAAATATGTATGTATATAACGCCAAACTACATATAAACCAAATGCAGATATGTCAAGAATGAGTTGCTACAGACTCCTTTTCTTGTATCTATGCCAATCGGACACCCTCCACTCCCCACCCCCTCCCAACCAACCGTATCACTTCCCACCCCTATAAAAAAAACTACCGTGGTAATATGTTGGTGAACATTGCATTAACTAATTCCTTCATCATCATACTTGGTAATACAGTAACATTGACGATTATATTTTTAAGTGTACTTTATATTGCTTATAGCGAAAAGGAAAGTAAAATTCCTATCGGAAGATATAAATATTAAATTCAAACGCACCCTCCTTCAGAAGCTTCCAGAATCGATCTAGTAAGGGTAGCGGGTTTCTCCAACATGTCGCCAACTTCTGACTCACTGGGTAGTACGATAGTCTCGGAGCCTAAGTGGTTGTTGTTTGTCTTGTTGAAGTAGATATGACAACCATTCACACTCTTGATCTGTCTAGAAATTACTTTCATATGACGGTAGTAAACGAAAACTTCAAATTCGTGCTCTGTGACAGAAAACAGAATCACAACAAAAGATGATATAAGTCACAAAGTTCCCATGATCTTACCCTAAAGGGACGACTTAGAATTAAGATGATGTCATCTGATCTTACTTAAAGCAATTCTAACCCAAGAAAAGCGTGAACGGCTACACGTAACAACCCAATGTTATTGCAATGATTAAACCCTCACAGTTCTTGCTATTCCGCTTAGTGCAACGGATGTGGTATTTGGCAACAATACCTTCAAATTGCATCTACGTAAGTAAGGCGTTAGCATACAACAAGCTTTATTCATTAGATGCAGTCCCTTTCTCGTGGACCTTTCCTCAATACCATCCCTACCCCTCCCCTCCCCTCCCCTGAATCCCAACTGACTCTTTCATAGGTATGAGACCACGCTGAATTCGGCTCCAATTTTGGGACCAACTTTGTATCTATTTTGGAACCGACTTAGATTTCTACTGGAGAGTGGCACCCACCCACCCCCACCCCACATCCACCATATGTACGCCCCTGCATGGCCTCTCCCTGTCTAGGGACAGTATGGAAGAGTTTAGGCAATATTTGATGTTCATAGATTGTTGTATGGTTTGATGCCTTTACTCACCAGCTGGGAGACAGTCTTGTGACGAAAGTTCATTCATGATGACTTCACTGCTTTCTGTTAATCCTGCACACGTTTGCATTGGTACTTGCTGATTGGTTTGTGATTCGTAATACTGGCCAGGAAAGAAATTGGTCACAGGAGCAGGAGTAGCCGGGAAAGTTTGGTAATAGTCTGGGGTAGAAGGAAAAGTTCCACTTGGATAGGCACGGTATTGGTCAGTTTGATTTGGATCATTATTGTTGCTATGGAAACACGGATGACCTAGGAATGCAAAAAAATGTAACAATCACTAACAATTACGCAAGTTAAAAAAAATACCAGAAATATACAAAACCAAGGGTTGTGAGGGGACCCCATCATCCCACATCCAACGAAAGAAACTTCTTTCTCGGTGGGCAAGCTAAGACAACTATACACAGTCTTTCGGATTCACACACTCTTGTATACGCTTTACAAACCATTTAAAATATAAATACCTTGTTGAAGACAACGTAATGGAAAGACCGAAACGTAATTTTCATAAGTGAATATTCATTTACAGGGTGAAAGTTTAAAACGGTGGTAGGATTCGCAAACATCCACTCTGAAACAATTTTTACACAACGAATGGAGACGAAATGGATTTAAATGTTTAAAAGGTATTAAAGCAGTTGACACAGAAATCTACGTAACTGACCTCCCATAGTCTGTGACGTCACCATGTTTCGGCTATCTTCGCCTGAAGAGATGACCTCTAGAACAGAGGTAAGGTCTCCTCTGGCCATAGGTTGTTGCAGACCTGCAGAATACAATGAGCCATGAAAGTTTAGGACAATATATTCATAACAATTACATACATCCTCTGTTCTTAGAAACGCTTATATTCTTTCTGTGGCTGCGGTTTGCTTGATACTTATCATATTCTTTGGGTAATATTTGAAACTACTATAACATCAATTGAATCACATTAGGAGGGTCAGTACCATCCGTTCAATGTCAGTGAAGTTTCTTATGCATCCACACGTTGAACGGCTAAAATAATGTAATCATTACAAGATTCTTTATGTATTACCGACTTTCCAAAATCATTTTTAGGATTTTAGAATTTGAAAATTGGCTTACTGGATGCATCTCACCCAGTCGACGTTTTGATTCCACCACCCCCCCCCCCCTCCTCCCCCTAAATCTGCTCTGTACTTGATATGAACAATGTCATGACCACACAGATCAAATACTTGATAGTCAAGTGTCATTCAAACAATTTATGAACATACAGAGAAATGGTAATTTTGGCAAAAGTGACTGGAATAAGGCCGGCATGTTAAATATCGAATGAGCCCTTCATTTGGTGAAGTCAATTTAAGCAGATATACTCAACTTGATCAGTTAAAAACTTACGTTGCATACTGTTCGATAGTTTTGGTAAAAATTGAGATCGACAGACAAAAATACTGTTTTAAAAGTACTTTATTCATATGGCAATCGTTATATACACTGTCATGCCATAGTCAAGACTATTGATAAATTGTTTGTATTATTTACCATGAGCATAGCCTTCAGACTGGTAACCCTGCTGACGTTCATCGGTATAATATCCCTGGAAATTCAACAACAAAAAATGATCAAAGTTTAATAACCAATTAAATTAAGAACGTTAGTATGTCTTTAAGGTCGTCATACATGCTAAGTTTTTTTTTCTACAGTAATCGCCTCCCCCCCCCCCCCTCCCCTCGTGTCCATTTCCCCTCTCTATTCCATTGGAGATGGACGTGATACCCCAGTAAGATTACGAATTTATATCATCATCTTCTGCCAGCCCCTCTCCTACACCCACCCTTCCCATCCCGTCATATTAACGCAAGGGCTGCAAGCGCTTCAAATTTCGTGTATCAGTAGAAATTTTTTCTTCTTCTTCTAAATATATATATATATAAAGACACTCACCTGTCCCGCGTACTGCTTAGGAGCTACGGCAGCTTGGTGGTGCCAGTTACCTACGTTAGTTTCAGGGTATGGTAAGGCGGCTGGAAAATATCCTAAATAATTAAAAAGAAATAAAATCTATATTAATTGGCTGTAAAAAATTTCATATAGTAAAAAAAAAATATACATATTATATTTTAAAAATTATATATTATAATTTGTTAATTGTTCATATATGTGTTATTTTATTAGTACAATTACACATTCTTATAATCTGATATTCTTCGTCGGATGAGTTTAAGACTACTTACCAGGTTGTCTGTGGTATCCTCCACCATTAAATTCATAGAAGTTGTTACGATTTTCGCTGCCACTCTATTAAACAAAGTCAAGAAAGAGAGAGAGATGAAACGCGTGACGTATACAGTATTGATGACGTATATGCTACGTCACATGCTCAAACTTCCCGCAATAACACAAAGGGAACACATAGGGAACGCCATTCATTTGTTGTTCTATTGTGTTTTTCTTCATTAGTTTTTTTCTTTTCTTTTCCTTTAATATGGATCCTCATACCTGTCACGATCTCCTTACAAATACTGATAGAAATATAAAGAATTTGGATCCCATTTTCAGCTACATGTGAACCCCAATGGTATAGTGAAACTGCCTGATGCTATTTTTCTATCATCATCAACACCATCACCATCATAAGTATTACTATAAGTTTAATTAAAGAGGGTGACGTGTGTGTGTGGGGGGGGGGGGGTCTTATCTATGAGCTTTCGTGGGGAAACTCTCCGGAATATTATTGTCAAGATAAACAAATAAAAATTACTTTGTTATGTCGAATATTGACAACAAAAAATCACAAGAAAAGAAAAAGAAACGACAAAAAATGTGTCTGATCTATACCTACTATATGTCAATGCACTAATAAATATTTAGGCCCACATATATAACTCAAAAACACTAAATTCTAGTATTTGAACGAATGGATGCTATTATAAAGCATACTGACATTGAATTCGGTTGAATAAGGACAAGTTGCATATTTCAAAAGAAAAGCTTCCAACAAAAAAAAACTTACTATTGGACGTGTTGCTCGAGTGCCGTCTCTTTGTTTGGCTGTTAAGAAAAAAGAAAGAATACTATTTGTCAACGCAAGTAAATACTGAAAAGTAACAGAAATCATAATGGCACATATACAAACACACACACACACACACAATTATATTCCAATGTAATAGGGGGGCCTATACCTTCAGTGTGCTTTACATAGCGCCACTGCAAACTGACTTGAGATCTGTGTGATATTCAATGACCTTTTGTATATCAAACATTTGACCCCATGCGGTCATCTAACCGTGTGAATCACCATCTTAAGAAAAAAAAAATCTCCCCTACTAGCTCTGCCAAGAGACTTACGACCGCAAACTTACATTCTTCCATTATCGAATCATCCCAACCAATTTGGGTCAAAATATCTCCGCACCGAAAAATTGACATGTTTACAAGCTTTTCGGACAAAATCCTGCGCGTCTGGATTATGTCAGTAGGGTACAGTTGGTGATGACTAAGCTGTATCGGAATGTGCATGGTGGGCTAGGAGGGCATTCCCAGACCCTATAGCAGCGAGCGAACACCGGAGGATGGAGAATGAAAACAAATCGTCGGCAAACAACGGATTTTGGTCAAAAACTGTATACCCTTAAACTCGGGACAAGGTCGAATTTAAGCTGACAGAGCGGGCGTACAGTAATGTAAGGGTTTGGTATACATGTGTATACCCTGGTATATGGTGAAGATCATTTATCGCTTCATTATATGTTTCTATTTAGGGTAGGTTGGGGGAGGGTAGGGGGGAGGGGGGTTAACAAAGGTTTATAGGAGACGTAAGTGAAAGGCGTCTGTTACTATGGTATGGAATATAAAACTGTTAAAATGTGATCTGCTAAAACAGTGATATGCCTGCACTTTTAGGTACAATTTTATGTCGTGGTGTTTGTAAGCCATTCTGCCTGTCAACGGTTCCTATTGAATGCCTTACATTAAGCGATATACATTAAAGGTAATGTAATATCTGTTGTTTCCAATTGTAGTTAATCTATTTGCCCAGCAGAGAAGGCACAAGTTAAAAGAATAAGGTTTAACCTAATTAATTAAGTTTTAATGATTATAGTTAATGTTAAATTCACGCAAGCTTTAATAATACGTTCCATATTTAAATATCTGTGGTAAGTAATATTTATAACATCTAAAGAATGACGTTTAGATATACACACAAACGCGTGAAAAACTTTAAGTGTAACAGCGGAAGGTGTCAGGTGAATTATGGATATATTGTATATGTATCGACGGAAAATATCAGCTTACACAATGTAGAAAGATAATCTGTGCCATTGGCTCTCATCGCCCTTCTTAACTGCTCCCCCTCCCCTCCCCCGGACTGGTTCCTGTCCCTTTCACTTTCACCCTTGGATTTTATGTCAAATGAAATTTTCCCAAAATCGCGAATAAATTTTTTTTTGGTAACTTATGTTAATTTATTTATTTATTTCTATTGTTTCTATTAACAACACCAAATAAACATCAAAGTTGTTGCTAATCAACAAGGAAAGCGTGGTGTGTCTGGCAACTTCACATACGGAGTTAACGCAAAGATATGATGCCTGTATTGTGGACGGTTAATAACGTTCCATTTCATATACCTGTGGCTTAAATCGAGACTAATCCCTTTAACAAATCAAGCACCGCGTCAAGGAAATCCTATACTCTATATGACTTCTGTTGTAGACCGAGCTCTCTTGACCCCTACTACTTGAATGACGTCACAGTAATCGTGGGTAGCTATGACTCATCATATAGGCGTTATCATATTATATTATATTATTATTATATATAAATAGCCTGCGTATTTTGGGGGGATATTTTAGTTCTCGAGGACTTTTGAGCCTGCCTAATGATTTGAGAGATGAGTCATAATATACATAAGTAAACGGTGTTATGGATTTAAAACACATGTTCTTAGAAAGTTTAATTTGGATACAATTAAACAGTTTTACCCTAACGTTCTATTTACTTCGACAGTTATATGAAGTATTCCTTAATTTCAATCTATACAGGGCTTCCATACTGGCAAAGGTTTTTGAAGCAAAAAAAAAAACTAGAAATGGAATGTGTGTATAATCTTCGTGACTACCGATATCAATGGCGATGACGTAGGACGTACCATCACCCCTTCCACACCCCTCATGCCCCCTGCTCCCACCCCAAGTCATTCACCTTATTACCACACTCTTTAAATGCTTCTGACGCAGTATTTTGACGAGCAATGATGAGTACGCCAATTTTTCGATAAATATTGTTAAAGCACAGTTTCACCCTGACGCCTTCAACTTCGTGACAACCCGTTTTCTGGCAATTACACATTTACAACAGTTACATGGAGTTTGCACAAACTCACTTTGTAGTCCCAAAAATATTAGGCAAATTTCCTGTTATCAAACTAGCTTCTTGTCCTCTTACTAGCATTTTTTGTACCTCCTACAAATGTTGCGCCTCTGCTATTTTGTTCGGAAAAACTTTGTTGCTGTTCTTTTCACACAAACATTTAATTTTATAGTTTTAGTTTAAAAATGAGTTAACATCCTGTCATGCTAAATTATGTAGAAAGGTCGCAATACTATCTTCAAAATAACATGTTTATCGCATCAAAATTAGTTATCACTTCCACGAGATACCAAATAATAATACATAATAATACATAATGATACAGCAGGAATTGTACAAACTCCCACATAAGGTTAAATGGGTCAACAAGAAACAAAAACAATTGAGTGAGAACAAAATGAGCTTCTATAGCAATTAACTGACGTATGACGATGTAAAGGCAATCAAGAGGGAGGAAATCTTTCCGCCTCCCCGTTTCCCAATCACCTAGCAACCCCCCCCCCCCCAACAACTCCTTATGTATTTCTTGTTATGTTCTTGTTCGTCTTAATGCGCATATTAAGGCGAATATTTATAAATATACATTTGAGTAAAAAGGAAAAGATTGATAAGTAAGTGACAATTTTCATGCGAGTTTGGTAGCAATTTTTACCCACCAGATTTATGTCATTCATTGCCAATCTGTTTTATGATTAAAAACCTTTTCAATGGATATCCTTCTTTTTGAGAGAGAGAGTGAGAAGGGGGAGGGGGAGGGGTGGAGAGAGGTCGGGAGTAAAATATTGAATCAACCAAACTTTATTACACGCGAATAAACCAGTTCATGATCACAAGTGGATAACCAACATTTGCTTGAAATTGTACTTATTCTTCACCAAATTAAGTCGAAATTTATATAATTTTCATTAAACTATGGAAGCCCCCCCCCCCCCCAAAAAAGAAATAACTAAGGTTTGAAACCGTTAGGCTCACCTGTTTTTGGAAGAAGTCTGTACACACGATACGGTTCGGGGATGTCCAACATGGTTTTATCTGTGACTTCTTGAATGTCTGGGAGTTTATTCAACGCAGTTCTAAGACGAGTCTTCCAAACGGCTGGTTCTTCTGGATTCACACCCACCTTGTACTTGCCGGTGTTTTCTGACCAGCGCTAAAATATTTGACAAAGAAATATTGTAAATTAAAATAAAAGCACCTTCATATTGCATCCTTTATTTCCCATATTAATCAGATCTAGAATACGGTAGCAAATAATAAATTTTTACTTTTGTGGGAAAATAAACGGCAGGATTCATGTAAGTGATATGAATATATATTTATCTCGAGATGGAACGTACACAGTGCTATTATACTCTCTTTGTATTTAACAGATTGAAACATTCAATCTAAATTGTCCGATCTCGATCTTTGGAAGTGGTATACTCGCGTGTCACGAGATTGGTTGGCCAATGCAATCTAAAATTCGATTGAACCGTTCAGAAGTCGTAAATGAAACCTATATTCCGATTGAAAGGTTACATTTCACTTGATCACGTTTTCCCACAGCTTTTTG
This sequence comes from Apostichopus japonicus, assembly GCF_037975245.1. Lineage (NCBI taxonomy): Eukaryota > Metazoa > Echinodermata > Holothuroidea > Aspidochirotida > Stichopodidae > Apostichopus > Apostichopus japonicus. The sequence goes on along the minus strand of NC_092563.1, from coordinate 23,494,994 downwards.
TCGATTATTTTCATTTTTTCTTCAAGTCAAAAACTTAAAATGAATCACTTCTCTCTTTTTTTGTTAAAAAGAGACCCATTTCATGCATATATAACAGAGGAACAATAGTATTATTCTCTAGCAGTCTGATTGCGTTTCTTAAGTAAAAATCATACTACTTTGAATATTTATGACGTCATGTTATAGAAATTAGCATATAATAACTGTATAATTCCAGACCTTCAGACTGATTGATATATGTTCAAAACATTCAAGGATTAAACGGGTGTACGATCCTCATATTTTCATCGTCCACTATTTCTATTCAATTTGCGAATATATGAATGAGTATTTATCTTTTTCATTTTCATTTTCAATTTTTGCTTTATTTTAATCATTTTTGAGGCAATGCTATAACCGTTTATAAGTAATGAACTATCTTTGATCTTCTCTATGTACGAGGTGAGAACATTTAAAGCAAAGAATGTAACCAAAACCTTATAAATCAAGTTAAAACAAAAATAAACGGTAAGAAAAATAATCCCTTGAAAATACCGCTGTTATTCAATAGATAGATATATAGGTAATACCATACAGGAAAGTATAGCAACATCAACATGTATCAACAATCAACAACAATACAAATATCGACAATTCAACAATCAGTGAAACAAAGACTCAACAATAACTCACTTATACGCGGGGGGGGGGGGGGTCACACGTTAGTAGTGATAACGAGGGACATTTTATTTTTCGAACATCTTGACAATTGTCAAGTATAATCACCGTTCCAAACCTGATTTATGATAATGAAACATTCATTTTTTTTTAAATCAAGAAAAAAAAATTAGAGGTAAGTTACCTTAAATATCTTGGAGTCTTCTTCGGGATCATAGTCTTGTTTTCCGGCGTGTTTCCATGGTATTTTGAACATGTTCTTTTCCGCATTCATCCATACTAATCCTTTGATGTTTCCCTCATTAATCTGATTAACCAACCACGGCCTCAACCGTTGGCGTCCGTTGTGTAACGTATTGGTCTCCTCAGACATAGTGTTATTAGTGGTTGTACTATTACTGTCGTTGGGAGCCACGGTGAATCTCGATTTTACCCAGTTGTACCTGGCTCTACTAACCTCGCGAAAACCTATTTAGAAAGTAAAAAGAAGAATTTTAAATTTTGTAAATCCCTATTTATACTGGTCTGCATTAATTTAAAATATAATAAATTGGTTTTGTTTTAATTTTTGTAGTTAATTATGTAGCTTAATAGACGATAATATTCAATAAAGTAATTTATTGTATTATCTCAGCGTAAACGCTCTTCATATCATGGGAACATAGACCAAAATTCGAGTTTCCAATTCCAATATTACTATTATTATTATTATTATTTATCTGCGTTTCTAAATGATTTTGTTAAGGATTATAACTTAAAAAGTCATCTATATTTACATGAAAAGACAGAGAAACTTTTCGGGTAATATATTTTTTAAGTAGTCAACTGTTTTCTGTCATAACTTATATGACTTTTACCGGGTATTATTCAAATTAAGGATGATGAATTAATTACTTATTTATATGTCATCTGAATTAACAGGAAAACAAAAAGATCGCCCTTTAATTCAACACTGAATTGAATCTTGTTTGGCTCATTTAAATTGAATTGAAGTATCGAGAAATTATTCGAGTTGTCCTGTAATTACATAGTTTCAAGATGCAAATATTCCACCTATACACAAAAACAATTATCCACAAAATTTAATCGAAAGATTGAAAAAAGGTCAAATGTTGTAACACTACTTTTAGACTAAAGATTTTAGTATTAAATCCAAGCTAAACAGACTGAAATAAATTTTAAATGCTATACCAAAGGCTTTTCCTCTGAATTGCAATTGACTATAATTAAAGTGACACACATATTTACGCATAATGTGTGCGCATGTGCAGGACGAATAATGATCTGCATATATTGTGACGTCATAAATTTCCAGAGAGAAATATTTCAAACTTCTTTGTTGCTTTTTTTTTTTGGTGGGGGGGGTGCAGAAAAACATGAACAGATAAACACTAATATTCTAACAATTCCTTATGAATAATATATAATTAGCTACAAACTCTCATTAATCGGTTCATTCAATGCTTTCAGCTAGTCGTTTACTCATTCCTTCAATCTTACACTGAATTATTCAATCTAATGGTCAAAAGTGTCTCTACCTTTCAGTCTGGAAAGAGTATTTCCAATCGCTTGATTGAAACACAACAGAAGTAGATTGACGCATACGTTAAAGCTGTGTGTCTGCTTAGCGTGATAATATTGAAGAGGATTTAATATGAATCCCCAAGTTAGCATTTTGTAGGGCTAACACGAATATGGGGTCGGGGTGAGGATGGGGAGGGAAAAGGGAAAGGAGAGTGGGGGGGGGGGGGGTTGTGTGCATAAATTGTTGGATAAGGCGTATGGCGAGAGAAGTACGGCAGAGTAAAATGTAATCAAAATGAAAAGAAATTGTCAATATTACTCTAACGGTATATACACCTTCCAGTACAGTGATCCTTTATTTTAATCAGCTTATTAATTTGAAATATTTAGACTCTACTTGGCCTAAACTCTAAGCACGGCAGAGGAAAATGTTATCAATATGAAAAGAAATTGTCAATATTACTCTAACGGTATATACACCGCCCAGTACAGTGATCCTAAATTTTAATCAGCTTATTAATTTGAAATGTTTAGACTTCACTTGGCATAAACTCTCGTCTATATTACTATTTCCCCCACCACTAGCGGTGCAAAGACATTATCAGACCAAAGCTTATAGGTGAAACATTTGTCGAATTATTGCCTAAACATGATAAGGCTAATCTAGTAAAAACACGTAACAGTTTTCATATCGCTCGGAAAATAGGCTTTTGAGTGTGATAGTTTCTGCGTCCAAGATAGATGACTATACCTCCCCCCCCCCCTCCCCCCTCAACACACGCAGTTTGTAAACCAAAGAAAAATTGAGGGGGATGGTGGCGGTAAAGTAACCAACAGAATTTTTTTCTTAAACGTGGACTAAAACCGTTCTTAATGCTGGATATGAGGTGGTGGCAAATATTTAGTTTACGGCGTTTTTCTTTTTAATTCAGAACGCACGATATCACCTTCAAATACCACGTTTTTGAACGATACGCTACAATACGGATTGCTCAATATTGATAGGCCTAATATCGAAAAATGCTTAAACACGGAGAAATGTGTGGAAATAAAATATTGTTCTTTGCACTATGTTGAAGAGGTTTATTTACAGAGGCAGACGTAACGGTCACAAGTGAGTAAAAAGTCCTAAACAAAAACTTAATCAATTTGCCACCAAAGAAGTTAATCATCTGTGAAGCACAGATTCAATTGATATTTTGAATTAGAAATTGCTACAGCCAGTTTCCACTTGTTCGCCAGCCTCTGCGCGAAGAAGCTAGGCACTAAAAGGGTATATTAGCCCGTTAGTTTAACACAAGCAGAGTCAGTTACTGTGCTGTTTTGAATAAAAATGCATTTTAAGCTTGTTCTACGAATAAAACATAAAATGCATGGCGTGAACACTCAGGCACTCAGCCGTTCAACTCGGTTAATAACATATGACGAGCCTCCGTTGCGCATCGCTGAGGTTTGTTTCACGTGTGTCTTTTAACGTGGTGCATTTTTTTTTTATCATTCTAAACACAAAAATTCACTTCGAAAAGTATCTTAAATTTTGCTCTACTTCTTCGATACCCAAAAGTAGGGATAATTCAAATTCGAATTATAATCCGTTGATCAAAAATATAAGCCAGTGATAATAACTTTGTGGAGAGTAAAACGATTTAAAACAATACTTATCTATAGGGATATTGTGGTTGCATGTAATTGATGCCAACAGGTTGCAATTAACAAACACATTGAAATCATAAAACGATATCTAACAATTTTTAGAAATACCTCCAGTCATACGAGAGATACAATGTAGATGTAACTAAATGAATGGATGAGTAAATAAATAAATAAATTAATCAATCAATAAACAATTTGCGAAGAACACATCTATAGCTAAGGAAAAGCCAAAGTCAGTTACAGACATCATAAAGGTTAAAAACATATGTGAAAATTTGTAATAAGACATGTTTTCACTATTACTACGCTTTTTATGAAAGAATTGTTGAAAGCAAATCCTAAAATCCATAAGCTACTTATTAATATCCCGCGTTTAATTTGTAAAATATTGGTAGCTAAAACAACATAACAGTATGCAAACAATAATGTCTTCTAACAACCACCAACCAAAGACGAAGAGTTTTATAAAATATTTAGTTTTCGTTCGTAAGAAAACCAAAACTTACTGAATCAACAACGTCAACTTTTGGAGAAGTTTAGCTTCAAGTTTCGGATCTCGCTCAAAAAGCCAAATCTAATGTTGTAGAAGGACGAACCGTGCCAATCCTTGCGCAAGGAAACGAAGTTATGACCTGTTTGGGAACCCTTAACACGAATATAACAATCCCGGGCAAGCAGGCCTCGCGTATAGGGTTCATGAACAATCTTGATTCACGGTCTAACAAAACTAACTTGTTGCGCTCAAAATATACCTACTCTGATTGGTCAATAGCATTTCAGCCTTGTTCATTTAATTATAGGGGGGAATTAATTTAGCAATAGAGGCGATCGAAATAGCGCCATCTCTCCCACAAGCAGAACGCGATTGAACGCAACGACACTGTCAAACACTGTCTGATAATATTATATGATAATATTAGAACAAGCAGTGATGGCATTCTGAAAAATGTTTTTGTACTTTGAGAAATGAACATCCAAAAGAAAATTCAAGCCGAATAGATCTTTTTATTGAACATAAAAATCAAATAAAATATCATAAGAAGACTGCGGTTTGAGCGTTTTGCTAGCAACATAATGAAATATAGGCCTATATATTATTTGGCAACTTTAGCAAATTCCATAGTAAAGAGAAAAATTGTGAGTAAAGATGGAACAATTATGTAAAAATGTGAAACTTCATCGAATCTAGAATATAAAGCTTGGTTTCCTTGACTTCTCTATAATGATCCCATAAGGAAGATAATGTAGGCATACTCCTGCAAATTTACCGTTGTAATTTAGTTCACACAAATTTAACCCGCACCCCCCCCCCGCCCCCTAAAATGAAATTGGACAATAAATGTATTGTCATTAATGTACTATTGTAGTGAGAAACATTAATGTATCGTTTTAAACCATTATACTCCTTTTAAATAGAGGAGTGCAATATTTGATTATGTTTGGGTAGCCCTATTACATAGCTTGATTAGAGACACAGAGTTACAACCAAACGATAAAGCCATTTTTAAGATGAATACAAAGTTTATAAGTTCCCTTAATTGTGCCCGTGCAAACTCTGTACCTTCTATTACCCATGTACAACCCTCTAACACCCCTTCCCCTCCCATGCATCCCTCACTCCCGCATCTCACCAGTATAAGCTCAAGTCTGATGTCCCATCAATTCTTTAATCCTTATATACTCTTTGTGTGTATATATATATATAAGAGAATTCTTAGCGAGAATGGGTAACGACCTTCGATTGCCAGAGAAATAGTAGAATATTTGACACAAAATTAGGCCTAGTGATTAAACATAACCGATAAAGTCGACTTACTAAAGTTGTCAGTTAAGGTTTAGTTAGCCTAAGCACTATATTTATTGGATTACTAATTAACCGTGTGCGTAATTATCAACTAACTTTTGCTAACATGGAAATTCAGCAGTATGCGGTGCAGGAAATCATGCTTCCTCATATACCGTGTGCTTCCCTTGTAAAAACTCCGCAAACGATGGTGAAACAATAATTGTGTTGCATGATATGAAACAAGCACTCTTTGTTTATCAAATCAATAACGATAATGATGATGCATAAATGTAATGTTTGTTTTATCTTGAATCAACTTTTTTTCACGCTTTGTCAAATTATGTCCTATCTTTATCGCTAAATGTGCTGACTTGTTGAGGCCATGTAGAGGTGTTATATCACATGAGGTTTTTTGTTGGCTGCCATATGCAGATAACCACCCTTGTCAATTATTTATTTATTATTTTTATATTTTAACATTAAAGGGTTAACTCGGTTAGCGTAAAGCTAATCTCCCCGAGGCCACGGATATGAATTATCCATGAGCGTTGGGTCGTGAAGTAGTGAATAACATATCGGACTACAGAGAAATTACAATCCGGTTTAGTTCAGCGAAATAGTCTGCTACACGGCAGTTTGCCTGTTTAACAATTTGATGGCATTTTGATTAAAACCACCTATTTATTAAATGCGACGAAACACCAAATGTGAATATATAAACTAAATGGGTAATATGTCGCGACGTGCAAACTATTAACACAATCATAGTAAGTAGGGTTAGTAGGTGAGGAAGATAGGGAGGGGAGTTTATTTAAGCTTGAAGAAGATATAAAAGTAGTTTGAGTTACATTTTAAGAGCACACCATATAATAATAATAATTACAATTATTATAATAATAATACTAATAATATATATATATATATATATATATATATATATATATATATACACATATATATATATATATATATATACATATACATACATATATATATAAACAATAATAATAATATATATATATATATATATACATATATATATACATATACATATATATATATACATATATATATATATATATATATATATATATATATATATATATATATATATATATACATATATTTATATATATAGTAAAGCACAGGATCTGAGAAACAAATAATTAAACTAATTTTAATCATAGATACTATTTCTGGCGATACCATGATATATGAATTTAATATGAATCTTCCCATAAACAACACAACACAATCATACCGTGTTAACTTCCTCGCTGGGGTTACCTTACTTGGAAACACAACGGGTTGGCTGAGCGTTAAAAATATCCGGGAGTTCCGATACCATAATAAATAGATGGGATCATTTTGGTTATGTCTATAATGCCAATGGATGCTTTGTTTTACTTAACCTGCTTTGAAGGGTAAAAGTGATGCATAGATTTAGGTACGGTGGATGGAATTACGCTTAGTTGGCGATAATAGCTTAGTTGGCGATAATAATGCCTTCCCGTGGGTATCAGATACGACTTTGGCATAGACAAGGTTAAACCAAAATGTGTTTGTCAATTAAACATAGTTGTCCTCTTCTGTTGCTTCCCTGCATATTGACGCCCATTCGAAAGAGCTATTCGCGTTATCACGAGATGTGGTACGTGTGCGGTTGAGAGGGGAGTGGGGGTGGGTGAGTGTGGTGGTCGGCGTTTACGGTAAATGTGTTGTGAATGGTTGAAGGTAACGGTGAAGTAGTAACTTTGTTTCGAAACGAATTATATCAAAACTTTTCCTCTTTACTATTACATTCCTCTCCCTTCAACCTACCCCACCCTGCCCCACCCACACCCTCACACCCCCACCACTTTAACTTTGAACGTATGCGGTTCAGACTAGGCCTATGCGTAACACAGACTCATGAAAACGACTCTAAATGACACGCACGCACGCACGCTCGCATGCCCGCACGCACGCCCGCACGCCCGCACGCCCACACGCCCGCACGCCCGCACGCACACACGCCCGCACGCATGCATGCCAAAGCTATTCAGTATAGGAATAGCACAACGATGTTAGCCTACTAATTACTGAACACAGGGCCGGCGGATGATGGGGAGGACGGTAAACGTACCCTCAGTGCCCTCAAAAGTGCCCTTTTCCATAAGTATTCCGATAATATATTGGTAATAATAATTGTACCATTTCCATTTTTTTTTTTAAATAAAAAGAGTTGCAGGGAAATGCAAAAAAGAAAGTAATTTAAAACAAAGGTTCTTTTGTGGAAAAACAGGAACGTTGAAATGCTTAAATTTATGGTACGTAAAGCGTATGGGATGCATTTTGTCGGAACGTTTTGAAGTAACTTTGTGGTTTGCCTCCTCAAGTAAATGCCAGCGGATGTTACACTGCCTTTCGAACTTTGTGAACCTCCTCCCCCCTCCTCCCCAAAACCCTTCCGACTAAACCCTCACCCAGCGTCACTGGCCCTAGACTTTGGAACGCTCTCCCCGTCGACACAAGAAATTCGAAGACCATCAGAACTTTTAAAGCTGCTTTAAAGACTCATTTATTTAAGAAATCGTTTTTATAATTGTTTTGTTTGTTCGGCGCCATTGAGTGTTTTTACAGTAATGTGCGCTTTACCAAGTGTTACCACCTTAACCTTAACCCACTGTCACTTACTCCAGATTACTTTGTAGTTTTCTATTCTCTGAAATCATTAATGATGACGACTAAATTATTAAACAATGTCTTTCTTTGTTTATTAATGTTCATTTATATTTGATGGAATTACCCTGTGTTTTTTTTTTTGGCATCTATCAAAACCGAGAGAACGTTTTACTCCACCATCGAAACACATCCAGGGTACTTCTCCGGATGTCCTTCTGTTGCAGAGATAAATATGCATAAATACATATGCGACACAACCTTCCAAGAAAAGTACTCATAGTAATAATAATAAAAAGTTATAATAATAAAGGTAATGATCATTATATTGCGCCGGTATCCGTCAACAAGAAGACGCGCACGGTGCAGAAAGATGAGGCTATGTTGGGAGTTGAAATGAAGAGACTGTATAAATGTACAGGGGATTGATTTCCTATGTGTCAATGTATTAAACTTATAGGGGGTTGTAACATCACTCCTCCCACAAATACAGAATATTTTGTTTTAGACGTGATAATGTAACGTGACCACGTGACCATACTTTTGACGTATTTACATATTTTATTATAATGCACCCCAAGGGGTCTGCCTCAAACGACCCTTCCAGATATGCCCACAATAACTCAACTCATTTCCCATGCATGCAAGCAATAGTAATAAAAATGTTTATTATGCTTTATATTTTTGCCCTTATTGGCTATCAATCTTTAAAGGTAAGTTCCGACTTTACACAGAGATGTGAGGGTGATACACATACACAAAACAGCATGTGTTGTTTACTGTATAAATCTCCGCCATCGAAATCCACTTGAACACAGAAAAAACCTACCTTACGTTTCAAACACGAACATCAGTACACTAAGACCTTAAAGGGTCTGCAATACTTATTATAGCAAATGTGACGTCATACATGCCCTACCTGCTTTGAATATAAGCATTCGGGCGGAAAACGATATTGGTATAAGCGTGTGAGTTATTGAATGCACAGGCCAGTATAGCCAGGAATTTTGAGCTAGAAGGGCACCAACAATTTCAGAAAGGGCATCAACAATATACAGGAGGGGTGCAATTGAGGTACTTGCAACTTGTGGGGTTTTGTTCACATGGTGGTGGAAGGGGTAGGGGAGGGGGTTGCGTTGGAAGAAGAACGTTAGCGTACTTATTCTCATATAATGTGGACTGAAATACCGTCAAACGCAACCACCGATATAAAACCTTAACCTTAACAAGTTCCTGCCATGGTCACTGGTGACAGGATACCCCCCCCCCACTAAATCGTAGAGTCTTACACTCTCAACCCTGCACCCCACACGTACTTACATTACCATTGAAAAGGCTTATCAAACATGCTTGTCAATCACAAGGGCGGCGGAAGCACTTTTAATCTGGGGGGCACCAACGTCGAAGGGCACTTTGCAGAAATTCGATTGGACTGATGCAGCCTGATATTTAGTACCCTTCATAACTTTTATTGTATTATCTTATTTGCGTATACACATCACTCCATCAACGCCACCCCCCCCCCCCCCTCAAGTAAACAATGCATACTAGCACTGCAATATCTAATGTGCAAATTGGGAAATTGGAAAATCATTATAAAGTCCAAGTCCCTGCACACGCGATCGATACATGCATGAAAGCAAATGAAATATGTGAAAATACTAAAAGAAAAATAATTTTCTATGTGTTTTTCAATGGTTAAAGTGATATTATTATGATCATTATTATTGTAACGACTTTCCGAATAATTCTAACCAATTTGGAAGGGTTATAACACGGCAAATGATTGTATGTTATTGGCATGCGATGTAATAACCTTTGCATGCCTATATGATATGCACATTAAGATGTTGAACGCGCGCGTAGCGCGCGAAAAATTTTGGTAATATTTTTCGGGCAAGTCGTTACAGCCCCCCCCCCCCCCCCAAATCAAATTGGGCTCCTACGCCTGTGGTAGTAAACATTTAAAACTTCCCAAAATATTTCATTCGACGTGGGTTTCGCTTTGTAAACTCTTTATTTATTTAGAAATTTTTATGTAGAAAAAGGGCACATTTTTAACCTGAGGAAAAGTGGGGGGGCACGTGCCCCCTGTGCCCCCCCCCCCGGTTCCACCGCCCTTGGTCAATCATATTTAAAAAATAAACGTTACTTTGACAAAAATTGTGTGACGTCTTTGGTAACACTAGTATTATAAGGGTAATATTTACTATTAGGGGTATAATAAAAAAAATTGTTAAATTTGATACATGTTTTTTATTTTATCATTAAATATTTACTATTAGGGGTGTAATAAGTTTTCGCTCTCTTTTTCCCTGTTTTTTTTTGTTGTTATTAAACTGGCTTACGCACCTGTTATCCAAGGAGTTTTATAATTTCCATTTTGGGAAGATCATCATGATATACTTCCCAAATATAGCACACAAGAAGGTGCATGTAATTTAACCAAGTAATTAACCTTGTGTACAGGCTGGCAATAACAATTGATAGGTATTGCTGTAAAACTGTTTTAAGGTATAAATTTGAAAAGAAAAATGAAATAAAAAGAGAACACCTAAGCAGGTGACTTGATGGTGTAATCGTGGGATGAGTGGTGAGTTAGGTGGAACGCCCTGCTACTCCCCCCGCCCACAACCCAAAGCGCAAGTTCATTATTATAAACACATCGTCATCTCTAAAAGCAACACCGAAGCAGTGTAATGCTGTTGTTATTGACTTTAATTTGCTGTTGTTCTAATGTTATATCATTTCCTTTATTTACCTTTGAATGGATTGTTCTTTATAAGCAATGACTCCATTTCAATATAGTTAATTAAAAGAAGAAGAAAAAAAGAGAAGATTCCTAAATGTTCACTGGAGTGACTTCAAATGTTTCTATCTATAGAATTACATTTACCGTTAATTTGCATATATAAATTCCGAACAAATCGTCAACTATAATTAATGTTTCATACGATTTATTTTAATTTTTATTGATGATGGAATGATATACCATTATTTCTATAATTCAAAGAAATTATGGAAACGAATTTAAATTTCTTTCTCGGTATGCAACATGTTTTTCGCCATTTGTAAAGATACATGTTATAATGTCCCACAATCTTTATCACAATATATATTTCTGCTTATGTATGGGCTGCTCTTCCTGCTTTCCTATTGTTTTTTCCCCTTTTTTCGTTTAGTAAAACGGAAGTTTCAGACAAGCTTGTAACTTCTTTTCGCCTTCTGTTTCATTATATATCTCATAAATTGGGACAGACCAGCGAAGAGGAAACCTTTTCACGGTTCATTCATTTCTAGTTTTCAATATTGCAGAGGAAGAGAACAAGAAAATACATACGGAAATTAATTAGAAGAATGTTTAACTTTTAGTTTCTCATCTCATCATGATGGGATCTAACCGTTTAAACACTTCTTTTTAAATAAACAGTCGCTGCAGTTAAAGGGAAGTTGTTACCTTACCCACGAGAAATTTGATCTTAAATAAATAGGCTATAATATATATATATATATATATATATATATATATATATATATATATATATATATATATATATATATATATATATATATATATATATAAATATATATATATATATATATATATGTATATGTATATATATATATATATATATGTATATGTATATGTATATATATATATATATATATATATATATATATATATATATATATATATATATATATATATATATATATATATATATGTCTTAAGGTAGTTGAATGAATCCAACTATATATTACTCCATCTTTATAATCTACAGTTCAAATATTGGCTTCAGTCTTCTGATTTTCGAAGAACTTTGGTTATGTGTATTTTTTTCTTTTTCTCATGAGAACAGGGAAACTTATGGAAGTGATTGTATAGTGTGCAATATATATCAGTGAGACACGTCCTTCGTCAATAATGCCTTTCATACGGTATAATGACTTCATGGTAAATTTCATTCAACGACAGCATAGAGCTATATACAATTCGACACGCAACGGTCCAATTGTATTAGTCATCGAAGTTTCCGAAGAGAAAAAAAAAGAAGTTGAAAAGTGCATCTGAAAATAATCTGAATGGGTTACATGGAAACCAAACCAAGGAAACAAATAAACGAATCTTGGGACACCTGAGTTATTGGGGTAGAGGGAGAAGGACGACAGGTTATGATACAGTACAGGACCAGGGGTGAATCATAGGTCTGGTATAGGGGTACAAAAGGAGGACATGTTGTTATATATATATATATATATATATATATATATATATATATATATATATATATATATATATTTATATATATATATGTGTGTGTGTCAATATATGCAATATATATGTTCCTAGTAGTCGGGTTCAATTGATTATAGCGGGATTCTCGTGCACCACTCAAGACATGGTATTGAAAATTGTAGATCGAAGTCTCCGAAACACAGAAAAGTGGCTTGAACACCAATTTGTTTTTATCCGAACAGAAATACCAATGTATAAATATACATTTTATGAATATACATATTCAATGAATATAAATATTCTATGAATATGCATTTGTAACAAATATTTGGTAAAAAAAAGGGGAAAAAAGAAAAGAAAAAAGAAGCGAGAATGAAAAGCAAACAGCAGAGTAGTTGACACTTATAATAATGAAATTAAGCAAATGTTGAAATTATTTGCAAATGACATACTCCAAATCCTGATGACTTTTGAAAGGACTGTGACGGGTAAATGGCATATGACGTCATGACACATGATCACAATTATTTCAGAATATATATATATATATATATATATATATATATATATATATATATATATATATATATATATATATATATATATATATATAATTATGGCTATAAGGATTCTGCTACTTAACCCCATTGAGGCCTTCCTACACTGTGAAGTGCCACGGTTCTTCTCCCTCCCCCTCAAAATACTAAATGCAGATGTCACGTGCGACTCTATAGTCTTAGTACACAGATCACCCACGAAAGTCTAGTAAGAAATGAATACCCACCGCACGTCATTATATGGAGGTCTGAATTAAATTGTCCTGAAAATGTCCTTCTGTTATATCGAAAGTTGCTCTATTTTAGCATCATTGTTTAACCTGAAGCGACTTTTTGAAGTGCTGCTAGTCGTTAAATCACCCTATTAACATGTTCCCTGAAATAGAATCCGTTAAAAGTGCGGATGTGGAAAGGAGTCTTCGGAGGTCATCGAAAACTTTGACTTTTATACGATGTTAAACCATGTGACTACAGTTCATCAAATCGGTTAACAATTGTAAAACAGGGTTATACAAGTCACAAGACTTTCAAAACTTGGTAAATATATATATGATAACATTTATAATATTTTATCGTAAACAAACGGTAATGTCGACTAATCCAACATACCGTGCTTACGTTCGTTTAACCTTTCTTGTTGATGTGTCCGGGGGAAGGAAGGGGTGCATGGGGAGGCGGAGGTGGTAAACATCGTATGATGTACAACACATGTACAAGGCCAATATTCAGCTTTGCTCCATTAAGGCAAAACATAAGACAAACTGAGTAAATTATAAATATCAGTAATGACTTTTTCAAATGAAAATTCTCAAAATGTACTGAATTATTTGTTTTAAGGCCTGTTAAATATCTGGACATCCAACATGAAAAAAGAGGGCTATATTAATTATTGTGAACATAGAGGTATTCGGTGTGGTTAATAAGCAAGATATAAAGTATGTATGACACTTTTTGTATAGACTACGTTATGATGCTGATGAATATTCAATGGTTAGAAAATAAAATAGCAAACAAACAAACAAAAGGTATTCGTTATTTTTTGCAATAAAGCAAAATTTGTAATCTGTTTATCGTTTCCCGTCAGTTTGGCTAAGATGTAACCGTAGACAGAGTTACTGTTCTCTTTGCAAGAGAACCGTGATATTGCACAAGACAGGTCAACGTCATGATCACGTGGTCACAGTCTTACTGTAAGAGTACGTGGGCTGAGAGTGTAACAGTACAACGAATTTGATTTCCATTTAGAGTCCAGGCTCTATCTTTAAATGTTTATCCAATTTTTGGGGGTTAGGATTGTAAGCGGTTAAAAAAGTTAAAAAATTCTGTTCATAATTTCCCGTTAATAATTTGAAGATGCGACACACAACTATGGCATCATCTTTAATACGTCAACATGTATAGCTTTATTACTAAAATTATGCTGAGCCATACATTGTCTCGAATGGTTTTTGTTCCGTGTACATTTAACGCGGCTAATGTTCTCTTTCTAGTAAAAGAAAGAAGGAACACACTTTGCACGGTCATAGGGAGAATGACGTCAGGCAACACTAACATGTATATGTCAAGGCGGGAAAAATACGCGGACGATCAGTAATCCTGATATTTTCGTCACTATATAAGTTTTGCATACATCGTGCCTGAATATACATGCGGGGAAGGACTTATCATTACTATTATTATTTTTTTGGTTGTTCTCGTACACGTGAAAATGATTATAATACATCTCTTCGATGGTATCCGAGGAGTCGGTATATATAAATAATGGAGTTAAGTCTGTTTGAGTTCCGTGTCATTATTCTTACAGGTTAAACCTCTTTTGTGTTTCAAATAAGATAGACTAGCCCTTCTATATCCCTCGTGATAACGCTATAGCAAAAGAAAGTGCATTGACACCAGCCTTGTATATACAAACGGCTGATGGCCGGAGACAACGACACCTTATGTGCTTCAAATGTGTACAGTAATTTGCATAATTATTACGTAACAAACAAGGTTCTCTGTCACATGCTTTACATTCCTTATCCTTATTTCGTAAGTCCATTTGACATATATTCTCTAAGATTCAGCATAGGATCTTTGATATATAAAACCTGCAGTGTATACAAGTATACACAAAGCAAACGTCAATGGTTAACACTAGGCTAAGGAAATACCGCAGGAAGAATATGAAAGGCAAGCTTAAGAGTCAACGCGTTACTTTATAGCGAAGGAATCCTAGCAGAACACGTTATATTTGTTTGTCTGTTTGTATAGATTAGTTTAGTACACTCGGATTCGATGACACGAAATCGGATTTGAAAACAAATTTGTTTCTAGCTACTGAAACATGAGCCTTATCAACATTTTGCCAGTTGACATAGAAATATATTTGTGCGTGTGTACGTGTGTGTGTGTGTGTAAATCTTCAGTGAGTAATGTTTGTAGGAATAGTGAGAGAGGAAGATAAAGAGGGATATCATATAACGTTGAAAGTCATTTCCTTGTAGCGGATGTATACCTCATTATAAAGACTACATGTTCTCTCTGTGTTTTCCCCCGTGCTTTTGTCTAATTATTATTTATGCTATGTCATCGCAAAGAGTTCTACTTAAAATTCATTTTAGAGACTCGTAAATGTGAAAGAAAAAGTTCATGCCGATATATGTATATATCAAGCGTGCATAAGATTTGAAGAGCTTTTAATATTCAGCAGTGGATATTGCGACTATTCTTTTTTAAGTTCGTGTTAATTTAGTTATTTAATAACAACAAAAGTTACTTCTAAAAGTGACTGTGCCATTAGAAGTGGATGATATTTGAAAAGCACAATAAAATCGTAAAACAATTAGAACGAAAGTTAAATCAAGTTTGTAGTTTTATATACATGTTTTCAATAGCTAATAGTGTCTAGGCTTGAAAGTGAAAGAACGAGCAAAGAGGGCTTTCAATATTATATAAAATCTTCCTTAATTAAGCCACTCGAGAACTTCCTTTGGTCTGCACAGTTTCAATTTCGTAATTGTTTTGTTTCAAATAAAAGAGAATTCCTTTTATAAAGGCTATGCATTAACTTGTGAGTTAATGTTCTACGTATACAACCTTCGCAAACACTTTTGTAGTACAGTAACCTATACATTTAGCTACACTGCATTTTGCAGCCACACGAAAAGAGGTTTCCAGAAAAAATATTTTCAAGTTTCATTTTTACTTTTAACTGTCAATCTAAAATGGCTTTCAGTAAATCACACCGAGTTTGATATCACTTTCAGAGACAAAATTTTGTTGGTAAATTCTGTTGTACTGTAAAACTAAAGGTAAAACGTTGTTTTGGTAAAGGTTTTCAGTTGTTCAATTAGTTTGACTGCAGGCATGGTGACTATAAACTTGGTATTACTTTCGAGTAATTTATCAAAACGTGTTATATTATTATCAACGTTTATATAAGCATTGATTAGAGAAGGTAATGAGAACACCGCTATAGATGTTCTTTCTTTTCTTTTTAAGGTTTGTTTCGGCAATATGATACGATAGCATAACATTATATGGGATATATATATATATATATATATATATATATATATATATATATATATATATATATATATATCTATATATATATCTATATATATATATATATATATATATATATATATATATATATATATATATATATATATATATATATATATATATAATGTAAGTGTGTGTATTTAGAAGGTTAATCCCATAGTCAGACATGGTTTTTCAGCTAATCAGGTTGAAATTTGGATACATATATGGTTCATGTGTTAATCATTCATTAACACAGGAGGACGTTTGTAAACATATAACATGATATGACCAATGCTATAGTAGGACACTAACATACAAAGTGGCTTACAATTTGTGATTTATAGTTACATTGATGACAAGTATCATTAATGCATGCCATAAGTCGGACAGTAACATACAAGGTGACTTTATATAGCTGTATATCATTTACTTATGGTTTATGTGATAGTCAGATACTAGAAGCCGAGGCGATTTAACAGAGTTGATAAGTTTACAACCATGTATGGTTACTAATATTCTCAGATACTAACATTTCACGATTTGCTTACATGCATAGGTGTCGGTAATGTACTCGTCATATACTAGACTTCAATACGCTGATATCTACAGGCTAATAATACTAATCAGTTTATGTACTAGTCAGCTACTGACAGTGAATGCGACTATGTATGGTTGTTAATAACATAGTCAGACATTACAACAACCACTGTGACTAATCAGTTTATGATTTACTGAAATACATGATGTACTTGTCAGATACTAACAGTGAATGCGACTATATGTGTAGTTGTAAATAACATAGTCAAACATTATAACAACCACTGTGACTTATCAGCTTATGATTTACTGACATACATGATGTACTAGTCTGATACTAACAGTGAATACGACTATGTATAGTTTTTAATAACATAGTCAGACATTATAACAACCACTGTGACTAATCAGTTTATGATTTACTGACATACATGATGTACTAGTCAGATACTAACAGTGAATGCGACTATGTATAGTTGTTAATAACATAGTCAGACATTATAACAACCACTGTGACTAATCAGTTTATGATTTACTGACTTGCCTGGTTTATGTAATAGTCAGTTACTAGCAGGGACGACGCCATTTCTAATTTTGTCGACATGTATGGTTAATCTAACAGTGAGATACCAGATACAGTTGATATTATTAGCTGATTTGCTGCTTTTTAAGTTTAATTTTGCAGTCAGAAATTGACACTGACACGCGGCTTACCAGCTTATGATCATGCTCACATGTATGGTTCATGAAATGCTCAGATATATTAACACACATAATTCGCTAATCACTCAATGATTTTCCTATAAATATCCGTTAATAGTCAGCTACAATACATACAATGAGAAAGATCAGTTTATGATTTGCTTTCATTTCTATGAGTATACTGTTATATGGTCAGGCAATAACATAACATTGAGACATAATCACTTATTGTATGCTTGCATGCACGGTTATTCGTTGATGCTATACTCAGATACAAACACACAATATGACTTATCAGCTTATGATTTTGCTTTCATCTTTGTGTTTATTGTAATACTAAGATAATAACATAAAAT
This sequence comes from Apostichopus japonicus, assembly GCF_037975245.1. NCBI lineage: Eukaryota > Metazoa > Echinodermata > Holothuroidea > Aspidochirotida > Stichopodidae > Apostichopus > Apostichopus japonicus. Next base: position 23,476,793 of record NC_092563.1, on the reverse strand, counting down.
ATATCATATATATTATTATGATTTACTTAAACATAATAACATCTATTGGTGATTTTTTAAGTCATACATATAACATATGTGATATGCTTACATGTTTGGTTCATGTTATAGTCAATATTATTATGATTTACTTAAACATAATAACATCTATTGGTGATTTTTTAAGTCATACATATAACATATGTGATATGCTTACATGTTTGGTTCATGTTATAGTCGGGTACTTACAAATCCAATTTGGCTTGTCAGTTTATAATTCCTGATAGGTGTGGTTATTGGAATAGTCAGATCCCCGTAGAGTAACACAACATGATTAGCCTAGATCATATAGGTATAAGATTAATGTAGTGTTTTCCGATTCACAGACTACAATGCTTGGTGATAGATCAGGAGATATTTTACAGTATGTATTACTACCTTAAAGGTATTATACTGAACTTATGTTAAACCGCGGAAGTAAAGAAAGAGGTTTTTTTTTTTTGCTTCAATTATTTTTCACAAGAAATAGACCACCTCTGAAATGAAATGAAAGCATTGATGGGAGTATAATTTTAATAATATGAGGGGAAAAAAGATGTCATACGGGGATATAGGTTACAAAAGTGATTATTCCCACTTATTACATTGTCAACTATTAGTTTCCCCATTGCTATCAATATTACCGGAACTTTACGTATATTTTTGCACAAAATAAGATAATACGCCACATTTGAAAGATTGGCAATTCACTCTCAAAGAATGTTGAAGTTCTCCAAATAAATAGACTCTAGTTTAGAGCTACTTTTAAGCCTTGCACACTGTTGAAGTCATGCACGCTTTTCAGCTTTTATTACAATTGAAATCATCTCCTCAACAAATTGAAAAGCTTGGATAGAAATTTCAATCGGATTCTGAGACAGTTTCGTCTAAGACATGCACACATATTTATAATAGAATATGTAGTCATATTATAAACCTTAACCCTTTACAATTTGTCACTATTTTTGTTAATATTTAATCAATAAATAATAATAATATATATATATGGGTAGTACGCTAAATTGAAAGGGGAAACAATCAAATCATATCGATTTGTTTTTCGCTTTATTTTTCGCTATATATATATATATATGTATATGTATATGTATATATATATATATATATATTTATATATATATATATATATATATATATATATATATATATATATATATATATATATACCGTTCCACTGAATTTCAGATATGGACAGGCTTTGCGAAAAATACTTTTGTTTGGATCTAATTACAATTACGTACTGATACATCATATTTCATAGGAATAAGATCATGAAATTAAATTTCTTTAATTGACCTCTTACCTGGTATCTTAAGTTCATTTAGACTCCGAATATCATATTTATCTGTTTTTAATGACTGAATTATTTAATACGACTTTGCAGATTCATCGAAAGTGAAAAGAAAACTAAGACGGAAACGTGAGTTTGTGGATTTAGAATATCAACCTTTACATCCATTGTTCTATATTGATCACGTGACCTTAGCTCCTTTGCTCGAAACTGATAACTTCCTCTGTTTAATGTATTAGAAGATACCTCCCATGAACGGAGAGATGAAGAAAGTAAACAAAGCAAGAGAAAATAACGCAATTAACTGATTAAGTTAACTCATTTAGAAAGAAATGAAAGATTTGACTTTTAAAGGGTTACATATGCTTGTGTATGGTATATAGCTTTACACCAATATGTTTGCTAGTATGTCAATATATTTGAAGAAAAATTAATATCACACGCACAGTGAATACATTGTCTTGTATATGACTCTCTGTTATGCGGTAACTTTGTATTTGTGGTCGCGACCAATCTATAGCAAGATTTTATCAACTACGATCTTTGTTAATGACGGATAATTTTTTTATAATTTCAAATCCTGTTACGTCATACATTAGGGCTAAGTAGAGACTTTATAAAATGTAATTTCAAGGAGACATTATTTTCAAACAACCCCACAGGGTATACTTTCAGTAGATATAATTGATAAAGTGTCAAGAAAAATAAGAAATTATAAAAGGTTCTTTCCATTATTCATAGATTGAAGTTTCTTTGTCTGTACCATACTAAACTATCATCAACGCTTATAGCATGCTTTGGGTTATAGTTGTACTGTATAGACGTACTTGTATATGCTTAGCCTAAAAGTAGGTAGTAATTTGAGCGATACACAATGCTGTCGTTAACGGTAAGTCCGGGAGTGTGGTTGGGAGAAACGGCGATGTGTACTCTTAAACTATATGTCCAACAAGATCTTGACGGTCTTTTACATACCGCTGGATGTTGACTGAGCCGCGCATCAGAAACATATATATGGCGAAGAAAGGTTTTCTTGGGTTGCTCCTCATTTATGGAACAAGCTTCCAACAACAATCCGTACTATCAAATCGACTGAAGCTTTTAAACAAACTATCAACACACACACACCTATTCCCGCAGTTCTTAAATACTTGATCCAGCTTTATGTATGTCTATTTTTCCTTTTTGTTTTTTGTATAAAGTGCTTGTGAGCGGACTTATAGCTTCGTATTGAGCACTTTCAATGTGTGGTAATTATAATAATAATAGTAATAATAAATATTATGATGATGATGATTATTATTATTATTATTCTTTCAATCATTCATTCATTATTTCATTCATTATTCCATTCATACATTCATTATTCATTCATACATACATATTCATTCATTATATAATTCATACCTTCATTACTTCATACATTCATTATTTCAATCATTCATTATTTCATTCATACATTCATTATTCATTCATACTTTAAATTCATTCGCTTATTATTTAATTCATACCGTATTTATTTCATTCATACCTTCATTGTTCCATTCATACCTTTATTATTATATACATTCATTACTGCATTCATTACTGCATTCATTCGTCCATTTATTCATTCATTTATTCATTCATTCATACTTTCATTGTTTCATTCATTCATTCATTATTTGATCCATCCCATATCCAACCATTCCTTCATTCATCATTCATTCGGATATAAATATATAGTCTTGGTATGAAACTGATTGTACACTTCAATACAAAGTGTACACACATATGCACATGAGTCTCACCAACATGAATAGACCGTCCAGACGGGCAGATATGCACATTAGTCTCACCAACATGAACAGACCGTCCAGACGGGCAGACATATGCACATTAGTCTCACCAACATGAATAGACCGTCCAGACAGGTAGACATGTTCACATTAGTCTCACCAACATGAACAGACCGTCCAGACGGGCAGACATATGCACATTAGTCTCACCAACATGAACAGACCGTCCAGACGGGCAAACATATGCACATTAGTCTCACCAACATGAACAGACCGTCCAGACGGGCAGACATGTTCACATGAGTCTCACCAACATGAACGGACCGTCCAGACAGGCAGACATATACACATTAGTCTCACCAACATGAACAGACCGTCCAGACAGGCAGACATATGCACATTAGTCTCACCAACATGAACAGACAGTCCAGACGGGCAGACATGTTCACATGAGTCTCACCAACATGAACGGACCGTCCAGACAGGCAGACATATACACATTAGTCTCACCAACATGAACAGACCGTCCAGACAGGCAGACATGTTCACATGAGTCTCACGAATATGAATACACCGTTTAAGTAACTATTTAAAGTAAGAAATTATTTAAAAAAATACGTCTAGCTGTTAAGTTATGAAAGTTAATTGAGTACTATAACATAATCGTCGTTCATATGAACATTTTATTTTTGTCATTTTCTCTGTTCGAAACCATATATTTAAGAAGAAAAAGAGCGTGTTTTTTGCCGAAATAATGAGAATTGAGAATATATGCCGCATGTACACAGTTGAAATACACTCTTAAAACTACAATAGTAGTATGTATTTTACCGTATAAGTTTCTCACAGCTTTAGACAGATAACAAGCACATTAAAATAGTAATTGTTATTCCTACAATCAACTTTCATTTCAATTCGATTTTGTTTAACACAATTACGAATGATAATAGCATGCTAAAAGAGATGAATACTTCTTGTAATTACTCCTTAAAAATTATAATTCATTTTAGAAATAGTTTTACTTTCTAAAGCAAAGATTAATGGGTGGTCATATACAGTAAGGTACAGTATATATATATATATATATATATATATATATATATATATATATATATATATATATATATATATATATATATATATGTATATATGTATATATATGTATATGTATATATATGTATATATATATATATATATATATATATATATACATATATATATATATTTATATATATATATATGTATATATATGTATATGTATATATATGTATATATATATATATATATATATATATATACATATATATATATATATTTATATATATATATATATATATATATATATATATATATGTATATATATATATGTATGTATATATTTACATGATGTGAAGCATCAACATATTTTTTTCATTTCTCTTACCTGAGCATATTTCTATTTTCTTTTATTTCTTTTATTTCTTTCTTTCCCTTTGTCTTCCCCCTTCTGCTTCTTGCTTCTTTTTTTTAATTATTAATAGTTGCAATAAAGGAGATATTAATCGCCGAAGAAGAAAAATAGATAAGCAAATCCATTATTAAGCTACTAACCAAGTGGAATTTTATGTTTGAATTATTTTTTCTTTCGGTCAGCGATACTTTTGATAACACCTGATAATAAATTTGTGTGAATCAGTGAATACTCTCCGGCCAATTGCTATATTATCTTCTTGCTTCAATACTACACAATTTTATCGGGTTGTACGTATTTGACTTAACGAAAGCGATCCGTTAACGGCGTATTGTTTATACCCGCTAATCGGTGCAACTCCATTCCTGTTGTGTTTCAATGATGAAACTTTGAACGAATTTAAAATAAAAAAAAAACAAGTTGTCGTGACGGTCGGGCATTATATACGGTGATAAATCAAAATGAAAGTTAATTTTGACTTTGCTTTGTAAACGAAAGGAATGATGTAACACTTATCAGCAATTCGATCAAAGTTTATGGAGAACTATAACTGTAGAAAGATATACTGAGGTGAATAATATCCTATATGTTTTAATATAACAAATCCTGCTAAATTAGATTTTATCTAAAAAATTTCAAAGAACAAAAAAAAAAACAAAAAAAAAAACACATAATTATGTTCATTTCATCCCGCTCGGATAATACGGTTCCGTTTAAATTTGACAAATAATATTCTTTACATTACAAATCAATTATTTATTTGAAAGATGTATAGTTATGAATCACTTTACAGAAAAGTTGAATAATTGTTTACTATTTTTACCTTTTCTTGTTGAATTATTCTGCTTACGTTAACGATTTTATTTTTTACTTGTGGGCATTAATTTTAGCCAAATTATCATATTAGTTTGACAATTAAGTCGACTAAAACGTGAGTGTAATTGTGGAAAACTTGACCCAAAATTGATCAGAGCGTATATGTAGCCAATTACGGGTACAGGAATTTTCTAACAGTTGAATTTCAACATACAGTTGTAGTTGTAGTTTTAGTCACTTTTTAAAGCATTAAATAAAATCCAATGATAAAGATTAAATTAACGTACGAATTTATCATGAGACGGATCGTCATTATGGAGAATAATACATCGATAGAAGTATTTTTTTTTCCACGTAAAATACCAACAGATAGATAAAAGAAGACACGTTCGTATATGTTTTCTGTTGTCAAACCTGATAGTTTTTGTGACTATATATCCAATACTGTACGTTATACCCAGTCTAATGTATCACTTTGCATAAAGTTTGCTACACTGGACAAAACAAAAATCTTGCTAAGTAGTGGTGGTCAAAAGTATTTCCGAATTGCCTGGACAATTGCTTAACGTTGGTTTTAATATTTAAGCTAGATAAGTTGGAACGTTGATAGCTGAATATATAATTGAAATTATAGTGAGTTGGAAACTTCAGAACAGTGACAAAACTTCCAGCCTCCACCGGCCGGATTCGATATATATATATATATATATATATATATATATATATATATATATATATATATATATATATATATATATATATAAATATATATATATATATATGTATATATATATATATATATATATATATATATATAGTGGGTGTATATATAGGCTATGGGCTATATATAGGCTATATATATAGGCTATATATATAGTCTATATAATTGCATGGGCTATGGGCTATATATAAGCTATATATAGGCTAAATATGAAGGCTATATATATAGGCTATATAATTGCATAGGCTATATATATAGGCTATATATAAAAAGGCTATATATGTAGGCTATATATATATAGGCTATATAATTGGGCTATATATATAGGCTATATATATATACTTTAAGTGGGTACATCAGAATCATCAGCATCAGTCAATCCTATGTCTTAGGTTGCTCAATCATACACTTTATTATGTGTCTACTTGTTCCCAGAATCGCAACCTATTACATAGATATTTTTCCCTTGAAATGATTGTTAACCTGAAAGGAGTAATGGATCGATATCTTATAAATTGCATTTACTCAAGGTAATGGTTAGTGAAGTCCCTAATAATAGGTAGTAACCGATAATAACAGGTAATAACTGGTAACAATAATAACAGATACACGAGTAACTTCAACTATAAGGAAGGGTGAATACTAGGTAGAGTTAGACTAAATGAATGTTTATTTATGTCGAATGATCTTGAAATATGAATATTGAGGGAAAATACAAAAAATCTTTCAGTCACTGTTATATAAAAAACCCAAACATACACACATACATGCACACATACATACACCAATACACACACGCATATACGCATACACACATACACACATACATACATACATACATAAAAATTAAAAACTAAGTGCCCTTACCCTCTTGACCTCTGACCTCTGACCACTTGTGAATCAGCTGATTAATGCTAATTTGAATAGCATTCTGCTGTCGCTAGGTGAAAGTAAAAAGTGTTTCAACGATACCTTCACACTGTCACGCAATGATTGCGGTCCACATAGTACAATGTACCGTTACAAATGTCTCTTACAAGTAATTGCGTACTAATTTAAGCAGCTCATATATATCATAGCTAAAACTTAATCAAATACAAAAAAACATCGCAGATAGGGAAAGAAAAAAAAAATCTTCAATAAAACAAGAGAAAAGTTTCGGATCAGAGTTTCGGTAAATCCCTAAAATATCGAGCAAGGTTTGATTGTACCGAAAATTCGCGGAAAGTCAACCGTATCGTTGTGCATATAGGTGAGTTTAGTTTTGAATTCGCGCGGAAGAAAAGAACAACATCATTGGAGATTTTTTTGGGATTTTCCAGATCTACGTATATATATGCGATAGGGTGCAAATTTAAATGCATTGAAAATATGAATGCATACCAAATGTGTTAGCATTGAATATATTGAGACAATCACTATTTCTTATTCTGGTCCACCCAAACTTCACCCGGCACAGCCTCCTCGCTTCGCTATTTTGCACTTACACTTGCATGTGCTTGTTTTGTTTTGTCTAGCACTTTTTTATAATGGCGGGTTAAAGGGTAAACATGAAAACCCCACACACATATATATATATATATATGGTATATATATGGTATATATACGGTATATATATATATATATACCGTATATATTTATTTATATATATATATATATATATATATATATATATATATATATATATATATATATATATATATATATATATATACATATATGAAGGTATGCACATAGTGGTTTCGTCGGGATTACTTCTTTTAGCCATCACCAAATATCTAGAAATAAGTATGCCTTAGAAGTTACCAAATGAGTTGCAATAAGAAAATGAATGAATTTGCGATTTTTTGTTTGTTAAATCAGGCTAAAGTTTTACACAGGAACATCCGTCATGCAGCATTTTATTATGCTGACATTTTAAAGCCGTATATAGGTGAGTTTTCTATTTGCAGAAAGGACAAAAAAAAATGAAAAATGAAAAATACAAATTATTCTTCGATTTAAACTTATCATAGTTGTTTTTTTTTTGTGCATTTTTTTATATTATTTACAAACAAAATTAGCAATAAACAATTGATGAGTTAGGATATCATTGTAGGTATATGTGATTACAGTGAATAAAGATTTGTCATGCATAAAACATGGACAAAGATGAGCTCTCTATATATCTTCTTTATTTGCACAATATTTCATCTCGAAAGCAACTTGCTAACTTGAGTGCTTTGTCACATCGAACTGTGCGTGTGGTATACATTAATGGAATAGGAACTTTCATTAAAAACACAAGAACAACACCAACAACAATATTGAATTTCAAGCTCACATTATGGATGAAAGTTTTAAACGGGTTTAACGTCGACAAAGACGAACTTCAAGGTTATTTGGGTTTATCTTGAATTAACCGACCTGCTGACGTATAATATAATATAATATCCATATCATAATTAGTTTTTTTGTCTTTTGAGTAAACGCATGATTTGCCTCGTGACCTTTAACACTAACCGCTTGAAACCATCGTGAGTCCCATGATATTGTGGATAATATGGCATGTTCCCTATGTAGTTTATAAACGCGTAACACGAGTTCTGCGTGGGGCTGTGGTGTGGTTAAGAAGAAGATGAAGCAGAAGGGAACAAAATAAAGGTTGAAGATATATAGTCTTGCATCAAGTTTTCTCACACGACTTTACAACATTTAACCCCTCGTTCCCATGCCCGCCCGACTCCCATGTACCCATGCCCGCCGACCCCCTTGTTCCTATGCTCGCCCGACCCCCTCGTTCACAACACCGCCCGACCGTTCCGTCTGACTATAGTGGCCCACATCATTGGAGTACAACCCATAGATGAAACCGTCGGCGCGTATATGTGTATTTTCGATGGATGCAACCACACTCCGATGCATACAACTCAACTTACAAGTTTTTCTTGCAGGTCTCTCTTTTCCATTGACTTGGGTGACTTAAGAGAGGCAATTCCCATTAAGGGCCCAACGTAAGGATATGGCAAGGCGGACCCGGCCCTTTAATCCTTAGGACGCAAGCCTATACATGTCCAACACGCAAAGATTCTTTAGTGCTGAGTTTATAGCATATAGGTGTCTCCGTCAGTTTTGGTTCGTCCAAAACGCAAAAGTTGCAAACTGTTGGGTATATAGCATAGCAGGGTCTGTGGGTTTTGAGTTAAGCAATGAATTTCTTCATTGATTTAAACACACTGAATTCGTCACTTTCCAAGGCTGCTGGAGCATTGGTACAAGTGTCCTACACACCATATCGTTATTGGTGATTTGCGACTATCATGTCATAATTTTACAAGTAACAGGTTAGTTGCAGTCATGTCACGACACGATTTTCTACTTTGTCTCGCCGGCTGGAGATTGGAGAGACCAGACTGGGGGCGTCGATATAGCCAGATCGGGTATTGGGACAATAACGTCACCGCTGCAACTTTTTTCGTATTATGAAAATGATGACCCAATTCACGGGCCTGCTAAGTGACCACGGGCTATTTGGCTGTACTTTCCATGCCCCCACCCCCCCCCTCCCCTGAGCGTATTAAGACATAAATATGCTCGTCCAAGCATGACTCCCTTGGAAATATACATGCAACGTGTTAATTAGTGAAGGTGCGAAACAACTACTATCCACGATTAGTATCACGCTGACGCAGATAGTTTTTGATAGAGGGGGGGGGGGGGGAGGAGGAGGAGGGGATGGAGGCGTAGGAGAAAGTTTGACAAGCAAATAGTTCAACGAAACTACCATGTAATTGTAGTTTTAATTGCCACGCCCTTCAGCGTATCCAGCATCACCAGATTAGTTTGATCCTTTTAGAGAGAGAGCGAGTTAAGCGCGACGGATTATGGCTGCACCTTAAGGGATGTCACCCCCCCCCCTCCCCCTCCTTCGCAGTAGACGCGTAGATTTGGAGCAGTGTGTTGCCCCGAGAGCGAATGCTTAAATGCATGAGGAACACTTGGGTGTGTAAGTGTGGCAATTAAAGTTACCAATGGACAGTGGTTAACTGTTGTACAAAGGTCTTTGGAGAAAGCCTTGGCCTTTGTTACAAGAATTAACTAATGCCAATTATAACTGTAAAGTGGAGGACCTTGTAAATGTCATGGCATTGTTCAGCAAACTGCCCAAAAACATCACATTGTGATCAGCAAATCGCGAGATTTGTATATTCGGGACGCATCTTAGGAATACACAGTGTACATGTAACCCATCCTTGTCCCCTACACCTGTTCCCACTTAACATGTGATCTGTACTCTACCCCCTTCGCGCCGAGAGAAACTAGGAATAGGCTCATTCGTTCTTCACAATCACACTTTGTGTATAACGAAGTGTTCATAATTAACAACAAACAAAAAATGAGATAAAAAAATTACCTTTCTTTCTTGCATGCATGGTGTAAATCGTGCCTTAGCTGAGGCATTGTTCTCTGGAAAGACCTGAAGTTTCGTGGAATCGTTCCATTTTCGATGATCTGTGTTGTCGATGGAAAGGCCCCCAAATTTTATGTTTTTAAATCTTTATTATTGTTGGTAGTCATCTATTCGAGACAAAAGAGGGTATGATTGTGTTTTTAATTACAATCGATTAAAATTATGTCATTGTATACAACTAGACTTGAAGTTCAACAATATGTGTAGACTGTATTCATGCCGTTAACAAAAGCTCAACTTACTATAGCGATATCAGAATCATCAGTTAAATATTCGATCCTAACCAGGCCCTCATTCCCACCCCCCCTTCCCCCAGCCCTCACCACATACATGCAGACACTTGAAACAAATCTGTCTCGAAGGAAGTTTAGTCTTTGGGTGTAAGCTACCTGACATATTGCTGGGTGTGGTATTTATAAGCAGAAACACATAAATCCATATGAATATCGAACGTTTTATTAGGAGGGAGGGGAGGTTTAGGGCCAAATATTGTCCCTTCATTGAGAATATATAATGTTTCCCATACTAAAGGATTAAGCTACGGAAACAGAGTAAAATGTATACCAGATCAACCTAAATGTAAGCGAATCCACCTTAGTCCACCACTCCTCAACCCCCCCCCCCCCCCACACCCCCTTTTCTTCACGACACTTTTGTAGCCTATGACTGATAACTTCTTACCTTACTTAGATTGTTCAGTGTTGTGGTGTATGTATGGCGCTTAGTTATATCAACTCGCGCCATGTACTTTACCTATCGCGTGACTGGGAATTCATGGAAATAATAAGACTAATTCTATGTAAGCCACAGCACACTACTTCCTCCTTCGCAGTGTTGTTCCACTTAATGCTATTCAGAACCAATCGAGTGTATCCAAAAGGTACACCCTGGAGTTCCAGAACGGATTTGTAGACAAGCTTTATATCTTTTGGGTTTCTATGGGAACGACAATGCGAAATGTTGTGAGAAACACCCCAGCCCTCCTGCCAATTCCTCTTTTTAACCTATGAAAACAATTTGGACAGACATTATTTTCTTGTACCGTTTGACTCGTGAAAAGTATCACTTTTTGGTAGAAAATTCAAGGAAGTTAGACCTTTATGAATTCGTAACCGGGACCATGCTGCCGAAATGTGCTGAAGTGTGAGGGTATAGGGATTGGAAGATTAGATATCATCAACTCCCGTTCCTTTCATGATGACACCAAGCCCGCGTGGGTTTTCAAATGATGGTCTTTTCACACATAATATCTAATTCTTCGCCTTAGCCCACGCAGCCAAAAATTGCTTTCCTCCAACTGCTCTCCCCCTCTCCTCCACCCCCCCCCCCCATTCACTTGTCCTCCCCTCTACTTGCCCTCTTCCAATCCACTGACGCCGCCATTGTCCGTAAGTACGTACCAGCAGCAGTGCATGCCGGGAGATCAATGAAGTGAACAGTTCCTCCGTGGAAAGATATAACGAGGTCGAAATCACCAACCGAATTACAAAGCAAAACTTATGCATGAAGGGGGCGAGGGCGGATGGGGAGGGGTGGGGAGGGGGAAGGGGATGGAGTGTTCAGATTAATTAAATTTGGTATTGTCTTGTGCTACAGGTGTAAAGAAATCGCATCACTACCGATACATCGTTGATTACTCATGAGGCGCATAAACTCAATATTTCAAATGATTAAACCGTTCATTTGTTTTTATGAAGTTCCGCAAATAATATTGAAGTTATTTAGTTATTTTATATATTGACTTATGTTTCAGGACATAACTTACATCTTACGTCTTACTTATTTGAAACTCCGAAAAAAAGACCACAATTTGGCGGAATTGGTATACGATAGTCATATAACAACAATATTAATAAGAATAAAAAACAGAAGTAGAAGGAAAAAAAACGATAGAAAACCGAAACATATCCCTGGTATCGATAAAGTTTCTCATCCATTGTTGTGATACGTCGCACAAATGATCCTAAATAACGAAAACAAATAATAATCTTGACATTAACTTGTTCCGCAATCGTGGACTTAGTAGGCCCTTGTCGTAATATACATCATTTTTAAAATAAATCTTGGTCAATTTTAACGTTAAATATCATGTTGTGAGTTGGACGGAGGTGGGTGCATGTGGGGGTGGGGCGGGAGGGACGGCTTTGGCTAAGGATGTGAGTTGGGGAAGGGGTGATGTATTGTTGGATGGGGTGAGGTCTTCGTGTACCAATGGTTAAGTTGAGTCAGCGAACGTTCGAATTAAAAAAAATATATATGATGGGTTGGGGCGGACGTGATAAAAAAGGCATAGGTGGGTCAGGGAATATGTGGAGTTTCAATTAGGGGAGGGAGGAAGGAGAGGGAGGGAGGGGAATAGAGGGAGGGGAGGAAGATGTGACTTTTTAGTGTCGATATATCATAGTATTCCCCCCCCCCCTTCTCTCTCTCACATACATACACCCACGGCCCCACCTATAAGATCGTTCACTAGATGTTTTCCCATCTTTCGCTTCCCTCAATAGCTCTTGAATAAATTGAAACCAGGGTTTCAATATTTAAATCGGGCATCATGACAAAGCTGTATCAAATTGTTACCAATTAAAACCTTACCCTCAAATGGTCTCCACCCCATGAGTCAACGCTCAGAATGGTGGCGTGTCCCTGATGTGATTAAATAAACACGTGGCCTAAAAGAATATAAGTGCAACTCAATGTTGAGACGACTATAGCTGTTAAAATATTTGATACTTTTTTAGGGGGATATTTTATGTTGCTATTTTTGACTTAACTTCTCAGAACAGAAAAATGGAAACTTCCAACAAAGCTAATTCACTGCTCAACAAAATTAAACTCGCGGCGTGGGGGTATCCCCTTTTTCTTCCCTCCCCAAAAGTACATTGTTTTACCAAATACTACACATTTTACACGTATTTTCAATCTCTTATTTGGCTTATTATAAATTACACTGTCTAACAATGTCTCCCTTGTTAACTGCATATCCACGTGCTCTCTGTTTAGAGCCCTAAATCACTCGAGCGTTACAGTATACGTATAGATTTCGAACGGTCAGACAATAAAGGCTATCCGATTTGAATGGAGTATAGTTTGCCTGCTGGAATCCACCTGCCGGAAATCATGACGTAAAGTAAATACCAGCTACTCCTTTAGACCTTGTTCGAAACGTCATTCAGTTTTCTCTTCAAATTTTCGCATACTAAAACTTGCTACTGAGAGGTTTTCACATATATTTTCCAGTATAGGTTACACCCCTCCCAATTCCCTTTAACTTTCTGCTGAGGAGAAGTTTAAGTTATATCAACTAAGAGCTATAGTTTCCGGATGCATGGTATAAAATCACTCCACGGGTCGTAGTGAGGTCTGCGATACCTTTTAGGAGACTGTGGCAGATGGTCCTAGGAAGAGTAAAGAAAATTGATATTCGAAAGCCATTGGTTTCCAGCCCCCCTCCTCTCCCCTCACCCCCCTACCCCCCCCCCCCCCCTCTAATGTTCAACTCTGTTTCTTGCCTGGAGGTTTTATATGTCGACGTTTATTCCAAGTTGGAGTAGGATTAAATCAAACAACAATATAGAAGGGTCTCCACTAAGGTAAAAAGCCTTTTATTCATACAACGAGACCAGTGGCATGCACATGATTCCAAAGATGTGGGTGGGGGAGGGGTAGGAGTCCCCGATTAACTTATATAGGTGCGGGAACCTTTATGGAAGGAAAAGAGGGCGCATAAAGAATTTGGTAGAGGGGTCGGATCTCAAGCTGCCCGTGCTGCACAGGGCGGACTACACAAGATTCTGCCCACCAAACATATTACGCCCATATTTTCGCGAAACATTTATTTATAAATCGAAATTGGTGCCAATGTCCAGAAAAGAACCCGTGAAATACCATGTGAACTTTGTGCGCAACACTCAGTTATTTATTCGCTGCGGTTTTTTTTTCAACAACAAAAATAGACCAATATTGGCGTTTTATTTTACTTACTTCTGTCCTACATATTTCTCCTGTTCAATATAAACATCCACCACCTTTCAAAAAATAGGAAGTTCTTTATTTCCCAAAATTTTGCCGAATGCGTTCGTTTTTGTGCAACTTTCTGGTGAGTTTGCAAAAGTAGGTATAAACGCAGCGATTCCCTGATCACGCGACCTCACGTCACGAGATTTCACATAGATCCTGTTTACACAGCCATACCGTGCGGACTGGCAAAGACCATTGCAAGACAACACGGCGTCCCACGTCTCTGAAAATCAATGGTAAAAACCGCTCATGCCTAACGGTTTCATTTCAATCAACCATCGTTTGTTCGGCTCCGAAAGACACATTGCCAGATATGAATGGACTCATTCATGCCATAGCTACATTTTTAGTGATTTTCTTAAATCATAAGGCACATGATGCGGTTCCTTATATAGTTTATGTAATTGCAATTCAAAAATTTAAAATTTTCCGTACACCTTGTGTGAACTATCATACGTGACCCATCAAACTGCTGCATTCGATACACGGCAGCGTAATGACCGCTAATTCCAAAATAGAGGCTCTCTCCACCCCCCCTCCCCACCCCTCAGGATGAGACTCTCGTGGATCAAATTAACATCCGCGCAATACCGGTTTCACTAAATAGGCTCTGATGATAAATTAAACTATTTCAACAAAATTGTGTTTACTTTACAAATATCAAGTCAAGGGGTTGAGGAAGCACAAAATGTTTTAACTTTTGATCCACAATTTTCCTTTTTACTGAGTACATGCATGCCCTTTAATTTACGAAAAGATATGACATTTCCATTCAACTATATCTTAAATAATGTGGGGGGGGGGGGGGTAATGACTCGTCATTTAAAATGACTGAATTCCGTAGTCTTTCACACAGACCATTAATTCAGTTCGTCAGATGCACGACAAAAACCTGTCCGGGAAAAAACAAACAAACAAATCAATAAGATCTTTATTGCGTCAAGTAAGATGTTTGAAATTAAAATGAATTACAAGTTTAAGTTAAAAGAACATGCTTTTGGTTGAGTTGTTATAATGTTAAAAACAATCGACTAAAGTCAGCACGGAGGAGCCGATGACGTCATCAATGTAGGCCTTAAAGGAGCATTCCAGGCAAAAAATAAAGCATATTTTGAAACTGAATATCGTGACAATGGGATATAACTATAGAAAAATTACAAACAATATGTTTTATACCTTGAACTATGACACGTTTCAGGACAGAATTCTGACTGAAGTCATCATTTAAGCAACTCCGTTCATTGGGCTCGACTAGCTTACGCATAGCAACAAAATGCAAAAACCATTAGAGTGCCCCCCCCCCCCCCCAAAAAAAAAAAAGAGAAAAAAAGCTGCAAATACCTTCACAGAAAATGTCACTATTAATCGATGACAAAACGGCGTTGCCACTATATGTCTGTACCACAATACCGATGACGTTGTTTCACGTTCTTTTGTTCTAGCATTCCTTCATGAATATTCATTTAGCTTCAAAATATGTGTCGTCCCAGCGTAGACAGTGTACTTCTGTAATCTTACGAATTGTTCAGATTTCTTTTGAAATGCACCTGGGGCCGTTTTCCAACCCATTCTGTAAATTTGCTTAATTTACCGAATAATTTGACAAACATGAAGGTATCATCGACTTTTTTTTTTTGGTTTTTTAAAAAAAGAAAGAAAGAAAAAAGAAAGAAAATTCTTTGATATTAATACTCTTAATTGTTGTTGATAGTATAATTAAAGTTTCGACGTAAAGTAATTTCACTCACGACCGCAAAAATTGGTATAAAATATAGTTGATTGTCATTACATATATAATATGTTTTAAAGTCAGCTAAGGGTGACAGGTGGTATATCTCTCCCGCCCTATTACAGAGCACGAATCGATTTATGGGGGATTTAAACAGGGGTGTGGCAGGGTGTACAGCTGCAAAATTTAAAGGGTCGACGGCGAGACTGTTTTAAACAATCCGCGGGTATCGGAAAGTATAACCTATCAAGGTTATCAATCAAGTGTATCGCCTTCAGATGCTTCTCAAACATACCCCCCCCCCCTCATCTCATCTCATGTCACCGCTCCCCTCCCCTCATCCCGGCCATCCTCCCTACCCCACGCCACCCTTTTGAAACGCGAATGCAAGTCAGTTTGTGATTACGGTGCAAATACTTAACCATGATTGATGAGGTGCGAATAAAGCAACTTTTTTTTTGAAGTTTGACATTTTAACATATTTACAGTAAGTATTACATATGACTAGGATCGCCGATGTCTGACCGACCCGCACGTACTCGAGAATTTGAAGTCAAAACTATTCGTTGTTCACCACTTCTACTTCCGACGCGTACACGGGTGCGATGAAATATTTGGGGATGAACGCCATCTGCAAGTCAAGCGAAACATGTTACGTATCGGACTGAAAAAAAAACAGTAGTTTGATTAATTGTATACGTTGTCATTAACACATTTTACATTTAATAACAAGAATGCGGCGGTTACATCCATACACCTCCTTTAACATCGTCTGACACGTGCGCAAGTAAAGGCACGCGCCAGTTGAGTACCTTTACCGCCTGTCGGGAGTTAAGCAACTCCCGGCACCAATTAAGCCGCATTGCGTTGTAATTAGTAAAAAGTCAATTTTTAAATAGTCTTCTTTACTCAGATACGAAACAATTGTTTCTACCCAATTTAAAGTTTCATTAGGGGAACGTCGCTATGCATCTTTGGGAGTTACTTAAATCAACTCTCCGTCCCACTTTTTTTTTCCGTCAAAATTCTGGTAAAATCAGACTGGTTAAAGACAAAGTGGACCGCGTAGGCGACATGTATGGGAGCGTCAGTGTACCATCACGACAAAAAAAGTATGCAACCATTACCTGTCAAACATATATTAGTAAATTAATTAAAAGAATGTTTCCTCGCCTTCCTTTTGCTATTTGGCCCACATGTTTCAGAAGAGAACTAAAAATATATAAAAAGAACAATCCAGTATGATTAAAACATTTTGCTGCCCCATTACAAATTTGACAACAATAGTTTGCTCTGCAGTTTGTTTTAAGACACAGCCACAAAGCACAACTGCCACTGTTTTTTTTTGTTCGCGTGCTATTTACATTGGATCAAAAATGGATGTTTGTTTATTTGTACGGTGGTACGCGTACGGTTGTACACTCTCAAAAGATTAAAACTTCAAAATCTAACGCAAAGTGGTAAGAAACATAATATAGTTGTTACTAACTTTCTGTTTGTATAAATATGTACCTGTCATAAATTTAAAAATAAGAAAAATGAAAGAAAGCACTATTCGACCTCCTTACTATGTCCCCCTCGGTGAGATCCCCTCCACCTCCCCATACAACAAAAAGCGGAATTAATTCTTGCAAAAATATGTCACTATTTTATAATAAATCCAAATGAAACAACATGATCAAAATAAACCTTCCATCAGGTACCCCCGAACCCCAACCCCAACCCCACCACAAGAAAAAAGAAGAAGTAGAAGAACCGGTACACATTTGGCTACCACAGGTTTATTTGGGGTATTCGACTAGCGTCAGGTAAACATCAGGGGACCTTTCACACCCAGTTGCAACCTCCACAAACAAACCAGTTATATATATATATATATATATATATATGTCTCAATCATGTAGCACAGCCATGTAATATGTTCGAATGGAAGCAACCGCAATAAACTAAATCTTGTTTATTCTCCCTCCATTCCTCCATCCCCCCCCCCTCTCTCTCTGTATTTTAGTACCTGAAGTCGAAACTAGACTACAATGATACGAAGAACGTTCTCCTCAATACGTGGCGGACTGACCAGTTTAGTGACATGGCATTTGATCTCCACCGTACTTCTATAACACACTAGCAGCTTGACCCGCCAAAGGTGTTGTTCCTCACTTTTCACCGGAGAAGATCTAATAAATGGGTTTTATATCCGTCTGGTGCTCCATACAGGACCTTAGAGAGTAGAAGAGGTGTCGCAGGTCCATAACGGTCAACCGCAGGACACACGTTAAGGGTCACGGCTACTCGATAAGGGTCAATGCAAAGGCCTGTTTTATTGCTTAAGCATCAGCCTATACATGTATACACGCACCTCGTACAAATAAGTGGTACATTAAACTCCACAAAAATTAATCTTGATATAGTTGTGGACCTTTTATTTAAAACAAAAGGAAGAAGGGGGTGTTGGGGGTGTTGGGGGAGATGCTATTAGTCCAGGTTAAATGTCTATACTACCATACTTGTTGTTTTTTCTTTTTCAGAAATGACCCCTAATTTACCATCTTAGGCTCACCAAAGTATGTTTAGCTCTACTACTTATTCTAACACAGGCTCCATTAGGTGAGTTCCCAGATGTATCACCTGCAGATGTAACACAAACCTCAATGGGAAAACATCATATTTGTTATGGCGAAGAGTGGGGAGGGGGAGGGGAGGGGGGGAGGGGGAGGGGAGGGGGAGGGAAATCAATCAAATCCTGGTGATCTGAAAGACCAGCCTCCCCTGGAGTATATACACCATATATAAAACAAAGCTGACCTCAACTATGATCAACCGTAATGTTCCACTACAACAACAACAAGAGCATGCTTAATAGCTGGTATACTGTGGAGTGTTAGCTCAGTGGTTAACGCCGGTGCCTTCCAATCATAAGGTCCCCGGTTCGAGTCACTCCAAGATTAATGTATGTCGTCCAGTTACAGAGTTGTTGACAATTGACAATTCATAATCATGGACGTTAAATATGAATGTAAGAGACTGACTTAGGTCAGCTTGCGGCTTTGATAAGCCAACGAGGCTTCTTCGCGAGTTCCTGCTTGCAGGAGGATCTAAAATACATATACATACTCTTTTAAGGCTAAATTGAACATCATTACGTCGGCTCCTCCTTCATGTACACCACACTTATACGTGAATGTTTAAGAGAAATTCCCTCCGGAGAGTAGCTGTTTTTCATTCTTGTTCATTAAACTTTGACAGCAGCAGCAACCGTTCCAACTCCATATATCACTAAAATATTGACATTACACGATGTGACACACATACCCCCCTCCCTCCCCACTCCCCACCCCCATCGTGAATTTAAATGTATTGATTGTCTGAATTCTTAATTTTGTAAAACACAATTCTTCTTCTTCTTCTTCGACAGTACCTCTTTGCGATGACTGTAAAGGTGTGGTGTATATATATACATACAAGGAATCGAAACTGACATGATTGATGTCTTTTGCCACCTCTTACTAAAAACAAACTGGTCAAAATAGTCAAAGTACCTTGTGAAACATGTTGATTATTGAACTGAACACTTCTTCTTCCTTGTTTGGACTGTTTTCTCACAAGTTAAAGTCTTTACACACATCACTTAGCAAGTTTCTATTTTCAATAATGACGGATCAAGTTGACAACTTATATTTTACTCTTTTTTTTTTACTTTTTTGGAAATATTCGTGTTTGATAAATCAGTGAGTAATTGCTAGGTTTCATAAAGTATCGGCCACGAATTTAGAAAAGGAACCAGAAAATAGGCCACCAAAAAGCTTTACTTTGCAAAAAAAAAAAATGGTATAAATCTTGTCATCACGAAGAATCCTACAGTTCATCCCAAGCGTTACGTTTTATGTAAAATCCTCATGTTTACAACAGTTTCAGATTTGGGCATATATGGACCTCAAATGACCTTTGACCTCCACCAATTTTCTATAGGCTTCATGTACTCTCCAGGGGGAGATCCCTGCATCCCAAGTATGAAGTTCAACCAACATGTACGTCTTGACTTCTCGTTCTGCCACAAGGTTTTCAGACTTTTGACCTCTGTTGACCTCAAATGACCTTCTGTCTCCACCAATTTCAAAGTTGGTTCTGGTACTCACCAACCAACTTAGTGGAATCTACAAACATCCAAATATGCAGTTCATCCAAGCTGTACTTTTCTTGACATTTCTTGTTTACAAACACAGACAAACACAGACAAACATGCACATACACACGACTGTCATGAGCTCAAATCTTTAACCCACTTTTCTACCAATAAATATTTGTTGTTGTCCATAACTGATTGCTCTTTGTGTTTGCGAGAGATGATACAGTCTCTCGTTATATCCAAATACACTTTTATCATAACAGTCAGGTTTTACATATGACGTCATAACAGGAATGTTGAAGACTAAACTTATAGGACCTGTATAACACTCTCGTAGTATGTATACATATGCACACAATAAGAGACGGGTTTAGAAAAGTAGTTATTACTATTTCCAAAGTCCCGCTCTAAAGTATGATCAATATATATCGACTAGAAAAATAAAAAAATAAAATCGATGTTTGGATACCTCCCTAAATCAAATCAACCTATACTCCCAAGTCACATCCCAATGACACTCCACCTACCCCCCCCCCCCACACCATGGAAATAAGTACTGTCGGGATTAAAGGTGTAAATATTGCTAATCCTTTGGTAACAACAAGCCGTTCTCCCAAAGAGAGAAGTCACTTTAGAGTCGAGGTATGTAATTACACTGAGGCTTGGCTCTCATTGATGACATCCAACCCCCCCACTCCCACCCCAACCCCCAAAGGAAATGAAAAGTGTCTGGATTAAAGATGGCTACAGACCCTTGCCTATATAGTTTTTTGAATCAGCGTTAAGACAAGTCTGTTATACTGGAGCTTGGCTTTCAGCGGTGGCATCATCTCCTAATTACGTATAAAAGTCACAAAACTAACTTGATAGGCTATATCGATCTGTTAAGTTGTTATGATTTTGTCATTTCTTGGATGAAAACGGCTCATCTGGGGACCTGTCGTCTGTTTGGATCGCCACCATGCATGAGGTCGATGCCAACATACACAGATAAGTTAAGCGTGTATAGGATGATGGCACTATACTGGCCGATAAACTTATCAAGCATCACCAATTACTGCCATCATACAATTTTTTTACGAGCGGCCTTTTTACTCAAAATACAGGACGAAATATTTCCCAAATCACAAAAAAAAAATTGTTTGGGTCGACTTGAACGTTTGTGATAAACTATGGGTACCGTGGAGGTCCCCAGATAATAACATTCTCTAAAGATGAATCACACCAAAAAAACAAAAAAAAAAGAATGAAAAAAAAAGACAAGACTGAGGCTTCCCCGGTTCACGATCGGTGGGAATGGCCCGGGGTGCGCGGCGTAACACAGAGGGGTGCTATTGTCAAGCCTGTTTGCATAGCGTAAACTTGAAATATGACTTCGACAAAGACGTCGCCTGTACCCCGCAGGGGAAAATATATTGATAGAGGGTACCAAAAAAACCACGTTGTCATGGTAATGGAGTGTTATAATGCAAGCCTCGCGTGTTTCAAGCGAGCGAGAAAAATGGTCAACTTTTGTGGAGATGTTTGTTGTTGGGAAGCTATCCGACCTCGATGATAATGGATATCACGGATGGATTATGGAAAGGAGTTAAAAAGAAGGAAAAAAATAGAAAAAAAAAGCCAAGGAAGAAGAAAAGAAAGTGCAGGCATGCAGACGAAAGATTGAAGCTTGACACGCATGAGTTTATATATAGCCATGCATGCATCATCATGCATTATTTATTGTATTTCATGTATATGTATATGCCAATTTAAATATATGCAAATGACTTTCAGCAGTTCGTTAGAAAGTTAATTTCACAACAACGTTCAGATCATCAATCGCGCTGGACTATGAGTATAATAGAGTTCATTTATCAACACAAAACGACAAAGCGAACAACACAAATTGTATAAAAAATATTAAAAAATAAAAAAATAAAGGAAAAACACCATGAAAGCAGAGTTGAACGGTTCATTCAGTGACACACAATTGTTTGTTTCTTATTTAAAACAAACCAAACAGAAATCAGAAATATAATAACTTTATTAATTTGTCGATACTTTTTACAGCTCGTTGACTGCTACCGATTATAGCGGGCAATATTTAAATGGGGGTTTGACTTGTTTTGCTTTGCCTTGTTTTTATTTTGGTTTCCTTGTTTGTCAGTGAATACCAATTGTCATGAGTTTGACAGCAACATAGTTCTCCTGACACATTGTGACATCATGTGACGCTATATGTCACTGATGTGACACGATGATACTGTCACACTATATGACATCGGTGCGACACTTTGACGCGATGTGATGTGACACAACGTGCCACTCTAAAATCCCGAACCGCGTCACCATATCAAGACACTATGCTGCTCCCTGATCACTCGATCATGGTTTGAAGAGTTTCATGATATACCTCATAGCCTATACCGGTATATGATGTCAGAAATTGATCTTCTGAAGGCACGGCTGATAAACTTTCATCCGTCAACCTTGGAAAATCAACAAAATATTTTCCAAATCCCTTTCAGAATTGTGCACCCGACATATTTTAGAAGTTCTAATGTCGAAATATATAGTTCGAAGTTAAATATATAAATAGCCCCCAAATTCATCTAATGTATTAGGTATCATATTTGATACCATGTCTGAAGGAACATTCTTTGTACTGAGTTTTTTTAAGCAAAGAAACAACAATTTGTGCAAAAGTTTAATGTTACCATGTCCTGACGTCTGAATCAACATTCCTCGTTACGGGATCAAATGCTGTGATGAGATCAACTCAGTTATGTTGTTGGCTTCATGAATTTTGTTACAGACTCAGTCGGATGCTGGCAAGCTGGCATAGTAGGTTGCAAAGTCTCTTCTTATATGGAATTCGGAGCATCATATTGCTCGCCAACTATATTTACTCTGTAATTCGGAGCAACACAATGCGCCTTTATAGTACGACGTGTGCCGTGCATTGAGCGATTCTGAGCAATTGGATACGCACAAAGTTTTTTTTTTGGCAATTTAGAGCAACGTGATGCTCACTATATATATATTCTGTGCACTAAGCACATGTACACTGTTGCGATTCTGAGCAATTCCATTCTCCCTGTTTTCTACGTAGTGTCTACTACATGCATAACCTATCCTTCCCTACTCGTGTTTCGTTCCTTTCGGGTAATATTACTAATTCATTGATGTTTGCGACGTAACAACATCCTCTGGTACACAAATACATCAGGGAAGTTGTTTATTTTTTAATATTTTTTTTACAAGGTTGTCTGTAGTTCGAGGGCAAGTTGTCCTTGTATTAATGGCACGAAGATTTCACTTTTGACTTGAACTTTATATCTCTCCGACAGAAAATGTAAACGTGACATGATAACGACCAATACAGGTCCACTTTTGTTCTGGATTAAAATCTATAATAGTTTGAGAAAGTTCCTCTAATTTTGTTCTCCATTTATATACGGGTAAATATCTATATAGCCTGCAGATCTATATGCACTTTCATATCAGACTAATTATGCCATCCTAGGCTATAACCTAATGTGCATAGTATGACTTGTGCTGAAGTTGTTATTGTAATCAATTCGCCATGAATGTACCGCAAGTGATGTTCGTTCAGACCCGGGATCCAGGGCATACGGTTTCCCCCCCCCCCCCCTCCCTCCTATTAAACACCACAAAAAATAAGGTATTTATCAGCACTGTCTAGCATGTATATACCAAGTGCCTGGGGATTTTAATCCGAGGTGCCCAGGCCCCCTACATGGGAGTCAGCGCCCTAAGGGCCATGCCCCAACATGTTTAATAATCCCGGATCCCACCCCTGTGGTTGTAACGCCTTCATCAAGGCATCGCTATGTGAGAAAGTGGTCATACGATGCCGTGGATAAGATATAACTGTCTTCCGCCGGATGGTGACGCTAAGTGGGTTCCATTGAAGCAGTAATAGGTGCGACTGTCAGTCACACGCCTGCCTCCTTATGCGCTTAATTTCTCATCGAAAAGTGATGGTTTATAATATAAGCCACGATCGTGAAATGTTACGGGTTCTCAAATGAGCTTCTGTGGGCTTCTTAGTCATTAGAACTCATAAACTTACACAGATATGGCTATAGTTACAATCTTATCGTACCAAGTTTCAATGAGAAGAAAAGGCTTCTTATATTATTTTTGACAGGAAGTATTAAACTTTATACTTGAGAGAATCTGGTGAGTTTTAACTGCAATACTTTGTATATTGAACGTAAACAGTTGTACAGTTAGGCTCAACGTCAGTCGTTTAATTTAATCAAATCGCATGTGATAAAGACCAGCATAATGATTATCTATAAATGTTAAAACGAAAATCGTTTGCCTTTTGTTCCGTTCATAACCATGCTCTTACATTACAAACATAACGGACAATATCAGTTTCTTACCTCCACCTCACCCTCACCCATACCCTTCCCCGACCCCGACCCCCTCTCCATTCACCGCCCTCCGCCACCGACCTTTCTTCTAGTGCTTTAACTTCCTTTAATCCGGATTTGTTACATTGTTCAGTAAATATTGTTAGATGATGGTTACTTGGTAACGGCATATAGCCTATCAATGATTTCATCGACAGAACAGAATGTATAGGATGTAACGAAGTGAGTCATGACCATGCAACATATGTCAGTTGTGTTGTATATTCTTGCGTCCATGCATTGATCTTTTTTAACCTTGCCGCTCACCATTGATATCAACCTTCCATTATATCCCTTTCTACCATGGCTAAGAGCATCCATTGTGTTAGAGACTCAGTCTACCTATTTCACCGAGATGATAATGGGTGTCAATGTTTCAAGAAAATTGCTTCTCTTCTGCAAACAATATGATATTCCAAAGCCTTCTAGGTCAGTTTTATCAAATGATAATCATTTTTTCATGAACGCAGCAAGTCGCCAGCAGTAAAGTTAATCCCCCTTTTGTGAAAACAAACCTCACCACGTCGCACAATGCACCCCTATAAAGCCATTCAGGGTGCGTAGGGAGGACCGAGTCCTGCGGCGCCCACCACCGTCTCACAAGGTGCAAACTGATGTTTTGAAATCACTCAATAATGTTTAGAATTCTTTGACACATCCTTCCAAGTTATATTATATATTTATATTTATATACTGGTTGTGTGTAGAACGCGGAAGTGGTTACAATATAAAATAAAATGATCGAAATAATTGGGAAAGAAATGAGAAGAAAAAAAAGAAAAAGTATGATTGACGAATAGCAGGTCAAACTGTTACGTGATTCAATGTGCACTTTTCTCACCAAGGGATTATAAGGTGTTACACATTAAGGGGGTGTGATGGGGTCCTTAATCACTGTATGGTAAGTGACTACGAATAATGATAATAGTATGGCATGCTGAGAGGGTAAAGCAACACAAAATTCCCATTCATTGAAAATAAACGTCGCATGCATGATGCTGTTAAGAGAACAGGCGCTACAGACGTAAAAAAATATAAACATATAAATATATATACATAAATTGTTATAAAAAATAACTACAACAAGAAACAAGCGGTAAATTAAATAGATAAAAAAAAAATAGTAATATATAATTAGCTTAAAAATAGTTGATCTAAATGGAAACCAGTACATGTGGAAGATACTGTAGGTGTACCTCAAGTTTCCCCTTTGAAATTTAAATTCGGTAACAATTATCTTTATAAACAAATCGGGGAGGGGGTTGTGACTGCTATCTATCTATCTATCTATCTATCTATCTATCTATCTATCTATCTATCTATCTATCTATCTATCTATCTATCTATCTATCTATCTATCTATCTATCTATCTATCTATCTATCTATCTATCTATCTATCTATCTATCTATCTATCTATCTATCTATCTATCTATCTATCTATCTATCTATCTATCTATCTATCTATCTATCTATCTATCTATCTATCTATCTATCTATCTATCTATCTATCTATCTATCTATCTATCTATCTATCTATCTATCTATCTATCTATCTATCTATCTATCTATCTATCTATCTATCTATCTATCTATCTATCTATCTATCTATCTATCTATCTATCTATCTATCTATCTATCTATCTATCTATCTATCTATCTATCTATCTATCTATCTATCTATCTATCTATCTATCTATCTATCTATCTATCTATCTATCTATCTATCTATCTATCTATCTATCTATCTATCTATCTATCTATCTATCTATCTATCTATCTATCTATCTATCTATCTATCTATCTATCTATCTATCTATCTATCTATCTATCTATCTATCTATCTATCTATCTATCTATCTATCTATCTATCTATCTATCTATCTATCTATCTATCTATCTATCTATCTATCTATCTATCTATCTATCTATCTATCTATCTATCTATCTATCTATCTATCTATCTATCTATCTATCTATCTATCTATCTATCTATCTATCTATCTATCTATCTATCTATCTATCTATCTATCTATCTATCTATCTATCTATCTATCTATCTATCTATCTATCTATCTATCTATCTATCTATCTATCTATCTATCTATCTATCTATCTATCTATAGGCTAATAAGACTATAAACTTATGCCCTCACTTGATTAACGCCCATCGATGTCCATATTCGCACATTGTGATTGAGAGTGTTTCTACAGGTTTGATCAAATTTTGCACTCCGCTCTTTTGCATTTCTGGTGTACAAAATACAGATTTTCCCTCTCCTCTCCTCTCCTCTCCTCTCCTCCCCTCCCCTCTCCTATCCTCTCCTCCCCTCCCCTCCCCTCCCCTCCCCTCCCCTCCCCTCCCCTCCCCTCCCCTCCCCTCCCCTCCCCTCCCCTCCCCTCCCCTCCCCTCCCCTCCCCTCCCCTCCCCTCCCCTCCCCTCCCCTGCCCACCACTTTATGATAATAAACCCATATTACCTCGATCTAAATTTATACTAGAACCTCTGAGAGTATACTTCCGTTAGTTAAATTCTCTTTATACTAGTGGTGTCAATCGATTTATTTTCATAAATTTATCTTGTGTTGGCTTTACATTTTTGTCGCCTTTGATTTTGGCCGAATTGATTCCGAGTATTTTATAAAGATTTCATGATCTGGTCAACTCATATAAAAGACGCCGACACAATAACTAGGTCTGCAACTGACAAGGTGCTTCGTGCATCACACATTAACAATTTGTTTTCAGGTCAATGACTAAATTCACGGTGTATTGCGTGAGAAATTTTATAATAAATATATGTTTATATTGATATTTATACCTCGGACTGAATCAATGCGCAATGGTCAAGTCGTTCTATTATACGATTGACATGTTTAAGGAATTTAAGCGGGGGGGGGGGAGAGAAAGTTGATAAAAGAATATCATAATAATAACCACCACCAAACAAAAATTACAATGGTTCCTGTTAAAAAAAACTTAGCCCTTATAAAGTACAATTCCACGATAATTGTGATCCATCGAACATTGTGAATACACGTTAAAATCTTTATCACACATCAGTTCTTTATTCAAACTGAAATCATTCTTCGGTTGTAGTAAAGAAATAGAGAGAGAGAGGAATAAAGAAAAGGGGGTGGTCTCTTTGGTCGGCGTGATGTATCGGTACGGTTCATTTAGTATTTTATTGACCTTATAAACAGATTAAAATCAAAGAAATATTATTTCACAAAAAGGGGTGTTAATGACGCCTATTCTGTCACCCCATTCATGGTTGTTTCAACATGGGGGGTCTATCAAACCATTGTACTTGGTTGCAACATCGATCAGATTTTCCCAAGATCTTCTTCGATTTTAAGATATATGATCATGAGAAAATTAAAAGGTCTGTTATATAGACTTATAGAGTAGCGAGTGTATATGTTTAACGATGAAAGTTAAAAATCACAAATTCTCTCTCCACTTCTCTCTCTTTGTAGCTTTTTAACTATTTCTCTGAAAAGGTCGACGGCATAGATAATAATATTTAATTAACTAAGTAGCTTTTCGAGTCCATTTGTGAATAATACGATAAATGCAGCATTTAAATTCAACAATCCGACCTAATTTGGCAAATTTTTCGTATGTGTCTTCCTTCCAAATATGGATACCATTAATGGGAATTTTTCCGATTTGTAGAATGGCGATTAAGGCTATTTTTGATCTTCGAACGGAATCAAGTATTCCTTTATTGAACGCTAACTTGAGAAAAAAACAATATATATATATATATATATATATATATATATATATATATATATATATATATATATATATATATATATATATATATATATTTATATATAGGCCTATATATATATATATATATATATATATATGTATATATATATATGTATATATATATATATATATATATATATCAACAAATTATCAACAAAGATCGAAAGAAGAGAACATTGGACAATAAATAAAATGAGAAAAAGAGAAAAAAATCTTAAAGTAGAAAACAATAAGAATGGACTTCATACTCGAAATGAGTTATATTTTGTAAACTTTATACCGATCAATTGACACTGGTGTGAAATATTTCAAAGACTTGGTCCGGTGTATAATATCATGTACTTCTACCCCCTTCCCCCCCCCCCCCAAAAAAAAAATCGGTAACATGATTATTTCCTGCAGGCCATTGGTGGTGTTTACTGTTTAATGATAAATTTATCTAAAAGTACAATGATGACAAGTTTAACCGGATCAATTAGCCTCACTTTGTCCTTCCTACGAAAGTTCATTTATATAATGTAGTTACAGCTAATCTGTCTGATTTTGAAAGTATTTTAAGTCGGTCAAAGGCAAAGTCAAACGTCACTTTCGATGGGACATCATTAGCAAATTGATGGTTTTTGTTTCCGTTTTTGGCATCTCCTTGCTCCCCATCTTCCATCGCCTGTTATTGACAAAAACGGAAGCAGAAAAACAAAATTAAAATCGTATATTTATCTCTAAAGTGAGAAAACACTAAAGTTTTACCCACATCTCCCACGGCCCGGGCCCTGGGCCCCGCCCCGAGTCTGTAGTACCTGGCCCCTGTCTTCAAACTTGAGCGACAGCACCAATAAGGCATGTACAGTGAGACACAGAGTGTCTTCATCCGCTAAATGCAGCTTTTTTTGTGTCACGTCACACAATTCTGAAAAGGTTACCAAACATTCTAAGAATGCTCAAGCTAACGTTATACTGTTGATCTTATGCAACCAAAATTTAATTCGATGACTGACACACATAAGGAAAAATCTTGCCCTATTTGGGACATATCCTAGCTGATACGTCGTGTTGAGTTGGGGTAGGGGCAGTTCTTTCTTAAATCTGTGATGTCATTGTGACACTATAGGATCCCATACTTTTTTAGTTGCGTTTATTTTTAGTTTCATATAGTTACAAGGTATAATTTAAACAGTTTAGATACTGAAACAAATGCCAGCGTTATGTCATGTAAAGAGCTTGGATATGTTAGATTCAACATTTGAAAACCTATCTTCTTCATACAGAAAACAAGCATTGTAATAACTTGTAATAACTTAAAGGAAAACATGAAAGCGCACGTGACTCGATGTGTATGGTGCGCATAGTGTGTCATAAGTCCTGAAATCGACATATGTCGAATTAAATTGACATATGTCGGTTTCTCAAGCTCTCATTGGACGACCACTGTCACTTGTTAGTTTCCAGCGATTTCATTGGAGGAAATCGGCATATGTCGAATTAAATTGACATATTGAAGTTTCTCGTACTCTTATTGGACGATCATTTGTCACATGTTGTTTTCTAGCGCTCTGATTGGACGAAATCGACATATGTCGAATTAAATTGACATATGTGAGTTTCCCGTGCTTTCATTGGACGACCATTTTCACGTGTCATTTTATAGTGCTCTGATTGGAAGAAATCGACATATTGTGAACGAAATCGACAGATGTCGAATTAAATTGTCATCTGTCGGTTTTCGTGCTATGATTAATTATATATACATAGTCATAGGCCCCAGAATCCAAACAGTTGAGATTTTAATAGCTAAACGGTACGTTCACAAAGTTCTTTTCATGAAGCTTTGCCTATAGCATAAAGGTCAAAATAAGAAACCATGACCATGGAAGAACCAGCAAAAAAGTCCAGCATTATCTTGATATGCAAGTTTAATTAGTTGTGTAAGCCTAGGATGACCTATCCGGACAGCTTTCCTTTTTCTCTTTATTCCTTGTATAGTCTTGTTATGGATCCGATCGTAGTACAGGCCTCTAATATAGGCTAGACTAATAGGGCAGAAAATAAGAGAATTGATTGGCAAAAGGAAATTCAGGAATTATAGGCAAGACCATAGACAGGACTCGCTTTTTCAAACTTTAGGCCTACATTGTTGATCACACGACCAGCATTAAAGAGCACACTCTAACGAGATGCAATTTCATGTTTTGTTCAACCCCCCCCCCTCCCCATCCTCCCCAAATCTATGCTCTGGTATACTGTACTGGTTACATTTCATTCACATGTTCATTTCATTCACATATTCACACATTTCTTCCAATCAGAGCACTAGAAAATAACATGCGACAATGGGAGCACGAAAACCGACATAGGCCTATATGTCAAATTAATTCGACATATGTCAATTTCGTCCAATCAGAGCACAAGAAAACGACATGTGACAATGATCGTCGAATGAGAAGACCAGAAACCAACATAATGTTAACTGAAATCGACATATGTCGATTTCTCCCAATGAGCGTGAGAAACTAACACATGTCAAGTGAAGTCGACACATATAAACTTCAGGACTTATGGCACACTAGGCGCACCATAGATATGGGTATTATTTAGAACTTATCAAGTCTTCAACCTTATAAAGTAAATAAATTAAGGAGCATTAAGTCTGTAATATATATCAAATGGAATAAGAATTTGTCTGAACTGTTTGGGGATTTTTTCCCTGACAGTCATCTCTCTTAGACTCTCTATATCACATAGACCAATGATAATGATTTGGTTTTGTGTCTCCTCAAAGTTTTGCAACTGACCTGAATTGTGTGGAATACAAAAAGTACCAAAATCAACGCAAAGGAGCTGCTTGAAGTCTTTGAAATGAGGTTTAGCTTAAGCTTATTCAGTTTACTCACTTGTTACTCATTCTTACTTATGTTGTCTATTCTGAAACATCTCTTCCAATACGATTTTGTCCCTCTGTGCCTTCTTCATCCGTTTTCAAAAGAGGAAAAGTAACCCCCTCCCTCCCTCCCTCCCTCCCATCCTACCCCCTCCCGTCCGCCAAACTCTTCGGAACGATTGCAGAATTATACAACAAGCGTGACTCGACTAATATTACTAATATAATAGTGACAATGGCACTGAAAATATACCATCGGCCTTGTTTTCATTAAGGATTATTTTCTACTTCAAATTAAATGACAAGTTTAAATTGAATATTTATTTTCTGTAACGGTCTTTCGTTCAATCTCTCTGTCTCTCTAATATCCCCCCCCCCCCAATAGCCATCTGCACGCATACCCAGTGACAATTATCTAAACCAAGAAAGTGAACCTCAAATCACAATTTCATACAGAAAAATGCTAATATTAGAACCAAAAGAGCTGACGCAACCACCCCCCCCCCCCCTTCGTATTGACTTTGGTACGACTACCTGTACTAGATGTGTAACGTCATGAACGTAACCATGGGGTCCAAAGTTGTTTGTAAACTTTGCAGCGTCATGCTGTTGAAATATGTACTACGTATGTCTTCATATGCTCATCGTCATATTTCTCATCTAAATTTAGAATAACAAACATTTTTCACAATATTTGGATTCAAAAAAATGTCTTTTAAAAGAGTCACTTGTTTTGGTGTCAATCATAGGTTCTCCAAGGGGAGCTCGTCGCGTTCATAGACGACGCGTCACCGCGAATCAGGTTGCTACGCCTACGCAGCGAGTGAGTTTGGTCTCTGCCATTGACGGAGTTATACTATCCGCGCACAGCGGTAGCCATTTTGTTTGTCTCACTTTACTCCATGTGACGTAAGTGATGGTTGAGTCGGTGAATGACTCTTCGAAGGATTACGCCCGGATAAGAATTGCTCTTTGCCTGACTTGGCATGACCTCTATTCGGCAACTGGAAGAAAACTCTTATATAGCAATAACATAAGTTGCAAGCACTAGACCAGGACGGGCGCACGTGTGTATATATATATAAGGCTGTATTCAGGTATTATGGTAGTAAAGGGTGTAGGATACACTGTTACAAATGAACATTACCGGACCATCCAATAGACAGAATGCCGACAAGTTCCAAGATGACCCAAGCTCAACTGGCTTCAAGGTAGAGCTGGGTCCCAAAGGTACCTATGTGAAAACACTTCCATTTAACTCATACCAACTTTCATAATTCCTCAGTGTTATGCGTACAAAACATTGGAGTAGCATATGGAGCCGTATATTGGCTCCAGACGGTCGAGTTAGCTCAGAACTGACCAAGGACTGGATATGTCTATATTCACCTTTAAGCTGCAGCATTCGTCTGGAAGATGAATATATGTTTTAATAATTTAGTTATACATGTGGCAACATTTTGGGACTAATTAAACCTTTACCTCATCCAGGGAGAAGTGGAATTGGAGAGGGGAGGGGGGGGGGCGGTGGGAGTTGATCATAAATAATACCTAAAAAGTAACGAGTTTATTACGGTAAGGAAGTCACTTGATGCATGTTATGTATATTATAGAACATAAAATAGTTCAGAAGAAAACAAGTTTTTAAAAAAAAAAAAAACTTTTTCACACTCACTCTTTACGGTTATTTGATTTGAAACAGCTCGGAAATGAAAAAAAGAATTTTTCAAAGCATAAAGAAATATTAGTTTTTATGATATACCAGTACACATTTCATGAGATGGGTGTCACTTGATTACTTTCAGCCCCTTCCCCCCCCCCCCTTACACAGCATCCTCCTCGCCCTGCCCCCATCTATACCTGTCTCCCCAATCCTTTAAGATTGTTTGACTTACTTCAATATATAAAAACCACGTGTAACAATTACACTATATATTGAACCGTGCTATTGTTCGGTTTATGTAGTTTTTCGTGTCTATATACATCTGTGACATTTCATAAACATTATATATTAAATTACATTTAGCTATACAATATGGTATGGTTTCAAAGCATAGAATGTGTGTACACTGTGTATTACATTATTATCACAAACACAGACACACACACCACCATACATAAACGCATTCTTTTCAATAACTACGCGTGTTCAATATCACAGCCAACATGTCCCCCCCCCCCCCCCCCCGATTTATGCGCTGTATACTTTCCGGAAGATAAAGGATAATTAAAACGCCTGTATTTCTTTTGTTGGTATAGATTCGAAAATCAACCACTTGTGTTGGGAGGATGGGAAGGGGTGGGGGGGGGGTAGGGATGTGTCCACTTTTTTATGGAAGTGGAGGGGGGGTATTCTCCACTACTTATGATAAATATCAATCATGTCACCATTCTTTAGTATTAAACCAAGTTAAAGAAATGTTAATAGAAAAACAAGCATAAATATCAGAATCCTGTATCGGTCAAACAAACTTGTACAATAGAGAGGTATATTGATCAATTATTGACAAAAGATCAATACACAATCGATGATTATACACGATTAATCAGCATGACACGCCGAAACAGACAGCAACAGCGATGGAACGATAAATACCTTCAAATGGCCTCAATAAGAAAATTCAATTTAGATTTGTTTTGGTCTATCACAGCTGGAGATCTTTCGAAAGTTGTCTGAATCAGTGAAAAGCGATGTTTACAAATATGATACTTTCACCAAATATGGAAAACTTCCAGTAATATGGAAACTTCCAGTATTTGGAATTTAAATTTATACCAATACGTCATATTTATATATAAGGTATCGCCTTGGGGAGGGGATTGTGAGGGAGGATGGACATACAAGTGTTGTTATGTGCTTTTGGAAGGAAAAAAAAATCATGTCTTTATCAAAGATCTGCAATGATGCGGCAAGTCATATCATGGTGATGACATTGCAAAATTTCAGCATTTTTTATATTCTTCAAAGATTGAAAATTTATTGTGGGTATTTTTAATGCAATCGTACAGACTACAAGTTTTACCCGAGTAGATGGGACGGGGAACTGGAGAAATAGGGAACGAAGAGTGGAAGGAGGGTGGGGGGGGGGGAGAACGTGATGTAAGGGACAGTTTTCACTTCGCTGTTTCACACCAAACTGAGTATATCGTACAAACCGGACCTAAACGGAACATTGTTTATGTTATACGTGTCTGATGATTCATGTTTAAGGAAGGGTAGGAGTGGGTGGGGGTGGGGGGGGGCACCAAATTTCAATGTTTTGTAGTGGGGGAATTTAACTCTCCTTTGGTGACTCCACTGCAGAAAAAGTACTTGGTTTCATCTAAAAGTTTATAATTTGGAAGGATGAATTTTTAATAGATATATCTGAAATTGTGAGACACACTTTTATATGTTACATTTACTAGAATTTTTCAAAACTTTCTTCAAGAAATAAGAGATTCCGAATGTGTTTTTCATTGTTAATCTCGACTACCTCAACTTCATCTCACCTACCGCCCCCCCCCCCCCGACACACACACACACACATATCACAAACCATCGTGGTTTCACAGGTTTACATGGTAAACAGACTAAGAAATGAAATGTCAACCGTAGAATTTTGACTTTTAGTTTGAAATATTTGAAAGATTCATAGGTCAAATATAGAACTAGTGAGATACCCCCTAGATAGGTATGGAGTTACCTATGACGTATTACACTGTTAGTTATTCACAACGGTATTTAATCAATTATGGCACAACCATTTTTAATATTTCTTTATATTTGGCATTTGGCATTCCAAATCCACCGGATACTGGAATTATCCGTAACAGTCGATTATTATTCGGATTTTGAAAATTAACTTCATGCAACAATTACTTTAAAGAAAAGAGAAGGTGAGGGGGGGGGGGGGTTGGGTTGTGGAAAGAAAAAATTACTTCCTTTTTTCCTGTCTTTTCATGTTATTCATCAGAGGGTGAAGTTTAACAAAAGAGCTTATCCTTTGAATGAGTAGAACTTACAACAAGGACTACTAGAGACAATTATTAGAGACAACCAGGGATATAAGATATGACTCATAATTGACGACAAATAAAGAGCTTTAGAAAATAACTCCTTATTTGTCAATTATGAGTCATATCTAATTTCTCTAAGAATATTTTCTTTTGGAGAAAACGTGGATTCTCGTTATATTGTATATAAATATATATATATATATATATATACTTATATATATATACTTATATATATATATATATACTTATATATATATATATATATATATAAATAGCCGTACCCGTGAAACTCCGAGTAGCAGTATGATGATAGTTCAGTTAAGTATATTATGTGATATAAATATATATATATATTTTATATATATATAAATATATATATAAATATATATATATATATATATATATATATATGTATATATATTTATATATATATATATATATATATATATATATATATACCCTAGAAGTTGATAGCAGTTGCTGTGAGGTGGTCCTAACCACTGACGTACTAGGCAGCCCATGCATTCACACATATTTACATCGGCTTATGTTGTAGTGAGTAACCTAAGCTGGGCGATGGGAAAGATTTATCTGGTAAACCTTCTCGTTTGCAGAAGACCTGCCGTTATCGTGACAAGCACGTGTTGCTTGAAGCCAGACGTTCCGCAGCACGCGCACGGCCAATGGCGTTACTTCAACCCGGAACGCCACGTTTGTGCGGGCCACAGATATTCTGCGGGGATAGAAAATGCGAACTATATTCATAAAGTTACCAAACGACAATATGTAGACGACATTGGTCAGTCATTTACCTTTTCTTTTACGTCACCGACCTCCTGACTTACGTCAAAAAGAGATGTTAAGACTATGAGAGAAAAAACAAACGAAGAACACTTGCCTTCTGCAGTATAAAAATCTGTTTCGCGTAACCCTTTGTTTCATCTATGGAACCTATGCAGGCATGGATTAACCCCGTCTATTGTCTCCTTAGAAAGGATTAACATGGGTTCTACCCCGATCTAACCTATATATATATATAGGTATATGTATTTCCTTGTCGTAGAATAAATTAACTGACCGTAACGGGTTAAGACGGAATCTTCCGCCAAGATTTACCGGCCAAATTAATCGGTATTATATTTTGTATCTTCCTCCGGAGTTTCTTCCTCACTAGTATCTTGAATTGTTATCAGCTATATATGTATATATATATATATATATATATATATATATATATATATATATATATATATATATATATATATATATATATATATATATATATATATATGGCTTGAAAAGTGATTCTTTATCCATAGTTGCCAAATAAGCACAGCTGTACTAGTGTAAGGCGCTTCAAATATAGCTATTTATCAATGTATAGGCTGGCTGATACGTGGCATTTTCAATACCATTTTTTTCTCTCTCTCGAAAATCATAACTGACTCAGCATGAATGAATAAGCTAACACAGTGACTCGGATACAAGTCCGTTTATGTCTGTTTAAGTCAATTTTTAGTCTGTTGATAAAAGCGAACAGACTATACCATATATACTTAACGTCAATTCCGACGGCGAGCAGTAAAAGCTACTACATAATTTATATACATGACTGCAACTTAAACAGGAGTAGATTTCTTACATCCTAAACCGTAGTAAATCAAGTGATGATTGAAAAAGAAGAAAGTGGATATCCTCGCCCGTGTCTGAAAGTAACATTCCAGAAATGTTAATTCCTTTTTAAAAACTGAATATAGACAAACCCCAAAAATTGGGTGTGGGAGGGGGGGGGGATTTTTACATCACTATGCTGAACTTTTATCATTACGATATTCTGATTAAAGAAACTTCAATAATTTATCACTCGTTATTAAAACTTAAGAAAACAATAAAAACTGTCCTGGCAACTTCAAATCAACATTTTGTTCTCTCTTATAAAAAAAAAAACATTTCTTGTCTAATTTAATATTCTTCAATTTTATGGAAGTAAATGGAAGGGCCTGGATCTTATATCAGAAAAGTAGGGCTACTCTTGAAAATTTGAATCTATTTTCAACGAGGTAAAATTTAAAGCCGATACTTAAAAAAAATATAAAAAAATAAAGTAAAACATGAGACGCTTTAAAGGCACTGAAGACTCGCCCCAAACCGCGTGCCGCGCGCTGAAAAAGTTAACTTTCCGTTGCTTGCAAGTGAAGTCTTCTTCTTGTCGCTACAAAATGCAGACAGTAATGCAACGTGATACCTTCTTATCTTTTATCTAGATCTGAGATGTCCATCGCTGCTATGTACACTGTGTTTTGGGTATTGACAGTAGCTGTATGTAT
This sequence comes from Apostichopus japonicus, assembly GCF_037975245.1. NCBI lineage: Eukaryota > Metazoa > Echinodermata > Holothuroidea > Aspidochirotida > Stichopodidae > Apostichopus > Apostichopus japonicus. Next base: position 23,438,975 of record NC_092563.1, on the reverse strand, counting down.
TGACTGTACACTAGTGTCTAATTACCGACGGTAGCAAACTGTGTGTGTATTTTCTGGGATCGATGGTGGTGTCTATCACACTTCTGTTACACCTCATTCGAAATTAGGTCAGATTACCGGCATGAGACGTTTCTTTGTGTGCGATTCTTCACACCCTTTAACCCTTACTACAAATATCCAGGGGCGTAGCGAGCGGGGGGTGTGGGGGGTGTCACACCCCCCCCCCAATAATTTGGTCGCTGTCGGCAAATTTTGGGTCTGTCGGCAAAAGGAGAAAAGGTGAAGAGAGCGGAAGGGGAAGAAAGAAGGAAAGCTGAATAGAGAAAAGGAGAACGGGAGCTTCTTCCGTGCCAAATTTGACTTAAAATATGCACCAGATTGCATCTAAGGACGTTTCAAAACTAAAAATTTTCCAAAGGGGAGGGGTAGACCCCCTACCCTTAGACCCCTCCCCCATTTCAGTCACCACTTCCAGATCCGTCGGCAAATCAAATTTGACTTAAAATATGCACCAGATTGCATCTAAGGACGTTTCAAAACTAAAAATTTTCCAAAGGGGAGGGGGACACCCCCTCCCCTTAGACCCCTCCCCCATAACAGTCACCACTTCCAGATCCGTCGGCAATTCAAATGTGACTTAAAATATGCACCAGATTGCATCTAAGGACGTTTCAAATCTAAAAAGTTGCCAAAGGGGAGGGGGACACCCCCTCCCCTTAGACCCCTCCCCCATTTCAGTCACCACTTCCAGATCCGTCGGCAAATCAGATTCTCCACACCCCCCCCCAACAAAAACCCCTTCGCTACGCACCTGCAAATATCCCGCGTCATGATCTGGTTGTTTCCGTTTTAACAATAGTATTGACTCAAATGGAGTGTAAATAGTTTGAAAACTATTGTTTCTATTGTTATTTTGGTAGACAGAGTCTATTATAATGCATCCATACAGCTAGTACGTCCATACGTAAAGTGCTGACAAATCAAATAAAAAAATGAGAAAAAAAGAATGTGGGAATTTCCTTTAGATAGGAAACTGAAAGCACCTGTATATATATTCATTTGTTTCTTTTTGGATTGAGAGTTCCTTCTACAATTGTTGTGAACATAGATTTCTCTTTTCAGACTTATTTTTATTTGTTTGAATTCCATTCCATCCTACGGATATCATCAAATTTGTTGTTTACTAGATATGGGTATAAAGTTTGGGCCTTATATGTCAAGTTGCAAAAAGGATTTTGGGACGAAACTTCATTTATATGTAGGAAGCGAAAGAAACGTCAATTATTTACCATTATAGTAAAATATACATATATACTCTATGACCAGGCAGTATATGTTAATGTGGACTGTCTGTCAACATGCATAACATGTTAAGACATATATACTTCCCGTATAACATGTTAAGGACAAAACTCCCATGTATAACATGTCAGGTAAATACATATATACTCTATGACCACGCAGTATATGTTAATGTGGACTGTCTGTCAACATGTATAACATGTTAAGACATATATACTTCCCGTATAACATGTTAAGGACAAAACTCCCATGTATAACATGTCAGGTAAATACATATATACTCTATGACCACGCAGTATATGTTAATGTGGACTGTCTGTCAACATGTATAACATGTTAAGACATATATACTTCCCGTATAACATGTTAAGGACAAAACTCCCATGTATAACATGTCAGGTAAATACATATACACCCAAGCCACGCAGTATAGGTGCAAGACATGACCGTCAACATGCATACCATACCATGTAATGACATTACGTATATAGGACATGTAAAGGGCATACTCTCTCCATACCATGTAAAACCCATGTAAAACTCTCACCACGCATTATGCCAACACGCATAGCTTGTTTAGACATACTTAACTATATACCAAGCACAACATACAAAGGCATTCTTTCATGGGAGTAGAAGAGGTGAGTTTGGTTTGACGAAGCCAACTGCAAAATTCATCTCAGAACTTCCCGACAAAATGGATCCACGAACGTTGCACTCCGTATTTTACACATTCCAAAATTTGAAAAAGTTTGTCAACAAAATGACACTTTTAATGAATAGTTTGTTAATTTTGAAGCAAAAGTTACTTGTAAAGGGCACTTTTGAATTATAAAACCTGAAAATGGGTTACTGTTATTACCAAGAAAAAGTAGTTCTAATTTAATGAAAGGGAAACCATATTTGAGGGGGTGGGGGTTTCATTAAAGTAGAGGGGTGACAAGTGTCCCGTGTGTACCCAGACTGCACCCCTACTCATTTTCGTATCACATATTACAGTATAAAGGCCTATACAATGTCCAAAATCGAAACGTTTTAAGAAATACACTCACCAAGGTTAACCATGATAAGGTACAGTCGCATAGAACAAATCATGTTATCACATACTAACAGCTGACAACATCTGATAGGCTGAAATCCATAATCGTCAAGCATGGCATCGTATAAGCATCGGCGAAACGTCAGGGGGTGGGAGGGTGCGAAGCCCTGTGTCCTGGAGCCTTAGGGGGCCCGAACTTAAAAAACAAGGTTGCACAATGTACTGTACATTGCGTTCATAAGTGACATCTTCATTATGAACAAAGTTGATGTGGGAACCGAATCTCATTGCGGTCTATATAATTTCTCACACATATGGGCCCCATTTAATCCCTGGCCCCGGGACCTTAATTTAATTGTTACGCTGCTGATCTTAATAAGGGCATACCCTGATGGTCTTTGCTCTAACATAAAATGTTAAAACATACTCTTACCAAGCACATGTTCGTTTTTTTTTCATGCCCAATTGTATTACTTTGTTTTGTCCTTTATTTTCAGGTTTCTTCTTTGAAGGAATTCGACGTTTCTTTGTAATCTGTACTATATGGTTACAAGGAATAAACTTGCCGTTGCCGTTGTACCGATTAATATTTACTGGCCTATACCTGTGGTAAAACTATAAAGATTTGCCCAAAATCCTTCCAACTTAACGTCTGTCTGAATAGCTGTCTGGACATTCCAGTAAAACAGCTTTGAGTATATGTATGTGGTCAGCTGCTCTTTAGCTTTACCGTCACGTCCTCCACTTAAAGTACTCAACGGCGCCCATTAGAATTGCTCTTGAGTGGGCCAAAAGTCAACAGGTCTACGCATATAACGCACGCAGCGCTCTGTAGTAACATGCGGTTGATATATATCTGAAAGGCCGTCCTATGTCGCAAGTTACAGAATACAGATACTACATATAGAAAATAATATACATTACAACTCAAGCTCGAATTAATATAAGACATCCAGAAAAGAAAAAAAAGTAACTAATTTTCCACTTTATTTAGTGAATTTATATATATATATATTTTTTTTTTAAAGGAAGGCTTATTTTTGTTTCGTGGAAAATGTTGACCAGTATATGTTAAGGATCTTGATATTCAGAATGAGAGTGATTTGAAACCTTGACGATATATGTCCATGCATTAGCTGATCCACTATTATAACTTTTCAAGTAAAAGTAACTAATAATAAAGGAAAACGCCGTGAAAGTGAGGAAATACAACATTAGCAGCGATGAGATAAAGACAATTTGTGCACGTATAAGCAATTTTCAACAGACCTCGTTCATCGTCGGAAACTGTGGATAAAACATATGAGGCTTTGAACTTTCATTTTAATAATTAATATATTAAATTAATTAATTAATATGTTAAATTAAATAATGATTCATTTTGTTATATGATTCTCTTCAGCACTTGTTTAACGTTTTTTGAGTAGATTCTGTTGGAGAATGCTCATTGTCCCCATGAACTCCCCACTCTCACCCATCTCCCTTCTCGAGCAGAGCCTGTCCATCCTTGCTTTCCAACCGATGATCTGTGTATAACTTTCGCGATCAAGGAAATGGCCAAGAAAGTTGTTATTCATAGAGATTTCTTTTTACTCTTAATTGTGTCTACCTATACCCCGCATCTGGAAGAAAACTATATAGCAATTTACGTGTAGTACATCTTCTCGGCAGGCCCGGATTTACCATTGAACCAGATGGGTTCTGGCCAAGGGCGACCGATCTAGGGCAGCGAGCTTGAAAGACAAAAAAAAAAAAAAAATAGGGAGGGGTGGGTGGGGGGGAGGAAACTATTTTATTTTGGTATATATATAATATATATATATGTATATATATATAAATATATATATATAAAATAAATCAATAAAATAAGTTTAGCGACAAATCTTCCACATTTTGTGTTTGCATATGAATAATCATGAATCATAACTAGTGGATGACTAACCGCCAATCATCATAGGGTTTGTTAGTTTAATTATCTGTTATTATTCATTGTTATAAAATGATGACATTGAAGTTTTATTACAAGTCACCGTGTGGTGACAGTGGTCTACTCCTCAGCAAATACAATGATCATGACGTTTTTACTTAACACAAGAGAAAATAATTTATTTTGAAGAAGAAAACAACAACAATACTGGACTGAAAAAGGTAAGCAATATATGTAATTTAATACTCACTGCCCATCCACCACCCTTTATTATCCCTCTATTTTATATGCTCACGAAACGCTTATACACAAAGATACGTCTTGTATAGCCTAAGAGGAGAAGACTGTAATGTTAGTGCGAAGTATAGTCTAAAGGTAACATCTACTCAATTCTATGGAAACATTAAATATGATATTTATATTTACATGCACCTTTTACATATACTTTAGCCTATGTATGCGCCACGTATTATCATCATCGCCGAGATCACGTGGTATTGGTTCTCATGTTATAGGAATGGAATTTGTTAGTGACGGGTTAGTTCGGCTAGTGGAGTAAAGTAGTCTCTTGGTCTCATTCTTTCCAGGGTAAAAAAAAACGGCCAGACCTGTGCATTCAAGAACCTCAAGAATAAAACCAGGTTTGACGAGGAGGGGATTTGGGACAGGAGCTAAAGCCAGGCCCGGTGGCCAAGTAGGGGAGGGGCGCAAAAGGGAAACGGGAACATATGGTGGGGTCACGGACAAGTACGATAAAGAACAATGTGGTGGGTGGGTTTTCATTTTCAGAACATACTTAAGGGAAAATGAAGACTGCAAAAGAAGGGGGTCGGGTGACATGGTTGTCTCCTGTGGTCGGAGCTAGTTTTCGACGCCTCTGGAAGAAATAAAACCGTACTTTAATCAATGTTAATAATTTTGCCATATTATTACCATATATATTATACACTAAATTTTTCTTTAAATAATATTTCCACCTCTAAATTCCATGGGCTACCATACATAAGAGCGCAGAAAGCAAGGTGTTGTCCTAGCAATCGCTCCTCCCCTCATCCATGCCCCCCCCCCTCTCCCCAACCTCACCTCTCTCGTCAAATTTACTTGAAAATTGAAAATGCATTTTTTTATTTTATTTTTTTATTAACTTGTTATTTTAGGTCATTCATTTTTTAAACAAACACCATACACCTCTTAATACACATTTTATTATTATTTTTCTCTCTAGGATTAAACTGATTTCAGTCTAGTTACTAATGTGTTTGATATACTTGTTGATGAATTTCACGGTGAATCACAAATGATCCGGAAGTATTTCAGGATATAATGGCAGCTCAACCAACTAGAGCATCAAACCAAAAACCCTGAATCAGTTAGCTAATGACGTCATAGATGGATGCAGTCACACTGCAAAAATGTATATACAACGGACTTGTCCGGGAAGAAGCTCAATCAAATACTCCTATCAAGCTATATATATATGAGCTATTTATATGAGCTAAATATATATGAGCTTTTTATATGAGCTATATATATATGAGCTTTTTATATGAGCTATATATATATATATATATATATATATATATATATATATATATATACTATATATATATAAATATAAATATATATAGTATATATATATACTATATATATATAGTATATATATTTATATAGTATATATATACATATATATATAGTATATATATATATAGTATATATATATATATATATATATAGTATATACATATTTGTATACTATATCTCATGGGTCTCAATATAGGCGACCATCCGCGGGCCAATTCATTGGCTCACGGAAGATTCCAATTCAGCCCGCGGCAAAACAAATCGGCTCACAAAATTGTCACTGAGCGGACAGGCAGGCCCTAATGGTCAGATGGCGTTAGACTTGAGCATCCCACCTTGCCACTCTGCTGATTGCTCAATCTTAAAAAGTAGTGACATTTTTGCTCCAACCACTGTTTCTATCGATTCCTCGGCGGAAACTATAATAGAGGACCTGAGCTATAGATAGATTAGATTATGACGGTACAAGAAGAGGTCAAAAGTCAAGTAAGACTCCCACCAACCAATCTGATATCACTGAGTGAGTATAATATATAAACAGACAGACATACATACAGACAGACAGCATTTTAGAGCTCATTTTAGTGATATGAAAACGTACATAACTCTATAAACAAAATTAGAAGAAAAAACTGCCTCTCACCCAGCTAGCTTTCTAATTTCTAGCTGACTGGATGATAGGAAGCCGTAAAGGCATGTTTATAAGATCAAGGCTACAGTGTTAGGCCCATTGATATAACCACTGATCGAGGCTACAGTGTAGGGCCCATTGATATAACCACTGATCGAGGCTACAGTCTAGGGCGCATTAATATAACCACTGGTCAAGGCTACAGTGTAGGGCCCATTGATATAACCACTGATCGAGGCTACAGTGTTAGGCCCATTGATATAACCACTGATCGAGGCTACAGTGTAGGGCCCATTGATATAACCACTGACATCATCATCATCGGCAACATACTATATAAATATACTCTCACAATGATAAAATATTTCATGTAATCATAACACAAGACAGTTTTGCAAAACAGAAAGAACATTTGTCAAAAAAGAGAGATGCGATTCACAGTTGATATAATGAAAGTGTCATCTATTATGAAGTATTATTCTTCGTTCCCTGCATGCATGTGTGCAGAGATCGAGGACAAAACGCATGCATGGCCTGAAATTTTTCCGCTCTTTTCTAAAAGTTCTTTGTTTTTCTTTTCTGCAATTTAAACAAAGATAATCGATCCAAAGAAAATAAAACTATAAAGATGTTTCCCAAAAGATTAACATAATTTTCACTGCAGGACGTAAATGTTTTCATATAAAATGGCACAGAAAAACAATGAAGGACTTTGAACTCTCTTGCTCTTTATGTTTCATAAAAATAAAAATAATAATATGATACAATGCTTTCTCTGTTAAAGAGGCAGCTTGAATTGATGGGCTATGTATTTTATGTTTTTTCTTCTTCAAAATTGACAACTCTACCCTCAATGGGCGAGGGCGGTGGAGGGGGGGGGGGGTTACAGTGACAGTGGGAACTCGCCCTTACTTTGTTATTAAAAGCGTGAAAGTGCCCTTCAATGTTAATAATGAAAAGTGCCCACCTTTTTTCCATGATTGTAATTAAAAAGTGCCCTTTTGGTGCTGTGTATTGTAATATCAATTTTATATCGCAATTCAATTATTGCAAAAATGGTCCCTTGTTGGTAGTAAATTAATTTTGTTTGTGATTTAGCGCCCTTCTGTTGAAACATATTCCAATACTGACATTTCTGGTACAGAATACAAAACATGATACATTCATTTTAGCATAAAAAAAATGTTGAGGTAATTTTGGTGGTTGGCACCCTCAAGTCGAAGTGAATGACCTACCTACACGACTTAAAACGGTTATCTTTTTTTGTTGTTTTCTGATCAATTTGTCGCCACACACACTTTGTTTTTTTTTAGATAATATTTATCACGTATACGAAGAGCAAATCAGACAATGTTTTTGGAAAAAATCCCAGTCCTATAGCTATAACAATGCATTTGGGATTGAAGTTTCATAAAATTATATAGACAAATTTGTCAAGGGAGCAGCTTTCTCAATGTGATGATATCTGCTTTAAGTCTAATGGATAAAACGTATTTTCAATTCTTTCGCAGAAAAAAGAAGCTACCCGGCGAACCATGAAGCATCTCAGGAAGGAAACACTTCAGATCAAGTCAACCATAATTGTTTCTTACCCGAACTACAGGCGAGACATCACTCTATCTATACTCAGCTATAATAGTACCGTAGCCAGTATGCACAACACGTTTAAATGTGGCACACCCTACATCACATGGGCTCAAATGCGTTGACCTCGAGGAGAGGGATATGGAATGAACGCGTATAGCCATACAAGCAGCGTCTACCTGATCTATTTATTCATGATTCAGATCGTCCCCTCCCCCCCCCTCACCTCCCCCTAAAAACAATGATTTATTTTTGTGTAACAGTTTATACCAACACACGGTTCCTGCAGGAGTTTCTCAGTCAGGCCATGCCTTAGGGGCCAATTCTAAAACCGGGCTCAAGTATTTGACGTCTTCTTTCACCCCCCCCTCCCACCCACCTCGATGTATATTATGGAAATGAGAATACCATGACTCTGTAATACCGTATTTACCTGGACCCCCCCCCCCCCCATGGCTGCATTCCCACCCACCTGAAGCCATCTTGATAGGCCTGAGTAGAGGGTCTACCTTAACCGAGATCAAGGGTAGCCTGTTAGCGACAATAAAGTTGAAAGCAAGTTGCGCAGGTAACGTCAGTATAGGACTGACATCTCTATATTGTTATGTTGTTGCTTGATAGTAGATTTTTGTAATTGAAAAGTGAATTTGTTAGTCTGTTCACCATTTCCTTGGGGGGAATGGGCGAGGGGTGGGGGAGGAAAGCCTATTCCGTCTCACTCGTGCCTTCTACAACGCTCTCTGTATGGAGAGCTGGTGATGAGGTTGGATAAACCCATCCTTCCCCTCCACCTTCCCACACTCCATCTCTCGACTACCCCCCCCCCTCCTTCCACCATCTCTTACCCAATGTACCTCCTTCCCCTTTCCACGTTACGTTATACCATGTGTAGCATTAGGCTAGGAGAGCCTCGTGGATTCCGTCGTAGCGCAAAACCTATTTAGCCTCGCCCAGTCGTCTGAATGTGATGTTGGCTTCCTGTGATTTCATTTCACTTTGCAGTTTGCATTTCATAACAGACATCGATTATTAATCAAACTTTGTTTACATGTAATCAAACTAAGATAACATCCAATAATTTGTTGTTGTTGCTTTTTTTGTTGTTGTTTTTGCTGTTTTCAGTAAATGAACATTAATTGCCGAGTAATTAGAGATTCCATTTCATTCTAAAACTTACGTCACCCGAACCTAATTGCTCGGACATTTCCTTTTTCATAATTTCAAAGGAAGTTTGGTTAACTCAGTCTATAAATGAATTGAAATCGCTTTGGAATATCTAGCATCAAGTATATCGAAAATGTACCGGATTTTCTATACTTCTGAAACTTGTCATTGATGAGGTCATCAGTTTTGACCCCAAATATGCTAGAAAGTCGAATAGTGGTCACACATGCATAAACCTCGTACTGCCAAACTCAAAGCATTTTTCTCCCTGAGGGACATTGGATTGGTGTTACTGCTAGAATCTAGCATAATTTGGAGATGCAGTACCACTAAGGAAAGTATACTATTTACAACACCCTTTTAGAAATGATTTAACATGCTAACATGTGAGGCCAATACTGGTAACATAATAATATATTTTCGTGTAAATACTCGCCCGTTTTGAATTAAAGATAAAGCATGTTATCGTTAGCTTCTTTTACATATTGCGTGTGTTGGTAACCATGATACACGTCTGAACTTACATTATTAAGTATCAAATGCTACCACAAAATTGATGAGACATGCACAAATGAACCCAGCAAACCGGATGCCTATTGTTCAGTTTAAACCTATGCTTACGATTATCTTATTATGAACTTTACCAGGAGTCATGGCCTGATTTTCCCCTCGCTCCTTTCCGGGATCCTTTCTTTGTGTATGTATTTGTCTGTCTGTGTGTGTGTGTTGTCGTGTGCATCTTTGTCAACACGGTTGTTGAGGTTTGGGCACATGGCTGTGACATTTTCTTTATCACTACGCATTATGCAAAATAAAAACAATAGCGTCCGGGAGAGTACAGTATTGTGAAAATGACCTGTTTGTTATATATATCATTTTTCCTAATAGTGATGTATGGAACGCAAAAAAGGCCACGATGTTTGTCGTCGCACCTTAAATATACGTTACTGTGTTAAAATACGTGTCGCTGCACCGAACATAAAACGTTGTCGTACTGAAAATATATGTCGTTGTACCTAACATATATGTCGCTGTTACTAAAATATACGTCGTCATTAAGTAGATATCGCTGCACTGACAACATACGTCGCTGCTGTTAACAAAAATGATGATGTGTTGCTAGGGTGCATAAGGTGCTCGTATGCAAATATGGAACTTAGTTGTAGGCGTGTCTGGTGGATACACCAATGGCATGGCATATCGCGCGGTAAATGTTTACAATACAACAACAGACGGACGGACGGACAGACGGAAGGAAGGACGGACGGATGGATGGATGGTGTCCTCAAACACTTTATTTGCTTCATCTTCTTCCACATATTGGTTAATACTTCGATATTTCTCCGCCGGTTTCATTTCTATATGTTGCGTAATGCATTGGTTGACCTTATAGTTATTCATGTCTGTAAAGTGTGGTGTCGCGGAGCCCAATAAACCAAACATTCTACCATCTGTTGTTAACAGCATGTGACGGGAAGGCAAAGACTTCCGTCATACACCTTATGGAGGGTGAACAAATATTTCTCCCTGTATTTGTCTTCTCGTGTGTGGGAAAGAGATGGGAAAGGAGAGTGGGGGAGGAGGATGGGTAGGTATTCCCACCTGATACTTCTGAAAATTCTCGAGCCTTGAATTCAGTCGTTTTAAACATTAAATAAATCAGACGGTGCAATATTATATGACAGTTGAAGAAATGAGTTTAAGAAGAATCAGGTATATACGGTTCAGGAAGGGAAACGCAAAGGTGGGGTGAGGTGGGGTGGGTTGGTGGGTTGAAGTGAGGTGAGGTGAGGTGAAGAGCGGTGAAGTAGAGTGGAGTAGGAGAACTAGTATGATCATGATCGCTTACGTCATTAAGTATCATTAAGTATCATTAAGTATCATTAAGTATCAAAACAGATCACTAGTCTACTATATCTATATGACGGGCAACGTAACTCGGGTGACGTAATCAGCCTATCACCATACCCACCAATCATGGTGTACATATAAATGGTATCCAAATGAACTCTTTCAGCCACCCCCCCACTTCCCCCCACTTCCCCTCTATCATATAAATCTTTTACGAATGTCACAGAGCTTCCGTGTTAATGAACGCGTGTGCTAATCCCCAACACCACCCGCTTAGCATTTTCCCACCAGGCCATTACCTTTTTTTTTTTAAATAAATTTTTAAGTGTAGGGGCACAAATGTTGGCTGACGTATACGTGTTGAGGAGGGGTGTGTGAATGGTCTAAGGGTGGGGTGAGAAGTTTTTGTTCGACAAAAGTGGAAAAGGATACAAAATGTTGATATAATTTACATCATTTTAACTACATTTGTGTAGTACAATTTAGTTATTAAAAGTAAGATATTTGGAAGAAATTCTGAAAAAAGGGCGTTTAGACTTTCCCCTTCCCGTGGCTGTACGGCCCTGTTGAATGGACTCCAAGCATTGACGGGATCCAGGACTTTATAAGGGAAGGGTGTGGCCATGGGTTCCTTGAAGCCGACTGCCATAGTGGATTCTGAGGTATTATTAGACTATCAAACAGATCTATAATGAAGTAAAACGCAAGGTTGTCTTAACAATAACATTTGAAGTTTTCATGTGACGTTTAACATTGGAGTTGCCTTCCCTTCCCTGCCCAGAACCCCCCCCCCCACCCCGACCCTTCAAGATCCTCCTCTTCCAAGTTGGGGGGGGGGGTTAAAAGTACATCGATCCCAGGTGACACGAAATCACGCGCCTGTTTATAAGTCTATACCAAGTAGAAACCATGATGTGCATAATTGGTTTATTCAATGCACCTGACTAAGATTATAATGTGCTATCCTTGCAGAAATACATGGCTGATAGTGTGCCACATGCAAACGGTAGCTTGAAGATGGTATTTTTGCACATAAATTTTTGTTTTCCGGATGTGCATGGCAACGTGACGGAGGGGGGACGTCTCCCTTGGGTTAACCGAAAGCGGTACAAAAAAGCGGACCTTTTCCTTGACAGAGGAACAACTAAATATAGCCTTATGAGAACTGTTCCTTAATTCAGTTATTCAGCTAAGAGAGCGGAAGTGTTTTATGTTCCTTGGGTTCTCTTAATAAAAACACTTTTTTTTTGTCAACTCATATCTTAACCTTCGTAATGAAAATCCAATTATCATCATGTTTCTAGCATAAAAACAAATAAAGAAAAATCTAGATTGTGTCAAGTCATGGTTCCTCATTGCCAAATTACAAACAGTATCGTATTTACCAATGAGAGATTTAATGTTTCTGATTGAAATCTTTCTCAGTGATTTTAAAATTGCTCAGACGGTCAGAACTTTTAGCAGAATAATTAAGAAAATACAAGAAATACAAGAAGGAGAAGAAAATTTGAAAATACATGTAGGCCTACTACCAATGGCTGTTGCCTTGTGGTGTACACATGCCATTAATACACACAGCTGGCATTGTACCCATGTACGCCATTAGTCAGAGGTCGTTTATAAACAAGTTTGCCAGGACTTACAGATAGTCATACAGCTGTACAACCTGACAGACAGACAGACAGAAAGAAAGACAAGTGTCTTGAGTTCATAATGGTTTATATAATACCGATCAAACTAAAACAATATCCCGAATTATTGTCAACCAAAACAATGAGTAGCTATAATTGAGGAGTGATTCGTTTTTAATTGCTAGGTAATAAATGTGTAGCCCATATTAACGAAGATTTAGAAAAATACGAAGAAAAAACGAACAATTATTTCATTAGTTTCGAAAATTGTAATTTTACCATAAATGGTGTATAAAACCTCCCGGCATTAATCGACATTTAGAATGTTAAGAAATCTGTCATGTTTTAAGAATTTTATCAGTTACATAACAATGCTGTTTTAGCCCCCCCCCCCCCAAAAAAAACAGACTTTTCTCGTAAAACTCACAGATTGTGTAAAAGAACACTGACTGTACTTCTTAATTATTAGAAAAGAAGGTTAACTGGTATTATACTGGCATTGGTACTGGTATTATACACGCAACTGACTTGCTATAGGTATAATATAAGATGTTCCTCTCGCCTCTCCCCATCTCCTTCCCTAACAGCCGTGTCTCAGGTAAGGGAAGGGTGTTCATCACGGACGCACACGTTATCAATGACATAGCCTACGTCACTACGATAAATATTACACACATTCCACCTTCCATGTCATGCTTACCTTATTTCCCTTTCTCTATATCACCGCATGACAAGGGGGGGGGGTACATGTGGGGTTCCCCTCTCGCTCCTAGCAGTTCCCCCTCCCCCACCCCCTCTCCCTCTCCCTCCGTAGTCGCAACATTCTATCGACACTGATTTCTGTTTGTATTAACAAAAGAAAGTTTATAGCCCGGGTAATTTCAGGAGAACAGACAAAACTGTCCGCCAAAAGTGCACCTTAATGTCACCGGTCTTTTTTTTTATCAGGATGGTTTGACCTTTGCCTCCATGCGTACTGGAAGCTGGCAAAAAGTCATTTGGCATACCAAAGTGTCCGGTGCAAGGTGTCTGTGTAATGTTAGCCAATTGTGTGACTCATACCCTCGTTGAGGAAAATGATTCATTAGGGGAGTCCGGAAGGGGTTCCCCGACACTGAGTAAAAACGGATAATAACATACAGATGTATATTAGTCACTATTGTGATGTAAACAAAAGCGCACTCCGGATGACGTCATCAATACCAGGCATAACTTTGCGTGTTTGATGTCGTCCAATGTAGCGGAGAGATTTGGTGATTTGCATGAGAGGATATTTATAATGATTAAAAACTTGAAACGCTTTGTTTCTGTTCCAGTCTGATATCTGCTGACAAAACAAATACATGACCACAAGGTATATCATATACTTTGGTACATTTATGTTATATTTTACAACTGTTTTTTTTTTTTTTACTGTACAAATCGAAAAAAAACTTTGGTGTCCTTGGAAACAAGTCATTTCCTTGACAACACAGAGGGTCTCGTAGGAAATTAAACTATAGTCCGAAAAGGAAGCTAGTTGGAACTTTAAAAGTTTAAAAAAAAAAACTTCGGTAATTTTGTCTTATTTTTTTACTAAGCGATGCCATGGATTCATTTGATTGGATATACCCTTCCCTCTTTAAACTAAGGAATACGTATGTCTGCTCTTAAGTTTGTGTCACCACACGCAGGGTAACAAGTTTAACACTGACAGGTGTAAAATGCTGGTTGGTTGTGACCTTCATTTTAGAGTTACCATGATGATTATGAACGATTAGCCCCCAAAATGAGCATAATAATGCGTCCGAATTTACGTATTGAATTCTATTGATGTACTAATATCAGATGAAGTTAAGTTATATTTGAAAGTACTTCATAATACAGTTGGAATATTTGGAAAAATTAAGACTACATATTTCAGTCCAGCTATTTTTTTTTTTTTTTTTGTAAAACGTTTATTTCAATTTTTTTAGGCGTTTAATATGTATTACACAGATGTGGTGAAAGTCGTTACATTTCACTTTTCTAGTTTCCGTGTTCTTTGCCTTTCAAATAATCTAAGCTCATACCGGTTTATTGAGAAGTTTATGGACTGGGTCGCATGAAAAAGCTTCTGGTGAAAAAAAGGTAATGGGTTTGACGTCCTTGTTTAAACAGGGCAGAGAATTTGTAATTATAAAACAAAGAGAAAGAGAAGCAAACGCCATTGCAATCCTACGACGGTGTACAAAAGTTTTGCAAGTAAAACTGGACGCCGCTATGGGCGCTGCTATGTGACGTCACACTAATTGTATCAAATATTTAACCAACGACTCTGCGATTTGCGAGTGATAAAATAAAAAAGAGGGCGCCAGTCCTTATTAGTTAATAATAGAATCTATCTATGACTCAGTACCATATACTTTTTGTGCCATTTGTTTACGTACGTTTAAGTTTGGGGCTGTTAATCTATAGTAATTGGATTGATATTTCAATCATTTTTTTTCTCTTTTCCTTTTCAATTTAGTGACCAACCCTATTTGGCTAAGGTTGCACACATCATCAAGTATATACGGTACCAGACAATTACGTTTCAAGAAAGGTAATAAAAGACAGTAATAAAAAAATGTAATATATAATATTAATAATGGGAGTGGGAGGGCAGTGTTGGGTATATATATATATAACCATTTATATGGATTTCAATATCATTTTCGTGACGCTGTAAAAAATGACTATTCAACAGGGCAATCGGTTACCGCCCCCCCCCCCCCCAAAGAAATGGTTCCCAATCTAACAACAAAACGGGCAAGCGGGCTTTTAAAGCGTTAGACTTGAGAACCGTAACGGCCTACTGCCCTATACTCTGCACATTGCTAAATCAAGGTTTAGTGATATGCTGGTTCCAGCCAGGAGCGGATAAGCCTACCGGCTGGGAACCGGTGCGACGCTGGGTCCATGTTACCGAAGGCGCATATTTTCTCATATTCACGATAGATGTTACTTTCGCCAATGGTTTCACTGCCCCGGTTCACCGCCATGCAGTTTGAGCACTGACCGGTAGACATTTATACCACCGGGCAGTTCTCCCGGCCCTGATTAAAGCCGTTTGCTGCAACCAATATTTCCCTTCTGACCTCCGGCATACCTAAAGTTAATTCAAAATCTCTGGTATAGGGTTTAAAACTATAATACCGTACTTAATTTAGCTGTATCAGAACAGAAGGATTGGAGCGTGTTCATAGTAGGATATAGGTTAACAATGCCAAGATGATAATAATTCAATATCTGAAAAATATAGATCTCACAGTAACGACGCTGTGGAAATATTGTGCAGGAAATTCTTAGCAAGAAAACTGTCAAACGAAAACACACACAACCAATAAACTTTCACCATCATCATAAGCAAGATGCATGGCTAAAATGCCCTGGTTTTGTTTTATTCTGTTTTTTTTTATATTCTGTTTGTTTATTTGGTGTGACCCGCGACTATTCGAAGCATTTCCGCGAACTATTAACTTTTAACTGTAATTCTTATACTCTCGCCAAAAAACAAAACAAAAATCAATTGAAATTCACACATGTAAGTGTGTCTGAATTTCCAGGAAGGGCCTTTACTCATCAAAATGAAGTTCCAAAGCCCCTCTTCCCAGGAAATAAGCGGACGAACGTTACACTAAAATATCATTTATAAATGTATCCTCCTCTGTCAAAACCCCTCCCACCCAACACATCATGAACACACACTCACATACACACGAACATACACATATATGGAGGTCTACGCACTCTCATACCGAAGTGCTGCCATAGTTCTAACCGTTCTCAAACGTGCCACAACATTTTATCACAGAAGAATGAGTTCAGGTTAACATGGCTAATAGACACTCCCAAACGAATGCAGATGTCCTTGCGTAATTAATTGTCGTGACCAATACAATAATTTCATTCTAGTATTTTTTCTCTCTTTGTTAGGAAGAGTGGAAAGGTAACTTAGTCAGAAATTGAAACAAAAAGAGGAAATAGATTTTTCAAAGAATGTTATTTTGTTGGTCAAATGGAAAGTTTCTGTATTTTAACTGCTTCTATTATCATTCAAACGAAGAGGAAAATGATGCGAGAGGATAGGTTGAAACCAAAAGGAAAGGAGGTGGATTTTGCGATTATATAAGTGAGTGATTAGAAGTACAACAGCCAATGTTTGTTTGTTATGAAGAGCTTTCTAAAAAAAAACTATAGTTCTTCTTCAGTGCATGGTCACCGAAAGTGACAAAGACATAGCAGGAATTAGAATTTGTTTTTGTAGAGAAGAGTTTCGGCATGGCAGTGAAGTCAATGCGACTTTCAGATTTCTGCTAGATTTAAGCCGATTCCGTCGTGACTTCATAGGAATTGTTTTCACATATATATAGATATATATATATAGGACGGCAGGCCGTTTCTGATGTTTAAACCGAATGGTGCCGTGGTTTTTACGGTTTAGTTCCCAGAAAGTTTCTTTTTCTTTTGGTCAATGGGTAAAACACGTAAATTCTCAAGCAAGTGATTTGGGAGACTGAAGTGATTCGCAACAGTTGGTTGATCTTTTTTTGTTTTGATCGCGCCGATCTATGTTGAGTCATTGTCATCCTATGAGCGTATTTTTCGACTCTCCAACGTATTGTAAGTTGCAACTATTGCAGTAGATGAGGTAAATGACATTTTAAGATAGGCAGTTTATATTCTGTCGTATTCGGAACTTCCGTTTAGTTTGGTTGCTCTGAAAGGCCCCATGCAGTAGAATCGACAAGTAAACACGTCTTGCAATGTTGTTCACAGGGCGCGATGATCCTGTATTTTTTGTTTTGTTTTCCTCTGATGAGGTGTCATCCTGAACAGATCATCATCATTAATCGTCATAGACTCTGAAGAGTCCGTGGACGCTGTCTCAAAGCGATGCGAGATGACCGGCGAAGTGGAGCTGGTTGGTGACCACGTATCCGCAGATGAATTCGGGAAAGAGCCTGCTGTTTTGCTTCCTCCAAGGTGAGACCGGTTGAGGCTCTGATGTTATCATACCAGGTCATCCGAGGCCGCCCACGACTACTCACTGTGCCCAGAACGGCACCTGACAAGAGGTCCCACTGGAGACCCTGTTGACGGGCGATGTGGCTGAACCAGTCCATTTTTCTCTGCACAATAGTGTCATAGGTGAATAGCCATCTACCGTCTATCATTCGCATAAGTGACTCGTTGGTAACGTGGTCGCTCCAATTGACACCTAGCAACCATCTCCAGACGGTACGACCAAAAGCGTCCAGTTTGGCTGCATCCGAATTCTTAATCGACCATATAGTAGAGCCATAGGTCAACCTAGACATTACTAGGGCTTTGATGACCAGAAGCTTAGTCGCAACGGAGAGGTGTGGGCTTCGGAGGTACTTTCACTCGCGGAGTGTAGTCTTGGCTATGCCGATCCGCTTGCTGATTTCTGGAGTATCATCAGTGTTGTGGGTGATGGTGGAGCCGAGGTACATGAATGAGTTAACGTTGGGGATAATGGAGGTCCCCAGGTGGATGGTATCGGTAGAGTTCGGGACCGTCTTGATGACAAGGTGAGCCGTTTTTCCCGGGTGAATCACAAGCTGATAGGGCTTGGAAACGTCCGCTAAGATGTTGAGAGCCGTTTCTGCTTCCGCAGCGGATAGCGCAAACAGGACAAGATCATCGGCGTATCTCAGTTCCTTCACTGTGCGGTCTCCTATGGTAGCACCAGGCAAACCAGCGGCCCTTGCATGCCATTCCCTCATAAGGCATTCAGTGTAGAGAGAGAAGAGGATTGGGGAAAGTGGGCAGCCCTGTCTACAACCGACAGGCGTATTGAAAGCATCTGTTGTCTCATTTTTCCATTGTAAGACGCCGCCAGCATCGTGATAAAGACTCTCTGTGAGTCTAATGACATCTCTGTCCACGCCCATCTGTTCCAGCTTCTCCAAAAGGAGGGCATGATTCACACTGTCAAAAGCTTTCTTGTAATCCACGAAAATGAGATGGAGTGGGGTGTGGGCTCTGTAGTAGGCAGATGTGATAGTCTTAAGAGCGAAGATAGCATCTGTGGTTGACTTCCCGGAGCGGAAGCCGAACTGCACCTCACTTACATCGTCGAGATTAGTCTGAAGACGTGACTGCATGATGTTGAGCACCACTTTGCTGGCATGACTTATGAGAGCCAATGTGCAAATGCCCGAACTAAAATGTCCCGCAGGTTTCTAGGTCTTGTAAATGAAATGATAGGGTGGTTCTGAAAAAAAACCCAACTAATTTCAGAAGTTGGATGCTCTGAAGTATGTGAACATTCTTCTGAATGATATTTGCCAGTGGTGGGAGACCAGGGTGAATTCAATAACCAATTTTACCCTTTTGGTGGAACTGGTTTGACGAGTTTTGTATATACGTCAACGTTTCAGTGCGAGGTTTGCGTTTGTCTTTTTTTTTAATGCATTTTCAATAGAACCGCGATAAAACTATCTGATAAAGAGGGTTTATGACAGTTCTTTGGTGCGAGAATCAAAGTCGAATTTGGAGAAGCAGATGGGTCGAACGCGCAACGCTTGACTGTATGGAATATTTCTGGTACAGTGACGTGGATGGCAACTGCTTGGTAAGAGGTAGTTGTGCTTGTACAAGTCTGTTTTGAGTGAGCCATTTTGAAGGGTCACAGTGGTGTCCAGAAAATGAACGTCATGTCTAGAAAAATCTGAAGTAAATTTGATTGTGTTTGTGATGAAACGAGCTAATGTCATCAATGAATAGTTTTAGTTTTGCCTCACCATAGGTTCATATCATGAAGATATCGTCAATGAAACGTAACCACGTGTGTGATTTTCATTTTTTTTTTCGAGATAGAAATTCTTTCTCGAGATTCCCATAAAGATGTTGGCAAAAGAAGGGGTCAGTTTGGTACCCATTGCTGTGTCATGAATATGGGAGGTAGTGTTTGTGCCAAATACCAGATTATTGCTAGTCAAGATAAAAGTTGCATCAACTCAGCCAATTCTTTCTTATTGTTTTTTTGTTTTTACCACGTTTCAGTAGTGAAGGCTATTATTAGGCGGGCCGAAATGCCATCTTCGTTAGGAATAATTGTGTATAACGAAGAAACATCCAAGGTTACTAACAGAGTGGAAGGGGGAAGTTTTGGGATCAATTTGTTGGTTAATTTCGTGAATGTATTTGCGACATATACTTATTTGCACAGCCATTAATTCAAGCGAAGCTTTATTAAGGATGCCTTTCCCAATTGGCAATGCTGTCGCTATCAGCATATATATATATTTAATTCTTATAATCGTCCTATTTACCATTATTACAGTTGATGAGCTATAATGGCTAGGCTTTAAAAATGGAAATTATGTGGCAAACCTCAAGTTATTTTACACAGCAAATACAAAACAACATTAGAACATTCACAAACAAATCCTTTACCCATTCAATAGTTACAATATCTTACAAATATACATATCTCAGGCTGTCTATGGTAACCAGTATCAAAGCTGACCAAACTTAACAAATTGACTGTACAATAACATTGACTATAACAGCGACTACATGTTCTTATCTTCCTGTGTTCTGTATAAGCTCGGAAGCTCATGGCAGCCTCTTTTTCTCTTTCTTTTTACATTTTAATCGCATTTCGTTATACTGAACCAAAGAACAGCCTGACATCGTAAATTTTAAGTGTTTAACCAAGGCCTGCATGCGCTTGCACGTGAAGGAGGATGGGGGAGCTTTCGAAACAAGGAAGTGGTCCCCGTATAAGGTAATTTATAACTCGTTCTGATGATTCGTGATGGCTAAGAAATGTGTTTTAACGAAGGTTCAAGTTGCTGACACGATTATAGTTAAATATATATTAATAATATGTACACACACAAACACACACACACAAATATATATATCTATATAAAACCATCAATCTAGGATATGGAAAGACACACTTTAAGAGAAAGATGTGAATGCGTATCTCTGCACCTGCGAGGGCAACCATTAACGAGCAATTAAATAGTCGGTTGCTAGGCATTTCAAAGTCAAGATCTCTGAGTGGCTTGCCTGTGACACTTTTAAAGGTTCGACAGTCAACTCAACAAGTTATGGCAGACGACACTTTCATAACCATGTGTTAATTTACAAGGCGCGATAGTTCGTGTGATAGATAGCTAGGCATGATATTAGTAAACAACGGCTTTCTTTGTTGCTCATGCCGGTCTAGGTTACAAGTGACCAATGAACAGCATCGTCACCAAGTCATTTCTTGTCAAGTCAAGTCACAAGTCAACTGATCTTATCGCAATACAAAGTCGAAGACGAGTCATTTTTTTTTGCTCAGGTCAGTCCAAGTCAGGGGTCATTTTTTTTCTTTGTCGTCGCTGTTTTGTGCAACTGGCGTCTCTTTGCGGGAAATTGGAAGGTAAGCTTGAACGTGAGAATATATGCAAATTGTTTCGATAGCTCATACCATATTTTTCCCAAGAGCCCATTTGAAAAATATCACCGGGTATTGGCATTTCACTTGTTGCTAACCGAAAGTCGTAGGCCTAAAGTTTTCTGTTCTCCCCCCACTTGAAGGTTTGATTAATCAACTTGTATTGACCCTGATCATTATTATATAATTTGAAAAGTCGGTCATCGTTCATATTACAAAAGTAGGTCATTTTAAAAATCTTCTCGACGGTGACTTCAAAACAATATCAGTCACCCCGCCCGATGGTCAAAGAAATTGCCCTACGACAGTGTTTGCGGAATAAAAAGTCAACACGGACTTTATAGTTGAACGGCGTTCCTTCATCGCTCACTTCAACCTTGCGCAACAACACATCAATCAATCTAAAATCACTTTTATGTTTCTGCAGCTTAGGGAAATTCCAAAATGAAGTCCCATCAAACAAACGAAACAAATCATCAATTTTTTTTAATGATTTTAAGTTAAGCATCAGAGCAGCGGAATAGCCTGTACTTTATGTAAAAAACTCCATCATGAAATGTATGTTTTATTTAATCATGCAATCATATCGTCGCATAAAACTATAAGTGGTCAAAACGATTATCGAGTGTGTATCCAGTAACATGATGCCATTGGTCCCAGCTCCTATACACGGGCCGGGAAGTTTGTGATTATATATGTGGTTATAACGAGCGTGTATCCAATAACATGATGCCATTGGCCCCAGCTCCGGTACACGGGCCGGGAAGTTTGTGATTACATATGTAGTCATAACGAGCGTGTATCCAGTAACATGATGCCATTGGCCCCAGCTCCTATACACGGGCCGGGAAGTTTGTGATTACATATGTAGTCATAACGAGCGTGTATCCAGTAACATGATGCCATTGGCCCCAGCTCCGGTACACGAGCCGGGAAGTTTGTGATTACATATGTAGTCATAACGAGCGTGTATCCAGTAACATGATGCCATTGGCCCCAGCTCCTATACACGGGCCGGGAAGTTTGTGATTACATATGTAGTCATAACGAGCGTGTATCCAGTAACATGATGCCATTGGCCCAGCTCCTATACACGGGCCGGGAAGTTTGTGATTACATATGTAGTCATAACGAGCGTGTATCCAGTAACATGATGCCATTGGCCCCAGCTCCGGTACACGGGCCGGGAAGTTTGTGATTATATATGTAGTCATAACGAGCGTGTATCCAGTAACATGATACCATTGGCCCCAGCTCCTATACACGGGCCGGGAAGTTTGTGATAATATATGTGTCATAACGAGGGTATATCCAGTAACATGATGCCATTGGCCCCAGCTCCTATACACGGGCCGGGAAGGTTGTGATAATATATGTGGTCATAACGAGCGTGTATCCAGTAACATGATGCCATTGGTCCCAGCTCCTATACACGGGCCGGGAAGTTTGTGATTATATATGTGGTCATAACGAGCGTGTATCCAGTAACATGATGCCATTGGCCCCAGCTCCTATACACGGGCCGGGAAGTTTGTGATTATATATGTGTCATAACGAGGGTATATCCAGTAACATGATGCCATTGGCCCCAGCTCCTATACACGGGCCGGGAAGTTTGTGATTATATATGTGGTCATAACGAGGGTATATCCAGTAACATGATGCCATTGGCCCCAGCTCCTATACACGGGCCGGGAAGTTTGTGATTATATATGTGGTCATAACGAGCGTGTATCCAATAACATGATGCCATTGGCCCCAGCTCCGATACACGGGCCGGGAAGTTTGTGATTACATATGTGGTCATAACGAGCGTGTATCCAGTAACATGATGCCATTGGCCCCAGCTCCTATACACGGGCCGGGAAGTTTGTGATTACATATGTAGTCATAACGAGCGTGTATCCAGTAACATGATGCCATTGGCCCCAGCTCCGGTACACGGGCCGGGAAGTTTGTGATTATATATGTAGTCATAACGAGGGTGTATCCAGTAACATGATGCCATTGGCCCCAGCTCCTATACACGGGCCGGGAAGTTTGTGATAATATATGTGTCATAACGAGGGTATATCTAGTAACATGATGCCATTAGCCCCAGCTCCTATACACGGGCCGGGAAGTTTGTGATTACATATGTAGTCATAACGAGCGTGTATCCAGTAACATGATGCCATTGGCCCCAGCTCCGGTACACGGGCCGGGAAGTTTGTGATTACATATGTAGTCATAACGAGCGTGTATCCAGTAACATGATGCCATTGGCCCCAGCTCCTATACACGGACCGAGATTTGTGAAATATATGAGGTCATAACGAAAGGTTTATCCAGTAACATGATGCATTTTGCCAAAGCTACTTCATGTACACCGGGGTTTGTAGCTATATTTGTGATCATAACGAGTGTGTATCCAGTAACATGATGCTATTGGCCCTAGCTCCTGTGCAGCCGATGTTTGTGACTATAGTAAGTATTTTGATGCAATAGAAAAATCCCCGAAACATAAGGATTAACGAGAACTTATTATCCCAAGGTAAGAGTTCAAATCCCATTCTAGCCAATGATTTCTCTCCCTCTATGAATTAAAAAAAGGTCAATGAGATCCTAACATGTGCTTCTTTTCACACTGAATAAAAGCTCACAAAATTGTTGGTTCGTTCGTTCGTTCGTTCGTTCGTTCGTTCGTTGGTTCGTTCGTTCGTTCGTTGGTTCGTTCTTTCGTTCGTTCGTTTGGCAATTTGCCTTTAATAAAGACCTTCCTAAGATCGAAAGATACACTCTGACCAATTCAAGAAACCATTGTTTTATATTGACACCACATAAACGAAACACGTTCTTTCTTTCCGATTTTTGTCATCTATTATCTTCTTTTTTCTCTCGAAATAAATATATGACAAAACTATGGAAAACTTATGATATGGTTTTCACATGATTAATTCATTACTTGATTGATATTCTTGTATAACTTTAACGAGAACCATTCACCTCCAATAGCCTATATGCTATACATAATATAGTCTATCATATAGATATACATATAGTCTATACATATAGTCTATACATATAGGCTATACATATAGTCAATCGCAGTGACGACATGCTTGGTTGTTGGCAGTGTTCGGGTAAACTTCAGGCTTAACGATGGAGGAGGAAGGGGTTGGGTCGGGTCAGAATAGACTAAAGCCCTTGGGCCTGCAGGGTCAATAAGGAAGCCTAGGAGAATGCCGAGGGGCCCGGGAAAATATTGGATAAAGAAAAGTGTATTATCATTTTCATATTTATAATTTAAGAGGAATACGAACGGAGTATAAAGAGGAGCTATCCCGGGTGAAATAGCCTTGTTGTCCTCCGGGCCCGACTTAGCTCCTAACACCTCTGGCAACCTGACATTTTGCTTTGTGTAATGCCTTTAATGTCATATTACTAAAGGTTTATCACCATTGAGTGAATTTGATGCATATTTATGCATATTTATGACATAGCCTATTTATGATTTATGCATTAAAAAATTAAAAGTCATAAATGACCTTTTATGTCACATAAAATAAAGTAATAATAATGTCATATCATTTAAAATATGTAGCAGATCTGATCGTCTGGCCAGTCTCCAAAATTTTATTATCTGTGGATTATACCCGCATCTAAGATTCACGTTTTCGGCTTTCCTTTCTTCCCCTATCCCCTTCAAAACAATATTCCTAGATTTTACTAGATCTTACCCCTGCACTATCCAGTATTGTTTTATCGGAGCCGATTGGGGGTGGATCGGATGGTGACAGGGGAGGGGGAATGCATCATGATAGGGAGGGGGTTTAGGGAAATATGCCACAATGCACCCTTGGTGCAGCCACGGAGACGGAGGTTGCATATATTAATGGGTACATGTATTAGGGAAAGGTAATCGAGTGTCCTAACCATCTAAAAACCTCACAGCCTCTCATGTCATCTAATTCTTAATTCTCATTTCACATTACGACGCCATAGGCTGTAAAAACACATTTTACTTGAGGACCTCCGGAAATAGATAATAACTATACTACAAAAGAAATTAACCTATTTATGCTTCTTTCACTATGTTAACGAGTCAATGATTCTAGGATAGTTCGCGTGCGAATATGTCCTTCCGCCTGTCACTTTCCTTTTTGAAATATATAATTAACATATTAGAACAACGTCGTTAATTAACTGTGAAGACAGTTTTCTTTTGTAATAGAGTGTAAAAGCTTTCTGTTCTATTTACAAACTAGTAAGATAAGCACTGATTTTCATACGTCGTTTCCGTTCTTTGTAAAAATTGATGTCTCTTTTTGGCAAATTTTGTCCATTTTGATTGTTTGGTTTGTAATTTTGAGGAGTATGCTAGTGTCAAAGGTCATGTAAGAATATACATATAAGTTGTTTACTATCTCGGGCTGGGTAATGATAACGCACACGAAAACATCGATTTAAATGAAATCAAGTTTGACCACTCCTCTGAAGGAAACATACCCCCCCCCCCACCCCCTTTCTCCCATTCTCCCCTCCTAATTATTCACACATAATGAGGAAATAATTTAGTACTCATGATCCAGTTTGAGTAGGACTTTTAAGGTTTAAATATTTTCTTTGTTACGATACACTGAAATTGGTTCCGTGTGTATGACTGTCACAGTGTATAACTGTCACACGCAATGTGTTACAATTTACCCATTTTTCATGGTAAAGATGAATAACACCCTGCATGAGCGCATACGCGTTTTGAGCTAATGTCCACGCCCGGGTTGTCAATTAATAAAAGTGCGGGCGTTTTAGGCAGCACGGTCAGTAGAATAATTCACCCGGACTAGATGGAAACACCGATAAATGTTGAAGCACATTCGGATGAAATCGTCTATAACGCATTACATTACCATGCACTGGAATGTAGAAAGGAGGTAGTGTGACCCTGTGATAATTGAAACCGTCTGTCATGTAGGGGGTCTGGGGTCCCCCTCCCCTCCCCCATAAAAATAGACCATAAATGGTCCATTCTGAGGTGTATTTATACGCAAATTAGTCTACTCGCAATGTCTTGCTAATAACTACTTTTATTTTGTGGGTGGGTTGAAAAAGGAGTGTGTGTCAAGGGCGTAGGAACCGGGGGGCTGGGGGGGGGGCCAGCCCCCCCCAGTGAAAAATGTGGAGGGGCGGAAGTATCATTCCGCCCCCCCCCCCGCTTCGCAAGTCAGAAAACCCTTTTTTCATTTCCAAATGAGAAAAAAATCTCATTTGGAGCACCAAATTGCATCTTAGGCCAGGTGAAAATACAAAATTAAGTTTACAAAATGGAGTGGGTATTGAAGTGTGCTATATTGCACTAAATTGCATCTGAGGCCACCTGGAAATGCAAAATTTTCCAAAGGGGGAGGGGGATACCCCTCCCCTTAGACCTTGTCGTTTTATTCATGTTTTAGTCAAAATTGAAAACTTTTAAAATCTCTCTAATAATACAACTTTGAGATACAGCGATGTTTAAAATACATCCCTAATAAAATTCTTGTCATATTTTAGGTCCCTTCTTGAAAGAAAAAAGCAGTTATTAGTATAAACGAATATTCTTTCTGTTTTTCTTCCCATTTGAAGGACATTATAAAATGTTCAACATACATCCCTGATATAATTCTAGTCAGATTTTAGGTCCCTTCTTAAAAACAAACAATTATTATAGTATAAACAAATATATTCTTTTTGTTTTTCGTTCCATTTGAAGGACATTAGACTCTTCGGTGGTCGTTGAGAAGTCAGAGATGGATTCCTAAATTTGAAATCTTTAACAGATTTACGATACTACAATGTTCAATTTACATCGCTGAAAAATGTTGTCCTATTTTATGTCCCTTCTTTAAAAAAAAAAACAGTTATTAGTATAAAAATATACTATTTCTGTTTGAAGACATTAGACTCTACGGTAGTCGTTGGGAAGTCAGAGAAAAATTTATGACAAATTTATAACAAAATTATGAGATCTCTTCATTAAACAAACAATTATTTCATTTTAATTATTACACACAAAAGTAGGCTTAATTCATGAAACTTCATATATGCGGCTGAAATGAACATTCCTCTAATACTAGACAGCCTTATGGTTTTATCAATTTTGAGTAACAATTAAAATTATTAATTAGTAGACGAAACGGGGTCGGAAATAAATTGATATTTTTGATATTGGATAGCCTGCTTAGGTATATCACGGTGTGATCTCAGAAGGTTTATCCCATCCGCCAAACTAAGCATCAACGAGATTTAGTCCTTCATATTTCCTTCTCATTTACAAATGAGAAGAAAATCTCATTTGGAGCACCAAATTGCATTTAAGGCCAGGTGAAAATGCAAAATTATATACAAAATGGAGTGGGTGGGTTGAAGTGTGCTATATTGCACCAAATTGCATCTGAGGCCACCTGGAAATGCAAAAAAATTCCAAAGGGGAGGGGGACACCCCCTCCCCAGGCCGGCCATCAGTCTTCAGCCCCCCACTCAAAAGTGCCTTCCTACGCCACTGGTGTGTGTGGGGGGCGGGGGCGGGGGAAGGTATACAACCCTGGATCCGCGCCTATGCATGTAATGCACTCACACGCACATGATAGGAAATAAATACGACATGACAGTGGAACTGCAAGACGAATAATCTAGTTTATATTAATGTACTTGCTGTTTGTTAATTTTATTTACGGTGCCTATTTAGTACCATTATTGACTATTTAGAGCTGTTTAAGGTGTGTGCCTCAGAATAAATGACATGTTTGTCCAGACTCATATCAATAATTCCATCACCACTCAAATTAATACTACTTCAGTGAATAAATTATCCCTATTTAAGGAGTATACACGCTCCGATAAGCATATCGACCACGCAAAAGTGCAGTAAAGGGTCATTCCATTGTTTGTTTTGGGGTTGTGTGTTGCTGAGCTCTGAAAAGATTGCAACTTGAATTTCAGGTTCAGCCGGACTACTCATAGTTCTATCGCTACCTTTTAGCCGTTTTATACAATACATAAAACCCTCCGTGTCTAAATGTCATTTGAAAAGGTCTAAATGTCATTTGAAAAGATGTCTAATTTCATATTTTCCTAGTCCCTTTTCGATGTAATATCATTATATTACATTACGGTAATATATTTAGGGACAGTGGCGTAGGAAGGTACTTTTGAGTGGGGGGGGGGGGGCTGAAGACTGATGGCCGGCCTGGGGGAGGGGAATTTTTTGCATTTCCAGGTAGCCTCAGATGCAATTTGGTGCAATATAGCACACTTCAACACCCACTCCATTTTGTAAACTTAATTTTGTATTTTCACCAGGCCTTAGATGCAATTTGGTGCTCCAAATGAGATTTTTTTTTTCTGATTTGGAAATGAAAAAGGGGTTTTCTGACTTGCGAAGCGGGGGGGGGGGGCGGAATGATACTTCCGCCCCTCCACATTTTTCACTGGGGGGGGGGGCTGGCGCCCCCAGCCCCCCGGTTCCTACGCCCTTGTTTAGGGATATAACCTTTCTTTCAGATGACGAATTTTTGCATTACTAGATTTCGACAAAATCAAAACGCAAATGGCAGTTGTAACCAAACTGAAAGTAAATGGAATCTAGCTCTTACCTTTAAATAGAAGAACTACATGCGTCGGCTTATTGCATTCCATTCTGTATATATCCAGCATTAGAATGAACAGTGTTACCCAAAGCCACTTAAACGTAAAACTTTCAGGGGGGGTTCTGGAGTATACCTGTTGCTAAAATCTCCTGTCGTTACACGTCTGGGCAATACAACATTGTATTACAGGTAATGGACATCGTCCGTAAACATAAACCACTTTAGCTTTACGTTATTTTGATTCTACAGTTTGAAGTATAAGCTTGTAATAAAAAAGGCTATAGTCCAAAATATCGAACTTTTTTCGACAGAGATTTACAGCCCATTACAGGTGTTGGCCATAATCTGTGCCAATTGTCATTCCAGTAATGCTAGCTTCTCATGGTTCTGCTGCTGCTGTTTTGCCATAGTCCTCAAAGAACCGTCGGCATTCTCTTGTGTATATAAAAGAGAATTATAGACTAATAATCCGCTGGGACGTCACTCCGCTACGGATGCAGCTGACCGGAACATACTATCATGTACAACCGCCATTTACTACACGTACACCTACTGCTGGTGCTGCTGCATGCCTTCAATACCGTTCATCTCATGGTTCATCAGAATGTAAACACCATTGACATAAAGAACAAATACAATGGCAACCAGAACTCACTTGACGTGCACAACAACAGGTAGGTCTAAAGCATATAGTACTTATAAAATGTTGAATGCATCCTCAGTCCATTTGTTAAGATCATGATCATCCGACAGAGAGTTCAAATAAATCTATTTTAAAAGGAGGTATAACCGGGGTTGTTCATCAGTGTATGTTATATAAGTTAACTAGTGTATCTACATTATTTTAATAAGGTTCCTGCGTCCCCGTAACAGCTTATTTGTAGCTCCACGGCCAACAATAAATGATGCCTTAACATTCAATTAAGCCCACCAAAAAAAGTTTCAAGTGAGTTGTGAACCCACGAACCAAAGAAGAGAAACTTTTTAAGAAAAAGTGGCGCTAGTTTAAAACACAATTCTATTTGTTTATATTAGAAAACACTATTATGTCAGTTAAGAGCACCCGTACATTAAATACTCGACATTTACGGCAGCATCTTATTCATTGAAATAGCAAGGGAGGGGCGGGAGAGAGTTGAATGGGTTGGTCAATATAGTGAAATGAGACCCCCTCACCCGTCCCCCTTGCCAATTCTCCTGTTTCTGCCATTCAAGTTTAACAAGGTGACTGCAATGTTAAAATATATGCTCACCCAGATATCAAAATCATATAAAAACAAAACTATAAGGCTTGGTATTACCTTTTTCTTTATTGGCTGATTAACAGTATGAAAGTTTTGCAAACATTTACGGGTCATTCATGGAAAATGAAGGTTATGATTAATTATATATCCAAATGTATGAAACAACTTGGTATTAAATTCCTGCCTATATCATACTATCTGATAATGATAATATAATTATGTACCTCACCCTGCCCTCCCCCTTATTATTATCACACAATATTTGGCACAATAAAAAAAAAACTCCTAAAGAAAATTCTTAATCCAACTTTTTTTTGAAGAAAAAAAAAAGGAAGACAAAAATTAATCCTGGAATCACTTATATATTCCACTACCAAACCTCAAAGCTATACAATTAGAAAATATGGTTCCACCTGAACAGTGTGCCCATCCTCCACTCCACATCCCTCCCCTCCCCCTCCCCCTCCCACACACAAAGGTACAAACTATGCACATGCCTAGATGCACATGAACATTCACACATGAACATCATACAGTATTCAATATAAATAAATAATAAAATATCATATTCAAATTCAAATTTTATTCTTGAGGCACTGCTGGTTCACAAGATTTCAACAATGACAGTTGTCCATCAGAGAGCCAGGCGTTTCAATAGCCTATCAATGTACCATTTCTATGTATGCCTCTAACTTTACAAAAATCATAATATAGAAAAAAAATCATGTATCTACTATTTTGAGGTACATTCTTTTAAGGAAAGCATTTTCCGCTGTAAATTTTCTGTTTTTATCAAGATATGACGTCTTTTGAGAAATCACACATCTTGACTCAATATTGCACTTTTTTAAACATCAAATTTTCTTCTACTAAAAATCTTTGATAAACTTCATCAGTGAGTGTTTATTATGTTTAACTACTAATTCGACATTGAAGATGTTATCCATATTGACGAAACTGGCAAAACTTGATTGGATTAAAATTGAAAAAGCCTTCGACTGGAAGCTTCATCAATCCATCATATTGTCCCTAGATATTGAGGTGGGTCACAATAGATAACAACACATTTCAGTGAGACAAATTTTCTCCATGTGTGGTGTTGGCAGGTTCACAAACAGTGGGACCACATGTGACCAATGTTTACCTTTCTAGAAATCTTGGAAGAGAATATTTGTGGTAGGATTTGAACCAGTCACCCCAGGATTACAAATCCTGAGATTTAGTTGACATTTTGGCAAGGTATCATCATAATTATCATGATATGTATCTGGCCTTTAATTATTGCTTTCATGTTAAGTAACTCTTTAACGGGCAGTATGAAAAGAATTTGGCTTTGAAAAGAGAAGTTAAACTGAAACAAATTTTTTTTGTTACCCCAGTATTATACATGTTGATTAAACTCATCGAATGGGAAGAGAAATAATAAATATCTCTGCTCATGGAAATAAAGATTTACTGAATAATTCTTGGCCGAAAATAAAATAATTACCCCTAAATTAACCTCAAACAACCAGTTCTACGTCACAAAGACAATGGAAGGCAGATATGGACGGCTCTGTTATTAGTTATTAATCGTCTAAATGTTTACACTCGTCTTGCAGAATTTTTCAGCCGCACAGGGGAACTTGGGCCAAGACTCTGCATGTAGATTTGATTGACATAAAATGGTAAGTTAAAATATGACTGACCCAGTACTTGCAACAAAGCTTTGTTTAACTAGGTGACATATCTCGATATCAAACTGCAGTTTGTACATGAGTTGTCCGATATCACGACACAGCTTCACCTTCCAGAATTGGCACAAACTGGTGATGTTTCAGCTATTTATGGCGAAATACGCAATTCTAGATCGATTACCAAAATTGGAGTGTCATTGCGCATTTGCGTAATCAAATTGAAACGATTTGTGGATTTTTGACGTACCGTATGAAATTATTAGTTTGATATTATCGACTAGAAATTAAATTCAATGCCGTGAACGATATCTTGCCATTCCTTGACTCGCTTTTCAATATATACTTTGACTGATTTGTAAAGGTGGTAATGGCACACCCAGTTAATGTTCACTATTAATCAAAACATCTCAACCGTGGTCCCCCAATGCTGTGGTTCTTCATTGGTTCACACAGCTGAAGAATCACTATTATGGTTCTTCAGTGCCTTGGTTCATCCAGCATGTTATTTTTTGTTTCACATGGTGCTTTCTTCAGTTCTGTGTGGAAAGGGTCCGTGGTGCTCTTGGTGTATCCAGAAGTGATCCAGCGTCTGTTCGTTTAAGGCCAGTAGTTGCTGCCAGTGAAGGTGAGTTGCGTTGACCACGAAAAGCTTACCGACACCGTACAGACCGGGAAACCAGGAACGGAAAGCTGACCAAGGACCTGAGAACAAAGACGAGTCAAATGCAAGAAAGGTCAAGAAATACATTAAACAGAAGAAGAGTTAAGTTGCCAAAATCTGATGAGGAGTAGTTTTATGATAGATATATTTGAAAGTAGGGAATGTCACATCCACGTGGTACATATGAAAGAACAGAATGATGTGTCAGAAACATGTTAGTGATACCATGCAGCTATTCTGTACAGCATAGCTCCATTGTGAAGCAGGATTATCAGGATTGGACAGTGCAATGGAAATTGTTGTGTCGTGTTGTATCTTGTGTCTTATTGCATCTTAGACAGATGACTCTAAATTGTTCGGGTCAAAACAAGGAACATTATTCTGGCACCTCAACTGTGTGTCTAGGCAGTATTTTACGACTCTACCAGAAAATTTGAAAATGCAGTCAAATTTGTAGTTTTTTGTCGTTGTGTAGACAACTGTAAATTTTAAGGGAGAGTAGAAGATGAAGGCTAAAATGGGATCTCAATAAGTAAACTCAAGAGTTACATTTCCAGTGCTTTACTTTAAATTGAGCCCTCCAGCCATTATTTTGGGGGGGGGTGGGAGGGGGGCGACCCATACATAAACCACTTCTTTGCTGAGGCATCGGATAGATGTCATGATAACTTGCGACGCATTATGTTCAAACATAGACCACGCCCCTAGTTTCAATCCCTACTGCCCCCAAAATTGGATGATGTCACTTATTCAAATCATCTTCTAGCCATAATTATCAATTTCTGACACTTGTAGAGGTACAGGTTGCAATCATGTGACTACTGGGCAGTAAGTATATCCAATTTATCCAACCTTCTTAAGGGTTTTAAATTATCCAGGTTTTTGGAGGAAAGGTGAAGCATCCCGAATCACAATAGTGATCGGTAATACCATTCAGGATAGATCGACTCCAGATGTACTTTACAACATTAAATATTTTAACCTACTGGATCTATATACGTATATGAAAAGGGTTTGTGATCTTTCTAAAGGAGCTAAAAAAGACATATTTATCTGAGATTGATATTTTCTCACCTTTTGGTCCGAATATTGGATTAATGCAGACCTTGTCAAACTCGTTACACCCTGCAGCACCGCCGATGATGTGCACCGGAGCCCGAGGGTTTGTGTAATTGCGCTGAGTCACTTCCCCTCCGTACATCGGCCAGAAACGTTCGTAGGAATGCTCGTGCGCCTCCACGATGATATCCACTCCTTCGTCGTAGAAAAGCTTCTCAAATCTGCAGCAAAAACACCCATAACATAATCATTAAAGGGTGTGAAGACTCGCGCAAATAGAAACTTCTAATGCCGGTAATCTGACCTAGTTTCGAATGAGGTGTAACAGAAGTATTAGACACCACCATCGATCCCACAAAACACACACACAGCTTGCTACCGTCGGTAATTAGACACCAGTGTACAGTCAGTACATACAGCTGTGGTCAATACCCACAGCACAGTGTAGAAACGATACAGCGATGGACATCTCAGGTCCAGCTAAAGATAACAAGTTATCACGTTTCATTACTGTCTGCATTTTGTAGCGACACAAACAAAACGTCACTTGCAAGCAACTTTCCCAGATGGCCGCACACGGTTTGGGGCGAGTCTTCAATGCTGTACATACGCTACGCACTGAAGGCAGAAATGATCGGTTTACGACCAGACCATTGCACTATTGAAGAAATGTCCACACTACTACATGAACAAAAATTCTTATCATCTGTTATAAGAAATTGATAAAGTTTTAAAAATGGGTGAGGTGTTACCGAGGCCGTTTATCATAGAAACTGGGAAGATGGAACCAAATATAACTCGACTCACCCCTGTCTCACTTTAGAGTCTTCCTTTGTGCAGTCGTCTCGGTCGTTGTTGGAGCAGTACATAGGACGGTGACCAAACGCTATCACCCAGGGCCTATTGTTCCTGTTGGTGTTAGCCTCCTGAAGATCTTCTTGTAACCAGGCCACTTGCTTGGCGATGTCTCTGCCTTCCCGAGCAAAATGAACTTCTGTGGAGTAGCTAGAGAGGGGATCATCAATATGATAATCTGTGAGTCTTTTAATGAAACTGTAAGTTTGTTAACGGAGCTGTGGGTGGGTCTCTTATTGTTTTAATGCCAGAAAGTGAACGGTACGTTTCTTCTGACAAATGCATCTATCGTTTACATTACTTTTAAATTATTGAAACATTACACCAGTGGCATTGTTTACATTGCAGATACACCTTTCAGGGAAATTGGAATAGATTTATTCAGACTTATGAAAGTCTGAGAGAAGCGTTGCATCGTTGGGTGCTACTGACTGAAAGAGCATATGATGAAAGAAAGAACCCAGGTATAGCAGTCTGGTATATACATATATACAAACAACTCACCTAATAAAATGAACTGGGCCCATATCAAAACTGTAAAATAATCTGTCAACTGGTGTGGGCCATTCCACTCCAGGCATGGAAAATCTGTACCGATAGTGACTAAAGGTGTCCCAGGCAATTTCTGTTGAATATAGTTAAAATTTGCACAATTTGTGTGGTATAGGTAAACTCTTTGCAAGAAGAAGAACAGCGAACATCAAGGGGGCGGGCTGGTGAAGAAAAACAATTTCTGCAGTGCAGAGCACATGCATTCATAGGTTCATACCTCATCTTGTATATCCCTCCAACAATACAAAACAATTGTAGTCAAAAAAGAAAAAAAATCGAAAAGAGTACCCAAATCTTTGGCTAGAATGAGATTCAAACCACTGACCGCAGCATCACAAATTCGACACTCTACCAATTGAGCTATTCAGCTCGTAATTGGTGGCAATCCCTATATGGCCATTTCTTTGCTTGGGGATGTTTGGGGTGGTGGTGAGGGGCTGTCAGTTACAAGCCATAGTACCTTGAATACTGTGTACCCAGGGATCACACTCCAGTGTCATGTGATACATAGAAAGTGGCAGGCAGAGGATTTGAAGGGATATCTAGTATTTTATGTTATATGTACAGGGGTAAGTAAACAGATCTATTTTTGATTAGAAACCACATTTTGTTTAACTTTATGTAAGGTTTACACTGACGTAGTATACTGTATGTTATTCATTAATACGACTTAACATGGTTTCCCACACATTTCATGTATGATCTTAACATTGTACACATAATGTAATCGATGCTGTCAACTTAACATCGTTACAGATACTTTTCATGAAAGGCAAATTACAGCAGATGTTTATATACACATGACGCTCCATTTCAATCATCAATCGTTCAGTTGGAGGACTTTTATATATACAGTCGAGGAAGAATGAGACTGGCCCATGGTGCCTCCCATAAAGATTCAAGCTCCTACCTACATCAGCACTGTATTCTATTCATAATTCATTCATAACTTACCATGGTTTCCCAAACTGGTCATGTACAGAATTGTTTATGCTGCATATGTATTCTATTCATAAAATTAACTTACCATGGTTTCCTACGCAGGTCATGTACAGTAATGTTGATGCTGCATATTTATTCTATTCATAAAATTAACTTACCATGGTTTCCCACGCAGGTCATGTACGGTAATCTCGATGCTGCGTATTGTATCCTGTTCATAAAATCATCTCCAACCTACATAAAGCAAATTGAGTATCCGTTACTGAATACGACAGTACAAAGATGCTATCTAAACAGCATACAAGGAATGCAATAAAACAACTTTGGAATAACCAAAACATCTTATTTAGTTGATCGTCAAACAGTCCATGCTCTGTTCCAGTAAGGTCGGCTTCTTCACATGGAGATTCACTCGTTGAAATCAGATTGACATTGGCGACCCCAAAACTGGAATCCCCCTTTCACTGGTCGGTTCAAATGCCTACATATTATAAACTTAGTTTCCTGGGAAAGCATAAGAGATATTTCTGTCTGGATGACTTGCATTAAGTATTAAGAATAATTCAGCATCAGAATTAATTTAGCTTGCCAAAGAAAAAGAAAAAAAAGATTTACTTTTGAAACAATTTGGTCATTTCACTAATTTGAAATTACCTTTCCTCCTTCTTCGTGTAGGTCATAAGCAAAGTCGCCTGTGTGTATGATGGCATCCACTGATTGGCTAAGGGCGGCTTTGTTGAGTATTCTTAGACTTGGAGACCCACCTCTGGTGCCCATATCACCAAACATGATAATTGTTGGAGACCAATCCTGAAAAGGGGCAAAACAATAACTTTCAAACAATACTTAGTTTAAACTAGTGGACTAAGAGATAAAAAAAATTTGTAAAAGATGTTTAACATGTTACATAGAAATGTTATTAAAAAACTGACTGTACATACCTGTATCGTGTTAATCTCACAACAATCAAATTGAAAGGCTTGTGTACATTACAAAGGAATTGGGGGGTTTCCTTTTTCCATCACCAAGGAACAAAAGCAACTTTTTCTAGACGTGTAGCAAATCTTTTTGAAGGGGCACAGTAGTTTAGATTTATAAAAGCGTAGTTCCTGCTAAGTTGAATCAAAAAAGCTTTCCTAACAAACTGAAAATAAACCATGGAAAACTGGCTGAGAAATATTAAAACAAACTTGAATAGAGTAAAGCAGTTTCTTGGCTAGAATGGGATTCGAGCCAGTCCCCCTCAAAGGAACTTTTAAGTACTGAAATAAGATAATACCATGACATCTTAAGGTTTTGTAAGAGTTAACTTTGTACTGTAGCATATGATATGTTTTCTTTTGGATTTACTTACATTACACTTGTTGCTTAAAACATAATAAACAATTTCGATCTAGCATTGAATTTCATGGAATACCTTTGTGGGTTACTTGGTGCTAGGGAAGGGGGGGGGGGGAGGAGGGTCTTTCAATCTGACATTTAAACTAACTTAGAGATACTTACAGTTCCATCTTTCATAGTGGTAAAGTGAAGGATCTCGCTCTCTTGGTCGTTTGTCTTGACGAGGTAATAATACTGAGTACCGGGTAAGAGATTCTATAAACGAAGAGAATTCTTTGTATTAAATTAATAAACTAAAACAAAAAGGACATGTGAGGTCAAGCAAATTCATTCTGCAGGTCCTCCTACTTCAGGGCCTAAATTAAGGCCCTTATTTATGATCACTGTTACACCTTTTATCCAAACTGTGTATATGATGACCTGTGTACACATTCTACTTGAAATAAATCATCAATCTTTTGTTATGAAATACCCATTTAGAGTTTTGACATTAAACCTAACCCGATATAAATATGCAGGGAAATAAAATCTATAATCCACATAAACCATACATACTTTGGAAATCAGGTGAAGCAGACACGCATGTTTCAGCATATCATTGCTTGAATATCTTCCTGCGTTTCACATATAATTACTTCCTGTAATGCTTAAATTTATTCCTCACTTCTAGCTACTGTATTCATTGACCAATCACTCAGAAACATTCATTACACCTGACTGTACTCATCAGCAAAGTATGCTCCCCCTTCTGCATTGAAAGACAAAGGTTCTTATTGTCCACCTAAACAAGTAAAGAGTCCACAATCTCTAACCTAGAGGAAGGTTTGCAAATTCAGAAAAATAAAAACTCCAAAAGTGTGCATATTCTTACCATTCCTGCTCCCAAGATCCCCACCCCCAACCCCATCCCTACATCATCTCTCAATAACACAATTACCATAGACTTACAGCAAGCTTCACTCTGTGCACAAATTTGACACCTTCTGAGTTCCGCTCAGTAAATATGACATGTTCTCCCGTCATTGACATGTTCAGGTTATTTTCCAGCAAGCCGTACCTCACTTCTGTTAAACCGGCTAATCCTGTAGACCACATGACGACCATCTCCGATGGAGTTTCACCATATGCAAGGTGAATCTGCTCTGGTTTGTTCGAAAGTTCCTCCTCGATATTTGAGCTTTCGGCAGATCGTTTGACCACACTCTGGCCTCCTTTAGAGGCTGAGCTATCCTTTTGACCAGCAAAGGCTTCTGGGATAATGACAGGGCCTTTTTAAAAATAATGTCAAATAAAATAATTTGGTTTTATCATAATTGAAAAAAATATTGAACAATAAAAACCTCCTCATTAGGAACTTCTTTATGGGCCTACCAGATAGGGCTTTGGAGGTACGGGGGTGGAGGTGATGGGGGGTGGCAATGATAAGAAAGAAAGGGCTATAAATGACTTTGTGTCACACAGATATTTTTCATAACACTGAACAATTACCAATATTGTGCAAGCTGCTTATGAACACCACTACTTTGGATTGATAATTTGGTTTGCTTTGATATTTTTCCTCTCATGTTAAGATTATCATCTTACTTTACATGTTGAAAAACAACTTTGCCTATCACAAATCTCTTCCTGATGTAAGCAATTTGATTGTGTTGACAGTATTTATTTCATTTATTCACTTTTCGAAATCGAAGTCTTCGACAAAGACCATCAATACTTATTTTTCGTTGATTGTACTGTATATATATTTTTTGTAAAGTTCACATTATCTGGTTGGAAACCAGAGAAAATTTTACATAAAGTTCACATCACTTACTCCCTTTAATATCCACATTTAATTTAAAAGTTTAAATAAAAAAAATTATCACTATTAATTGTATTGACAAATTTGTGTTTTTCATAGTAAAATAAGTCTAATAAATAAATAATATTAATAAGAAATTAATAAATACAAAAGATTCACTTAGGTGTGGTTAATTTTATCAGTAAACCATTTTCATTTTTCTATCCGATTTTGTCATTATTCTTACCTATACCACCATACAAGATGTGGAGCTTCTCAGCTGTGGCCTTGGAGATACCTTGCCAACTCCCTCCATCAGTTTCTGCCATCTCTTCATCTTTGTTAGAGGGAGAAATTCCTGCATCTGACCAAACAGAGCAAATCAACAGGAGGAAGAAGAAGAAATGGAGTATAGCTAGATGGAAATATCCAGCATCCATCTTACGTACTGCTGCCTGTACAGAAGAATCGAGGCAACTTCACTTTGCTAGGTATATTCCATTTGATGACCACTGTGAATAAATACAGAGACAATACATGTAATAAATGCATGTCAAAACAAACAAAAGATCTATCTTTTTATCCCCGACTATATGACCACAGCTCTGTGAACTATGAATACTCAAAATTTCATGCAAGCACTTAATTAGAATGGCATATTGGATATAAAAGACATAACTATCAATATTGCCATATAATAAGGAACCACTACTTAGTCAGACCTACAGTATGAGCCTATGTGTTTCAAGCGTTTAGACAGTTAATCAGTAGTAATCACGCCTGGCAAATTGCACTCTGAATTTTCATAATTGCTAAGACTTTAACACATGATGAAGTAGGCTAACTATCAGACCTAAAGTTGGTTGAAAGTTAAAGTTTGAATTGCAAATTTAGAAAATATCAAGCATGTTAGATATAACAGGATGATAGCACATCAGTCAGCCAAGGTTAATGAAAACCACAGTACCGCAATATGTGTAAAAGTTTGGTCCATAACATTTTTGGAAATGAGTGAAATACAAAATATGCGTGGCTCATTTCTCAATGTACTTTGGCAAAACTCAGATGTGTTGCCAGTAGATTATCACATAAAATCGGGTAGGCATGACATTATATTAACCACGTCTGCAGAAGCAAAAGGCTTTAGCCTACCAATTATGTGTTGTATGTATACTGTTAACTTGTAGACATAAAAGTAAATTAGGCTCACTACTAATGTTATTGTTATTAGCTTAGGATAGGTTACGTACGTGCAATGATAAAATTGGAGAGTTTTCGTGAAATTTACTGTAACTTCTTCTTTTCCATAAATTCAGCAGACGGATCCGGAAGGAGTTAGTGAAACGCTAACAACGGATTCATGGAAGTTTCTTAGTTCATACCGTGCGACGTTCTTTTTCTTCTTTTATTGTTGTTGCTTGATACGGCTCCTGTAGTTGTTGATGTTCGCATTGTACACCGTACCCGAAACTGGCAAACCACTTTAAGATCAGAACAGAAGAGTAACAGCGCCCGCTCATTCAAGTCGAATAGAAAAGTCCATGATACGGGTTCCGCGAAAGGCTTCCAATAAACTGAAACTACTGAAGGCGAAAAAAGCTTGAAAAATGGAGACTTCGTTGCTTTACCGAAATCTTCCATCTGAAAAACTTGTACAAGAGGTGATTTTTGTGTGTGAATGAATAAGCATTGACACGTACAACTTCAATCTAGGAGAAAATCTTATTCATACTATTGAAGTTAATTCTAAGTTAGACTTTCCGATAGGCTAAGGTCTACTCTAAAAAGTCTAAGTAGACTACTGTAGGCCTAGGCTAGGCTAATTTAGCCAACGATAGGCCAAGGCGGGCATGCCAAGGCTCCAGCCCAGGCTATCATGTTTTTATTGTCAAGCTGCTTCCATCGCCGTGGAAATTCGTCTGATAATATAATACTATGCATCAACTTAAGTCCAATTGACAGCTCCTAGTCCTAACATTAAAACAACTCCCTGAGTATGATTTATTAAAATATTTCCTATCTTTAGGCCTACCCCTAGACATACTTATTTAAACACGTTTTCAAAATTGTTACTTACTTTTGTCATGTGAATGTCCCTTTCTCAACATTAACATTACTCAAGCTGCACTGCTTGACTGCCATATCAATCAAACAGGCTAGGCCTATAACAAGCTAAGGACAGTGGACTGGAGAATGAAACATGAGAAGGGTTGCTATGTGTATGTCACCATCAATTAAAAAACAAGAAGGTGTTACTTTGGCTAATCCAGGCAAATACTCGAGAATTGCCGCAGTTTAAGCCATTATGTATTCCATAGCATAGGATATTTCAGGAGGCCTAAACACCTACAATCTGATGACAAGTACAAACCTAAGGTGACCAAATGTTTGACAGGAAATCTGTCATGAATTTAATTCCCCCCCCCCCCTCCTCTCCACCTCCATTTTGACATAGCTTGGTCAGTACACCACACTGTACATTGAGAAAAGGTAGGATGGCATTTTGAGGATCACTTGAGGTTTTTGGTGCTTCTATGTTTCAAGGATATGACAAAGTTCAAACGCCTCATCCAGAAACAAGTATTACTTCCCCAACAAACATAATGGTAACTGGAAGTCTCGTTATTCAGCATGTAGTGCAACATGAGGCTTTCATATGAATTTCAAGCTAGGAAATGACAGTGTTCAATGATCTGTGTCACTTTTATCTAAGAGCCATGAATGAACTTTACATTTGTAGTTGTAAACAATCATAGCATAATTACTGTAGGTTCAAGCTATCTCTGTAAACATTCTCTGAGAATGGGCAAAACTTTGGCAAAAAATTAGATTGTCATGGTTATTACACAGCAGTACCAATATTACCAAAGAGGGTTGTTAGGTCAAAGTGAAGATTTTTGGTAAGAATTTGGTTAGCACTATACAGGTGTCAGTTGGCTATACTAATACCAGGTCAAGGCTTTGCAAGAATCATTGTCATAATCCTTGGAATTGTCTTCTTCCATTGCAGCTTGGTACTGATAAGGACGGTGAAGAATACATACAACATTTCATCCAACAGAGGATACCTCATCATGAAGCACGTTTTGGTCAGTATCTGAACATTGAAAAGACTGGTAGGAAGAAACTAAGAACCCCACGGAAAGCCGCCAACTTGCGAAAGAAACAAGTTCTCTCTGCTGCTGATAAAAAGCAATTGAAATTGTTTGATATACCAGAGGACCAGCAGAAGTAAGTATATATTGTTGGATTTCCCAATTAAAAACACAGACTGGAGAATGAACAAAGGTTTTGCCTTAAAATGAAATGTTGAATTTTGGGCTGTAGACTGTCGACATTGTCTGTATCTTCTATCACCCTGTGAAAGCAGGTCGCATATAAATTTGGTGAAAAATTGGCCTCAGTTTGAAAGCCTTTAGTCCATCATGACAACAGTAAGAGACATCTCCCACTGATTGGCCCTCCCACAAAAAATAATATCTCACATAATACTGTATCCATTAAAGGTGTTTCTTGATCAAAACTGAAACTAACAGTAGAATATGAACAAAAAAACACACATGAAATTTCAGAGGGGCATATGAAATAAGAATATGCCGTAACGACCATGAACCATCAACGGGGACCATATCTGAAAAAGCCTACAATCTCTCCAAAACTAAAAAAACCCCAACAGTGTACAAAGACATGAGCAATGCATGCTACAGTGCTGTCAACTGTTGGAACCAGTTCATCACACATACTGTCATCAGTGTTTCCTTCATTTAATACATGATGTTGTCATCTTCCTGAATAATTTAGCATAATTTTGGTCAAGAAATGTCACTTGACAGTGGTTACATAAGAAACCTATTTCATTAGTGAGCCAGTCTGATTGTTGTCATTTTTATACTTTTATCAAACTTGTAGAGGCATGTAATTTGTATGCTCTTTAACAAAAACACTGTTTCCCTAGATTCTCTCCAATATGTCACCCTTGAAGGGCTATATAAACAAGGCCGGCAACATACAGCTCATTGTGCTA
Organism: Apostichopus japonicus; assembly: GCF_037975245.1. Lineage (NCBI taxonomy): Eukaryota > Metazoa > Echinodermata > Holothuroidea > Aspidochirotida > Stichopodidae > Apostichopus > Apostichopus japonicus. The sequence goes on along the minus strand of NC_092563.1, from coordinate 23,396,105 downwards.
ACAAAACAATGTATTTGAACCCTGGTTGTGTGTTATCATGTTAAAATTGACCATATAAATACTTGTTAACTGGTATTAAGGTAGTAATTCAGAAATTTGGTCTTGGATGCGAAGAATTCAAACTTGGACTCACACTATACATAAAGCTGGGATTTGGACATAGAATTAGAAGAGAACGATTCTAGGACTATGACATAAATGAGTTGTAGTCAATATTAAATGTTCTGGACTCAACTACGACACAGTCAGTTAATACATTGAGTCTGATTGAGAGTTCCGGTGTTTACAGTTTCCTTCCTTTTGCTTGTAGGTACAAACTATATGAACCACTCCATCATCTTTGGCTGGCATATATGAGAGATTGTCTCCGAATACCTCCTATGTAAGTGGAAAATGTCAATCCTCGACTTTTATTTGAATTTAATTTATTGTTGTCAATGAAGTGAGTACTTTAGATTTCAGCAATAACGATGAAAAGTAGGTATATAACAATTCTAAGTTGTTTGTTGCAAATTTCTAAAACATCAGATGAAATCTCAAACTATTTAATGTTAAGTCTTGGAAATGCTGAGAGTAAGAATGTGTGTATTGACCTCTCAAAGTTTCAAATCAATTCCTTACTGTATAGAGGATTCTCTAGTAAACATCCTTATATTTTGACAAGATCCCCTCCCCCACCCCCCACCTCCAGTCATTTGTTGTTTTTTCTTTTTAAATCAATATTAAGTATAACTTCAAATTTCTCTGCAGTTCTGCGCAAGCTCAGGGTATTAAGCTTCTAAAGTGTGATCTCCATGGCAGCTTCATGAAAGGTAAATAATCGATATGGTCCCTCTACTAAGTGTTTGATCTATTATTACTGGCTTAATTGAACACATTGATGCCCGAGGGCAAGGGAAATGTAACATTGCCAAAGATCCTTGGTTTGTTTAGACCGACTGAGGGAATCTGCTGTTATTAGCATATATGCCCTATAGTAAAGTGGACGCTGCATAGGACATAAGTTGTTATGATCCAATGCAACAAAACAAAACAAAACAATAGGATATATATTTGCTGTAATAGACTGTAGACGAACACGTTCCCGCCTAAGATTGACATGATGTTGTGTAACATTAAGCCAGGTGTATCCCTTCCTGACTATACGGACTCAACTTGACCGTTTTGACCTAGTCTCCAATAGTGGAAAACCCATGGTCTTAATACTGACCCCTGCACACTGACCAACTGATGGGCATTCACAGCGACTGTTTTCTGCAAACGACCGGTGCTCGTTTAGGTCGCATGCAAAACTTATGACCCTGTGATTGGTAACATTTGTGAAAACTGTGCAGTTTTAGTTGTGAATGCCATAGAAGGTACATTTCTTTGTTTGATAGGCTGCATACATGGTATAGAGTAACATTAGGCTGAGCATATGCCCAACAGTGTTTAGTGATATAATGTATCAATGCCATGGAAGGTACATATAATTTGTTTGATAGGCTGTTTACATGGTATAGGGTAACATTACGCTGAGCATATGCCCAACAGTGTTTAGTGATATAATGTTACAATGCCATATAAAGTATACTTTGTTTGATAGGCTGCGTACGTGGTATAGGTGCAGTATTGATCTATATACGTATCTAGATACATATACTATTAGTTATCCTCCTTGCATGTTCAGATTAACGTATCCTACTCTTCTCTCTAGTCAAGTGCAAATACTTTCATCTGGTTCTCTTAAGCTGTTTCTTGTTAAATTTCTCTATATCTTCTGTCTTTCAGTTACGAAGTCGACCTGTCCAACCTACATCGGCATGTGTGGCATACTCCTCCAGGAAACCAAAAATACATTCAAAATAATCACACAGACTGATCAACTCAAGAGTAAGTGAGTTTGTTTAAATATGTGGAGAGTGAAAGTCACTGTTATAAATCTTCTGATTGGTTTAGAGATGTGCCGTCCGTTTCCTCTCACATGTTGTGAATTGTAATTAATGACATAAACAGCCTGAGGATTTCTTGTAGGTTTCACAAATCATTTGTTTGAAATGAAGTAATACCAGCAAGATATATAGATGAAGGATATAAACTAACTGCAATCAATGATGAGGGATAATACAATTAGTGATCAATATACTAGAAAGGAAAATAAGATAGTGAATAAGAATAGAAAAAAAAACATTGAAAATGCCCGGCATTAGTGTTAGCGGCTCTGTGATGTCACCTTTGCTCTGTGATGTCACCTTTGCTCTGTGATGTCACCGTTAGACGTGCTCGATTCTTCAGTGTAGTATATGACGAAACCTGTAAAACGTGCTATGCCCCCGAAAGAGTAAAACTTCCAGTTTCTGGGTTACAGGAAGGAAAAACCTTGATGGTTTCCTCAGATGGAACCTTCTGACCGAGACATCCAGATTAGAAAGTGGTTTCACTCTAAGGAACCCAACTTCATATGGTTGGATACATCAGTTGGACATCAGTTGATTGAAGGATAAAACATGAGTTCTCTATGCCAGTGGTTTGAATCTCCTTGTGTCGAATAACTTTGTTGCTCTTTCAAGGATTATGTTTGTTATCCTTTTGTTTGGATGTTTTGCTGTACAATACATTTTTTTTTTTTTAAACTTTCAGCGGTACCCAAAGCCAATTGCGAGTTCACATTTGTGGTCGACGAGCTGGTGGTGACCATCCATGGCAAGCATTTCAGGCTGAAATCAAGCGAGAGAGCTCTGAAGGGAAAAATAAAAGACAAAATCACGATTGACATGTGAAAGGGGATACGGAAGGTAAACTCAAGACACTGTCCTCCCAAACCTATTATAGCCTGACATAGATTTTCCTGACAAACAGGGATTGATGGTTACCCTTGTAACGAACAACTTGTAAAGTTTTGTTCACATGACGGTGGCTCATATGGGATGGGGAAACAGTAGTCTGCAGGGGTGGGGAAGGGGATCCACTTCCCTTCGTTACCTGGCCATGGTTCTGCAAGTGTCCTGTAGCGTAGTCGCTGTTGTAACAGACTGTTAAATGTGTCTTAAAAGAGAAGTTTACGGTTGCTTTGGCATTAACACTTGTCTCTTTGTGTTACACTTTCTTGTATATAGTAAACTGCATAAATCACACTTTCTTGTACATAGCAAACCATATAAAACTTTCCACTACAGTTATGAATGGTTGAATATTGCATGTGGATTTATCCAGAGTCCCGACAAGCTAAGATCAGATAATCCAGGGTTTTAATGTTCTTTCTCCAGATTTCTTTGAAATTTTGGTTCAATTGTTGAAGACAAAATTGCAAGGGCGATAGTTGGTATGTTGTTTTTGCAGTCAAGAGGCTTCATCAGTTCTTGTTTTAATACTCGGACAGACAAGAACCGGAGACAGTCAAGTTTGGTGTGTGTGTGTGCATTTGTGTGTAACGGAGCCTTGTAAAGACAATAAATCCAAAAGTACAACTTGAATGACTTCATCGCAATTGATATGTAGCTTTCAATATTAATGCAGAAACAGTGCTGAACACAATGTACAAACATTTAAGAATCTTGTGTGCAGTGATATATCATAACTGTTCTCATATACTGTACACAATGTGGTAAGGCATCACTAAGACTGTTGAATTTCTTGTTAAAAGTTTGCTTTTTAAGCTGGCATTTTGAATACTGGTTCTAAGGTTCCTAACATGGCAACTAACCCCCGGGGGGAAGGGTGGGTTTTCAACCTGATTACTCATTGGCTCACAGGGAACAGAGGGCAAAACAAATTTGTTTCTGGTTTATTAAAGTGACTACTGTATATTGTGACAACAATAGCAAGAATACTTTCCTCTGATTGGGTTATAGCCAATTTTAATCCACTCGCAAATGTTAAGGCAATAATTTTTTTTATGATTTTCCTGCTCATATATACATATACATTTCCATGCCCTTGGAGTTCTTTAATCTGTGTCAGATTAAAGGATTAACCTGTGCGTTGGAAACCCCTTCGTAATTTGTTTGATGAAAGAGACTAAACAAAACCATAACTTTGAAATTATAGTAATGCTATCGTGAAGCAGCTGTTTATTATTAAATTGCCTTTTTGAAAAAAACAATACAACAAAGACATAAGCAAAAAAACTGATTAATTTTTACAAAAATTGCACAAAGGAAATGGTGACAAATATCTCCAAAAAGTAATGTAAAAAATAGAAACTTATTGCCAAGATTGATCTATTAAAATCAAGGGGGGGAAAAATGTTGTGCTTCATTTACTGGATAGCAACTGGTTTTTTTTTCGTTAAAAATAATTTCTCTATAAACAAAAATTAGGTTAAATCAAATGCATTATTTAAAAAAATTTAAGAGTCAATAGCAGAACCTCTCTTAAAGTGAAATTAAATGATAGTGAGCATAGATATAGATTTACTGATCCGAGAAGTATAAAAATGTTGAAAGTTTTTATGTATCCAACTCTGTTCATCATTTCAATGGTTGTATGACAGAGATGATCCCATCAAGAAATAGAATGAAGATTTCTGCTTGTCGAGAAATGTCAACAGATCTGTCTCGACGAAATATGGAACTGTTTCACTGTCTATATACAGTAAAAAAAAAAAGAAGACTTCTAGATGGTTAGGAAAAATGACAGACAGTATGACCCCCCCCCACTACCCCCACCCACCCCTAACTTAAGTATCTGGATTTAATGAGTGGGAGTTTGAACTGTGCAGGTTTGAAAGTAATCTTTAAATTCATTTCATCCATTTTCCAAACCTGCTGGGTTAGGTCTCAAATTGATATTTGGGAATGACCAGAATGGAATGACCAGTTATTAGTTTGCTAAAATATTCCAAATAAGAATGAATTGCTCGACTCCCGTTGGCAGTCCCAAGGTTCTGACATCGGCAAAAAAGTTGTATAATCAAAAACCATTCTGGCAGCACTGTCAGGCACAATGGACAGATAGCTGCCAGAAGGTTTTACATCATGGTCATGATAATGTACATAGTACTACATACCAATTCATCTTACAAATAGGACAGACAACAAACCCACAGTATATACCACTGTGAACAGATCTCAGTTATGCAGGCCCAGATTAAACCTATGCAGGCCCATAGGCCATAAATATTTTAAGGGGCCTATTCACCCATGACTGATGGCATAGCCATCAAATTAACCATTGTCTGGACTTCAATTTTTCAATGTCATCAGTGAATGTCCTGAAAGTCGATCTTTTACGTCCAATCCGGTTCAGCGGTGCGTGGGTGGTTGGCGCTTTGTACGATGATACATGACACACTTAACACGGGTGCGTTTGTACCTGCCCAATGCATGGAACATCACATTAATTTGCAGGAAATTTGCCGAGGTGCTGGGTCCCAAAATTTTTGTGCCCTATGCCATGGCCTATATTGCCCATGCCATAACCCCACACTGCAGAAATGTAGCATTTACCCACTGTTGCCCAGATGCAACTTCAAAAGTCGTGTTAAAGGTCACCATGAAAGTGTCTCTGCAGTATCCTACCGGTTACAGATGTTGACCATCACTAACATTAGTAAAACCATCATGGGAGAAATATGAACAGGCAGACAGAATGATTGTATTCTCCCTGCTGGCTGTCATAACATTACACAAATAGAAACATATTGTAAAGTTACAACTTCTAACTGAAAAAATACAAACGTTTTAATACCCAGATACAGCTAGAGAGGTGAAGCAAGAGGTCTATTGTGTATCACCAGCTACAGATGCCAACCGTCCACAAAGTCTTTCCGACAGCAAAAAGATATCTGGCAGAATGGGCAGACAATTTTAAATATTTCACACCATCAGACCTCCTTCAATTATGTAGTTTTGCCATTGTTGGAATAAGGGGAAAGCATACATAATGCCTGTATAAATGCTGGATGATTATTGTTTTCTTTGTTAATGCTTAATTTGACAGAACTGGAGGTGAAGAGTAGGGCCATGTGCCTTAGAGGAACAAGACATTCGAAGAGAGCATTCCACACAGCATGGAGAGGTACTGGAATCTTGTCAAGGACTTTTAAATGGAAGCACTACACCCAGAACTACTCACACTGATATGGGTTTCCAAGAGGAATTTGTTTACTGAACATTATAAAACTCTCAAATCTCTCTCTGGATAGAGAGGGGGAGTGTTGAAAAGAAGAAAAAAAGGGTCCAGAGGAGAAAAGTCTGTTTGGAAGTTGGCAGTAAAGAAGGCTTTACTAATTAATACTCATGAAATACTAAATACTCCCACCTAAAGTTTGCTCCTGAGCCCAACTCACCCCCATAAACAAGCTAGAATACAATCAAAAGTACTGCAGTGATGAGATAAATGTTCAAACTATGGCTAGAACACCCAGAGTAATTATTGTCCCCGATCCCCTCAGCATACACCCACAAAAATGTGACAGACCAAAAGCAACCTCTCTCTCTCGCTGTAGAAATGTTCTATACTGCTCTTCAAGATTTTCCATTTCTTGGACATGTCCCCCTCTATAATTTATCAGTGGTAGTATGTATGTATCCTCTGCTAATTGGATAAACGTAAAACCGATTGCACAGTGATTGTGGAATTTTTTTCCCTCCACATTTGACATAAAAAGCTGTTGGATTCTCTTCATCATGAGTGGATTCTTCGTCATGCTCTTGGTCACGAGTAGACGGCGCTTAGGTGGGCTGCCTTCTGCACGGAGGTGGATGGTCTCTGCACTATGTACGTCATTAGTTGACCTTTGCCCTTGACTGACACATAGCCTCTCCTAATGCAATTGAATCCCAGCTCGGTTAGGACTTTACCAGTTTCCTCGGTGACCTTGAGGAAATACAAACAACACATGATTTCTATTGGTTGTAATGCAGAATTTTATGAGCTCCCTGATGTGCAGAAATGTATCTTTTTGTTGTTATTGCATGGAACCAGTTCATAGTTGCGACTGTCCCAGTTTGGCCTATTGAAGTATATGCATTGGTATTTTAGAGACTAAGTCAATTTGGACTGTTGGATAGCTCAATACACAGTTTTGTCACACCTGCAACTGGTTACATCAAGTCTTGCATACAAAATCGTACGTAATACAAGGTTGTTTGCGATTCATCCCGAGTAGAGATATACTCAGCTTGTCTCTCTGCATATTGTACTGTAACAAGACATCTTAAACATACCTGACCATGTTTATCAAAAATCAACTTCTCTCTTCTGAAGATCACATTTAAACTGTTCATATTTATACATCTTCCTTAAAAGCAAGAACAATTTTCTGATGCGGCAAATTTCAATTTGAAATATGTCTCTTTTTTGTAAAACTTTGGTTTAAAAGTTTTGACCAAAAAGTGGCAATGTGTGCTAGATGAGAAAGATCAATATTTATGCTCTTGAATTGAATGGGTCAATAAAAGGGTTTGAATCAGCAGAGCTTGGATTTGAAGTGCTTAATACTTGTCATGTAATTAAAATTCCCTGTATGTTTTCTTTTCTTTAAGTAGTAAATATCAACCCCTCTCTCTCTCTCTCCTCACTGTCAGTAATAAATTTTCTGGCTAACCTGTATCTCTCCGATTACCCCGGTAGAGTCCATTCTGCTAGCGACGTTGACGGTGTTACCCCAGATATCAAACTGTGGCTTCCGTGCTCCAATCACCCCTGCTACTAATGGTCCATGATTAATACCTATTAAAACAATAAAAAGTAAACAGAAAGTAAGCAAACCACTTCTTGCACTCAACCCTCTTCCACTCCCTCTTAACCCAATAAAATGACAAATACTTCTTAAAAATAGCTGATGTAACAGACAATGCATTGATGAGAAGAACTGAAAAACACAACAGTTAAGTCGAGACTGTGATTTTTCAAGAAGAGGTTGATGTATCTAATAAAGGTATTTCATAATACATACTGTTGTTTGCTTCTTCATTATTGGATTTTACTCTGTCAACAGTTAGAGGATTGACTACAGACCAGATGCACCCCCACAATGGTCCCTTCCTCCTCCCCCACCCACATACTCTTGTCCACTGATAACACAACTATAAAGCCTCTTTGGCTATAGTTATTCTAATCATCCAATATCACTAGCAGTGATCATTACAACAAGAGTTGGTAGGATTAGTTTACTAGAACTAAGAGTTTTTTTCCCTGCTTTACTCGAGAATCAAAAGTATGAACAAATCCTAACATATCTTTGCAATGGACCTTTTTTTTTCTACATTCTCTGTTTTCATATACATTTTGTAATGTATTCCTTTTGTGTGGTAATTAAAGCTATTTGGCTAATTAAGGGAAATTAGCATTGTCAAATGGTAATTTCTTTCTTAAATGGAATATAGGCCCATTTTAAAAACAAGCAAAGAAGCCCACTGCCTATGTAACTTCTGTATACATATCACGTATCTTGACCTGAAAATGTCCATTCCATATGATCACGTCAGTATCAGATGATGAAAGAATAAAATATTACAAACTAACCGATCCTTAACTTGAAGTTGTTGAAGGCCTGTTTGTTTATTTGCTCGAGTTTGTCCTGTAACGCCATTGCAAACTCCGTCAATACACCAACGTAATATAGTACTTGTTTGTTCCCTCTGCCGCGGCTCTGGTGAAGACCGGCTGCGGCCATGTACGTGCTTCCTATAGTTTTGATCTTCTCCACGCAACTGTACTTTGGTTTGGAGAGAATCTGTAGATGAATGCGACGTCAAGTATGAATTTTAAATTGGCACGTCCAGTTTGAAGCTAGATATACAATAACTATATAGCTGCAGTTTCTAACATCTTGCAGATTGTTTATTCCGTTATTTTATAAAAAAAAATCTGAGCTGCAAAGGCTCTTGGATGATTCATAAAAAGGATAATTGCAATAAAACACTGGCCTTCATTACAACTATTACATCATCTCCTAGCTTATTAGAAAAGCCTTGTATGAGATCTTTTTCAAATCTTTCAAGATTTCTATTAAAGGGTGAAACAGGAAATACCTTAGTAAGAATTTATTGCTTTCAAAAACAACTAGCACTAGGAAATATTTGCATTGCTAACCTGTTTCTATGCAATGTATTCCTACATATTTGTGATTCTCTGTAACTTGGCAATCATGTCCCATATACTGATCCACAGAATCTGACAGCAGACTGTATATATGAATGTAGAGATGGGTCATATTATATCCCCTGTCACAGTCACAGACCAAACTACAACAACAACAACAACGGGCAGTTTACATTGCCTGTCTAACAGTCTCAATGCAAAAAGATGGATTTACCTCATCAAAGTCGGCGATGATTTCATTCAAGAGACGAAGGCATTCAAGTCCTTCGTTGTTGATGTCATTCTCTGAGTAGAACTCCTTGAAGTTTGGAATGGAACCAAATAGAACAGCGACCAGACTGTAGGACTCGTGGTAAAGCTCCTGCAAAGATAACGGTAACAGGGTTGATAAAATGATGGCAGGAGACAACTGTACCAAAGTTTGACATGAATTACTCTAGTCATGCCAGGAGGTGGGGGGGGGAGGTAGGGGGAAGGATCACTAAGCCTTCCAGATGACTGATATGGATAGTTGGGAGGGGGGGGTGCTCTACCTTCTCAAGGATGGAGAAAAGCAAATTCTGGATGTTAAAGGCAACAATTGGTGGTTGAAATCAATGATTCTTCAAGTGCGACTAGTTCAGTGAAAGAGAATGAATAAACTCTAGTAAACCATCCTTTTAACTACCGGGAAGACATGCACCCCTCCCTCCCTTCCCCCTCCCCCCAAAAAAGGGATATTTCACAAACAGTTAGCACTTGTTTTCTTGTTACCAGGTAAGCAGTTGTAATGTAGAGTGCAGTTGCAGAAATGAGTCTTGTGAGGGATTTAGGGAAACTGCATAATTCTGTTTTTGTGATTACAGTAAGTTGTGAAATTGCTACTGCATGACTTACATTGGATCTCATTATCTGTTTCTCTTTTAGGAATAACTCCGCTACGTGTCTGGGCAGCATGTTCTCTAAGAGCACTTTGTTTAACGATTCCATCGTTTCCACTTCTTCACGTTCGACTCGAAATTTCATTTGCCACAGAAACCCGAGCCGGGAAGTATATTCTATCTATAAAAATAATAGAAAAGGGCCATAGAAACCCGAGCCGGGAAGTATATTCTATCTATAAAAATAATAGAAAAGGGCCATAGAAACCCGAGCCGGGAAGTATATTCTATCTATAAAAATAATAGAAAAGGCTGTAGATACTTAGGGTTCATTTGCCATAGAAACCCGAGCCGGGAAGTATATTCTATCTATAAAAATAATAGAAAAGGGCCATAGAAACCCGAGCCGGGAAGTATATTCTATCTATAAAAAATAATAGAAAAGGGCCATAGAAACCCGAGCCGGGAAGTATATTCTATCTATAAAAAATAATAGAAAAGGGCCATAGAAACCCGAGCCGGGAAGTATATTCTATCTATAAAAAATAATAGAAAAGGGCCATAGAAACCCGAGCCGGGAAGTATATTCTATCTATAAAAAATAATAGAAAAGGGCCATAGAAACCCGAGCCGGGAAGTATATTCTATCTATAAAAAATAATAGAAAAGGGCCATAGAAACCCGAGCCGGGAAGTATATTCTATCTATAAAAAATAATAGAAAAGGGCCATAGAAACCCGAGCCGGGAAGTATATTCTATCTATAAAAATAATAGAAAAGGGCCATAGAAACCCGAGCCGGGAAGTATATTCTATCTATAAAAATAATAGAAAAGGGCCATAGAAACCCGAGCCGGGAAGTATATTCTATCTATAAAAAATAATAGAAAAGGGCCATAGAAACCCGAGCCGGGAAGTATATTCTATCTATAAAAAATAATAGAAAAGGGCCATAGAAACCCGAGCCGGGAAGTATATTCTATCTATAAAAAATAATAGAAAAGGGCCATAGAAACCCGAGCCGGGAAGTATATTCTATCTATAAAAAATAATAGAAAAGGGCCATAGAAACCCGAGCCGGGAAGTATATTCTATCTATAAAAAATAATAGAAAAGGGCCATAGAAACCCGAGCCGGGAAGTATATTCTATCTATAAAAATAATAGAAAAGGGCCATAGAAACCCGAGCCGGGAAGTATATTCTATCTATAAAAATAATAGAAAAGGGCCATAGAAACCCGAGCCGGGAAGTATATTCTATCTATAAAAATAATAGAAAAGGGCCATAGAAACCCGAGCCGGGAAGTATATTCTATCTATAAAAATAATAGAAAAGGGCCATAGAAACCCGAGCCGGGAAGTATATTCTATCTATAAAAATAATAGAAAAGGCTGTAGATACTTAGGGTTCATTTGCCATAGAAACCCGAGCCGGGAAGTATATTCTATCTATAAAAATAATAGAAAAGGGCCATAGAAACCCGAGCCGGGAAGTATATTCTATCTATAAAAATAATAGAAAAGGCTGTAGATACTTAGGGTTCATTTGCCATAGAAACCCGAGCCGGGAAGTATATTCTATCTATAAAAATAATAGAAAAGGGCCATAGAAACCCGAGCCGGGAAGTATATTCTATCTATAAAAATAATAGAAAAGGGCCATAGAAACCCGAGCCGGGAAGTATATTCTATCTATAAAAATAATAGAAAAGGGCCATAGAAACCCGAGCCGGGAAGTATATTCTATCTATAAAAATAATAGAAAAGGGCCATAGAAACCCGAGCCGGGAAGTATATTCTATCTATAAAAATAATAGAAAAGGCTGTAGATACTTAGGGTTCATTTGCCATAGAAACCCGAGCCGGGAAGTATATTCTATCTATAAAAATAATAGAAAAGGGCCATAGAAACCCGAGCCGGGAAGTATATTCTATCTATAAAAATAATAGAAAAGGGCCATAGAAACCCGAGCCGGGAAGTATATTCTATCTATAAAAATAATAGAAAAGGGCCATAGAAACCCGAGCCGGGAAGTATATTCTATCTATAAAAATAATAGAAAAGGGCCATAGAAACCCGAGCCGGGAAGTATATTCTATCTATAAAAATAATAGAAAAGGGCCATAGAAACCCGAGCCGGGAAGTATATTCTATCTATAAAAATAATAGAAAAGGGCCATAGAAACCCGAGCCGGGAAGTATATTCTATCTATAAAAATAATAGAAAAGGGCCATAGAAACCCGAGCCGGGAAGTATATTCTATCTATAAAAATAATAGAAAAGGGCCATAGAAACCCGAGCCGGGAAGTATATTCTATCTATAAAAATAATAGAAAAGGGCCATAGAAACCCGAGCCGGGAAGTATATTCTATCTATAAAAATAATAGAAAAGGGCCATAGAAACCCGAGCCGGGAAGTATATTCTATCTATAAAAATAATAGAAAAGGGCCATAGAAACCCGAGCCGGGAAGTATATTCTATCTATAAAAATAATAGAAAAGGGCCATAGAAACCCGAGCCGGGAAGTATATTCTATCTATAAAAAAAATAGAAAAGGGCCATAGAAACCCGAGCCGGGAAGTATATTCTATCTATAAAAAATAATAGAAAAGGGCCATAGAAACCCGAGCCGGGAAGTATATTCTATCTATAAAAATAATAGAAAAGGGCCATAGAAACCCGAGCCGGGAAGTATATTCTATCTATAAAAAATAATAGAAAAGGGCCATAGAAACCCGAGCCGGGAAGTATATTCTATCTATAAAAATAATAGAAAAGGGCCATAGAAACCCGAGCCGGGAAGTATATTCTATCTATAAAAATAATAGAAAAGGGCCATAGAAACCCGAGCCGGGAAGTATATTCTATCTATAAAAATAATAGAAAAGGGCCATAGAAACCCGAGCCGGGAAGTATATTCTATCTATAAAAATAATAGAAAAGGGCCATAGAAACCCGAGCCGGGAAGTATATTCTATCTATAAAAAATAATAGAAAAGGGCCATAGAAACCCGAGCCGGGAAGTATATTCTATCTATAAAAATAATAGAAAAGGGCCATAGAAACCCGAGCCGGGAAGTATATTCTATCTATAAAAAATAATAGAAAAGGGCCATAGAAACCCGAGCCGGGAAGTATATTCTATCTATAAAAAATAATAGAAAAGGGCCATAGAAACCCGAGCCGGGAAGTATATTCTATCTATAAAAAATAATAGAAAAGGGCCATAGAAACCCGAGCCGGGAAGTATATTCTATCTATAAAAAATAATAGAAAAGGGCCATAGAAACCCGAGCCGGGAAGTATATTCTATCTATAAAAAATAATAGAAAAGGGCCATAGAAACCCGAGCCGGGAAGTATATTCTATCTATAAAAAATAATAGAAAAGGGCCATAGAAACCCGAGCCGGGAAGTATATTCTATCTATAAAAATAATAGAAAAGGGCCATAGAAACCCGAGCCGGGAAGTATATTCTATCTATAAAAAATAATAGAAAAGGGCCATAGAAACCCGAGCCGGGAAGTATATTCTATCTATAAAAAATAATAGAAAAGGGCCATAGAAACCCGAGCCGGGAAGTATATTCTATCTATAAAAAATAATAGAAAAGGGCCATAGAAACCCGAGCCGGGAAGTATATTCTATCTATAAAAATAATAGAAAAGGGCCATAGAAACCCGAGCCGGGAAGTATATTCTATCTATAAAAAATAATAGAAAAGGGCCATAGAAACCCGAGCCGGGAAGTATATTCTATCTATAAAAATAATAGAAAAGGGCCATAGAAACCCGAGCCGGGAAGTATATTCTATCTATAAAAAATAATAGAAAAGGGCCATAGAAACCCGAGCCGGGAAGTATATTCTATCTATAAAAAATAATAGAAAAGGGCCATAGAAACCCGAGCCGGGAAGTATATTCTATCTATAAAAATAATAGAAAAGGGCCATAGAAACCCGAGCCGGGAAGTATATTCTATCTATAAAAATAATAGAAAAGGGCCATAGAAACCCGAGCCGGGAAGTATATTCTATCTATAAAAATAATAGAAAAGGGCCATAGAAACCCGAGCCGGGAAGTATATTCTATCGATAAAAATAATAGAAAAGGGCCATAGAAACCCGAGCCGGGAAGTATATTCTATCTATAAAAATAATAGAAAAGGGCCATAGAAACCCGAGCCGGGAAGTATATTCTATCTATAAAAATAATAGAAAAGGGCCATAGAAACCCGAGCCGGGAAGTATATTCTATCTATAAAAATAATAGAAAAGGGCCATAGAAACCCGAGCCGGGAAGTATATTCTATCTATAAAAATAATAGAAAAGGGCCATAGAAACCCGAGCCGGGAAGTATATTCTATCTATAAAAATAATAGAAAAGGGCCATAGAAACCCGAGCCGGGAAGTATATTCTATCTATAAAAATAATAGAAAAGGGCCATAGAAACCCGAGCCGGGAAGTATATTCTATCTATAAAAAATAATAGAAAAGGCTGTAGATACTTAGGGTTCATTTTATCAAGATTAACAAAGACTGTAAATATATAAATTATTCCAAAGATTTCAAAATAGTTTGTACAATGTTAAGGTTAACTTTATATAGAGATAATAACATGTTCCTATTGTAAGGTTTACGCTATTTAAAAAGAAATAAGAAAGATTGAAAAATATAATTCACTTTATCTTCAAGGAAGTTACATAAGTTTTTATATGCTAAAGTTTGTTTTATCCAATGAAAGTAAAACTTTTCATATGGTACGATTTCAAGTTTTTATCTAGAAATGACATGGCTTTGATTCAAAAATACAAGAATTCAAACCAAATTCTAAAAGTTTGAGTCAACTTTATTGGCATATATTTTAACAAATTAGGTTACACCTTTTAAGGGTAAATTTTCCATATTAAAGTCCCAAATAAAAGGATGTATTTGCAACAAGGCTATATTCCAGATCAATAAAAGCTAAGATGAAATGCGGACATTTCACTATCAAACAAGATTTAGCTCATCTGTCAATATGTTATTAGCTTCTAAAATCTAAATGAAACTTTCATCTCTAATTACTTTTAATATGATAAGATCCAAATGTTAACTTCTCCTGAGCAGCTAAATCAAATTCCTTTTAACCATTCAGAGTAGAACACTTAAGCGTTTTAACCTTAAGGCAGTTTTTGTTTCGTGGTAATTCCGATTCACATCACGACCTTAAAAAACACACGCTTCCAGGCAGATGAATGTTAATACATAAATGTCACCTTATGACAATCAGCATGTATTCTGTTGGATAAAAATTGACTGACAGACAGTGGAATCGACTACTGCTGTGTAACCTGGTTACTTGTATGAAAGCAGCTGCTGCATAATATTGCCTGCTGCCACCACAGAAATGTATATTGGCATGTAATATCACAGGCATGTAATATCACAGGCATGTAATACTAAAGGCATGTAATATCACAGGCATGTAATATCATAGGCATGTACTGTAATATCATAGGCATGTACTGTAATATCATAGGCATGTACTGTAATATCATAGGCAATGTAATATCATAGGCATTTAATATAATAGGCAATGTAATATCAATAGGCATGTAATATCAAAGGCATGTAACATAGGCATGTAATATCATAAACATGTGAAATCAGAATGCACATATCTTAGCCACATAATCTCATATGCATGTAATATCACAGGCATATTATATCATAGGCAATGTAATATCACATGCATGTTATATCATAGGCAATGTAATAGCAATAGTCATGTAATATCACATGTATGTAACATAGGCATGTAATATCATAAACATGTGAGATCAGAATGCACATATCTTAGCCACATAATCTCATATGCATGTAATATCACAGGCATGTTATATTATAGGCACATAATATCATTGGCATGTTATATCATAGACGTAAATGCCTAATTTGCATTTAAGAATTGGGTCAGAATGTTTTGAATCATAATTCAGCTAGTGAGACTATAAACTGAATGCTGCTAAAAGCTTTCTGGGTGAGAGGAAAGAAATACTTTATAATATTGATTGGAACCAGTCCACTATTATTGGGCAGAGTAGTAACATGAAATAATTCTAGTAGTGAAAACCCCAGTCGGGTACCGAGCAGGAAAGTTACCTCAGAGCATTCAGTTAAGTTACTAAAATTGTTCTCTGAGAGAGCTAGTCAAAGTTGCTATGCAGTAACTTAAAAAACCAGAGCAGTATTGAAATGTTATCTACCATATTAAATACTGAGCAGTATTGAAATGTTATCTACCATATTAAATACTGAGCAGTATTGAAATGTTATCTACCATGTTAAATACTGAGCAGTATTGAAATGTTATCTACCATATTAAATACTGAGCAGTATTGAAATGTTATCTACCATACTAAATACTGAGCAGTATTGAAATGTTATCTACCATATTAAATACTGAGCAGTATTGAAATGTTATCTACCATATTAAATACTTTTAATGGTCAGCAATATTATTCAAGTCACAAGAGCTTGTCATACTATGGAAATTCTAGCGTTTCCTGACTTCCTACATGATCAACGTAGCTAGTTGCTTGCGTATTGACGGGAGGCTCGGTTGAAAGTAACAACTTATCCCTGAACACTTGACCAGGTCAACATCGGCAAGAACCTGGGCTGACCCTAGAGCAAATGTTTAATGGTCGTCCAAGATTACCAAATTTCAGTTCGGACAACCAATATCAGCTTTGAAGTCATCTGACAGAGTACTAGTTGTTTACATCAAATTCAGATTGCACTGAAACTGACAAATACCTCCAAACAGGTAGCATGATAAACTGGTATCACCCCCTCCCTTCACCCCTCCCTTGCCCCCCCAAGGTGGTCTTGTATTCACCAAATCTACACATCTATCATATAGTGTACATATTGGTCATTCTTTGTTATTTTGCTACATTTTTTCAGACAACCAAATTTGCTGTTTCGCTAAAACAAGTAAAGTCCTAGTTGTCTGAGAGACAATCTGAAAGAAAAATCCTTTAAAATTTTCCCATGCACAGATCTACCGAATGTAGTCACATGAATTGACTTGAGTGAAAAAGAGTGAATTGGGAGGAGCGTAGAAGAGGGAAGGGGCAAGGGGAGGGGGGTTAATGGTAGAATAGATGGAATTTGAACTTACTCTGTGATCAATTAAGAGAAGAGTGATGCAAAGAAAGACTATATGCTGAACAGCAGGAAGGCCGGTCTGAAGAAAACTGGAAGGAAAAAGGAAAAATAGCCGCAAATCTAAGATAGATTCCCAGAAATATTTGGCTTCAGTAGCATTCGCCACACTTAGATTCAACAAACAGTAACATATGCCTGTTTCTTTTCACAATTTTTTCCAAAAAAGTTTTTTATTTAGGGAATCGTTTCAATTTTTTTAGAGGAGCACCGCAATTTTAAAATAGCAAAAAAAAAGAAAAAAAAAAAGAAAAAAGAAGAAGAAGAAACTTATTTGAGATTATAAAAGCATTAATGCAGCTCTTTGAATAAAAACATTTTGATACAACAAAATAACATAACTATTCACATATTTTTTTTTTTAAATTTTGGGGGAACATGCACAACACTGGAAAATAAAATTAATCACAAAGTTTCACAAGGACAAAAAGAAAATAGATTAGGGGGGTATTGCAAGGAGGTAGGAAATGGATGGGTGGGAGGTCAAAGGTCGAACAGCCCTGATGATCTTGCAAGGGATAAATGATAATAGTGATGGGGTGGGGCAGAGGGCAGGAGAGGAGGAGGGGGTTGGGTGGGTAGGAGTGGGAGATGAGTATGCAGACCAAGTGACAGCAAACATTACTTTACTCACACATCCATTGATTTGACAACCAGTACAACCACGTAGACTATGACAACCAGCGTCATGATCACGGCCTTCAAACAAAAACCAAAATGAAGAAGAAGAAGACAGGAGGAAAGGCCCAGCATGGCTGAGAGAGGATAAA
This sequence comes from Apostichopus japonicus, assembly GCF_037975245.1. Lineage (NCBI taxonomy): Eukaryota > Metazoa > Echinodermata > Holothuroidea > Aspidochirotida > Stichopodidae > Apostichopus > Apostichopus japonicus. The sequence goes on along the minus strand of NC_092563.1, from coordinate 23,378,233 downwards.
CCTGAGATCAAAATATAAAAAAATTACCAAAAAAAAGAAGTGAATAAATGTGATTATAGTTTACATATGCAGGGGATTAATTTGTTTAATACCCTGCTTTTGTTTTAACTGCTTTAACTCCACAGCAGGATTAAAAATCCGCTACCACATGTTGAGGCAGTACATAGATAATGTGATGTCGCATTCATCTGTTTGACTCTAACCAAAATTCAGTCCGAGTATTGTAGAAAGAAACGTCAAAAACTCTTGCAATTTTGGATGTGATTTATTACGGAGATGAAAGTGCCTGGCCGATAAAATAGATATAAGAATCTAAACCAATAACTAGCTACTTAATTGATGTTCATTTGATGTAGAGTTCTAAGATAATGTGCTAGTTTGACTAATTACAATCTTATTCTGAAACACAAAAAAATATAGATATAAAATAATTGTTGATACTCTTGGTAAACATTAAACAAGTCAGGGGTGCTCTAAAAGTTAACAATTTCAAATCTACTTTGAGATATGAAGATACAATCATTCTTAACAGTAAAAGCAGTTTATTCCCCCTAGATGGACCTCCGTAAATTTTTAAATGTCGTACGGATATTAGCAGATATCAAGTGACAATGCTTGTCAACTCATCGATCTGTAAAATCAAATGTAACTTTTAATTCTTACCATTTCAGGATCCGGAGTATTGAGCCCCTGAAGTGAAAGAAAAGAGATGGGAAAAGGAAACAATTTGTTAGAAAAAGTTATCAAAAAGCAAAAGAATTAAAATGAGGTACTAGATCAAGATTCAAGTCCCAGAATTTGAGATTAGCTGTAATTAACTCACTTATCCGACCTATCTTATTTCATGCACCTTTTGTAGCAGGTTGACAAATCCAAAGGCAAGATACATTGCCATGAACTCAAAAACTTATATATACTTTAAAAAAAACTAAAGGAATGTTTTCCTCCTGTGGATATTTGCGAGAGAAACTGTGGATTGTTGGGAGGGGGGTTGGTAGCAATTCATATAAAAAACATGAAGAAGGAAAACCTGACTTGGAAATTACAAACAACGAAAAAAAGATCAAAGAATCTATGGCTGGAACAAGATTCAAATGTGGGGTTACAAGTCCCAATACCAGTCTGGTCTTACGTTTATTTGCTGCATTTCCCTGGAATAAAATTTAAACTGTAGAACACACCACCTGCTTTATTTATTCAATCAAGATTAGAAGCAGGGTAGGGATTTCAATGAGAAATTCAGAAGAAAAAAATGAAATGTAAATCAGAATTATATATATATATATATATATATATATATATATATATATATATATATATATTAATTACTTACCAAGTATATGAGTGGAACAGCTAGAATGAGCACCAAACAAACACTCCCTAAGACCTTCTGTAACCATTTATCCTTGGCAAGATGCTTAGCAAAGATTGGAAAAGGTGAGTTGTCCAGGCACTGCAGAAGAATGAGAAAAAAATTAGTGATGTTTTTATAGCAAGAATGGTTCAGACACTGCACAAGGAGAAGATATTTGGAAAAAAAAAAGTAAGCGATGTTTATCAAGGATTGTAAAGAACGGTCCAGGTCCTGGACAGGAAAACATAAAGTTAGAATTAACATGAAACATTCTTGTGAGCCTTAAAACCACAAATGGTTATGATGATGTAAACGCAAGGTCTGCAAGCTAAGCGGCAAGACCCACTTTGGGTCCAGTGGGTGTCTCTGGCGGTTCGTGATTTCAGTCTTCACGGAAGATCCTGGGTCGTGGGCCAAACAGTTTGTGGACCTCTGATATCAACCGCACTTCAATGCAACCTTACATGAAAGCACTCTTTTAGAATTGGTTAGTAAGAAGGTTGTACCATTCCGACCACGCCATGTAATTAAAAACACAAAATTTAATTAGATGCCCTTAATCTGAACGAATACAGGTATGTGGTTAACTTCATATCATTCCTTTACATTTAAGTTCTCATTAGGAATGCATAAATTTAGTGTCCCACAGAACTCAATGTTAAATTTATTTGATTTTTTTTAATTTGCAAATTTTCTGACATTATTCCCAATATTTTATTACTGTTCGTGTTACTTTTGGTGACTTAAAGTAGCAGATCAATAACTTCAGAATCCTTCATTCTTCCTTTCAACTGTCAAGTACTTGGTAAAAATGACTCACCTTCCATGAATTGGAGAACGCTAAGACAGTGACGAAAACAACAAAGACAAGAGCAAATGAACCGAGTGCATAGTGAAGATGTTCGTCATGACAATGGTAGTTGAGACCCTGGCCCACGAGAATACACAGCAGAACCACGTTTAGCGCCAGGAGGGCATATCTGAACAACGGATCTGGAAGTCTGGAAAACTAAAACGAAACATGAGTTAAGCATCGAGTTTAACAGAATCGCACGGAAATTGAAAACAGAGATTTATTTCAGGAGCAACTTGATGATCGGGTCCACTCTGAAGCAGCAGAGGATGTTAACGAATGCCTGGATTCGATCGAGATATCAAAACTTGAGCCTCAGAACTTGAGATAACAGAGATACAAAATAATGAGAAAATGTGTTTGACGGAATGTAAACCAGAAATCCACAAGCCTGGTCAGCTAGTATGGACAAAAACTACCCCCAAAATATTAACAAAGTTCTAACAATAATATATAAAAATAAATGAAATAAAAGTGACTTTTCCTAAAATGACCTATTTATACAAACTTGAGACTGAGCATATTAATTGTCTTTAATATTATTTACCTTTTGTTCATAGTTAGGCTGCCTAAAGAGCATTGTACCTCTGTGTATGTCTTCAGATCTACTCCAAGGTATAAAAATAAAGAGAAAAGTGACACGTTAAGAGGAAGATAAATCTAAAAAAAGAGACAATAGAAGATACTCCGTGGCATGAAATGATCTCTCCGTTAAGGGCAAAGGTCAGATGAAGCAGGAATCAAGGTTTGAATCAGCTTCAAGAATCATGTAACCAATGACACCATCAAACGGGAATATATTCAGAATTCTAAACGACAGAAACATTACAAAACAAATGACAAATTAAAGGAGTGTCAGCCAATATGTAACTAAATTGCCACTTTTGTTGAGCCCCCTCACCCCAAACCGCCCCACCCACAAAAAAAACCCAAAAGGTCTGTTTATTCCTTATAAACTTTTCTTACCAAGAAAGGAGCTTTGATTTAAAATGAATGATGGTAACTCTGTATTTCTAGGAGCTCAAAAAAAAAACTAATGAGACATTGTTAGCTGTTGGTCAATTTCCGGAATCCTGTGTTTATTTTGTAGTTGGCTGTTAGTTCGGAAAAAAATGTTGTCTCGTAGAATAAACCCAAGTATATCTTGAAGAAGAATGAATTCTCACATAACCACGATATAATCTATCGACTGAAAAAAAATGTCCCTACTTTCAAATAATGCACTTTCATCAAATAATGTCTTTCCAGTAAAATTGTTAAGTTCAGAGTAATAAGTAGAGACATGTATTGTCTTCCAAGATGTTAGTGCCCCCCACCCCATCCCCCCACCCCGGTGAGTACATGCTTGTCCCAAGATAACACAATGACGTGAAAAACTATGGTTCCATTAAATACGGTGATAAAAATCAGATGGCTGGACATTCTAATCAACACAGAGACATTTAGACCAAAGTTTCCAAAATGTAGAATCTGTAAACACAAAACGGCAAAGATTTCCAAAATGGACTGATTGAATAGATTGACAGTAAGTATGACCATGGTAAATAAAATATATAAAACTCCTTTTTCCAAAGTATATGTAATGACTCGATCTTAAAAGTTCCAAATGTTTCAGAAAGGAAATGATAACAGTAACCTCTCGATTAGGCAAAATCCGAGATAAATATTATTAAGAAATTTTGCGATGTTTAGATCTCTGAGAAAAAGGGAAAGAAGTTTGTAGTGTTGCCTGCTGGAGGGTTTCCTTGTGACAGAATTCACGCTCATCGACAAGTCGTACCAAACTTTTCACAGGTAAGTCGGTTGCAATTTCTTTCCAACAAATACCAACTTTTACAAGGAAATGACAGCCAATTATTATCCCCCCATTCCTCCTCCCACCTATTACAGCCCCCCATTACAGCCCCCATATACAACCCCCCCCCCAAATGAAGTAGCTGCCCACCGTTGTACCATTCCTTCTGTGAATATTTTAGGGGATGGTAATAAAAAAGTGCATATGACTCTATGTAATGGCTGATATGGTGTAGGCAAATAAAACAGCTAACCCAGTTTAAAGTATCACCTTCATGAAACAAACAATGACATAGTTACATAAAACTGGAATGATGGAGATAGTAAAACATAATTCATTTCCATAAAACAGTCTGCTATACAACAAAAAGAGACATCTCAGGGGGGTCAACAGGACTTTGGTGGGGGTTGGGAAAGGAGTCTTCATAAAGTTTATTAATACAAAATATGTTACCGATAACATTGACAATTTTTTTCCAAGTTATAGTTTTGAGGGTGGAGGAAGGAGGTGAGGGAGGGGTCAGGGGGTTAATGAATGAAACGAATCCCTGTTCACCAATATATGAAAGAAATTAGTACTTCCCACCTGACAACAATCCCATGTTAATGTGAAAGAGTGTTAAGTTCAATGATATGAAACCTTAAACTTACTTATCCATTGGATATTTTTTCCTGATTTGTGGTAACTTCCTTTAGGTTTAAAAAAAAAACTAATCAATATTGCAGGAAAAGAAGGGTATAATTTGAATGAGTAGCTGGGGTATTACCTACAACGTACCTCTATAGGGTAACCCAAGTGATTTTTTTCTAAAGGTAACCAGGAGACAACACGCCTATATTTCTTTTTATGCACTGTCACCAATAACCAGAACGGCGAACTCATATCTTTTTAATATACATAACGACTCTAGTTTTAAGCATTTCCATCACCAACTCGATGGTAAAATTTATATCTCACCTGATATGAATCACAGCTATAGGTTTGAACAATACTCTAGCTTAAACTAAATCGAATCGTGGACTTTACATTAATTAATGACTGTCGTTAATCATCTGAGGTAATCTGTTTCATGACCCTATAAATCTATATTACCTAATAGTGTCTTTGACCCAGAAACTTTAATGGTGAACTTTAATCTGAAATATGAAACAATTCAAGGTTTCGATGTCAAGGTATTCTGGCTGACGGCACTAATCTACACGAAACTTCACTTTGAGCAATTAACCCGATACCCTATTACTAAGATTATCTGAATGACACGTACATATTTCATCTTTTAAGGTAGCCTAACCCACATTTATACATTCTTATCTCCTTGCCGTGGGTTTAATGTCGTCAAATTAATACCTGATTCCATATTTTTTTACTTTAAGAAGAAAATCTGCTTTAAAATAACGATTTCAAAAGCACAAACCAGTGAGAACGTCACCTGTACTCTATCGAAAGAACGTGAGGCACCTTGTGTTTATAAGGAATTCTGGCTCTCTGACAAACATTTGCAGGAAAGGAATCAATTATAAAGGTTTTGCTCCTAATTTGTAAATTATTTTCTTTGCTCTGTATAGCTACTTTAGAGCATTAGCTTCCAATATCCTACTCACCTTGTTCTTAAGTTAAGCATACAAGGTATGTAATATTTCTCACATAACCGAAAAGAAGTTCCAATACTCTTCATTAGATTCAACGGTCAAAATTTCTTCTTCTTGAAGTTTGCCGAATATTGTGCCAACTTTAATTGTGGCTACTACCATTGTCCATAAAGTCCAATTAATCCACTAAAAGCGTTAAAAAATGCCATTTGAAAAGCTTTGTCGATTGACCACTTTGTGTAATCCCTAGCGTTTTTCATTTGCGAACCGAGATGTGCGTTTGACCTATTTACAACTCTGTTGGAGATCCTCGATATGTTATGAGACCAATTTGGTAAAATCATACAGAAGTCGTCCGCCACAGGTGGGAATTAATCCATTGCCTATTGACTTATCAAAGAGATTAAACCACCAAAGACGAGTAAAACCATTTAAAAATTTTTTTTTTTAAAAACTCTGTACAGCTTCTTGATGCAAAAAAAAATAACAACAAAATGCTTTACTTTTTAAAGTTGATTGCTTCGATGGCCTCGAGTAACCTCTCGTTGACACGCTTCTCGAACATGACAGACTTGCGGTGTATTCTGAAATAAAAGGGAAGTTGGAAAAGAGATCAGATGTAAATAAGTCTATTCCGTAGCCTAGAATCTTTCCAATAACATTTAGAACTCCTCCTCCTCATCATTCCCTCTTCTGTAGAGGAAGATGATGAAGAAGAGACGAGCATCGGCGATACGGACAGATCAATCAAGATTAGGTAGCTTTCCTGTCCTACATGAGATGGATGTATTTGGACTGCATGCTTATGCATCTGGGGGGGGGGAGGGAGGGTGTTAATCTCTAGAGATTGCTGTATAGAACTATAAATAACAAATTAAAGTTACATGCTCATTAACTTAAAAGCTGAGACCAAACTGTGGAGAAAATGCTCGACACATTTTAGCAGAATACCATTCAAGCAAGACTTGCCATCTCAAAGGTGTAAATCTGCAATTTTGCCACCCAAACAAAGAGAAGAAACAAAGAAGAAAGATTGATGCCCATGCCCTGGAGATTTTACAGAAAAATCTAATTTAAAAAAAATCTCAACATTAGAAACGTTCTAAAATAGTCATTTGTGTACAAACTACTAGGCTTTCCTTGACAGATTTCTCAGGACTTTTTCTCAAAAGTACAAGTTTTCCATTTTTTCACAACACCATGTAAATCTGCTTTACTTTGTTTTACCACTTTTATGTTGTTTTTTTGCATGTGAAATTTAGAGATCCCACTGTGAGACTGATAAATAAAGCCGTGAATCTCTCATTTAAACTGCGAGAGTTGGCAGGTTTGATTCAGGATGACTTTGCATTGGCTTATGTAGACAGAGGAAGAATACGATACTGGAAGTTGTATCAAAAGAAAATGTGAAGACTTCAAGACTTAAGGGCTGAAATTTATGATATCTCTGTTCATATCTTTTGCTCCTTGCAACAACACACAATTCCAATTTACGATAAAAGACTGTAGAATCAAATGTCTGTATGAAAAATGATACTTTCTTTGCAATAATTTATCTTTTTCGTTAAGAGGGGGGAGGGGGGGGAATGACCCATAAGGGGTATATAAAACCAAAGCTAACCAACGATTTAATGTTGGATGTCATAATTGATGCATGCCTTCTTTCCTTTTGTTACTATGGCAACACAAACCTATTCCTTAAAGTGACAAGACCAATTTCATGAGTTTGGAGAAAACATCAATCCACAGTTTTTAAATCGATTTTCTGGTTTATATTAATAAGGGTCAGAAATTTGAAAAATCCAAGATTCCTTTCTTTAGGTCATGTAAGATTTTACCTATGAAGAGCCATATAGCAACTTCAACTGTCTAACTGTCATCCACTAATATCAGTTCCATTTCTGATTATCACCACTTTTTTTGATATTCACCTGTCAATTTCTCACATTGACCTGCCAATGATCTTGCTTTATACATTTCAATATTTCCAATGTACAACAATTGTTGCATCTTCCAGTAGTCTAGTAGTTAAGCGCCACGAGAATTATTTCATTGTTTGTTTGGCACTATATAAAAATTATGTATGTATTATTGTTATTATTAGTCAGTTGAAAGTCCATCTCTAAATTCCCAAGTCTCCACACGTACCTTTCTAAACAACCACCTGCCTCTAATGACAAGACACTGACAATGCATCACACCTGCCACAACGACATATCAGTTTCCGAAAATAACTTGGAAAGCCGGGCAGTGACCTCACCCTCTCAATGCCTCTACTAGACCCAATCACATCAATATACACATCTAACCGAAGAGTTGAAAGGAAATTGGCATGACATTCAAAAAGATGACCCCATTTTAGTGATCTAGTCATAGTCTGTATATGTACACTGTTATTGGATACATGTGACTTGTTCCTTATTATACAACTTGAGCTTTCTTATACGTAATTTCTTTTCGTTGGAAAAATTCAGACTCCTTTCAAACAAAATTTGAGGGAAAAGGAGGGAAGGTGTTGTATTCCCAGAACTCCATACATGGCATGGGGGTATTGAAGAAAGAAAAGATGCATGAGTTACAGGAACCATTAACGAATGTAGTAGTGTAAAGGAGAACTGTGATCATATCAGTGTAGAGTAGCAGGCTTCACTATCCTAGAAACCAGTGATAGTGTTCACAGAGATATGATGAGAGTGGGTAGCAGGCTTCACTATCCTAGAAACCAGTGATAGTGTACACAGAGATATGAAGAGAAGCATGGGTAGCAGGTTTCACTATCCTAGATAAAAGTGATAGTGTACACAGAGACAGGAGAAGAAGTGTGTAGCAGGCTTCACTATCCTAGAAACTAGTGATAGTGTACACAGAGATATGAAGAGAAGCATGGGTAGCAGGTTTCACTATCCTAGATAAAAGTGATAGTGTACACAGAGACAGGAGAAGAAGTGTGTAGCTGGCTTCACTATCCTAGAAACCAGTGATGGTGTACACAAAGACATGAGAAGAAGTGTGTAACAGGCTTCACTATCCTAGATCCTAGTGATAACATACACATATATGGGAGAAGCACACATTTAGTAGGCTTTATTATGCTAGACACCTAAACAATAGTGTACAAATAGACAGAGCTTAAAGCTGTCTGCTATGGGAGGAGCACACATTTATGTATTTTAGATCCTCCTGCAAGCAGGAACTCGCAAAGCAGCCATCACTGGCTTATCAAAGCCGCAAGCTGACTGAAGTCAGTCTCTTAGATTCATATTTAATATCCATGATTATGAATTGTCAACTGTCAACAACTCTGTAACTGGACGACAAACATCAATCTTGGAGTGACTCAAACCGGGGACCTTATGATTGAAAGGCACCGGCATTAACATTTAGTAGGCTTTATTATTCTAGACAACTAAGCAATAGTGTACAAATAGACATAGCTTAAAGTTATCTGAATTCAACAAATCTTGCTGTCTGCGTCTCTTCTCTCATGCAAGGAATCGGTCATAATTTTAAGCAATATCCTTTGGAAAATCCCATCCATATCACCATGGCAATGGCTGCCATTTTGGGGTTAACAACTTAAATAGTACACTGTAACATACCTTGTACTGTGATCAGCAACAGTGTATGGGAACAAGCAAGTATTGAGGACCGTCAGACCCTGTAAGAGATAACAACAGAGTACCTCATGTATACAGGGTATCAAATGTCAGGCAAAAACCTATCAATACATCACAATGAACTAAACAGAACCCACTTCAAATTTCATTAATGTTAACACAAAACTTGAATATGATAAAAATTGCTTTAAACTTTTCCAAAGTACCTTTCTGGGTGTTAGGGATCTTACCCTTCCAAATTTTATTCCTAAAAATTGTAGAGGATTAGAGAAAAAGAAAACCCAAACCCCCAATAAAGGAAATTGTTTCCAGGATGGCAACAAAATGATCATTGAAATTTGAGTATGAGTGTCAATTTTTGTGTGTGTTAATTTCTAGCATATTTGAGGACAATAACGATGACCATTTAAATGACATTTTATATCTGAATTTAACTCGGCTATCTAGCAGTATACACTTTAATACCTAAGTGTAGATACAAGGTTTAGAGAAAACCTCTTTTAGTGTCTGAGGTTCTTTCGTCGAATTACAGACAATGACCTAAAACACCTTTAGTAAAACCGATACAGTAGAAAGATTGACACAAAGTGACCAGTTTTAATTCAGTTGTTATTTACAGGGAATAATTTATCAGCTATCGCATCGTAAAATACTCTGCAAAGTGCTATGCAAAATACTATGCAAAATGAGCAAATTGCTATGCAATTGCAAAGACACATAGCAGTTTTTGTACACAGAAACCATTAGTATTTTTCGAGGAGACAGAGCTGAAAGCCTTCAAAAAAACTGCTACGCAAAATTTGAACACTAAAATGATTCTCTGTATTAATAGAAGTGATATTAATGACCATACCACCACTGAAACAATTAATAATTATAGAGAGCCATAAAGAATCCATATCTAAATTTACCTCATCACTTTATAATACCACACTTTTGTCCTAAATGAAACTACAAAACCAAGCGAAACGTCCAATTTCTCTGGGAAATTTTTATACCACATTCGCATGTTGGCCTTTACCAACTGGAAAGACAAAATCCCTCAAACCACTCTGACGGAAATGGACAAAGAAATTTTAATGAGAGCTTAAATGAAGCCATGGCAGTATACCACCAAATTTAACTCATAAGATGCAATTTTAAAACCAGTTTTATACCTTCATATATTTCATCAATTTTCTCAAAATTACACACTTTTACTTAAAATATAGTCACAATGGTCCAAGGAGGATACAAAAATAGTTCTACTGAATCCCAGCAGTTCTTCTTTTGCTTTTCAGATTTTCGATGGGACGAAACTGGTGCATATATTTGTAAACGATCTTGGCACAATAAGAAGAAAGGAAGGTTGAGTCAAAATGAGCCAACAGTCTGCATGCACTATCACTGGGGTGGCCGATGGGGAAAACAATGACGTCACGGCTATACTTACTGAAATTCCGATACCCCTTGGAATCGGTGCCACGGAACCCGTGGAGAAGGGCGTGTCTGCGCCCCAGGTCTCTAGATACCTGGCCATCCTTATAGAAGCCCTCTGGCTGCTCATCTGTTGATGGTTGCCGTTATGACCGTTCTCCATCACGCCCTCCGTAGAATTGTTCTGAAACAGATCATTCATAGAAGAGGGTAGTGTAATATTGATCTTACCAGGAGCTGTATCGTGGTCGAAATGATATTGATTAGAACTCGATAGGCAAGTTATATACACACAAACACACGCTCGCTCACGCACCCGCACACACTGATCAACACAGACACTGATGAAATTAGCAGCAAAGACCAAATACAAAAACAAATCTGTTTCAACCCCCCCCCCTTCCACCTGACCCTCATGCCACCCTGATTCAACTCTTATCCTCTCTTTATCTCCAGAAATACCTCTTCACGATTAGCTAACGAGAGACAAGAACTTGGGGTGAAACATCAGAAATGGGTACAGCAAACAATGTGACTGACAATAACACCTGAATCAGTACTAGAGAAATTACATAAATGTTAGAAATGCCAAAAAAAGGCCGGCAGAAACCCAAATGCACCCCCTCTATGCCCCTAACACCCCCCCCCACCCAACCCCATGCCCTCATTTAAATTTCTGGGTTTGGTATCACTAACCTGGCTGAGCATTGACCTCGGATTTATTATGAAAAATGTTTCCATATTGAGTTCCTTGATGAAGTCACTTCTCTCTCTGCCATAGGCTGGTTCGACGTCGTACTTGCCGTTCAGGCTGTCAAGGGTTGTTTTAGTGATGTGCACCCTCCTGTTGAAAGCATACAGAAGAATTCGGTATTAAACAACACGTGTTATCAATACGTGGTTTAATTCTGCTGCTTTCCAACTACCATCAAAGCTCTCTATAAATGCCAAACTTCATACTTCATTGGTGTTTATGACTTTCTTTTGTTTACAATGACTCCATATATCCATCTTTTGATATACTGAAGATCTCTTGTGTCTTCCTGAGGAATATGAACCCGATGTGCCGCTGCTCGTAGAAAGAATCTCAAACGGTGTAATTGACTCCTGAGGTTTCAAATTCCTCTCCCCAAAAGTACACAAAATATTTTCAAATAAGAACCAAAGAAACTGATGCAAAGATGCTTTTAGACTAATGTCTGATGCTGGAGGCAAATCCATCCTTGAGAGCTTCCTTCCTCATCCAACATAACATTAATAAATATTAAGTAAAACTGACTGAAGATATAAAGGGGAAAAAACCATCAATGATTAAGTCATTCATAATCTAATAAATTAATCCATGGCAACAAATTAAATGAAAATTAATGGTTGCTAACATTTGAAGTTGATGGATTGCAGAGCTTTCTGAAATTTTTCCTCAACTAAAATCGTCAACAAGCTGTTTGCATGAAATTAATAATTTAAGCAAGTTATTACTTTCAATTTGTTTTTTTCCAATTCCAAGAGATACTCAAAATTTCTAATTTATATCTGTGGCAGTTATTAACTGCACAAACTTGACTATCCTACACAATACTGACAACAGTGCAATTCAAGAGTACAAAATTATTTTTTTTACTAACTAATGATTCAAAGATGTACAACAAACATTCAAATTCCAAAAGTAAATATTACAATGTTCCATTTTGGGAGGTATCCTAGTTTAAAGGAGCTGTCTTTTTGTATTAAAGTGAGTCTGTGATGTCATAGTAACACTACGGTCTGAAACCTTCTAATTTCTCTTTGTTTTTTTACATATTTTCAACATATTTTAAATAAAAAATAAAAAAAATTAAATAATTTTTTTTTTTTTTTTTTTTTTAAATAAAAAATTTGAGGTTGAAACCAATGCCCATCATTAGGTCATGCTATTTAAGAAGCTCTTCAATATTCCAGATTCAGCATTGGCAAAACCCACCTCCATTACAGAAAATAGACATGGTAATAGATAAAGCAACACATAAACAATCCCAGGCAATTATGGCTCGACGATGTCATATTATACTTGATCAAGTCTTCAGCCTTTTGTTTCAAGGAACTTTCAAATCTTTAATATCTCCCAAATGGAAAAAGAAAGAAGAAGATATTTCTTAGCTTATTTTGGAAAGTTGTTCAGACAGTTATCTTTAGACCGAAATAGATGGTTGGGTTTGTGTCTCCTTTCAGCCTTGTTGGACTGCCTAGTATTAAAAGTAAATATTAACTTTACCAGGTGACTTCCTTTGTGAGGTGAGGTATGAATAATTGATCTATAAACCATACAACCGTGCAAAGGATAAACAAAGACGCCGACTACCTTTACGACATGTTTACTTTTGTGTCGTATTATTTGTTGAACGTAATCATTTTTGTTTTTTCTTGTTTATACATTTTTTGTTTCACCCCCATCATGTGTTAATGTGAGTACGCACTGCAGACAAAATTACAAACTTTCAGACCGAAATGATAACATGAAGAGATGGAATGAAGCTATCTGTAGTATAGAGTCGATAATACATACAGTATTTGTTTTTGTCTCTTTTCTTTTCCCTGTGTATTTAAGACATTTCAGAATGAGTTTTACTAAACACAGGGAGGATGTCAGATATCGCAGAAAAGAAACCCCCAAGGGCAGAGATGATGGGTAGAAAAGAAAAAAAAATTATTGGGGAATTATTTTTTAATAGGTTGCTATGGTTTCTGATGGTGTGACATTATCCTTCTCTTCAACCTGAACATGATTAGTTTTGGCAAAGCTTACACTAAGACACAGAATTATGTTAGGACAGAACTGAAATGTGCTGAAGTGTATGCAAAGTCAATATTTGACTAGGGAAATATAAGATGTTAGAAACAGGCATATGCTTTGAGATAAACAAAACAGGTCTTGCATAAGTAACTTTTCAGCAGAGACCTTGCTTACATGATGTACTTCTAACAATAATACTCATCCAGCATGTACAGGGTAACAGCCTGTGATATGACTGCACTTAATCGCTAGTTCATTACACACGTGCTGGAAGCCGAGCGTGACTGATGATGTGCAGCTCCCTCCTAAAAACCAATCGTACCATTGAATTGCTGTAATCAACACATGGAAATGTGTTTTTTTCCCCCAAGGTGTGGGAATGCTATTAAATATGATCATTATCTAAACAGACTACAGCATATGGCTTCATCAAATAACCGTGCGGTACGATACTCTTTTAGAATTACTTAAAAGTCTCCTATTTCATTTCAGAACCATGGCTATTAGGTTGATCTATTCTCATCTCTATTTTTACAGTTTTGAAATAAAAACGGGCAAACAAAGATGAGACTTTCCCTCATTAACTTCTTAGTTTCGCTATTCATTCAGAATCACACTAAAAAGGATGAAAGATGAGAATTTTGGTTGTTATTCTTTAAGCTGACAACTCAAAACTGTTGTATGCTGTCAGAAAAGAGTGTCAATCGATTTAAGAGCTACTCAGTAAAACGCATGACCATGAGAGACAGTAATGTGACACAGCAACGGTAGCTAACGATGTGACACAACAACAGTAGCGAACAATGTGACACAGCAACAGTAGTGAATGATGTGACACAGTAACAGTAGTGAATGATGTGACACGGCAAGAGTAGTGAATGCTGTGACACAGCAACAGTAGCAAACGATGTGACACAGTAACAAACGATGTGACACCGTAGCAGTAACAAAGTTGTCCCATGTCAGTATTAAATGATTTTAGACTTCTTGTCTTTGCTTATATGATGGAGTGCAAACACTGCGGATTTCAATTTAAGTGTAACAACATGCATGATGAATGCATGTATTGGCACTGGTGTTTTGGACAGGAAACCATCCACTCAAAAATAGATAATTAATATATCAATTAAGGAATGTGTGACATTCTCTTAGATTTAAATGCGGGCCTTTGTCGGGTGCAAGTCACTGACGTGTACACAAGATGTACTAACAACAACTACAAACTCGAGAGGTTTCACAGCAAATTCATTCAACGCCAGTAAGATCTGTTTCTACTGAAGGGTTAGCCTCGCATAACTTTACACAGTCTGTATAAGAACTGATGTTTTGTAATCTACTAACCCTGGCTTTCCTGAGCTTTCCATGTGATTGGCTAAAGTGACATCATGTGACCAGACATCATACTGCCATTTCTTGAGACCCAGAACCCCGCACAAGACGTTGCCAGTGTGGACTCCGACCCTCATATTAATATTCACATCTGTGGCATCACGAACACAACTGAAGATGAAAAACAATTTAAATACTGTCAATTCTTTTTCAAATGATTGAATACATTGACAGTTTTACAAAGGTCTCATCTTTTTCTGCTTGGACAAAGATTAAAGAACATTTTCTGACGCGATCTGTCAAGTGAATATTCCTACTGTTTGTCTTGCACGATCATTTGCACATTTTGATATATCCGGTTCAAAATAATCATATCAAATGTTTTGAGAAAACTGAAAGCTT
Source organism: Apostichopus japonicus (assembly GCF_037975245.1). Classification (NCBI taxonomy): domain Eukaryota; kingdom Metazoa; phylum Echinodermata; class Holothuroidea; order Aspidochirotida; family Stichopodidae; genus Apostichopus; species Apostichopus japonicus. The sequence goes on along the minus strand of NC_092563.1, from coordinate 23,363,108 downwards.
AATCAAAGTATCATTTATGGGAGATTAAACTTTACGATAACTTTATGATAACATTATTTGGGCTGCAAAGTTCTTGGTGGAACTTCGTGGAACTGGTACAGTAAACCGAGACCATTCGCGGTCAAAATGACGACAAACTTACACAGAAATACCACAGATTTCAAAGAGTGCACTTTAAATATATTTAAAAAGTCCCTACGCTACCAAACATTTGATATCTCCTTCCATTTTCAAAATATTAGCCAGTTTGAGACATAGGGAAGTCTATGATTCTTTCATCACTATATTGTGTAAAAGTAAGTTGCCTGACGTTTAGATCTTAGCAAGATCTTCTTCAAAGGCTAAATGTCAAGTAACAGTAACAGAAGGGACAAAAACACACACAGAATACAGACAGGTTAATGAGCATGGTGAACACAAAGAGATAGATGTAAGGGGATTAGTAGACAAGGGATGGAGAGAAAAAGGAAAGAACCCAACAAGGGAAGAGGAGAGGTAGGAGATAAACAGTACAGGGACAAAGAGAGGATTAAGTGAAGGGGGTAGGGAATAAACTAGAGAAGGACAGTTACTGTTACTTGTCATTTAGCCTTTGAAGAAGATCCTGCTAGGATCAACACGTCAGGCCAACTTACTTTTACACATTCACTTACACAGGCTCTCTAGTGGATAAGCAGTTTGCTAACAGTTTTATTTTATTTTGATCACTATATTGTGGCACAATAGTGGCATGCAAAATGGGACTTTGCAAACTCTCCTTTGTGGTTTAATCCAGTGAGCACTGAGTAGTCCAATTAAGTCGTGAATGTATTTGTGTACAGACTCAGGGGATATTTCAGAGCATGTGCCTTTAACTGGGACTAACTGTTTGCTGTGCTCCTTTCAAAGGGTAACAACCATCAGGCAGTGACCGTTTATTAGTGTCGATATGAGCCAGGACAATTGAAGAAAGGTGACCAGCACTCAACTTTTCCTGCCGGCATTCCTTGCTATTATTTTAATTTTAAATGCTGACTAAGATTATGTAACCGGTCCTTACAAAACACAGCTATCAGTCCAGGTGATAACTTTTGAGAATTGACCCCCTCAAAGATCTGATGCCCATCTATGAAAGTGACTGAACTACTTAGCCTAACACACAGACTATTAGGTGAGTTCCTCATGCACAGTCTCAACCTGTTACAGGTCTTATTTGTGAAGAAAATATTTTGTTATCCTACAACAAGGGATAACAAAATACAAGAACATACTGTATTAATTAAATCTGTCACTGGGATTTATCTTCACAACTTGCAAGATCTAAATGAAAGATATTCATTGCATAAATTTTGAATCCCCCCCCCCCAACCAAGAAAAAGAAAAGAAAAAACAGTTCAAATCAAAAGGCTATAGCTTGACTGACCTAAAGCCAAGTGATAGCGCATTTTAATATATTTTATAAGCTTTCTTCTTACTTTATGGACTGACACATATCCAGACCCATCTGTACACAGTTTGCAGCATGGCCAGGTCGGGAGATTGGCAGGCCAGAAACGCAATAGTAGCAATCCCCTAGAATCTTGATTCTCATACAGTTGTGAGCCTGTCGACGCACGAGCGAGCGAGCAAAAAAAAAATAGAAATGAAAATATGAGAGGAAAAAAAAAATGAAAGTCATCAATACTTCTGGCAGCCCTTACAAATATCAAATCAATCAGAGTTGTCGAGGTACAACACAATTTGATGTAATTATTACTGACAGGTAAAATGCTGCCCACCTTGTGTATTCATCAAATTTTCTTTCTTTTTTTTCCCATTTGTTTTTTTTTGTGTTTTGGTTGATATCTTTTCATTTTCTTTCGCAATGACGGGTGGGGGGAGGAATGTGCCTCTATTATTGACAATTTAAATTTATTGCAATTGTATGAAACACGGCCGTGTTAGATCGACTCGCGGTGTAACTTGGGTTGGGTTTATTTGATTAAAAGCAAGAGAACCCCAGGTAAGAAAAAGACAAAACGAAAAAAAGAAAATTGAAAACTGTCGCGTGTAGAATGGCTAGGCATTAACGGACGTATTGAGGCATTTACGGGATGAATTTCTCCCACTTGTTATTTACATTTTGATTCATTTTAGCTTGCTTCTTCTTTTCTGGGGCTACTTTCCTTTTTTTCTCTCCTCCCCCCGAAAAAAATATAAAATAAGGATTGATTGAGCATGTTATGGAAGAATAATTACTTGTTACTGAGATGAAATTGTTGCTGAATGTAAACATGTGTTTGTAAAAGGAATGAGAACGTCAATCACAAAACCCGAAATAGGTGGCAGTGCATAATTCTCTCTTATGTTAGTATGTCTCTCTGTGCGTAGATTTAATAGCTATTATTTCTGATTCTGTCAAAGCTTCGACTGATCAAGTAATCAAGATGCATTATAACTCAAGATGAAGATATTTTTTGTCAGACATACATCGTTATGAATTACCATGGTTCCCACTGTACTGTTAAACAAGTGAAATTCCAAACCTTTTCAAGACCAAACCATGTCTTGCAGTTTACTATGAAGCCTACACACTACTAAGACCTAATGTTAGGCTACTGTACCTACAGTAAGCCTCACCATTGTAACTCTTGCAAAATGTATGGTAACACCATTTCATTAATTTATTCTTGAGCCATGAACCCTGAACATGACATTCTCTGGCCATATCTTTTCACACAAGGTTAATTTATGCCGTTAAAAGTCATTTTGATATGGAGAAGTGTTCAAATGAGGATTTTTCCTTACTTTTCCAGACTAAACTTGTGGGAACCATGAAATACTCAGTGGTGAGAAATTTCAATCTTTCCCCAATAAAATATTTAGTGCATTGGCCAGGTCACCTCACCCCCCACCCCTTCCCCTCCATCCACCCTAACATTTTTTTTACTAGGATAGCACCTATTAGAGTTACTTTGTATCTGTTTGATAATCCAATGAAATATGCACCCAGTTGGGACAATTTTTTCTATACTGTAGTGTCATGTCCCGCTTTCAGAGCACTCGTATTGTCAGTACGAACAGTATGAATATCATGTTTCTATCAGATCAAGGTTAGGAACTGTTTGTACTGACAATACCAGTGCTTTGAAACATGATATTGGAGTCCAGTTTAGAGAGGTATTAGCATTAGGAAATTGTCCCAACTGGCTGGAAATATGAATCTACATATGAATATGCATCTATATATATGAATATGCATCTATATCTTACCTCAGCTAGTTGGTCAAATTTTCCAAATAACTCGTTGAGAGTTTTCACTAATTCTGGTGGTGAGCACCCACTGGCCAGTGCAGTAAAACCTACTATATCTGCATAGAGAATACTGCGGCAAAGATGAATGCAAAGAAAAGAGAAAAAGAAAGGCATTGAGCTTCCAGAATCTGTGAATAACAAACTCATATCATGATATTTCATCAGTGATACTAACATTAGATATGTTAATTTTCATGTCTAATACTTAAACAAATAAGCACAAAGCAAAGGCAGAAAAAAAAATTATTGTGAATAATGATTTGGATTTCCAGTTTTCATTTAAGCAAAAACAACATATCAATTTGTATATATACGTCTACTGCATGCATATGCATGTTGTAGTGGTCACCATGGCAACAAGTAGTCATGACTCACAAACATACAAACATTGAGGAGACTAATGGGTTGTGGATGGCTAATTGACTTTGGAATGTAGCAGCCTGTAAGTCCCTGCATAAGATTTTGGTAAACACAAAAACAATCATACAGTTATATAAAATTCCGAAAAATAGAAAAAAAATTGTCACAATTTGGACCCCACATTAACTTGACATATTGATTTCATTAATAACTAGTATAAAACAATTATTTCAAATCTATCTATAAAAATTATTGGAATCACATTTCTACGCATAAATGTTCTAGAAACTGACAGCCTCTAAATATGCTAACAGATCTCTTCTCGGCTTCACCCCTGCTTTCTTCAAAAAAAATTTAAAAACACGCCGATTATAAAACCGAGGCAATATTCAGAAGGAGGAAAATTAAAAATTAATATAAATTCTCCCGACAAAACCACAAGTTTTCGTACCTTCAGATTAAACTAGATCCCTTTCATGGGGATTTGATATGAAGAATTTGCTTGAACCTGACTTTAATATTCAAGTTGCGCTTGGCTAGCCTTGCTAGACTATAAGGCACTAAGAGTATAAACTTGCATGCACAAGAGACCGGTTTAATGATGGAATTATTCTCTCGCTAGCAGATGTTTCTTATACCCTGGTTTTGCAGTCAAACATTTGTCAGGGGACCATTCGCCATCTGCTTCCCTTGGCATCAGGAATCCTTGAGAACGCAAGGACAAAACTCGGTATGGATATTAGAAGGCCTATGTAATCTAATCCTTTTACAGATAAAGCTTTGGGAATTTATGCCATGAAAAAAAAGGAAAACCTCAATCATAAAAAAAATGGAGAATTAAAAGGAAGCCATAAAGAAGTCATGGTTAGGATTTGACTTCTTCCGTCTTAAACAAATTCTGATCTTCAAAGCTTGTGAGGCGAAATTACGAAAGTTTTATCGTGAATGTGGATGCCGGTTTGAAAAAGTTGCAGTCCAGATTAAAGCTTTACACAGGCAGATCACGATGCAAAATAAACATACCCGTATTTGCTTTTCCCATCGTTTCCACATCGGCGGATTCTAAAACCATTAGTGCTTGCGGTATAGAACGCGAGGACATTCATGTGTTTAGGGTCCTACCTTAGGGATTTCTATTCCACCGAAACACATTCATTATTAAGGAAGACTTTATTAAAATGTTCTCTTGAGGAGACTGCAATCTTTCCTCACAAAGTGAATTCATTGTTCCACATACACATTTACTTCATGCTCAAATACAGTGTAAACTGTGTGTATAGAAATATAAACTGAGCTTTGATGGACGTTTTTCAAATCCAAAATTCTGTGTGGATAAAATTTGATACACCCTGTGTGGGTACTTTGTATGTATGTTCGATACTTACACTGATACACTGATAATAACGCTAGACCCTACCATACCGCCCAAAATGTATCAAAGAAATAGATTCTATCATCATCATCCTCCTAAAGCATTCAACACTTCCTCATTATTGCCTGCATGTCTACACCATACTGTATATTCGAGGCTCTAGTGAAATAAATGCGATTTTGATTCGGAAACAAAATTTTCGGATATTTCAAATCTGGGCAGGGAACGTCGGTTCGACTCGGAGCACCGGTTCCAAATCTGTAGAGTAAACTCTCGTCGAACCTTAAAGTGACCCGGGAGGCAATCCTAACATTTGTAATTTACGTAAAGAAGATGAAATCAGAGTAAGCTGTGTATTACAAAACATTACTTCCTTTGAGCGCCAGATTTGTACTAACCAGGAAGACATCAAGACAGTATGAGTACAAGTACGAGTAGATCTCCCCTTGGGATCAGAACAATTACAAGGACAAGGTTTGAAGTGTGACTAAGGGGTGCTTGATCCTGCAACAGAGCCTATACTATATATCCAAGGTGTCAAACGTACACATACAAATACACAAGTGCAAGTAAACAGTTACTACAGCTCTGCTAAAATAAAAGTATGAACTGCAAACTCTGATCTGAAATCTAAGGTACTAAATACACAGAAAACTTCTGGAGAATGGCGATCTCTCCCTGATGGCCTGGACTATAACGGCTTAATTTAGATTCGTCTTTTTGGTACAGATTTTTTTTGCTATTTGAAGTTTTGTTGGTGATGGTCCATGGAATGAATTTGTCGAACCGGTAGCTGGCAAACGCCTTGCTCTTCGGTTACGGTACTATCGGCACGAAAATTGAGACATGGAACTTCACTTACCTAACGTTTTTATGTCTTTTTATGTACAAGTTATGAAAGTGGGTGGTACTGTGGTTTTGGCGAGGGGGCATCGGGGTCATTGCAGGGTCTCGTACCCTCTCCATCATTTCTGTACGCATCTCTGCAGCAAGGTGGGCTGGAAGCACAGACAACAAAAGTTGCTCCTATGACCAAAAATAAGAGATTTGAAGGGAATCAAACACAAGTTGCAACAGTTAGTTAAGACAAAGAAATGCATCCGAGTGGATCACAAAAGAGGGGAGGTGGTGGGTAAGACAGAAAATACAGAATAGATGGAAATCATACCCTGTCAGTCAATATTACTCTATAAAAAAGAGGATTTAGTAAACCAGAAATATTAGAAATTATGGTATGGTTCGTACGTTTTCACCGTTTCCTCAAAGTCGAACCAAGTTGGGAGTCTCCTTCACAAGGTTTAACGAATCATTATTTCACAATTTTTGTTCTCCCTGGGCGGGATCCCATTAGTAATACTTGAACAATGTGACGATACCAAAAAATTTCAACTCTCACATGCCTACTGGAGGGGAAAAGAAAACATCAGAACTTTAAACATATTTTGTCATCGGTGGGAAATTGAGATACATCAACTGTCTTCAAATAGGATGCACCATGTTGGAAGATATGGGGTGAGGGGATATGGTGCTAGGGATGGAGGAAAGTTAGGAAGTGCAGTGGGAGGTAAGATACAAAATAGAATTAAGAAGAGGTCACTTAAAAGTTAGCTTTCAGGTCATGTTGAACAAAGCAGACTTCTTTGGGACCGCAAAAGTCAAAAAGTTCTGTAACTTAATTAATCAACATGCAGTCTACTTTAAAAGACATGAGTGGTGAGGAGGTTGTGCTCTGGATCTATATATCTATGCAGGAAAGTTGACTATCTTTTGTTTTTTAGTGTAATGTAATAATAATAAAAATATTCCACTTTTATATAGCGCTTTATACCAGCAATAGGTCTCAAAGTGCTTTACAGACATTATATTACCCCTGGTCAATGAAACCTGTACCAGAGACAATCCCTCCAGGCAGCTGCAGTTATATGCTGTGCCCAATGACAAGTTACCTCACAGGTACCCATTTAACCCCTGGGTGGAGAGAGGCAATTGAGATTAAAGCATCTTGCCCAAGGACACAACGCAATTAACTAGGCAGGAGTCGAACCAGCAATCCTTGGATCACGAGTCCGACGCCTTAGCCAATCGTCCACCACGCTCTCTAAGGGGATGATGGGTTACCTGACTTTACTCAGGGAATTAATTTTTATTTATAATTATTATTATTATTATTTATTATTAATTTAATCTGGTAAATTTATCCCTTTTAGAAAGGACAGGAAGTTCTCAAGCTTCTATCTCTGTCATAATTGAGATTGTGGTAAACTTTGCAGACTGCTATTATAGCAGTTGCCATTTTACTGAATTCATAACAAATTAATGAGTTTGCATTTCCACCTCAAAGACTATAAAGTTTTCGTTAAAGTTGATCTGCTTTGGTTACTCCAATTTAAATATTTATCAAGTAGAAACATGGCAGTTTCAGCTTGTAATTCATCATGACAATTACAACAATTGCATTAGCCCTCTATTTGCCAAGGAGGCCAAGGCTGAAACCTTTGGTTACAAGATTAGGGGTCACTATGGTAATACTTGCAATGTGCATGATATTTTGCAGCTTTGAAGTAGATACATATGTTCGAGATTTTTCCAAGCTTTCATCACAAATATCGTCAATTTCAATTTTGTTCCATCCAACTTTTTTGGCAACCATCGAAGAATCGTTGGCGACCCTGCGAAGGGTGCGACCCTGTGAAGGGTATCAAACCCCACACTGAATACCAGGGGCTTAGCATGCATCTGCCTGCATTCAAGCCTGGGACTGCCTTAATTTTCACACTGGCTTTGTACCTCTGAATACAATCTGTCAATATTTGACATGAGAATAGAATATTCAATTAAATATACAACTAATTTGTTTACAAGATTTCATCCAAAACTTTATGAAAATCAACTCCAAAAGGTCGCTTTAAGTTCAGTCAGGAAGCTAAAGCCTGTATGACATAAATAGTTCCAAATATCTGTTAATTTCTTTTGAAATCTCCCTGTGGGCTGCTGAAGATCAGCAGAGGTTTTTCTTCCTTTGGATATCATTCCATAACAAAATCAATCTTGATGACATCTGATCGACTTTGACATGTCAGTTTGATGTGGTTAATTAAAACCAACAGATAATGGCATTAAAATAACCCGACTCTAAACTAAAAGTTGAGCAGGTCACAGGCCAAGAATGCACTATAGCTGTGTTATACAACAAACATTGCCAATGGGGGTGGTATATTGTCACTTTGAATAACTCCATAAGAACTACTAGCTGAGCTGTACTTCAGTGTAAGGTGATCGTAACCATCACAGAAGAAGAGAATGTTAAGTTAACCGATAACACAAGTATTGAAAATATTTAAGGCTAGTGCATATAAATACAGATCTAGAATTGAAACAGCCTTAAAGTAACAAAAAGAAAATTTACTACAATTTATAGCTAGGAACAAAAGTCACAGTTTAAGATATGAGAAGGGAAGGTATAAGGGATTTGGGGGCAGAATTTCAGTTACCTAATGGGTAGCATCACAGTGCTTCCATAGGGGAGGGAAGAGGAGGCGGTGAGGGAGGAGGAGGCAGGAGACAATTGGATAAGGGAATTGAGGGGGTGGAGAGTAGAGAAAAGGGAGGAAAAAGGAGTAGAAAAGGGGGAGAGAGAGGGGTAAAGAGGGAAGAATGGGAGGAGAACCAGAGTGGATAAGGGGAACAAAGAAACCAAGGTACAGCAGATGTGAATGATTTTGCTCCTCTGAGTGGCCTAAGTTTCCAATTTTGGTCTAACATGGCAGAATTTAAAAGACATTCTCTCTCTCTCTTCCTCCACCAAACCTCTCCACTTTCCGTTCCAATCCGTTCCTCAAATCCGTCATTTGCCTATGTCCAATTGCCTATGCCAATATGTGACATAGAAAAATACTTACACTATGACTGATCAAAATGTTCAAAGACTTATACTATTTTATCAATCACCCAAATCTAAATTTAATAAATTTAGGGGCTAACTTTGATTATCAGGTACATCATAACAAAAAAGTTGATACACATCAAATGATAGTTTAAACAGAGCATAACATCTATGAGAAGATGACAGATGGGAACAGATTTACTGGTAAATGTCAGGTACCCAGGTATAAACTCAATCTGGTATATGGCATCACAAAATGTTATGCAAAATGAGCAAATTGTTATGCAAATGAAAATATACAACTTTCAGTATACAAGATCGGCCAACATTAATACTTTCACGTTTACATACGATACGATAAAACCATTAAAATTCTTACTGTAATTGGCCATGCGAATGGTAAGTAAATAAATTATATCCGAGTTAATCAGTACCAGTGTTTTTTGCAGTATTTTAATTTACCATGACACCAAACAAACCAAACCACCCCCCCCCCAAAAAAAAAAACAGGTAAAAATATAATCAGGATAAATATCAAAAAATATGTGACAGAGAAACTAATCTTAGTATTTTTCTTTCAACTGAGTTTGTTTTGATATAATGGACTGGTTTGTATACCTTAACTGAACGAATCCTTTCTAAAATAAAAAAGCAGGATCCGATAGGAATGAACCTTATTGGAACATTTGTCAGATATGACTATCGTAAAATATCACACACTATAAAATATCACAAAGTGTTAGAAAAAACCACTTTTTAAATTCATTCAAACTCCAGATCCAGAAAAGATCGCAAAATAAAGGTTAATGTCACATTAATGTATATAAATAATCATTTTAAGCAAACTAAAGCCTCTTTACGCATGCAATCTCGACAGACATAAGAATCTGTCTTTTTACTATTGCGTAGTAAATAATGGCATAATCACAATGATGTACTTTTAAGCCAATTTCGCATTGATCTTGGTTTGAGCGTTTCTCTTATTTGTCTACAGACACGGGACACAAAGTCTTTTGTCTGAAGTTTTCATTCCCTCAATCTCTGCGAATGGGCAAATATTCACAAGGAAACACAACAACTGGAAATATCAATGATTATGATTCCCAAATATAAGTCGCATCCTAATGTCATTATTTATGCAATTTTTAAAGACATTTCAGCAACTTCAAGAACCTCATAATATATTTCTCATCGATTCCTTTCGCTCTCTCCCATGCAGCAACGAGCTGAAGCGATAGAAACATCTTCAGCTTCCTGTGGCTTCATCATTGAGACCCAACTTCAACTTGCCGTTTAACATCTAAGACTCTTTCTTTTCTTTAAGCTTGGAATGGAAAATGATTTCTTAAAAGGCTATCTTTCCAATCATCTAACTTTTCTCACATTCAAAGACTGTTTACGACCGGACTTGGAGGGTGACAGAGAAAGTCCCATGCTATCCATTTACCCAGACTTCCCTATTCAATCTGCAGAGTGAACTATGCTTATGGTTATCCTTTTTAGAGGGCAGGCTGTCTCAACAGCATTGCTCTTCCCCTTTAATAATGACTATCAATTTCCTTGAAACAGATTTGGAGAGATAGATAAGTTGTCTTTCAGAAAATGTCACAATGGTTCTGCTTGGTTGAAATTTTCTACCGGACATGACATTGGCAAATCGGGAGTTCTTTTAGATTTGCTTGAATTAAATCACTCCAAATCATGTCAGTGTAGGGGATTTATACACTATAACAATGCAGTGTGCATTTGTTGACTCCATACTGTAGGTTTTACATACAGCAGCTATGAGTCATAGATCTAACTGATAACTCTGACATTTTGGATGATTTAAGTATATATGCCACAAGGAATTGATACGCAAGTTCCCAAATTGGTTAAGACAGTCTATTCCTGAGGTTGTCTTTATGCATGATAAATGTATTTTTCAGTTACCATCATTGTAAGTGATTGAAGTGATTCAAGTACTAGGCACACCTAGCCACATATTCAGTACAAATGTTGTGTGTGATAATCTCATTCAAAATCTGTAGAACATTTTTCAATAGCTCTTTTTTAAGTTTCGATAAATCTCACTTAATATTGGCAAACTATGAAGTGGAGTGTTTGCGCTGAGCATCAAAATTTCTTATTTTAGCCCTTAATAAGTAAACCCGTAATTACAAGCCCACATATATCAATTGAATAATGTGATGTTCCTCTTTTCAAAGAAGACAATGACATTTTTCAAAACATCGCCTTAGGCCAAAATCCTGTGTTCAGTGTCCTTGAAGCAAAGGTTGTGAAAACCAAGGGATAACATAACAGAAAATTAGGCAGTCACTCCCTTTACATCATCAATGTACATAATTAGCTAATTGATTATTCATAAATAAACATAGAATTGAGAAAAGACTTGTAAAATGATCAATCTTTGCTGGATTTTAATGGGAGTTTGCAGCTATTTACATGATTTCTAATGCCTATTAGAGTGTTGATGACAATGTTGTTCATAGCTGTCCGTAGACCTTCAACGATACTTTATCAGCCAATCCAAGTCAGATAAGAGTGGCCCTTTATCGCTCATAAGTTACTGCAAACAGTGGTTGGCCTACCAGCATGTCTACAACATATATGGAGATTTTTGCTCTATAAACGGCCTGTTGTCAGAGAATTAAATGCTGTTGTATACGCACAGGAAGCTTTACTGCTTTCACTCTGAAATTGCTGTGAGAGCATTGCATACTGTGCTGTGTTCAGATTATAGCCGTGTAAAGACGAGCCTTAATATTGACCAATCAAGTCGAATTTTATATCACTATAGAGAAGAGTCAACAAACTTTTCTTTGAAATTGGTTATGCAATCACACTCCCATCGAGCACAATGTCAGCATTGAGAGATAGGGACATTTTGAAGAGTTTCACTGCTTTCCGAAGTGGTTTCTACTTTTTCAGATTAAAAAGTACGGGGTTTAGTTCACACGCATAATAAATCACGACAAAACATTGTAAAGAGGACACAATATTCTTCAAAATGACATAAGAAAGAGTTTTCTGAGTGCTGTACTCAGAAAGTTATGAAAAGAGTTAGCGCAATATGTGCTTATTTTGTAGCGATATTTGCTGCGTAACGGGGTGTTTAGTGTCGATTTCCGCAAGGATTCCATTTGTTGATTCCTATCCTTGTGCAAACAGTTATTGTCACCCTCTGCAGGGAATGATGTAGCGTTACAATGTTGTACAGGCTCAGTACCGAAGGTTCGATTAGTCCAAGTTTTAGTTGGTCTCATGTACAAGACCACCTATGTACAAAGGCTGATATACCTCTTTGCAATGGTAAAGCAATTTGTACATTTTGCAATCATTTATTCGTCTTCATCTTTATGGATCACTGGTTTGGATACAAAATATTTTAACAGACTCTTATTCCACTGTGTATTATGTATATAAACTGTCAACATAAAATGCAGTGGAAATTAAAGTTGAGTGAAATTCTCTTTCCCAATGGAAAAACAGAAATATTTCCTTGTACCCAAATTGGCTTGTTAGGAGCTCTACACTAAAACTAACAACAGAGTAATAAACCTACAAATTACTATTTATATCATCTCACTGTACCTACATGAATTTCATTTCTCTGTAAATTCATTTATTTTGCAAAATGTTTCTGCAATTCCTGTATATTTGAACATACCTCGGTCTACAGACTACAGAGTAAATACCCAGCTACGGAAAACTCTTAAGCGATAACTAACTTTTGTCAATCCTTCATCACACGAAACTTAGAGATCTACTCGGCTGTCGACGGTAAAAGTTGCCTGATCGCTTTTCATCTCCTGAGAGATCGTAACGGTAATTTTAGAGAAAACGATGAAGGCATGGATATGTACCGTACTGGGTAGAGACTTGCCAATTTCGATCAGCAGCTTTCAATAATCAAGTTGGCCTTCTACTCGATCTCCTAATCATTACCTTGGGTTACCATTAGTATGTTGATCAGTAGTTTCATCAACGCAATACGACAAAACTGGCCACTCAACTCTGGATGTGTTATTAATATTCCACGATTTGATGGGCAAATCTTGAAAACTTGGTATATTCGTAACAAAATGAAACTCATAATAAACCCAAAGATTGTTATTTTTTCCCTTCTTTTCTTCCCACGTGATGAAAATTATTGTTTTTATGGAGAAAGACAAACGCTGGCAAAATTGCAAAATGATTTGTTTAAGTTACAATTACGAAAAATAAGAGATAGAAATGAGACTTTTACCTGCTGTGCTTGTTCGTATTCTAGTTTGACTCGACTTTCTATGCAAGTCCTTGTGTCAAAGAATGTCTTCCTCAAGACCACATCGAGGAGGAGCTTGTGGCAACAGCCGACAAAATTTGCACAAATCAGGAGCAATATGCTAATCACCAGTCGCACAGAAAACTGAGAAAAGAAAATCATACCATCCTATTTAACCTTATATTGCATTTAATAAAAAAATACACAAACAAAGAAACATTCATTTTATTAGCTGAGTTTCAATAGTTTTACGGTGTCCTTTTTCAACATCCACACGAAATAGAAAGAAAAACAAAACAGGCACAGATCAGCCATTTTGGATTTTTATCATTTTATCAAATTATTTGTTTGGAATGCTCCTTTAAGGCAAATTTGTAAAATGAAACCAATTCTTCTGCTCAGGGGACCTATATTATTAAATGTTCATCCACTGCTTCAGATATTCCAATTATTCTGTCCGAAATGTTCACATAATAGCCAGGATACAGTAGGACAAACTTAAACACTATCAAACTTTACAATACATTCAATACATTTGAATACATTGAATATATTCAAATACATTGAATATATTCGAATACAATTGAATATATCGGAATATATTTGAATACATTGACAATACATTGTTATTTTATGCCACAGATGCCCTCTCTCATTTGCTACTGACATATTAACATTGTGCAGTGGGTGTGCTGTTACTAAAGGTTGCCAAGTACTGACTCTAAACTAATGTACAGCATGCTAAAAAGTTGTGAAACTTCTCAAATAGGCCTACATTTCTGGAGAAATTATTCAATATAATGTTCCAAGTGAAAGACAATGCTGTATTATACAGATACCAGATAGGAAAATGCTTTTTGCAATCTTAGCATTCATGAGTATATTAGTGGACTGCGATGCGAAGTGCTGATAATTCTTTTGATCATTTAAAATCGCTTTGGTTTATTAACACATGTAGTGAAATTATACGCACCAAACTAATTGTTGTATGGTGACAGAGTTATCATTGTAAACATTAATCGTCTGTTAACACATCATTCCTCAAGCAAACAAATTATCTCTCAGGGCCTATAATTTTCTCGTCATATTTCTCATTATCGTCAATTTTTTTTTGTTTATAAAATATTAATCATATTTGAAAATTTAGTCTGAATGGAGTAGAGTAGAAGACTAGTTGCCAATGGTAACGCCATCATGAAAACAGGTAGGTCAAAATAATAAGTTTTCTAAATGGTATATATATAAATAGTATATAAACTGCCACATGTCTTTTGCCTCCAAACTTTAAACCTGACCTTCAAAGAAAGAAAGGAAGGAAAGAATACAGATTTACTTTGTGTGGTACGCACATTTGATGCACATCCCTGTGTTGTGCTCGATGGTTCTGGTTCCGGCTCTGGTATAGACTGGTTCTGGCTGGAATCTGTCCCGTTGCTGAGTTGATTGGCTGGGATCCAGAACTCTCCGGCAAACATGAGAATGATATGAGGGATGCACGTGGTCCAGCCAGCTAATATGGCCCCCTTTGTAGATAGGGGAAGCATCATGTAGAGAGTAAGAATGGTAAAGATGATCAGGCCCAAATCGCCCACGGGAAACACGTCCGGCTTGAGGTGGAGCGCGTAGACTATGTAGATGGCTACCATCAGGGACAGCCAAATCAGCAGCCCCATCAGACGGTAGAACTTCAGGGCCACGGCGTCGGCACACGTGACGACGAAGAGTAAAAACAGAGTTAGCAAGGCCATCAGGAGGAATATTTCAGATAAGTAGTCTTTCATAGACGATCCGCCTCTCTGGAAATGGAACAAGAAATAAGAAAGACAACATTTATAAACAGAAAGTTTGTAGAATATGAGTTTGCCTTTAGACCCCAGTTGGTGTTCAAAATGGCAGTTATAGCCCACCCTTTGCTTGGGTCACCAAAATGTTTTGGTGGGTTGCAAGAAATATTTTGGGAAAAAACACAAAACATTTGCCGATATTTCAAGGAAGAAAAAAGCAAAAATCTGAAACATCTTAAACACAATCTGAAACAAACAAACAAACAAAATCTGAAACACAAGTACTTCGAAATCCCTCAAATGTGTGGGGGATACCTCTTTGCCATGGGCCCCTTTCCCATGCCACAACATACACTGCTGGAGGGTAGCCATGATGGTGAAGGTGGAAGATTGGGGTCACCAAGCTAAAGCACTTACTACCAGGGCCTTAGACAACTCGTTCCCAACCTGGCCCCTTCCAAGGACCTCTCCTCTAGATCACTCACCCAGTCCCAACTTTTCTCCACTTTTTTATTTATAGTAATGATTTTAGAAGCCTGTCTTAGTATTATTTGCAAAATGATTGCTAAATTTTCTGTCGTTAACAGAATAATATTTGGCGTGCTTGCTTCTTGGGAAGATCCTACAAAGAAGTCAACACTACGCAGCATGCATGATTTTTTACCAGCGTATATCCGTTGGTGGTCCCCAGATTTTTTTCCAGGTCATTCAAACAGTGGAGTGTCTTTCTTCTGAGCTCCAACCAAGCACAACAAAATGTTTATCTTTTCCAGGTCACCACTGGATCCTTTAAGCTTCTGCCAGTACCCTCTCTATCTCCACAAGAAAATTCTTTAAAATACCCTTAAAACAGAATGTAACATCACTTCCATGTTCGAGTTTCCCCAAGCATGAAGGACTATAATCTTCCCAGCAGCTTAATATTAAAATTGTCGATCTAACCTCTAACACCTTAAATCTAAACGGACAAAGATATATTCACTCACCTCATCGACGAAGATGCACACAGCGAGGCGGGCGGCGACTTGGATGAATCCCACCAGACATAGCATACCGACCAGGGATTTCCTCAGCTGCGTGCAGTAACGTATAAAGAGAGATTCCAGGTCCATGCTCCGGAATTTATGTTTGAGTCTCAGCATGGAGCAGTCGACGCATCCGCTGGACCCACGGTCCTGCTCCTCAAGCAGCTCGTCCAACGGCGCAAAGCTGACCGTATCTCCGTGGAACTCCCCCATCTGGTAAAATTCTTTGTCCATTTTTTTGGCTGCTACAATTCCGTGCGCTCACACACTTTCCGATAGATAAAAATTGAAATCTAATCTCTATGCATAGTTTATAGTAAGGCTTGTTCTTAAATAATTTTTATACCGCCTTCTCGACTTTCATCTCTTCCGAGAACCGTCGTGTCGGCAGACTCCGTGATGTTGTTCATGATTCATCGTAACCAGAGGACACCACTGACATCATGTACCCACGTATTTCCTGGTCGTAAGTTCATACAAGAAAAGCACGACTATTTCTGCCAGCGGTTCAAGTTTCATGCGATGTATGTCTATCCTAGGAAACACTCGCAGCACCTGACTATTCTCTCATGCTCCGGTAGGCCAGCTTTGTCACTCTGCAATGTAAGGACATCAAGTCGATGAAATCATTTCAGAATTAGGCAAATTAATTTGGAGAAAGAGAGATTTTAAGAAATTGAAAAATTCTACAGTACTACAAAAGTGCCAACATAGGCAAAATATGGATACAAGTAAAGAGCTGGACATTCATTTTGTCATATGGAGATCCGTTCAAAATGGAACAAAATTCTTTAACAGATATTTAGAAAATAAAGACAGAGTGTGTCCAATGGGATTTTGAAAGCGAAGAAAAATAATTCATTACTGTACTTAAAACATATATGCTAACTGTTTTCTGAGAATGCAGTATGCACGTTATGATTTCTCCTTTCATTCAGTGAGCTATATTCAACTATAACAGTCGGATAAACCAACTGCTAGAAAATTTGTTGCCTGCACCATTAACATTCTTCAACCATGTGGTCTTTCAAAGAAAAAGGTCTTTAATTAGATTCACAGCTAGATAGGTTGCTGGTCATTGTCCCAAGTGCTGGATTTATCAGCCAAGATGGGTGGAACCAAGCTACTCAAACTTAGAGGTTATAAATATTCAATAGACAATAAGCATCCTCAATGAAGATCAGACGAAAAATGACAGGGCACCATGTACAGAAAGCCAAGACCATTCAGAAGGTTTGGAAACAATCCAAATTACCAGAATGTGAAGGATTCAAGAGAATTTGGAGATGATCTTAAAGCGAGGGGTCATGGCCGAGGCCGGTATAGCCCAGGAATTTGGAAGGGCACCAAAAATTTAAGGAGGGGCACAACAATCTTGTGTCCTAGCTGTAAGCTGTGGAGGTTTTGTACACATGATGGTGGCTCAGATAAGGGATTGCAGTAGTCTGCATGGGGGAGGGGGAAGGGGTGGGGGATGGAGGCTGTCCGTATCCTTTAAAAAAAATAAAAACTGGGGACAAATGTTTTTTGCTAATGAGCAACAAATGACTCCAATCAGTAGTGATGACAGGCATATACCAACAAAAAAATTACAAGAGGGAAAATTTTCTTGAAAACTGCTGTTACAATATTCGGTACCAGTATCTAATGAAACCAAAGCAAAGGGAGTGAGTTAAGTTGCACCTGCATGGAAGAGCATGTGTTTAATAGGGGGGGGGGGGGTTGCCACCAACTGAGGGCTGGATAGGAGCTCAGTAATTGCTATAGAACATGTGTCCCCAAAATCACATCCCTATTTATAGAAAATACCAAGATTAAAAATATGTGTAAAAGTAAGTTGGCCTGACGTTTCGATCCTAGCAGGATCTTCTTCAAAGGCTAAATGACGAGTAACAGTAACAGAAGGAACAAAAACAATCACAGAATACAGACAGGTAAATGAGCATGGTGAACACAAAGAGATAGATTTAAGGGGATTAGTAGACAAGGGATGGAGATAAGAAAGAAAGAAACCAACAGGGGAAGAGGAGAGGTAGGAGAAAAGGTAGATTACAAATAAACAGAGTCAGTAAACAAAGATCAGAAAAGGACACTGCAGGGTAAATTAAGCCCCAGGGACATTCCATGTGAGTATGGGTTCAAAACTTTCAAAAATCTTCTATGTCCCAGTTTATATCTATACTTGTTTATCAACATTTTTAACTTTTAAAAATTAAAGAGCAACAAAGAGTAATTTGATGCTAAAACCCTTAAATAATATTTAATAGATGACATGCGATAAAGTTAGTTGGTTCAGCAAGTTACTGAAACTCTACATAACAAATGTCACAAACTTAACCCCCCCCCCCCCCTCTTTTTAGTTTATGGAATAAGCCATCTTACAATCATACAAAGCAAGGCAATACTGTACATCTTACAAAGCAAAAAGTTCATGAAAGATTGATGAGGTGGTGCATAACTCAGACTACTGTAAGCAGCTTATAGTGTAAGCTGTTCATCTCCCAAAATGAGAAAAATTTATCATATCGAAATTCAAGGCTTACAATTAAACTGAGAATTTCCTCACATTTTGCATCATATCTTGCAAAGTAGGAAATTGTGCCTCAATAGGTTTCATCCTATCCCCTTTCAACCAAATAATGTATGATTTATGCAGGTCAGTGTTAGATTTGAAGGCCTATGCAAGGGTGTATAACTTGTATCATGACATTTAATCTCTCTGCAGATTATCGGTATATATATGTTCAATAATTATAAAATATCATATTATCCTTTTTGGAAGCAATTCTAGCTGACATTGAGAGGCACCCTGCCTCAACTTTTAAATGCATCAGATGTCACGGACGGAGTTCGCTCCCCTGAGTTTAGGTTTGATTGTCAAAGAAGAAACTTAGCCATCCCCTTGTCCACACTCGTGGAATCTTTCAACAACAAAAAAAAACTATATATATATATCAAGAGTAAACATGAAAAAGAGCCCATCCACCCTTAATACTGGGTTGTTACAGATAATTAAACTTTAGAGATCTACAATAAAAAAGATATTTAAATGTGGATTCCACTAGTTTTTGTGAGCAAGCAATGATAGCGTTGGAAAACACAGTGTACAGTATTTCATGAAATGATTTATGAACATATCACACAACTAACCCTAATTCCGTTACCTTCCCTCATTTAATTCTTTCACGCAATTTGTGTTGTGTACTCTTGCAACTAGAAGGCCCATGGACGGTTACAATGGTGCACTGGTGCAGATGGACTGTTACAATGGTGCCATGGACTGTTACAATGGTGCACATGGTGCATTGGTGCACATGGACTGTTACAATGGTGCACTAGTACAATGGTGCAGAGGGACTGTTACAATGGTGCCATGGACTGTTACAATGGTGCACATGGACTGTTACAATGGTGCACTGGTGCAATGGTGCAGATAGACTGTTACAATGGTGCAATGGTGCAGATGGACTGTTACAATGGTGCACTGGTACAGATGGACTGTTACAATGGTGCACATGGACTGTTACAATGGTGCAAATGGTGCATTGTGCACATGGTGCACATGGACTGTTACAATGGTGCCATTGTATTTGGGAGAGGGGGATGTGAAGGAGGTTAACATTGTAACCTGCACATGATTAATTCAAACTTTTAACAATGTTAGATATCCTTCATAACTCCAACTACCGCTCAGTTCAGCTTGTTGCTATAGTTACTCTACTTCCCATGTACACACTAACTGCTCTGGTAGAATATTTGTCCCAAGATTTCACACTTCTGCAGGCCACAGTATCCTTGGTAAACCTTTTCTTTTGGTCTTCTTGTTTTGGCATTAAAACACAACGAAACATTTGCAGTGAAAACGATCTAGTTACAACTCTGTCAGAATATAAAGTTCATTTGATAAGAATCAAATAAAATGCATCCAAATTCTAGCTTTCTTTATTTTCTACCATCTGCTACACTTATTACATGTATAAGCTCTGGACTGTCAGTATTTATCATCCAAAACAAAGTTGACATCTAAGGATGGAAAATTAGTAGTACTTACGTAAAACCAGCGAAGACGTGTACGACAAAAGGATGCACGCTACGACCACCAGGCGCGTAGCCAAGGGGGGGGCAAAGGGGGCAGCCGCCCCCCCTTGGGCATATTTTTTTTTTTTTTTAATATTTTTATGATATCGCTAGTATTTTCAAAAGAGAAAATGCTAAGATGCAACTTACAAGGCCTGGGAAGTGCCATTTCCAGCTATCTGGGAGGCATTTACAGCCAAAATTTTCTTGTACGCTTCGCGCCAACCATGGTGGAGCTACGCTTAGATAGTTTGCAATGCCGAGTCTACAGTTTTTGCCCCTCCCTTGGCAAATTCCTGGCTACACGCCTGACGATTTTTGTTTCTAATAATGGGAAGAACACCACCATGTAGTATTATTCACACACTGAATTTGTACAAAAATACTTTGACAGACGAGCTAGCTATTTTGCAAGGTTTAAAAGTTCCAAACACATCAGAGCAGTAAAAATGACACATTACCATTATTAAAATTGATTTCTTCAGGCAATTTTGACAGAGAAGGCAGAAATGAGGATACTCTAGGAAATGTTAATATGACAATTGTGATAACTTCTTTCCGCCCCCCTCCCCCCTCCCATTATTAAACATCAGTTATTACAAATCAAGAAATGTTTAGTCATGTTTAGAGAAGGCTCACATATGTCTACCTCTAGCTTATGAGCCTGCATTAATGTGGCTGAAATAACATTGCCACAAATCTTGCCCTGGGAGAAGAGAAAGGAGTGAAGCTCTGATAGCTTCTTGTCATCGATCAGCCTAATACTTCTAATCAAAACAGTTGCAGGGAAATTTAACCCTAAGCCGAAAATGTAAAGTAACGAGTAGAGGCCCAAGTTTTTTCTTTTTCCTGCTCCAATACAGAAGATATATATAAAAGTATGTAGTCTTTGACAAATATGACACACACCTAAGGTCTGGTAAAAAGGAAATAAAAAATTGATGACAGCAAAGTTTATAGCAGATAAAAAAGATGTGACATGAATTTGTATTCGGTACAAACGTCAAAATACGTCGAACGCAAGCCGTATTGTTTCTGCAAAACTTTTTTTTTGACAGTTGACTGAGGTACACTAGATGTTCTGTAGCCACTCTTGCATATCTAGCTATATTTGTATAATGTATTATAGTCAGCACTAGGTCCCAAGGTAGGTGTCAATTGGGCTAATCGCTGTTACCACATTCAAGTGCCTTGATTTAATGATGTTTACTAGTATTGGCCTAACAGACCATGTGTCTCTAATTTATCATCCCCCTGGCTAACCCTTAATTTACTAATTCAGAGAACTTACTAATGTAACGGATTAAAATTCTCATCTTACCTATTCCTTCAATTGAAAGTACCCACACGATATCTCACGGCAATGCACGTCAATGTAAGATCTGTAAATTGGCCTTACCAGTATCTTGTTCAAGCTTGTGAAATGTTTTTTTGTTTATAAATACATAAGCATGATTGTTTTCCATCGGGAGCTTAACTTAAAGGTATGTTGTGTCCCCATTGCCTGATTCAGCTATTTTATGATTGCAGCTGGTCATGAGATATTGCCAGCAATTTCATCAAACCTACAATACAAGTCAACCCCAAGATTTGAAATGATCAAGCAAAGACAACAAGCTAGATTACATCACTAAATGAATAATGATTAATTAGTGAGGAGAAACAATTTTCTATTTAAGACAGTTCTTATTAAATCTAGACACTTCTCCATACTAACTAGTGTTAAAATCACATGGGGGCTTATTCATTCTACGGAAACTTCTCCTAACTAACTAGTGTTAAGTGACATGGGGGGAAAAGGGAGAAGAAAAATAACTGCAATCAATTTTTAAATTTCTTTCAGTATTTGAAAAGAAAATGGACCATTCAAAATGCTTCATGAATGGGATATTATTCCAAAGGAACACTGGAAATTACCTAGAATTAATGCACACAATAATAAATTTTAGAAAAATATTAAGTTTGTTAACAGCAATACTTTTCCATAATTAGGGCAAACATTACATATGTGACTTCTCACAATACTCAGTATTACATAGAGAAAAATAAATACTTCTATACACACTATGATACCCTTAGAAATGCTACAGGGTCTCTACTGGGTTTTGTCCTTAATATTTAAACCTTACCGATATAGTATTCTGCATTTAAGCTGGAAAGAATTTAAAATGCAAAGGCCTCCTTCTCCAATCATGGCTAATAGGCAGCTATTGCATTCTAAATTGCATGGATGTTGTTATTGTTTACAATAACCCTCGCCTGTTCTTGTAAATTCCATGAAGCTATCCATCTCTGCAAAATTAGTCTCTATATTTGTCACGTTTTCAATTACAATACCTCATTTTGGTCCGAATATCTCACAAATCCTTTAATGCGACGACTCCAACAACGATCTCCTTGAACTAAACTATATTGCCTCTCTCCCTAAACTGTCCGAGGTATTTATCATTTCTGTCTATATACAATTCTATGTTCTTGTCTCATTGTTGATCTTCTATTGTATTGCAGATATTCGACGACTATATTTTCTCAATAAAACAATCGAAAAACCCATTGAGGCAAATGATTACAAATATCAGTTATTGAAGGTGCCATCAAAAAAACAAAACAAAAAAACACTTTTCCACTACACTATCATACGAAGTAATAGATACATCAAATTTACTTAGATGCTACAGTATGAATACTTAATCCCCAATTTAGATCCATTCCAAGAGTACACCTTAACTCTAGAGAGGATTATCTGCAATCAGAAAGTACAAACTGATGAAAATTGATGGAAATGTACCCTGGCAATAAGTCCTTCACACAATTCTATTGCTGTACTTCAGTGCTTTATCACTTAGGTGAAAGTAATTAAGCTATACATATATATATATATATATATATATATATATATATATAATATATATGTACTGTATATATATACTGTATATATATACTGTATATATATTTATATATGTGTGTATGTGTGTGTGCTTTTTGTGAAATTGTTTTCACTGTGAAATCATCCAGGATTTTGCAAATGTTTCAACATTAATCTATCAGAAAGAAGAGCTTCCTCGATCAACAACTTAGCTAAAATAATTTGGTAGAAATAATCATCGCGTTGTTTTGAAAAGGTAGAGATATGCAACTAGAATACCTTATAGGACAATTTGAAGAAAAAATGTCTAGCAGGGAGAAGGGGTTGGCCTTGAGGTCTAAATGCAAGGTTGTGCACAAATGATACTTTTGAATTTTTGAGTGGGGTTGGAGAGAGGCTGGGAAGGGGGGGGGGGAGGGATTGTAGAATGACCCTGTGAATCCATGCCTGTTTAATAGTTACTATCATCTAGGTAGTGATATTGACTGCTTATAGCTTCATGATATATGAAGGTTATAGCAGTGGATAGGAATCTCCATCAAACACTGAATATAATTAGGTTTCTTGTCTACAAATTCAGGCAAATTGTTAATGATCGTCTAGTCATCAGGTTGTCTGGACATACATATTTTCTCTTTGGTCAACCAAAATCAGATTTGCATGCTGTTTGATGGATGACTAGTTGTTTTAGTACATCAAGTTCAGACTTTGTTGTACAGTAAACTAACTAAAACTACAGGAAAAATGATAAATTGGTATCACACCAAAGTTGGTTATTCTATTCACCACACCACACCAACACATCTCTCCTACAGTGTACATATTGGTGTTCTATATACCACACCAAACATCTCTCCTACAGTGTACATATTGGTATTCTATTCACCACACCATACCACATGCTGTTCTGTTCACCAAATTGCACATCTCTCCTACAGTGTACATATTGCATGGTCTTGTGTTATTTTGCTCCCTTTTAATTTTGCTAACCAAAATGTAAGGGCTTGGTTGTCCAAAGACAAAAACCAGGAAAAACCTTCAAGATTTTTCCTGAAATTGTTATACAATGTTAACATATGTAGGGTGATGACTGCACCTTTGCATAGCATTTTGCTGAGTTAAAATTAAATATTTTTCCTTGTGATTAAACAAGACCAAGATGTTAGGGTAATAATCTTAGCAAATACTGCACCTCCCCACATCCCTCCCCACCATACAGATAAATATATAATGTCTTTATACCATATCCACACAATATTGTACATTAAAGTTTGACGTCAACATCTTGTCTGATAAATGAATTTTTGTTCCCAAGTTGATCATGCTTCAAAATCCACCACATGATCACATCGTAAATGTAAAAGAGATTATATTACTTTTGAGTTCCCCCCTCCAACCCACCCCTCCATCCTACCCCCTCCACATCACAAAGTGCACAAACATATATAACTGTTAAATTTGGATATCATATCCAACACTACTGTATTTAACAGTTTACTGTATATGAAATTTATCCATAACCTCAGAAGTATCTAGTGAAGCAAATGTATAGAGTACTGTATCACAACAATGTGAAAATTAAATAAACATGATTTCATTAGTCTGAACCTGTCAACTAAGCATCCACCGAAAAAATGAACATCTCAAATCAAGAAGGCAAGAATACCTGCTGCGGTCTGATCTTGTCAAAGATATATCGATTTTTCAATTTAGATTACCGCAGAGTGGACGTTAGTCGACAGTCAAGACCTACAGTCCTGGTCTCGGGAGGTCCCGATATCACCCTCTCTTATTACAAAAGCCAACATATATCTTAGTGTCGGACAAGGGTTTATTGATTTTTGGCTTGAGGATCGATCGTTAGGGACGCACTGTTTGGTTTTTAATTAAAGTGTTAAATCAATAGATGAAGCAGACAAAACATAAAGCAAGATAATTCATAAGACCTTGGAAGGTCACTAAAAAATGAAAACAAGGGGATGGAAGCAAATGAGAATGATAAACATGCCATTTTATGATTTTTAACTTCAATACTATTTGAATTTTGATGAAAATAATATGTATCGGAATGACTTTGTCTATATAAATTCATATTAAACTGCACAGTGTTTACAGTATGCTCTGCATATGGTCTCAATTCAGAACAATTTAATACTTTGTCAAATATCGCCAACAATCATAATTATACAGTAATGTATGCAAAGCTGTTTCGATGAAAAAAATATCTTCAGAAACCGAGCAGAGTCTGTAATTAATCGCTAATGAATATTCATTTTATATTGAAATCATGTATCTCGTTTCGAGCGATAATCGACAGTTTTTAGTGAAAATTGCTATATATGTGTTGTTGAAAATGAGGGGGAGGGGAAGGGGGAAACAATTTGTTTTTTTTAAAGTAAATTTGACAAGAGTTCTCAAAGTTTATCTGATTAAAAAGAAACGTAAAAAGAAGTAGAAAGGTTTGCAACAAAGAGGCCTATTACTTTGATGATCAACAAACGACTGGATGAAACGGAACATCGTCAGACGGCCCCAAAGATTTCACCGGCCAACGATGCCAAAAGAATCCCTCAAGTATACATTCGAAGAGATAAACAAATTATTGGAAGGGAATTTATATCCAAACATGTAATCAGATAAAAAAGAGGAAGACATGGAAAAACAGAAATTTTGGCGGTGAGAATTAATACCCTCGTGGGTAGTACACTTTAGACAAAGATACTGTCACCAGTTGGCCCATGAGATGTGATAATTTTGGTCACGAGTATCGTTTCTTAAGCAACAGACTCTGATTTATTTTGCTGACTTTCATCGTTTATCAAAGCTTGCTGGAAAATTGTCTGCATATTTCGATCAAAACGACACACTTTTATCATTTGTATATCAGTCAGAGATAAAACTCTTTTACAATTTTATGAATACCATCTGGCAACAGAATTGCCATGGCAACTCATAGCCAAAACAAGTCTTTCCTTTTGGGTTTTATTCATATTATGTGCAGATAATTTTATTCAATGAGGAAAAATAATATTCTTTTCAAATGTATCACATTTCAATAATAAATCACCAACTACCTCATAAAACGGAAAGTAAACATTTTTGAATTACACCTACCCTGGCCATATCCCAGCTAGGCCACTTACTATACTATATATGGTCCACTCCCTGGAACAAGGAAGGATTTTATCTCGTCAAACATATTTTACATTCAAACAACCAATTCTAGAGTTAGGAACATGATGTTGACATGTTTTTGCTTTTGTTCACTACAGAATAGAATATTTTCTCCTTCAAAGTGTCACATTAATTGTCCTCCACCATAGGATCCCTTTAATGTCCTTCTTCAAGAAGAATGTGACAATCTGTCAACTATTGTGGGTTCTTTTTCTCCCTGATACATTCCTCATCTCCCTCAGTATGCTAGCTCTGTTCTTTGGCAAACCCTCTCCTCTTAATTCTGTCAACAACAAGTATTTCTCAAATTGGGAGGAGGTACATGAGGAGTGTCTGTCAGCTAATTGTGGTAACATATTGCTCCTACCATGTGTGACATCACAAAGGACAAATCATACTATGACATAAAACAGTACGATGACAACAAAATACCAATCGCTAAAATGATAAATTAAGTTAAAATCTCTTTTCATAGCACAAAGCATATTTTTCATATATCACAGTGAATTTATGCAATAATATCATGAAAGTAGGCCTACAAGTTAATGCATCTTGTGTTTTGAAACCTGAGGAAAGATTGTTTTGCATAGGTGCAGTTCATTTCTGTGCCAATTAATAGCAAATATAGAACATACTCCTCAGGAAAAAAATCTGACTAACCTTCCCCCCCCCCCCCCCCCCTCCCGCCCTCTCATTCACACAGTAATTGCCTGCTAATGATGCCAATGTTGCTTCCCTTAAAAAAAAACTTTCGGAAAATCACGAGTCCATTATACTGCCATTGTACATAAAAAAAAGAGGAGATTGCTATTGAAACAAACACAGTTTGGCCCATTAGTCTCCCTTCCCGCCCCCACCCCTCAAGAAAAGGAAGGAAAAGATATCAATCTGTCGTAACACTTTATTTATCCACTACGACAGATGAAACGAAAATTTAATAATCTATTATGACAGAATAAAGAATCTGTTACGACAGATTAAATAATCTCAATTACGACAGATTTTGTTCTCAATTGTCCAAAACCATTTTCTTAGATGGTACTAATGGGCTTTTCGCAGGACATAAATTGATATTGAAAATTTAAAACAAATAATTAAGTGTGACTTTTATTAAACTTGAATTATTTATACAATATTAACTTAAAGGAACATTTGTTCCATCAAACATTCCCTCTTTAAACATTGTCCTCATGGTAAATTCTTGGGATGACCATGGTACCTTGCTTCAACCTTGTGCTATTTCTCCTTGACAAAATTCTAACACATTATAAACCAGGTCATATTTGAGGCCAAAAAACTCCCGTTTTTCTATTGTTGCTTTAAATGACTCCTTTATGGCACAGATATGCATAATTTTTGTGTACCATGAAGTTGACAAACCTTTATTTCACCTCGTTAGCTGGAAGTGACGACAGTTTGCCAAACCCATTAAATCCACTAACCCCATATACGATTCACCAGAAAGTAAATCCAGCTAATTTAAGCAGGGTAAATACAGCATCATTAATGTTTATACGATCAAAATGTGAGGTAATTAATGCAGATAACTGGTTAAGTTCTGTGTCATTTTTATGTGTAAATGTCTTCATCAAGCCTATCAATGCACACACACTGAAAGTGAGTTGATAGGCCTTGTTCTCCCCCCTTGTCCAGATAAGAAATCATCAAGAGATTCCAAGATCTAATTATTAAGGAGTTGAAGATTTATTCTCTCTTTGAGATAAGGAGTCGCAGCCTCCTGACTTTACTACTGTGCATTTAAAGGGATATACTAATGCTGAATGCAGTTCATTGTTTAAAGTCTCAATACATGTTTGTTCATGAATTTCGGAAAACAAACTTTCGAAGCAGATTCAATGTTTCCTATTCTAAATGCACCCTGACCAGGTGGGTTTAATTGAAAAAAGCTGTCGCAATCGAAAGCAAGAAATTTATTTTTCTATTGCCCTTATTGTGCGAACAGTTTACCGTAAAATCACTGCGACCGCCCATATCAACATGTTCATTACACAAATGTAACTAATTGATACTCGTACCATCCCCTTTTTTGACCAAATTCCACAGAGGAAACGTCTGAAAACACCTGTTTATTCAATGCAAATGGAAAGAAATAACACAATTTTGCAAGCTACATCGGTAAGACCAAAATAAAGATACAATTCAAGAGAAGAAACCTAACACAGGCTAGCCACGAAATTGAAAATAGTCCTATAGGCCTAAGCCACCTAACTTGGTCGTAAACAAAACAGAGATTTGATTGGTGCATGATCTGTTGGGCGGGGCTTGCAAATTTTGATTGAAGTTTGTGGAATCTACGGACTCGTTAATAAATCTGGCGAATTTTACTCAGCCAAAAAATGTTTAACGACAGATAACTCAATAAAAATAATGAATATTGATATGAAAATTGCATAGAACGGTGTTATTTTCACTGATATTTTAGGGCAGTTAGCTGTAAAGGTCGAAGTTAAAATTTGGCAAACACACATTGAGACTTTAATATAGAATTGCTGGAAATTTACTATCTTTAGGTCAAAAGGTACCAAAGCCCATTAGTATTTTGTGTCATGGAAATACCAAAATTAAAAACTTGGTGAAATTTGATGGCTGCATATGGAGTTTCAGATGTCGACTCGGCAATTGCGTTGTACAAGTTTTCTGTTTTGCTTCATCACAAATAATTTCTCCACTGGAAATTGTCCTAGTCACTCTCATAGGCATTAGAAAGCCTGGATAGCTGCAAACGCCCATCAAAATCCATCAATGATTGACAATTTTTCAAGTCTTTTCTCAATTCTAGTTCAATTCTATTTTATGGATAAACATTATCTAATTATGTACATTGATGATGTACAGGGAGTGACTGTCTCATTTTCTGTTACGTTATCCCTTTGATTTCACAAACTTTGTTTCAAGGAAACTGAACACAGGTTTGTGGTCTAAGCAATGTTCTGAAATATTTGATTGTCTTCTTTGAAAAGCGGAAGATCACATTATTCAATTGATATATGTGGGCTTGCAATTAGGGATTAATTTACTAATGACTAAAATAATCATAATCATAGTTAGCACAAATTGACAGTACTGAGATTTATCAAAACTTCAAATGTGTAAATCTTGGAATCAAAAAGAGCTTTTCGACATTTTTTACTGAATATGGGGCAAATTGTAGTACTTTAAACAAAACATATTCTTACTAAAAGATTGCATACCGATGCAATTTCTCAAGAACATTAACAGCTATAAAGCAAACTTTCAAATTTCTTTACATTTCAAGGATAAATTAATAAAAGTATCATACAATGAAAAAAGTAAAGCTTTTGAAGATCATCTCCCATGCTGATGACATCACAGACCAGCTTCTATGTTCCACTTCCTGGAGTCAAAATAGGTCGGGCTTGTAGCCTGCTTGTCAAATTTGGAGGGACAGAGTGTTTGTTTGGTCGGGCAGAATTTTGGTTTGAGGGGGAGGAGGGGGAGGGGGGGGAATTAGCATGGCTCCACCATAGGGGTCCGTTACTGAAACCATAAATTTGAAGGAAAAAAAAAATTGGGAGGGAGCATAACTGAAATTTGGGGGATCATTGCCCCAGAATGCCCTCCCCCATGGCCCGAAATAGGTTACAATACATTACATTCAATAGGCCATATCACCATTGAGTTGAGTTAGGAACAAGAGGTTGTGATGGGGAATTTCGACAACTGTAAATATGTGTATCTCTTCTCTTCCATATAAAGTGACACATCGTCGGTGATTGAATATCTCTTTAATTAATTACTCATGTTTTGATTCACCTTCGGGCCTCAGTACAGAAAGTTTCAATCATCAGATAAAGTATGGTGACCTAAATCTACGAACCACATAGATCAGTAAGATAACCTCACTGGGACTGACTAACAGCATAGACACTATGAATACTAATCCAATTACAACAGGTATAACACAGAAGTAATATCCTTTTTAGGCCGACACAGAGATACAATCAAATGAGTACCTCAGATTCAAAAGATGTTTTTGTTCCTTGTTTTTGTTCATTTTACTTGATGCAGTCATTTGCAATACTGCAGTTCTTCAAGGTGACATTGATTGTAATTAAATGCAATACATGGAACAGATGAAAATTTTGTCTGTTCAGGTTGTATTGCAGAAATATTAGCGATATTAATAATGTTATCTAGATTGAAAGTGATAATAATAAGCATCATTTACCTCAAAAACACAGATTAGACTTGATGGATAGGGGAAATGGGGATGGCAAGGTCATACAGGAAGTAGAAGGATCCCATAGCAACGGTACGGGCAGAGGGAAGACCCCATAGCACTGCAGTTCTGACAGGAAGGACCTCCATCATATAGTAAGTCTAGTATGGGCAGAGGGAAGAGCTCATAGCCGAGCACTTGTATGGGCAGATGATGGGAATGAACCCAATAGTATAATTACGGGGAGAGAGGAAAACATAACAACATCTAGGTGTATGGGGAGATGTACTGTAGGATACTATAGCACCTGTACATGCAAAGGAAGGATCCTACATCATAGGTGTAGCTGGCAGAGAGGACCCCATATCACAAGTATGGGCAGAAGGGGGGGTTGAAGCCCCCAACACCCGCACCAGTAGATATACCAAGTCCCATACAGCACCGGTATGGGCAGGTGGAGCTGGCTATAGGACCTCATGGCACGTGGTATGGGATCATTGCACCACATTACCTGAGTGAATCTAATTGTTATACATGAAGTGGACCATGCATGGATCTGTACTGTATGAAATTGACATGCAACCAAACCATTTACTAATGAATGTACTATTCAGTAATAGAAATTACTGGACTAAATTGTTATTAAGTTCCAACAGCACCACTGACAAACCTGACTAAATTTCTACATACTGTAATGGACAACAGTTTCAAGTTTCATGCCAAGATAAATGGCGAATATTTTGGAGGGAAAATAAAATTTAACTTTTAACTTTTCTATATATTATATTAAAGTAGTTCAGATAGTTCTATGTAAATAGCTAGATGAGTCAGACAGTTGCAACTGGACAAATACTTATAGGTTATGTTATAAATCTGTTAAAAATCTTTACAATTAGTGCATCAATTGTTCAACTAGGCCTTATGTGAAAGCTAGGGGTACAATAGGTACATACGCAACCCCCCACTCCCTGTCCGTAGTACAGCTATCAAATGAAAATGTACACCTTCAGTAAACACTCTTCAACATAGAAAACCCTGCACGTACGTGAGGGCCTGGCAACAGCAGACTCACAGTATTAGCGACGGACATATCATATATTGATACCATCACACATAATCTCATAATGAATGTTATATACATGTTATATACTAATGTGTAAAAAATGCACTTAACATAACAATCACTTGCCAAGTTTCTTAATCTCTCCTTTGTGGGAGAGTGTGATTTACAGACGCCCATGGCTGGCGATAACATACTGGAATCTGATAACCAATTAAAATATAAGATTCACAACGACAGATTGAATCGGCAAGAAGCGGCAGTATCACCGGCTAGGATTTCAAAGGTTTAAATTTCATCCGATTGAAGAAAATAGTTAATTCACCAACCTCTTAATATTAGACAAACATCATCACCTTAACGTAAACATGTTTGCTAGTATTCAATATGTAAGGCAGTTGCCTTTAATTTCATAATTTTCTTTTTTAGCAGACAATTACCTAATTGATTTTTTCTTTTTATGTGGATGGTGGGTGCATGGGGAGGGGGGGGGGAGTTGTTACTTCCCTAAATTGCATATATGCTTAGTATTTTAAATTGATAGATTTGAGGTTAAAATTACAGATTTGAAAATATTACCAAAGGAACATTTGAAGAATAAAAATGTGGAGGAATATTTCCATCATTTGCGTGATCCAGGCGTGACGTTTTCAAGTTATTAAATATCCAGTCAGATAACAAAACTTGCCAAGGTGTGACAGGAATAAATCTCTTTAAGCATTTATGTACGTCAAAGGAAGACTATAAGGTTCCCAAAGTTTAGCTAAAAATGAACAAAGTAGAACAAAGTACTATTTCTATATATATTACAGAGGTTGTAAACATGAAGCCCATTGTTTCATCATTGTTTCATCAAAGGAATACTATAAGGTTCCAACAGTTTAGCTAAAAATGAACAAAGTAGAACAAAGTACTATTTATTTAAATATATATATACAGAGGTTGTAAACATGAAGCCCATTGTTTCATCTTTCCAGCTTTTTCCATTGTTGAAAGTTTTGATTTTACTAATGAAAATGTAGAAATACAGATGGTACATTTGTTTTGTGATGTCATATAGGGTCGTCATCAACAAAGACAAGTGAACACAAACACCTTACAATTACTTTTCATAAGCTGAATTCTACTGTCCAAAACTGATATCACAAATTTATGAACATTTATGAGATAATATTATCAATCGAAAAATGGATAAACAATTGTTTAGAAAGGGGATACGAAAGCAGTGACCTCAGGGTTATAGAAGCCCAGTGCTCTCAGCTGGTCACTGCGTGGTCTGATACCCTTTCTAGCCAAACTTTTCTCCCATTTTCCCCTCTTTTTCTGTGATCGTATATTTTGTAGGTTTCAGTTGTACGTTGATTTACATAAAATATTAAAATTATTGATTACACCATGGACTCTTTTGAGTTTCCATTTCTTTACAAAAAATATACTGTATCCTTAGTTAACACTATGGATGCTCTCAACAGCCATTTACATACGAGTTCCACCTATAAGTTCGAGTTCGAGTCACTCCAAGATTAATGTATGCGGTCCAGTAATACAGAGTTGTTGACAACTGACAATTCATAATCATGGATGTTAAAGCAAGAATCTAAGAGACTGACTTCAGTCAGCTTGCGGCTTTGATAAGCCAATGATGGCTTCTTCGCGAGTTCCTGCTTGCAGGAGGATCTAAAAAAAATATACATACATGATCTGAGTTTGCCAACGTGCACACCTGCATTGTATAATGAACGATGGATGTATTCTTACTTTAGAATATTACGGAAACTCACAGGAAAGACTACGTCCGAAACATTTATCATAAACTTTTATCTATTCCATAAAAGAAGCTTGACTAAAAGATTGTTTGTATATTTAAAATAAGAAAAAGAGAGTAGAATTTCGATAGTATTTTACTTACAGTAGTTTAGAAGACCAAGTTTTCCTAATTCAGAGTCTGCTCTCTTTCAAATATCTGACATTACAGCCATTCCAAGATGAGTTTCTTTTCACTTTGCTTGAACTAAATACAATTAGCAGACCTTGAAAGTTGTACTCATCCACTCAGATAAGTTCCATTGACAAAGAACAGAGTCCTGCAGCTGCTTTTTATGAGCCAAGTACCAAAATCTAAATTTAGAAACTTTTTATTGGCTTACAACTGACCAAAATAGGATTACTTAACCATGCCTAGCACTTATAGACTGTGTGTGTGTTCTTAAATCTGCTGCAAGATTGCCTAAAGGAGCATTCAATACACCAGGGAACTAACAGATGGTATAATAGCAATCAAATTGCTCTCTTTACTCCTAGCCCCCTCCGACACCCATTTCCAAATTTTCTCCCTCCCTACAACTCGCTGAATCTCCCTTCCTAAACCCTCTCCCCATATGGCTTACAAGGGGTTTTCATAACAAAACCTTAATATTCAGACCAAGGAGAAACTCATGCATAGATGTAAATTAACAATCTTTCCACTTGCGTTCCTTCCTCCACCCCCCCACCCATCCCCAACCTCCCTTACTACCTCCACCTTCCTCCTCAAAGCCCCTCTCCATAAGTCTAAAAGAATCTTCAATACAAAACTTAATATTAGATGAAAAGGTAACCTTCTGTGGAACTCTAACCTCTGGTTTTATTTTGGGGGTGGGTGGGGGGAGAGAAATTTTGTAAAAGTTTAATACAAATAAGATATATTCTAAACAGGTTGATTGATTCTTATTTTTGAGATTGGTTCTAAGTTTTTAATAACATCAATTTACAAATCAGACTACTGGAGGGGCTTCTTAGTCATAACTTATAACAATTAAAAAGAAATTCACACAGTTCATGCAATGCCCTTGTCATGGAATCTTAAAGCCCTTGTCTTCTTCCCCCTCCCCCCCCCCCCCACAAAATGGCCCTTTGAATTTCCATATATTCCAATTGGTGTGAAACTCACAGAATATCAAAATATTCCTTGAAAAGCTTCGATCCACACAATTTATATCCGAAAAGGATCACAAAACTATTTCACAAGAATAAGATGAAATCAATTTCAGTGCTATTTTAATTTGTTCCATAAATGGATACTTGCAAAGGAAATATATACAAGTATGTAAGAATAATGGCAAGGAATGAAAATCATACCTTACAAATTCTCAAACACATACACATATATACATCTACAGTAGCTGTGACAACAGGAGAGCAAGTTTGCACATTGTCAAGGCCGCCACATTACGAAGAAAACGTTTCATATCGAAATTCCCTGTTAGCTATTAAAAGAAAAAAAAAGGCTCTGGAAAGATGTTATCCTGAACACCTCATTAACCCTGAAAACATTTCATATATTAAAATTAACCTGTTTTGATTTTGAACTTGTGCCGTCAATCTCCCAAAGTAATCTAGACACCTCAAAAGAAGCTAATCTTACACAGTGAAGGTGAAAGCCACGACATTCCTCGAGTCAAAACTGGAAAGTAGGTGAGGCAAATATCCTTGGAATTATAAAGCGATAATTTTAACCACGTCTCTCTTCGTACCTGAAGCAGCGAATGTCGACACTCCCGTCGAGAAAGAAAAACACCTCCGTACAGAATTGGCCAGCGAAATCTTCTACGGACTAGTTCTAGTACGACCAGCTCATTTACCTCGTACGACCGGCTCATTACTCGTCAGCTAAAGCCTAAAATAGTTCGGGGGTTCCTCGATGTTTTCCTTTCTTTGAGTCGAAGAGAAATGGATGGATATTGCCAACAATGCACTTATGACAGCAATAACAGGATATCTTTAAGAACACAAAGTTAAAGAGGAAGGTAAAAACTTCTTCTTTCTATATATATCTTTAATTATAAAGGAAATGTGTTTATCTTCAATTATTTAAATTAGTTAATGCTCTTTGTCTTCCTCTCTGTAAGTTCCTATTTTATTCTTTTCAAGAAAGCGATAAAACGACGATGAATGAGAGGTCCTTTAAAGATTGCTTTGAAAAGCATTTTAGTGACTTGTAAAAGGCAAGGTAAGAGCATGCGATATTTGGGACATGTTGGATAAACAGGGTTTTACCGCTCTCCTCAAAACAGACTATAATTAGCTTCGCAAAGGTATCAATTAAGACTTCACCATGCACGCAACACAGGACGATTCATTAACAAATGATAGTTTATATTGTACATCTGAATCATGGAGATAAACATGTTTCGTTTGTGTTGTTGTAAGAGCAATAACAAATGATGAGAGATGGATGTGTCCGTAAAACTTCCTTGTTGCATAAACCGTTCATACACAAGAACATATTCATGAAGTTATATATACATGTGTTGTCTATGATTTAGTATTGGTTTTGTTCACTGTTGACTAAACAAACTATGATAAGCAAATAGTTGATAGAAAGTGATATAGCCCGAGTTTCATTGGTAATTAATGCAACGATATTAACTGCATGGTCCTCCAATTTTTTTCATTCTGATCTCACCCCTCACATTCACCCCCCCCCCCCCTCCCCTCTACACCTAAGTCTCACTATGTTATATCCAACAGTAAAATGATATTTATGAATGTGAAAAAATAAAATAATAACCTAGTTTACTTCAAGTAAAAAAAACGACAGACTAATATGAGACATCTGCCTTCAGAGCCGCTGTGCATGACAAATAGTGC
Organism: Apostichopus japonicus; assembly: GCF_037975245.1. Classification (NCBI taxonomy): domain Eukaryota; kingdom Metazoa; phylum Echinodermata; class Holothuroidea; order Aspidochirotida; family Stichopodidae; genus Apostichopus; species Apostichopus japonicus. Next base: position 23,327,137 of record NC_092563.1, on the reverse strand, counting down.
ATGATACCAATGTTTGTTAATTCACTTATAATTATGAATGTGGCATAATTGCATGCTACAACACAAATAGATTCAGTTAATGTTGGAGAGAGATAGAGGGGGAGGGGTGGGGAGGTGGAAGAGGAACTTTTCACATTTTGGCATTTAATTTAAATTGAATAAAAGTTAGATTGACAAAGAAATTCCATCTTTTCAGCTCTGTTTATAAGAGCACTGAAAATATCTAGACTAATGCCAAAAGGTATATTTGCCCCCCAAAAAACAACTCCATATCCATGCCAATTAGTATCTACATAAATCCAAACCGGACCTACTGTACCCCGCCCCCACCCCCTTTTTATTTTCTAAGGCAGTCTGACCTCATAAATATTCCCATACTTTTGACCCAGTTTGACAACATTCAAATCACTAGAGATGAGAGAAAAACTCAGAAAATTGCTTCCTGGTCATCATTTTTTGTTGTCTCGATCCATATTTTTCTTTTTTACCTTCTTTTCCCCAAGTCCCAATGTTAAATAAAACCCAACAGCATACCAGCATTGGATTGTACATACAGTCATACAACTACGACTGTACTATTATGCTTTGCCTACGGAAAAAAAACTTCACCACTTTCGAGACAAACCTCATCTTGGTTTATCACTTTAGCTATTTATCATGGTTAACATTTGACAATCGTTGTCACCAAAATGGTTTATTGAATCACACAAACAAAAATTTCAGCAAATTAACTTTCAATAAATTGCACACCTGTCTGTTAACATGACATGTATGTAATAATGTCTGCAAAATTCAATCAATTGTAATAATTTCTTCGGCCATGTGATGGTAATGTTTCAAAAAGTGTTCATTTTTTTTTTTTTTCTGTTTTTTCTTTCCAGTTTCTCTGAGATTTCTTTCGTTGCAAGTAAGGCAATTTATTATTAATGCAGCTAATCCAATTTTTATTTCAAACAATCAAGAATAATTCTGACAAATACCTGACTTTCACAGATCATGTCATTCATCAATATAATGTATTTTGCTGCACATCAGCACTCAGTAATAGACAACCCTTAACCCCTACCCCTTTCTCTATCCCTAACCCGTCCCCTACTTGGAGACTACTCATGGCTTCTTTAAAGTATGAATATACTAGTGAAAATAAAAGAATTGTCAAAAGTTATGCTTAACCCGGTCACACTTCATTGACGCTTGTGGAACAAAAATAAGCCAAAATAATTTCCCACTTTACATCAATTACAATTATGTATTTAAAACATGGCAATTATTTCAGATAACAGAGATCTGTTTCTGATGCAAAAAAGACCAGAACGAAAACTCCACTGGGTACTTTCTGTATGCAACACTTCTTATGTGCGTGCATGATGTACCGCTGAAATTTGGTAAATACGGAAGGAAGGTAAATGGATGTCGACCTGGAAGTGAGTCGACACAGAGAGGGCGCAATGGTACCAGAGGGTGGCTAGAAACACTACCAATCTTTAAAGGCATTGAAGACTCGCCCCAAACCATGTGCCCCGCTCTGGAAAAGTTAACTTTCCGTTGCTTGCAAGTGAAGTTTTCTGCTTGTCGCTACAAAAATGCAGACAGTAATGAAAAGTGATACCTTGTTATATTTTATCTAGACATGAGATGTCCATCGCTGCATCGTTTGTACACTGTGTTGTGGGTATTGACCGTAGCTGTATGTATTGACTGTACACTAATGTCAAATTACCGACGGTAGCAAGCTGCGTGTGTATTTGCTGGGATCGATGGTGGTGTCTATAACACTTCTGTTACACCTCATTCGAAACTAGGTCAGATTACCGGCATTAGACGTTTCTTTTTTGCGCGAGTCTTCACACCCTTTAACGATTTGTACAGATTACATTAGATGGGAAAGTTTATGTTGTTTGGCTATTAGTAATTAGTGTGGAGCATACAGCAAATCTGCTTACATAAATTAACAGTCTGCAAAATGGTCAACAAAACTGTGTGTCTGCTGGAAAAAGAGTCTGCAGGATCTTCTTCAGAGACAGACTAAAATGAAAAAGAGAGAACATTGAGCTCCAATAGGCAAATTTGACAGATAATTAAACAAATCAATAAAGTTGGACCAAGACAGTCAAATGATAAGTGAAAGGGAAGGAATCGGCATCCTCTTACTTTCGTACAATCTTTAAACTTAAATGCCGGATGGTTTACAAACTTTTCACCACTATTACAATTTATATAAAACTCATCCAGGCTGCAATTTCTTATATTCACACATATGTACCAAATATTATGGAGTTCTGAATCATATTTCGACAACCTCAACAAAGAGCTAAGAACATTATGAAATCATAAAATTTAAGACTTACACTAAATAAATTCCTAATCATGTTTTACAATCAGTGACGTTCACTGTCGTGTTAATCTATACAAATTCAGTTCCTTTTTTTTCTTGTTTGGCTCTGACTTTATAACACACAGCTACTGTAAGAACCTTATGAAATCATAAAATTTAAGACTTACACTAAATAAATTCCTAATCATGTTTTACAATCAGTGACGTTCACTGTCGTCGTGTTAATCTCTATACAAATTCAGTTCCTTTTTTTTTTCTTGTTTGGCTCTGACTTTATAACACACAATTATCAAACAGTGTGTCTATAAATAGTGCAGTTTAATGGATAACCATGTTTGCTTTCCATATCCATATTTCAAAGGTTTAATAAAAATGTAAAAGAGAAACAGCTTTCTTTAATTAATTTAAAACACCGTACTGAATTTCCTTTGGGTGTGTTTCACACTCTGTTTTTGGAATAATCTCTCTACATTAGCTGATTGGTTTGGATTTCAAAATTTCTTCACGTTCGGGAGCTCCCTGTCCCAGCATTGAGATGACAAGAAGAAGAGGAAGAAGAAGAAGAAGTAACTAGAAGCAAAAATACTCCTGACTATGACATGTGTATGCATGAACAGGAGAACCTAAGGCTATATAACACACTTCACGGTACTGTAGTTACTCATAAATTTAATTATCTATTTCATATCTGAAAGTTCTTAAGTAAACAACTGTGTTTTTTTATTTTCCCCTTCAATTTATCTTGATGGAACTGCAAACAGAATTTCATATGTCTTGCTTTTTTTCCTTCTTTATAAATTGCATCAAACTTTAGTAAACTTAGTCGTCTAGCAAGCCCCAAAATACAACGGGAAAAAAAAAGTAATATCAAGATGGTTTTTTCTTTAAAACTGCATCTTTATAACACACACGTATGTACTGCAGGGTCTAGACAGAGTGAAAAAACACCACACAATGTGATGTGCATTCATCTCTTCAATCAAAACTTAGCAACTGCGGTGAACAACCAGATGGATATGGGAGGGAGGGAGGGAGGGGGGTAGGGAGGGGATAGGGATGAGGGGGGCTTAATTGTCTATGCTAATTAAATGTTCTATAAATTCTTACAAATCCGTTAACAACAAGGGTTCGATTTCTCCGGTATCGCATCCCAAAATGCAGAGCAAAATGGAGCAATTGCTAGTCACCTCCACGAATGCAATTCTGGTCACAAATTTATGATAATGGCACTTAATCCTAAATGCTAAAAGTCACGAAAATTTACCGACATAATCACAAAAGCAAAGTTTACTAAATAATGAACTCTTTAATTAGAATTTTTTTTCCAATAATTCAAAACGGACCTTCATTTGAACGTGTTGAAATGACGAAGCACCTCCCATTTTTCCGCAAAACGCACAAAATCAAACAGTTGGGCAACCACATTATAAGTATTCTACAGTACCGGTATAGACTTGCAGAGCTTCATGGGAAGGAAGCATTAACCTAGCTTTTTTTGTTGTATATAAAATCACTGCTACAACATCAAAATAGGATATAACTTGAGATTCCTCTTTCACAAGCACTTCTAAAATACCAGATTTTATAAAGCAGACTACAGTACATGTGCACACAGAATGTTTAGCCAATCGGGGAATGCGATGTTCTTAACGCCGAATTAGTGTGTGAATTGACCCACATACAGTTAAGTCAATGGGACATCTCCTATAACTTTATCTAGTGAAAAAGGAAACATCGCAATGTTTCGTCCGTCATTCATCGAAACATGATACATCCTGAGTATGTCGTTGCTATTTTGTTCATTGAAACATTTTCAAATTGATAATCGTTTGGTATTAATACAGAGTACAAACACTCGAATAATATGGTTAGAGAGACAGAAGAGTTCTCTTTTAGGAAAATATAAATAAAAAAGTTTTGTTTATCACACAGCAAAAAAAAAATGGGTGGATATCTTTTTCAACTACGATGAAATTTGTCATTGCTTGGTATAAAAATTGCTTAATCAAACTATGGGAACTGCTATACAAAAGTGCATAGCACCTGTTGTGTTATGGAAATCGAACCCTGTTAACAACTATTTTTTTTAGTTCCTCACAAACGATGATGACCAGGCAACAAACGTAGAAATTTCTGCCAAGACAAATACTGAGAATTTTTGTTGTTGTAACACACTCATTGACTGTACGTGAACAAGTCGTAGTTTTTACTACTGTGGTTATATATAGCTCTGGTCAGGAACCGACACAAAACCCTCGACAGGGTTCTCTCCCCTCCACCATCCCCTGCCCAGGGAATGTAAACCTGCATAAATGAAAAAGTGGCATCAATTGATATATAACCCGCACCAAAATCAATCCATCTATTAATAATATGACAAATATGTTTAACACTCATAATGCGTGTTCCTACACAAATTGATGAATTCTGATATGATAAATCCTAAAAAAAAAAGTTGACACACATTTTAGAAGAAAATAATATATTGTTTCAAATTGCATGGTGTTCACATTGCTGTTAAGCAGCTGACTCAACAGCTTCAAGGGTGTTCTCACCCCTCCCACTCAATCTCCCCACCCCCTCCCAAGGCATTTAAATGATACCCTAAAAGAAAAGTGGCATTGATAGACCATATCAACATCAATACTTATCGTTCCATGCATAACATTATAAACACATTTCCTTCTTTATGTTCCTGCAATTGATATATTAATAGCTCATAATTCATGTTAATCTAATTTAGATAATCAACTAACAGGCCTAATTAGTTTGATAGGAATTTTTAGAAATTGTAAATGACTTCCCAATCAGCAATTCTTCAAACAAAATTAGGGTGGGTGGGTGGGTGGGTGGGTTGGAAGGGAGGATGGGAAGCCTGCTGCCTGAGTGAATATTAACCAAAGCAGAGTCTTAATAACTCGACACTATGTCGATCCCAACGTTGAAAAGCTTATAAATGTAAGCTTATCAACAACTAAATGCAGTTGTACAACAAACATCTAGTTGTTTTCTATCGACTTCTCTCCGACAGCGTCGTCGATCTCTAAATATCAAACCTAAATGGAAATCTTTGAAATTGGTGGCTTAAATGCCAGCTAATGTACAAATGATGACATCCTTATAATCAAATGGCTGATGATGAATAAAATATATATATAAACAATAGAATGCAATCATAATGAATTATGACTTATAATAGTATCCTTTTAAAAGAACTAAACATAATAACACATTCTTTCCATAAAATGATCCCTCCCCTTTTAATATTGACAGGATGTACTATTATTCTTCTTCCTGCTTTCTCCTTTCACTTTTAATATATTATTATTATTATTATTTTTATTATCTCCCCCCCCCCCCCCTTTTCAACTTTTATTGTTTCAGGCAAGGAAATGGCATTAAATTGCTTTCACAGACTAACAGCGGTCTTCATCAAAATCCATTTAGAATATGTACTAATTATTTTGAGATACCTCCAGGGAATGAGAACAGGTTCGCACAGGGCACGAAGCACATTCACAACAACCACTTTCGTCAATAAAGTGATACAAGTTAATGGAATGGTAGAAAATGGCTTCTAAAGGTCATCTCAATATTCCTTTAAAATAAAATTTCAAATAGCAGTTTGTTCTTAAATTCTCAAAACTACTCCCAGGATGTTTTTTTTTTGGTGGGGAGGGGGGGGAGGCGGAGGGAGGGGGAGAAACGAGATGCTTCAGAAATGGAAAATGTAAGGGAGAGGGAGAAAGGAGATGCTTCAGAAATGGAGAATGCTAACGTGGCAAAAAGTGCAAAGCGAGTGCAAATGAGTTAAATTAAGTTAAATTGTTATTACAAGTGTGACCATATAGACTTTACCTTTCTGGCATATTTAAAAGTTAGTAACTTTCAATTGGTCAAGGAATATATATATATATTTATATATATATATATATAAATTTATATATATATATGTACAAGCATTATTTTAATTCTGATCATGCTGTAAAGGAATTTAACAAAAACATCAAACGGTATGAAAGACATAAAACAAAAACTGAAAGTCTGATCCAATCTTCCTTTCCCTCTTCCTTCCTCTCCCTCCAACGCATCCTGTCCTCCCATCTCCGAGATTTAATTGCAAGAAGCTAAATATATAACCATTCAGTTCCATTTCCAGAATGGCTAGTTACTATTTATGTGTATTCAAAAAGCTTTCATAGCAACTGCATGATGATTGGCAATAGAAATGTTAAGAAAATATAATATAAAATAACATTGAAATGTTATTTAAAGAACGGATGCATTCAGTTTAAAGTAAACATTTGTCAGACCAAAGCATGGTCCACTTCCTCCTTGTTGTCTTCCTTCCTTCCTTCACGCCCAAAGCTCTCTCTCCACCCCCGCACCAAGATTTAATCGTTGAAGCTAACCAAAGTGCATGAGTACTTTGTCCAAACGGTACAATTACCAGTCCAGTGAATTTAAATTTAGCTAGCCACTGACTGCATTGAAATGGCCAAGGAATATAAAATCATATGCTATTTATAGAACAAATAAATTCAGTTTAAATTATGCAACACCAAAGCTGGTCCAACTCCCCTTGTCCTCTTCCCCACCTCTCACTCTCCACCCAGCACCCTCCATCTTTCCCCCTCCTCCCCCTCCTCCCCCTCCTCCTCCTCCAACATTTAATGTAATGTTTCTCATTAATGCCAAAGTTTAATGCAGGGCTTGTACTAATTTCCAAACTGAACACTACTTTTGTGTACACTGTTTGTATAAACTGAAAGTCCCATTTTCATTTCATTTATTTCTTTTTCCATCACAAGATTGAATATAAATATATATAAACATGAAGGACATCATCACATACATGACCACCACATCTTCTATTCTAGTGAATAGTGATTGAATATATAATGCAACTGCCACAATATGAGGATAAAGTACAATTGTACCAGGCACGTAGCCAAGGGGGGGGGGGCAAAGGGGGCGGACGCCCCTCCTTGAGCATATTTTTTTGTGTATGTTTTTATGATATCGCTAGTAATTTCAAAATAGAAAATGCTAAGATGCAACTTACAAGGCCTGGGAAGTGCCATTTCTAGCGATCTGGGAGGCATTTTCAGCCAAAATTTTCTTGTACGCTTCGCGCCAACTCATGGTGGCGCTACAATTAGATAGTTTGCAATGCCCTATCTACGGCTGTGATAGTTTGCCTACAGTTTTGCCCCTCTCTTGGAAAATTCCTCGCTACGCGCCTGAGTTGTAGCCTAATTTGTAATACAAATATCAGTATAGTTTAGTTAAATAGTTTAGTAGAGAAAAGGATCAGGAGGGACACTCAAGTCCCCCTATAGGAGAGAAAAAAAACTGAAGACACAAACACTCAGACCCGATTACAATGCTTAAAGTGCTTGTCCGAAGCATTTTTAAACCCATTCACACTACTTGCAAGTACAAATTTCTCAGGCAAACCATTCCACTGACTCTATACTAAGAGACTATATGTAATCAGTTTGCATCTAGATATTAGATTTTAGAACTGATCCAAGTATCTAGGTTTGAGTAAAAATTCATAAGGGGAGGGCAGGAGGTGGAAAGGGAGTGGGGAGGGAGGGTAACAGTATGCAGTCAATCATGGTACAATACAAGTTCAGATAAGGACTCAATACAGGTCTGCCTACTGTACATACCTAGCACGAAAAACAAAAATGAGTAAACAGGATGCATAGAAAACAAAAGACAAACAACATCAGGGAACTATAATTAACATATTCGCATCAGGATTTTTCTTTGACTTTTCTCTCTCTTTTTTTTTTTTTTTTTTGAATGACAAAGAACTAATCCTACTGTAATAGACAGTATCTTGGGGACTTTATAAGGTTTTTTTCATGAATATTACATGACTCTGTGAATTTTTTCTTTTCTTTCCAGGCTACCCTTAGGTAAAAAGGGTGCTCTGATGATATATGATGGTATGATAAGATCAGATATTGAGTTTAAAAGTTGAAGGAAGAAAGTGATGTTTATCCCCAAATTTGTTTCCTTTAAAGGAGTATGATTATAGTCGGAAATAATGAATGCCTTTCATATATTTGCTCGATTTTTCTCTTTATTTCTGTCTTTGGGTAACAGATTCCAAAACCACAACAACTGCCTAAGTCAACCTTAACATGTTCAGGTTCTATAGCCTCAACAACAAATCTGTTTGCCTCTCAAGAGAAAGTATCCAATAGATGTCACAGTGCCTATATATGTTTGAGCTGTTGCCTTGGCATTCCTATATGCATTCTCAATCAAAATGACAAAATTGTACATAATTTGTCTAAGTCTTTAAAAGTATTAATAGTTCTAATATTAAAGCCTATCGAGATATCGGGAAAGCCACAACTTAGTAAGAGAGTAAGTGCGTATAGCTGGTTTACCAGAAATATTGACATATTTGGGGAATCTTCTTGTCTGTGTAGCTCAGTACACAGGCAAGAGTACATATTCATAAAGGTACAAATATAGGCAATTATTCTACAATACACGTACAAGCATATGGACATACACCATCAATGCACTTTGAAAAATTTAATAATTTGTGCAATTGAGCCCTTTGATGTATGAATACCTCATTGGTGCCCCTCTTAAAAATTGTTAGCCTACTCATGATACCCCTTTGCAAAACAAACATCGCAAGCCATGAGGATTAGATCGGTTGATCCTCTTTTCTACAATTAATCCACGACTCATTACAAGTCTGCTTGGGCGTAGCCGTGACGATGAATGGTGGTAAAAGTACACCATGCATTATACGACTGTTGAAATCGCTAATTTAACTAAACATCATGAAGTCTTAGTATCTCTTAACAAGAACTCTGTCCCTCTGACTACAATAAACACACTTCAGAAACGTAAAAGCCTCCAGGAACACAGCTGCTGAACAGTTTCAATCCATACCTCTTGAAATAAATACCTCCGACTCGAGCCTATATATACAGAATTACAATGATATCAAATTATGACGTCCAGTACTATCACCCCACCCTGTTGCTGGTTGCAAGGTTCTTCATCAGCTTTTGACGCTGGCAGCTAGACTATATACATTGTGTACTGAGCTAAAGTTTAAGCAAAGCTCTGAACAATCTCAAACAGTTTTTAGGTAATAACTGTTTAATAAACAATAAGTCAAGTAGTGCCCTTAATTACCTACTACCAGCATAATTGCAAATGTGATGAGTACTTGAATCCACCACTCAAAGTGAAAACTGTATTCATGCACCACAATGGAAAATCCATAGAAATTGCATAAGTTGCATTCTGGCAATCTTGCTGTGGCGGTATTTCTTAGGTTTGGACATTTCCTAGATCAGGGCCTTCATTTTCTCTGTACTGCACTTTAGGAGACACAAATCCAACAATCATTATTGCTCTATGCCATAGAGTTAAATTCTGACAAAATGCTGCAAACAATCTCTGGTATGTGACCATATATCTTTTGAAATTCTACAACTTGTAAAGTTAATGTACACAACAGAAATACATACTACATTAACTACGCAATACACAATACACAATTAATCCTTCACATGATGCAGACACAATTACTGGATCTCAAAGAACATTTCCTTTCTTCATTTGACTTCTGCCTATATAATTTTCTCTGCCTTTAGACCTTGAATATTCTTTGACTCTATAGCTACCTAATGATGCACAGAGTCTTATAATGAGGATAATTATTGCTTCATGTAACCTAACATACTAAAGCTTCATGCAAAATTTACAGCCGTATACATACATGTATGTATGTACTCCTAAAACAGAGACATAAAACTACCAAAAGCTGACAAAATGAACCATAAGATGCAAATGAATATTAATGCCAGTCGTAATTGTCATCCCCAACAATCCACATCACAAAAACGACCCCGAAGATGGAATACACAGTTTTAACCTAGACATATATAGCAATATTGTGGACTAAATCGCCAGACATTGAGTAACTATACTACAAGCAATAAGTTGTAACATAAAACTAACCTCTGTATCCAATATCTTGAGTAGTTCCTTACAATAGGCTTGTTTTACCTCCAGTCAGTCTCAATAGACTCGACATAAAATCTGCATGAGAAAGAGGAAACCATGACGATGACACAAAATATGACCAAAACTAAAAAAAAAAAATAAGGAAGAAAGAAAGAAAAAACAACAGGAAAAACAACAGGAAAAACAAAAGTAGGACGGAAATGTTGGAACCAGATTAAGACTAGTCGATTCTCTTTGCAGAGATCACTGGAGTGAACTTCTTTGGAGCGGACAGCCGTCAAGGTTATATAGTCATGTAGAGCTGAACGAAAAAAGGAAACGCTTTCAACTACCGGCTAATTCCGTAATCACATCAACCACCGGTCCACTAGCCTACTATTGTGGCTCCTTATACCTCTCGGATGGATTTTCCAAATTCAATAAACCCTAGCCGTACAAAAGCAGCTTATTATTACAGATGTAATCAGAGAAGGAACTGATGCTCACATAAACCGGGTCTCCGTAATCCCCCGTGTCTGCAGAGATGGGAAATTAACTCTTGAATCAAGAGAAATGTCACTTTTATTTGATCTACGTCAAAAAACTCGGCTTCTATAATCATTAGCCCTTAATTATTAACCGCAGTGTATGTATGTCGACGGAGAGAGAGAAAAAAAACCCTAAGGAGTATCAATTTCTGGCAGATTTCATACCTGAGTGATCGGTCGACAAATTGGTCACATTCTGAAATCTCTGAATCAACTACCGTCTACATGGTACGTAACTTTTATCGACTACATTTTGGTATTGCATAATCTGATAAAATCATGTGGTGTTGTGATTGACCGATAACGGAGAGATTTATTACCAGAGCACTGTTGGTCACTTATTTTGACAACACTGAAATGGAAATGGGAACAATCGGTCGACTTAGTTTTATAAACGTCAGGGGCTTGCAATTGAAAAAAAAATCAAACATTGCACAAACTTTGTGCCATGATCGACACAAAACATTTCTGCACTGGCCTCGATGCCGTTGAAGTACTCTCTTTAATTTAGAAGCAGCCAAATTAGAGTGGCAGCTATATAGATTATCTATCGGTCAGAGCAAGGGAGATCCAAGTCTTTGTGAATATTTATACTTGATTGCATGGTGGAAGTGACCACCAAGTTAACAACCCCATGCAATGCAAACTGTAACTTGGAAGTTAGTGGTCATCACAAAGTCGGGGAAAATGGTTTTGGAAGAGTCGCTGACCTAATGCAAAAAGCTGTTTTAGAGCAGCTTGAACATGACATTTCCAACTAAACTTTCCAACAATATATACAAATATAATAAAATAAAAAACAACACTGTTAGGTTTTTACAGTAAGCATCTTCTTGTTTTCTTTTATTTTTGCAAATTATGCAAAACAAGGGAAGCCATTCGCACATGTCTATCTCCAAATGAATACATCTCCACAAAAGTCACAAACCTATACCTCATCAGTGCATGGTTCCAAATCTTAACATGCTCAAATTGCTAGATTTTCTTTCCAAATTTTGTGTCTTATAACAGGTAAATTAAACAATCCAAATTATGCACAGATATTGTTGAGTATTCAAATCGTAGAGGATTAAATTTCTCACTGGGAGAATTTGACGCTTTGAGTGTAGAAATAATATGCTGGATGAAGTTTGAGCATGAGCATGAAAGACCATGATTTGACTTATTCAAAAACTTACTGGTTTGGATATTTACGTGTGACAAGCTTACCTGTCTCCCCACAACCTTAGCACTCTCGTTCTACCGTGTCTAGAATGATCTGGTAACCTTTTAACACTGTGCCCTCTATGGCCAGACCTCTGCGGTCAATGCCCTTGTCATTCTACCACCCAAAGTGTCTAGACGTTCGTTTTGTGTGGGAAGTTTATTCTATCTCTTATTCATTCAGAACTGACCGAAGGGGTCTGGTCACAGAGGGCGCACAGTGATAAAAGGTTACCAGTTCATTCTAGAAACGGTAGAACGAGAGTGCTAAGGTTGTGGGGAGACAGGTAAGCGAGGAGCGAAGTAAATTCTAGCATATTTGTGGGTATACTGATGACCTCGTAATATGGAACATCAAAAGATTCATTCTCATAAATGTTCAATTTTCTAAGAGAAGTATCCACTTAAAATATATAATACTGTCATGAAAAAGTCCTTTGTTGCTAACGTTTACAATATAAGATGTTGTAATCATAATAAAATCACACATATGTGATTTTCCTTACCAAAACTATCAGTCTTGACAAACTTTATTACCAGTATATTTGGTTGAGCAACTTTTGTGTGCATAAAGTATGAAAAAAAAACTGATCATAAAAATAAGATCATATAATTTTTTTTAGCAATACGTGTAAACTTTGAGGCAAAAAGCTTATCATATTGTTCATTTATTTGCAACTGGGGTACAAGATAGGGCGTAAAAAGGCAATTTTATGTCTTTTACTATTATTATAATAATACACTTTGTTAAAACATATTTATCACATCAAGTTTGGTTACAAAATGGATATCCATATTACTGCAAATAAGATGTCTATACTAAGTAGTTAAAAGGATTGCCTGAAAATGTGGATGAAAGCTTGTCCAGCGAAGCAATGCATATATCACAACCTGTGTGCATTGTTCTCTTTTTGACTTTATACATATCTATATATTCCACAATTCCTGAAGCCATTCCTGTTAAATGGATTTCATGGGTGTTGTTGCATGAAATGTTAATTTCTTTTATACTATTCGTATTTGATATACTAAAAAGTCATAAAAGTGTTATTTTGCCAACGTCATCTGAAAACTTGCTTTCGAATGGATAGAAAAGATGGAAAATAAATAAATAAAAGAAAACACATTTTTAAAACAATAATAACGAAACTGATGATTTCCTTACATACTTTGGTGCCATATGATTAATATTAGATACGTCAACTTTAAAGGTGTGACTAGAATATTAAAAAACTACAAAATATCTGGGTTGGAGGATAATAGGTGGATGAACCAACAGTATTTGCTGCTAAAATTAAATAAGTTTCTATTTTTGAAATAAATTTCACAAGAAGGATGTTATCAATACAGAGAGCTCTGCTGTCTTTCATCTATTTTTTTTGTATTTGGTCAAAAATTTTGACCAAATCTAACAAGTATTAATCAGGATTTATATGTTGTACTCATACTTTATTATTTAAAGGTTGCACTTTGTCACTTGAAACTGAACTTTTATATGGTCAGAAATCATGAACAATGTCCAATGATATTTGATATTTGTTTCAAACAGTATTGGAATAAAATAATCAATTACACAAAAATTAACTGAAATTTTATGCTCCTTTTCGAAGAACGCCGTGCCCGGCAACAGGGAAGAAACAGGTAGACAGCACTGCACACACAGAATTTCAGATCATATTTAAACTCGATGACGATTAATATTAAAGTGGTACAGCAACGTATTAATCTGATATTCAAAACAGTATCAATAACCGCTATACATACAAAAATTCTTGAGAAAGATAATATTGCAGTAGCAGTGTTTGCACATAGAACATTCATATGTCTACTCTAGTTAATATAATGTTTGAAGTATGGAAGTTTCTATGATATTGTTCAAATATTGAATTATGTCTGACGACAGGATACAGTTTTTGATAAACTACCGCGAGACTTTTCGGTTGGTATAAACAGCGGAATTTAGTTACACTGCACAGTGTTAGATTCCTTTCTCGATTCTTGGATGTCATAAATTTATATGATTGTTAATAATCAGATTATGTTACTTAGGTATGTAAACAAGTTTGTTAAAGTGAAACGATATTGCTCAACTATGCTATTAAAAATGATCACCCTAGAGTATTATACAGTTAATTATACACTTAATAACAAATATATTGATTTAATTACCATAAACAAATATTTTCAATAAAATCTATGTTCGTCATTTGGACATTTGTTTCATTTTATCCTCATCAATAACTGGTAATTATTTGTCGGTGCTTATTTAATAATTGTCCAGAGAGGATGGAAATGTGGGCTGGAGAGTGAGTGGAGAGAAATGGGGGAGGACACAGGTAAGGGGAAGGAGGGAGATACGGAGGGGGGAGGGAGATGAGGTGGGGGAGGAGGGAGATAAGGTGGGGAGGAAGATAGGTGATGAGGGGAGGAGGGAGATATGGAAGAGACAGGTAAGGAGTGGGAGAAGAGAAACGGAAGGATAAGGAGACAGGTACAGTAAGGAGGGGAAGGAAGATTGGCCATGAGGGGGAGGAGAGAGATATGGAGAAAGAGACAGGTAAAAGTAGAGAAATTGGAAGGCGAAGAAAATAAGTGGGAAGGGGAAGGAGAGAAATGGAGAGAGGAAGGAGGGAGGTAAGGAGGGGGAGGAGAGAGATATGGAGAAGACAAGTAAAAGTAAGAAATTGGAAGGGGATGAAGATAAGTGGGAAGGGGAAGGGAAGGAGGGAAGTAAGGAGGAGGAAGAGATGAGAAGGGAGAGGGGAGGGCAAAGCTAGGTTAAAGATGGGGGGAATGAAATGGGGGGAGGAGGAGAGAGGTGGGGAGGAGAGTCAATAAACAAAATATTTTCAAACTCTCAGCAATTTTTTTGCAGTCTGCCAACAATTTGGATGCAATATAAGGCAAATAACTCACCTGCCAGTGCTAACTGTGCAATTCCACAAGACCAAATGACAAAAAAGGGCACTTGTAAGGAAGGGCTTTATATTTAACAATGAAATTCCTTCAGTCTCCATAGAACAGACATATGATGAGCACTATATTACTGCTAAATAGCATCCATCTTACAAAGATGTGAGAAAAAATGAGTGGTGACAAAGATCAAAGTTGAACACAACCTTTGATTTCACATATTATTATTTAAAAGAGATAAAAACCGTCATCAAAAGTAAATACCACAACTCAAAGCGGAAACCTCACTTCTCCTAAAAAGACAAAGGAATGAATCATGATTTTCCCTTTTCCATAGGATAAAACTATAACACTGTATCCTTACAAAGGTAAAGAAATACCTTACGGCAGCTTTAAATTCCAAACTCCAAAGGTTGTTTGAAAATCGAAGTTTTGACAGGAAATGTTCACATCTGAAAGTAGATACATACATCGAAGTAACATGAACAAGATTTTATTTAATGTTCACGATCTATCGCTGATTGCGCTCCTCAGTTTTGAAGTGCTCTCCACGCAGTTCCTAGATTTGGGATCCATGTCTCTCCAATGTAACGATGGTAAAACCTTCCGACAAAAGGATAGCATTTTTTGAAGCACAAAGTTTTGAATGGCGTATATAGCTGTAAATGATTTGCTAGGGACTTAAAAAAAAAGGAAGGAAAGCCAACTTAAATCCCTCCCTGATGGTGTAGCTGTCAGTATTAATAAATCATTCCTTCTATCCTATTGACAATTACCTAGAGTTTCCCCCTAGTATATATTAAAGCAGCAGTACGTACGCGTCAAACTCAATTAAGACGTAACTGATGAAGAAGTAGTTATTATAATCTGGTGATCAGAATTTAAGCACCTAACCTAGTGGAAGCATCTAAACATATGGCAAGTAGATTATATTTAGAGTTGAATGTCATTTCTTGACATTCAAATAAATACACATGAAACCAAGGAGAAAGTCTCCAATTTGAATATTGCTTGGATTTAACCTGCTAACAGTCGTCTGCAAATCAAACAAGACAAAATGCGGGTAAGGGGTGAAGGCAGAGTTGTAACCCAAAAGGGGGAGCAGAGGGAACTGGGGAAGAGTGCATTGAACAGAAGGGGGGGGGGGGAGGATATAAAGGATCTGTCATCAGGGAAGGATATTGGGAAAGGGTATAAGGAAAGGGGCAAGTAAAAGGAGCAATGGAGGTGAAGCAAGGAGTGTTAGGGAAGCTTGCAATGGATGACTGCAGGGGCAAAGGGAATAACATGGGGGAATCTTGCGGGGAACTTTGCAAGTATAAGTGGGAAGGCTGTAAGGAAAGATACCGGGGAAGGTGAGAGAGAGGAGATATTTATATGGAAGATGATGATGGATACTATATACTGTTACCATGGATTCCATTGTTTGTACAGTCTTTGTGTAACTGATGATTATTACAAGCTTAACAGTTGGAATTATCGGATTATTATACAACAAGAAGGTGTTCAATTTGAGGGGGAAGGGATTGAATGGTCTCCAGGGGGGAGGGATTGAATGGTCTCCAGGGGGGGAGGGATTGAATGGTCTCTTTCCTATCTGTTCACTTTTTCTGATTTCACAAAGCTATAGTGATGATGGGCAATGTGGTCTTAAAGTGTTGGTTTATTACAGACCTGTGAGTTCTTGAGGTAGCAATGATTGCTTTAACAGCTACGATAGGACTAATTAATTATTAACTAAAACTAGAAAACAAAATTATTGAAACTAAGTGAATAACAACAATAACAGTATAGACACGATTAATTGTAAACAACACTGGGGCTTTTCACGTATATGTTCCTGTTGAACATTTACTGTAAAACCAACTCATCAATAGAAACAATGAGATGCCACCCTGATTTTGTGACTACTGCAAAGGAATTCATCCACCGTAGAAAAGAAAAGAAAAAAGAAAAAAAGAAAGACAAGCTTTTTACATTTAAACAAAGATCATTACACTTTTCATCTTATTGTGCTTTTACGGAATTCGCGTAAATTACTCGTTCGAAAAAACTCAAGTAAACTTGACACATCTCATGTCATAGCTGATGCAAACAAAGAAAGGAGGATGATAAGGAATGGAAGGCACTTAAATATTCAACAACCTTTTATGCAGATTAAAAATTAACCGAAGTGACATGCAGCTGCGACAAAGAGAAAAGTTCTCCATTTGTGTCATAGAAAATATGTCACGTTTTCACTTAATTTTTCCATGTATCACAAACTTCTGAGGTATGGTATATTTTTTCGACAAGACTGACTTTAGTACTTTTACCACCCCATTGCCTTTTATCTTACTGTGGTCTCATCTTCCCTTTATATAGATGGGCTTTTTTATTTATTTATTTTTGTTTTTGTATTCTATGGGAAAAAATTCAGGAAGTTGACAACTCTCTTACTACCTCAGACTTGGAACTGATGTTTAAGCTTTTTTCTTACACTGAATTTGGTTTGCACAGACTTGACAGTTTTCATGAAGTTATATAGAATGCACATAAAGGAAAGGTACATGCTAACTTCAAGTCTATGTTGGACAGTCCAGGGAATAAATATTTGAAAACTATTAGACCTTACACCATGCTACAAGTTCAAGGCAATACAAATGTCACAATGACCGAGTCTTTGAGAGTGTGAGTATATGTTCATACGTTAGAAAAGTCACCCAAGTTACAGCCTGTGCACAAAACTAAAAGAACTTTATCCGCTCGCAACCCCAGTCCCGTCACACCAAGACTGTAAACCATGTTACCCTGATTATATTTGCTATCATTGTTTCAAGTAATAATGGATTCATTTAAATTCCAGAATATACTGACAAAAAAAAGAAATTAACAAAGCAAGACATCTATTATCTGATTTTTTTCTTTAAAAGAAAAAAAGTTGCGATGAAATTACTTCTTTTATTCTTCATAAGACTGGACAGATAGTGGATATACGACTAGACAGAATACAGGGTAAGGTCACTATATCACTTTAAGAGGTATGACCCTACAGTTATAGGCAATTGAGGTATAGGATAATACCCGCAGTTATGTTGCCTGCTGGGCAAAGTTTAGGTAATGTTTTTTCGATCTGGATCTCATCAATATTTGAAGGATGAAATCATATTTAAGGTGAAGAGAAAACATTTTTGAGGTTGAAGTGACAGCTGATCTCACATTCTGCAAAAGAAAGTTGTGATGGGGTGTATACATATATAGGAATGCAAATTATATTATTAAAGTCAATGATGTGATAGCAATTACAAGGATGGGACGTATATATTGTAGTTTAGGTATCTATAGAATAGTGAATATGTAGACTTGGAATGAACAGGTCAGAGAGATAGGGAAGCAAAATTGTCAGAGAGAAAAGAATCGAAGAGGACTTAAATGTTGTTAAATGTCGTTAAAGCAAGTTTTTGTCGTTAGTCGACTCCAGTTTCTTTCTTTTTTGCCTTACAATCCTTTTGAGTATTTATACTACAATAAAACAAAAAAAAATTAGGTTAAGGTTAGGTTGAGGTGTTTTTTTACATTTACATATATGTTTATTGTAAAAAACTTGCAAACAGACAATTTTAAGATATTCAAAAAGAAAGGTGAAATTTTCTTTATCATTAAAAGTCAATAAACTCCATTGTGATAGGAGGACAGAGGGGAAGGGAGAGAAGAAGCCAGAAGGAGTGGAGGGGGTTGGGAGGGGGGCAGAGGATGGAGTGAATCATGTAATACTACTTCACTCTAGACAAACATGAATTTAGATGCGGGCAGTGTACTCGTGTATATAGTAATTCTTTATTACATTAAATTAAAATTTTCCCCTGCGCGTTCCTCTTTTACTACTCTCCTACAAATTTTTCCCCCTTGCTGTCGATCATTGATTAATTAAATTTGTGATGCTACAGCTATATCCGGTCTAACTTTCTAATGTTACAGCACCTCCCAACTGAAATCAGTAAGTTTAATGTAGCACTTTTCGCCTCACTATACGTTGCAAAAGAAATTGTATACATATGGAAGTATATAGATACACATATAGGCATGGATATACCTTATATATACCTCTTGTCACAGATTTCTCAGGATACAGCTAATTTGGTATGACTGGCTGATTGATCACAGTTATAATCACACCAGAATCAGTCTAAACATATGTGACTTTCAAATTCTGATTCATGAATTACCTAATTTAAACAGTTTGAGCCTATAATCATGACAACAGGAACAAATTTGAGATGGGAGAGGATAGTAAGACAGGGAGGAAAAGGGGGGGGGTGGACTGGGGTAGACTGGGCAGGAGTTGGACCATTGTTCCATAGTGTGAGACTTGCCACCCATGATAGCATACGCCCTTTGTAATGTTATTGAATATGCATTCACATGTACGTGTGCACTACGTTATATAATTTGCACCTGTATGCTAATGAGCTGTGTATTTGCATATTGATATATAAGTTAAAGCATGCCGTCTGCTCGTCCTTGTTCACCCTGTCTCTCCATCTGTCAACAAGTAACCTTGGACATGTCGTCCTATATATCTGTCCTGTACAGCATGATGTAACGCAATAAATAATAACATGTTATGTGTTAATACTCTACGTCGACTGTGTTCTACTTGATTGTTTGAAAGAACTCATATACCTAAACAAGGAAACATGACACCCTTGCTTTCCTTCAAAGTCTGTTACATAGCATAATAATATATAAACCTAAGATTGTCTCATAGCATCAGACACCCACCAATAACCATGATGTCATATTTTGAGCATTGGAAGTTTTAAGTTAGATAATGTGTGTGTAGAAACATATTATATATAGTGTGCTTGCTCTTGCACAAGTATGGGTGTTGCCATGCAGAGGTATACTGTACGGGGGTGATATACCACATATGAATATGAACAACACAGGATTGCATTCGTGCATTGATCACATATCCCATGTTTATCACATATCACATACATTGCACACTTGAAGGGAGTCGCTACTTGTATTCTAATATATAGTTATGACGCCCGTACTCAAACTTGTGGATTTGTTCGCTTTTGAGTACACAATTGTGCATTTCTAAATATAATAACTATAATTTCATACTCCTACTGTTGCTTAGAGAATGGTTCTTGTACTGGAGTACAGTGTACTCAAACCAAGGGAAACTCTACTTGTACTCGTACTCATGCTGTTGTATTCATACTCATACAGTTGTACTGGTACTCATCATGCGGATGTTCTCATACTCATACCTTTGTACTCATACTCATGCCGTTGTACCCATACTCATGCTGGTGTATTCATAAATACTACAATTAGTCTACATATAGATGAATTCCTAGAAATACTAATATTACAAGACCTACAGAATTTCATCATGCCCATTGACAACATCGTTCGACTGTCAAATAAACAGAAGCAATGTAAATTTCCGCAGCTGAAGAAAACTGGTTATTTTTAAACATATGTAACTGCTAGGGCATTTTTATAAAAAAAAATTTTGTGGTTGACTTTCTGCGAGAACCAAACAGATCCCTGGAACATCTATATACCACACCTATGTTTCCCTTTCATCGATTTGTAAAATGTCTATTTAGTATTTGGGTTATAAACAAACCTCAATTTACTCAACTACCAAAATATCGATGGCAGAACACTGTCTCCTACATATAGCCGACATTATATACACAGCTGGATATAAACTGTACTGTATATAAACCAAACCACTGTCATAAAAGGTTAATGCATGATAAAAGTCCCCACCTGAACAAATATTCAAAAAGCAACATTTTTTTAAAAGCCCGGTAAAATTGAGATGAATCTGCCCGGATTATTTTTGCATTACAGCCAATGGCAAAATTTACTTTGATAAAAGGCATCCATAAAAGCTATATGACTTAATGGCTTGGAAACAGATGTCAGGATCAAATACTCAATCTTTAAAAGAATGTGATGACAGGAATTGACAAAAACCTCGATTAGGGCTTTCGTTATTCACATTTTTAAACTTTTTTTTGTCGGTGATATCATCAATCACTATAACCTCTATACATTTCACGAGGCCATTCACATATTATTATTATTATAATTATTATTAGTATTATCGAAACATTTGATAACAATGTGGTGCTTTACATGATCTTCCCCTTCCCTCCTGGCTTAAATTCTCACACACGCACACCGTTGCTATGGCCTACTATAGTTCCGTTCCATCCCACACTTGCCACACATTAACTTACAAACATCTGCATGGCTATTGGTAATAGATGACATTGCAGATTTGTGGTTCAAAGTCACTTTTTCATCACATCAGTATATTCAGTATATTGATAAAAAAAAAATTATTAGCAATTTTACATTTACACATTTTTCTTTCTTTGGTGTAAAGACATTTTAACATCAATCATTCTAAAAGATGAAGTGCAATAATAGTCTACAGCCTATTGAGAAATTTTATCAGAAATTAGACCTTCGAGGGTAATTTTTATTGGTCGTCCTGTCATAAGGAATGACCAAAGTTTTTGTTCGGATTACCGGAATCAGTAAGAGGATGTCCCGCGGACCACTTAGTTGTTTACATTAAATTCAGATTGCATTGTAAATAAATATAACCAAATAGGGGAAATGGTTACATTTTCATCACTTTGGTGATTGTCAAAGAAAACAACTATTTTGGTTTAGGCCTATGATGCACCTGAAGGTGAGTTTATCTAGCCTAACACTGGTGTTGTACATTCACCACATTAACCTGTACTCATCTCTTCTACAGTGTCCATATCGACCATTCTTTGTTTAAATTCTTTGCTACATTTTGTCGGACAACCAAGTTTTGCTGTTCGGACAACCGATCTCAGTGACCTGGTTGTCAAAGAGAGAACCTTAAAAAGTGACCCTGCCTCTAAATCAGTTTCTTTCCTTTGTATAAAGAATTTCCAACAGATTATTCAGACAAATTGTTAGTACACATTTAAATACACAGAAGACTATCTCTACTAAGCTCAGAGAAATTGAAAAGGAGAAGAAAATAAGAAGGAAGGGAAGGAGAGAAATGGAGA
This sequence comes from Apostichopus japonicus, assembly GCF_037975245.1. Taxonomy (NCBI): domain Eukaryota; kingdom Metazoa; phylum Echinodermata; class Holothuroidea; order Aspidochirotida; family Stichopodidae; genus Apostichopus; species Apostichopus japonicus. The sequence goes on along the minus strand of NC_092563.1, from coordinate 23,305,079 downwards.
GAGGAAGGAGGGGAGGTAAGGAGGGGGAGGAGAGAGATATGGAGGAGACAGGTAAAAGTAGAGAAATTGAAAGGGGAAGAACATAAGTGGGAAGGGGAAGGAGAGAAATGGAGAGAGGAAGGGGAGAGGTAGGGAGGGAGAGGAGAGAGACATGGAGGAGACAGGTATAAAAGTAGAGAAATTGGGAGGGGATGAAGAAAAGTGGGAAGGGGAAGGAGAGGGGAAGGAGGGAGGTAAGGAGGGAGGTAAGGAGAGAGGTAAGGAGGAGGAGGAAGAGATGAGAAGGGGAGGGCAAAGATAGGTTAAAGATGGGGAGGGAGAGAAATGGACAACCGATCTCAGTGACCTGGTTGTCAGAGAGAGAACCTTAAAAAGTGACCCTGCCTCTAATTCAGTTTCTTTCCTTTGTATAAAGAATTTCCATTAGATGAAGTGTTACAGTAGTAAGACACCTGTTGTTATCTCTACTAAGCTCAGAGCCACACCTCAGTTGCTCCTACCCTCTGTTGATGCCCCCCTCATTGCTCCACAATGCCCCGTACATGTCAACAACAGTTTGCATTGCTGTATGATAAACAGACACATAAACTGAACTCTCATTCATAAGTGACTTTCTCAGGCATCTGTCACACTACAGTAATTTGATAAAAAAGTTTACTCAAAGTTTCCCATTCCTATAGTTCTCATTCAATTGTATAATGCTAGCAAACTAGGGTTTAAATAGTTTCGATTATCGTCTGTTTTTTGTCTCTGTTTGTTTGTTTCCAAAGTCCACGCCTCAATCTATGTCGGACCGCTACGAGCTAGCGACACGAGTTTGCGATATGACCTGACCCTCAAGTCGGGAAGATGATATTTTTTGTCCTACATTTACATATCTCTGGCATACAGTTTCCAGAAGTCACTGAACGGTCTGTGGATACATGTGTCAAATGAAACATTCCTTGTGAAACCTACTGCAAGGTTCACCGACACACCAAGACTCAGTCAATTTAACACTAAAGAATTCCAATCAGTCTGTACAGTTGAAAATCATGTCACGTCTGAGAATGAAATTTCCTTCAAAAAATATCAACCTCAACCACAGCTACAGAGAAGAAATTGTTACGACAAGCTCTTACTCTGTTTGTGGCGTTTCGGATGCCTTAATAACCGTGATTGGGGGAACGAATACCTATGATAGGTACATGATGCCATTTCATAATTAGATTCATTATCAGCTATAACAGCATATTTTTTTTTTATACATATATATATATTTTTCTATCACTATATACCGAGAATATCTGACACACAATCACAACTTTGCCTTGATTCTATAGATATATATACATAGTGCCTGGACCCAGCATCTGGAGGTTAAAACAATTGTTTTCCCCTAATGAATCCTCTCCCAGACGTATTGACTGAAGAAATTGATTATGTCACTAAATCAATGGTCCGTTGACCCAGTGAATGAGATGTCCAGTATTAAAAACATTTGGGATGTAATTTGAGAGGATTCGCCCTAGAGGAAATGCAACGAAGACATCTGTGACTTATAACTATCATATATCGGGATCATATTAATTTATTAAACCACATCGACAACGACGACGACCTTGATGGTCAGTGAAGTCTCAATGTATTTTGTGAATCATATTCACAAAGTTGATCATCTGCACATGCATTGGTCAGTTTATATTGAAGGTCTAAACTTTAAGGTGGTATACTAATGCAAGGTTAAAGCAAATACAAGAATAAAGTGTAGGAGACCCTAAATATGTACATATGCTTACGTCCTACATTCTCACTTGAATAACGATAATTGACCAAACTATATACAGGTAGATGAATAGTCTAGTACTTGATGTTATTCGGTTGTATAAAAACAACTGACGGTCAACTGAAATGCAAAATCTACATGATCTTCGTTGGAAGTTTTGAAACAAATTTAAAGGGTTTTACGCAACTCAGTAACTTGCAAAGGTACTAAATATTCCATTTGGAAGAAATCGTGGTATCACGTTCCCCGATAGAAGAAGACATGCAAGCTTATTGAAGAAATAAAGTCTATTCGTTTATTGCATACTATTACTATTAACATGGGAGTAAGAACTTAGTAGGCTAAAATTCATGTTGTTAACTTTACAAATAGTGCTTTATTCATATGTACTGCATTGCTTTCTTCAGCTGCATTCCAGTGGGCATAGTGAACTCTACCTCCCAACGCCCCACCCCCTTTTTCCTGGTTTCCAAATCCCCCTTATCCCCCACCTCCCCAGGTCCCTCTATTTCTATCTATTATATTACTTCAACTTTCATCCACAGAAGATGACCAATGTTCATCGTTCGAAATCTATTTTAAGAGTCTAGCGGTCGTTTCCTGTTCTTGCCTTTCTGCTTTCGTTTTTTAAGGTTTAAATAGTCCAAACATTTAGCAGACGGGTTGATAAAAGCAGTCGTAATGCTTCATATCCTGATATTGTATTATTTTTAAAAACTTTATCATGTGTGCATGATGAGTTAATTATAATTACAGGAAGTATGCATGGCTTGATCACCACAGTAACCTATCTTGCTATATGGCAAAGACCATTCTGACATTCCGTGGATAAGGACTAATTACAGACTTTCTTTTTCTACTTATTAAATACGTCACTGGGTAAAAAGTGCATTCCCCCTCACTGGTACAGGGGGGGAAAAAAATCCCCATAAAACATTAATCAAAGCCATGCATTGTTCTTAAAAGGAACAAAACGTACCGCACATATTGTCATTGATGTTGCATTGCAGAAACCATCTCCATGTCATGTTAATGTTACAATGATGTCTGTTTTAATACGAAAAAAATATTACGTAGCATTTATACCTACGTGCTACAACATGTTGAACGTCTAATAAAAAAATAGTGTGGCTGTGGAATAAAGTATTTTACAGTACAGCTTCAGGTGTAGTTACAGAATCGTGAGACGTAGAGCTGGTGAAATCGGTTTGGTTTACAATGTCAGGTTTTTAAGGGAAACTGATACGACCAGACCAATTTTTTTCTTCTTCTCTTTTCTCCTTTTTTATCTGCCAGGGCCTCTTTTACAATCGATCCCGATAGACTATACTATAGTGCTACGAGTTAAACATGACACTCCAAAATCAAATCTCCAATATTTGCCATCTCCCGAAACTGTGTGAAGAACATCAACTTCTGAATTGTGTTATGAGGAAAAAAGAAGAGTTTTGTGCTCTAGATGTAAGAATTAAGTGGTATGTGCAGCGCTGAAACATTAAAGGTAAAGACGGTTGGGAAGGAGACGGTAAGTAGAGTGGAGAAAGGTAGGAGAAAGAAATACACCAGTTGGTTCTGATATCGAACTTGGAGAAAATCCCAGCAGAGACCACTTTTCGAAACACAGATGCTTTGAAATCCAGATCTGCTGTGCAGTTTCAGATCTCTCTGAATTGTAAAGCTGATCAAACATGCATTAAAGGTAATCCCTATCGTCCCCAAATAGGCTAGAAAGTCAATTAAAGAATGGGCACTCATGCTCAACATCAATATCTGTTTCTACAACTAACATTTCAAATCAAGCTGAAACACTTCATGTCAATTACTTGAACATTCTCTGTGATAACTGTGATGAAATTTAAAATAGTCGGAAATGGCAGAAATCCCATGTTTGGAAAGTTTTAGCAGTTCTTAGTATGCTAAAAGTTTGGGACCAAAACTGCAGACGTTTTAACACTCAAAAATTAAATCACTGTGTAAATGTTATATTATTGCTCAAAAAGTACTAAGTACATGTATTAACAATAAATGCTGTTTCTCCTTAAATCCAGATCAGATCTCGGAAGAGTGCAAACATTTATAGAATTAATTTTTCTGGGGCATACCTGAACGGTCCGAATTGTTTAGAAACTAACAAAAGAGTAACCAAACTTTCCAAAGAGTATCACAAGAATATATATATATATATATATATATTATAAACATATATATATATATCCAAAGAGTATCACAAGAATATATATATATATATACACACATATATATATATATATACACATATATATATATATCTATGTATCTATACACACACACACATATATATATATGTATATATATATATATATATATATATATATATATATATATATATATATATATATATGTTATCTAACATAACAACAACTGTGTTTACAACAACTATGTTAACATAACAACAACCATACATAGAGATTTCAAGTTTCAAAATCCTTCACTGTAGGTCCTAATAAATGTTCGTTATAATACAAGATAGTTCTACCAGGAACTTAATCATTTACCCAAAAAAAACGTTTATGAAACAATTGAATGACCAAGCATGTATTCAGGAAACTGAGGGTACTTTCCCTTCCATTAAACAATCAGTAATCAATCGCAAACAACTTACAAATGAAAACAGTTGGAAATAACAAGACTGTTATATTCATAAATCATTTATTTACAAACTTACTATAATTTTAATCCGTTCCAAAGAGTAGCTCATATTATAAGCTTTTTGAGAGTCAACATTCTGCATTTTTTTATATTTTTGTACGTCAATAATTATATAACGATTTCTCTTTGAAAATGCTACCAACTATCAACTGCAGTCATTGTTTGTACTTGTACATGTGTAATATCACTATTGATTTTTCAAATTTCTTATATAAACTTTGACCTGCCTCAGCTAATTTCAATGATATTGGAATAATTAGGTAAGGAAAGACACATGCACACCGTATGTCCCCCTACTTTATGCTCGTCATTGTATTTGACAAAACATTTTCAGTCTAATATCTACTTCACCTAATAACAAATCTGGTTCTCCCATCCCATCAAACCTGAATAATCAAATAAAGACTAAGATTGACGTAAGTCGGGGGGCTTCATCGCTGACAACGATAGCAGAAAGTCCTGCCATAGTTAGGATGTGAATTATCTGTCCTGGAGAATGAATTATGTATAACACCACATTGTACAGGTAATAAATCAGTGAGAGATCACTATATATAATGACATATATATATATATATATGTTTAAATATATATGTTTATATATATATATATATATATATATATATATATATATATATATATATATATATATATATATATATATAAATAACTTAGAGGGTCTCCTTCAATTGATACATTTCTAATGAAACCTCTGTACAACATAGAAAAAAAGTTGATAGGCTCATAAATTCTTCACAAACACAAATGAAACACATAAAGTAGAGGTAATATATGAGTAACAATAAATACAATCACTGTCGTACCACCGACATTGATTAATCTCAAGAATACGCTCCAAAAACAAGATATTTGTGACTAACCAGGAGTATCTGACTTAGGATGTTAGACCTGTACATCAATACTTAAAAATGCCAAATAATGCCTGTAACCATCCTAAGAAATATCCTACTGTAGGTCAACTTCCAATTTCTCTTTCCAATAACAAGTTCTAATAATTTTTGACAAACAGGGAAGGGATTTACTTTAATAATCAATGGCGGAAGAGAAGATAATGTAACATGCGATAGCTAAAAGAGATGTCTGCATGTTGCCATGGCAACCGTGAATTATCTAACATTTACAGACAAAATATTCCATGGGAAGAACAGCTCTTCTCTGAAACAGATATTATTTAAATTATTTCGTAACGACGGAGGTATTCACAGAATTCTGATATAAGTGGGAAGAAGTGGTATCAAAAAGACTGTATCCATATGGTAACATTGTAGCATTACTGCAGTATGAAAGTCAAATGAAAGTAGTCTGAAGCATTGTGGAAAATTTGGCAAAAACCTTTAAAAAAAAGACAAAAAGGGTATTCTTACTATACAGGTTCCCATGCAGCTTAGAACTATCTTTTAGAACCAATATCAAAAGTATTGCAAAAATGTTTCAGTAGCACAGTCGTATAGTGTCGTTTCCAAAGGAAGATCCAGTCCGCCAAAAAAAAAAGAAAACACTTCCAAACACTTAGGATGGTAGAATGAGAAAGAACTAGGGGCTTCAACCAGAAGTGACCAGTTGCAGTGGGAGTGCAGTGCTAAACATGTAACCATGTTCACTCAGGCATGGTATAAGGAGAGTGCTAAGGTTGTGGGGAGACTGTTAAGCTAGGAGCAAAGTAAATTCAGAACTCCTCTATTCAGATGACTATCTAGTTCTTTCAGGTGGACTGTAAAAAAAATTTACTGCACCTTTTTATCTCAGCATACTTATCTAAAGTTGGTGTAACATACTTCATACATATGTTAAAGAAAAATCTATGTATAGACATTAATTGTTAGAAACAAAATATCATTTCTTTTAATGACCCCTGCAAGAACCGAAACAAAAAACTGTGGTCCATTTGGTACCTATTTTATTTATTTTTTATTCGGGGGTGGGAGGGGGGAGGGGTTTGGATATGGAAGTAAATGTTCAAAAGGTCAAAAGATCCGTTCAAGATTATGTGCATCTGCTGGATGGCGATGGGGGGGGAAAAAAACAATTACATTTGTAAGAGCCAATGACAAGTTCGATCAACCTCGCTAGCAGTCATGTGCCTCAGGCAAATTGATTTCAATCGAATCGTGAACAAGTTTTTATTGCTTGTTAATGAAGAAACACAGGCTGGGGGTTCTCTGAAGCAAAAGAAAACAAGATCTCTGAAAATTCATGGCTACAGCGATGGGAATTCAAACAACGAATGACGAGAACATGTTCTTCGTTGTGTCTTGCTTGAATTAAGTTGTAAAAAAAAGTCAGCTTCATGTTAGGAGGAAGAAAGGGCTGAAAATATCAATATTTGTTGCTTGTTGTTACCTAAAGGCAAAATTTCCACTTTCGCTTGATCGTTCCTTATGTCATATCCCGCCACTTGAAGGGGGAATATCAAATTAAATCACAATAATCAAAAATTATCAAAATATAAAAAGGATTCTTCACTACTGGCCTATGACATGTAATTAGTTTTTCGTAACCTTGTCATATTTATGTTATCTTCTGTAACAAAGGATGTAATGTTTCTACAGACTTGTAACTACCCTATGACCTAGCTCTTTCTATGTATTGTTTCTCTACAACTTGCTACTATCTTGCATCCTAATCTGCCAGGCACGGTGCACCAGGGGCAAGACCATTAGCCCCCTCACCCCCACCCCCCAATAGAAAAAAAAGTCACTGGCAGACTATAAAAATCCAATTGTTCAGTATATATAACATATACACCCTATGGGGTTCAACCTTAACAGGCAAAACTTCTTCGACACTGTTTCAAAAAGTGTAAAATATGACATAAATTGAATCTAGGCACCATACACTTTAAAAACAATTCTCACATGTGAGCAGACACCCCTCCCCTGGGTGACTTAACATCTTATTTCCTGCCCCCATCCCCCTCCCATCCCCCTCACAAAAAGTTAGTTTGCACTGCTGCCATGCACAAGTTAGTTTATCTTTTGGAGCTTCATTGTTAACCCTAGTCATATTAGCCTACATTCGTATAATCCTGTCACCTTTCTTCGAAATGTTTTTACTTAGTTTCTATTTTTTATACATTCAGACACAGTATGAGTAAGGGTAAATATCAATGAGGGTGAGTTAAGAAATATGTGACAAGCTAAAGTATGAGGCAAGCTCAAGCATGTGGCATGCTCAAGTATGTGGCAAGCTCAAGTATGTGGCAAGCTCAAGTATGGACTAACAAGTCACAATTAAGTTCATTTAGAATTGCTGAATTACTTTTTTGCAAACTCCATCCAGTTAACCTATATATGATGCACAATTGACAGTTTTAGCATGTCAATGTCCTCTTAGCCTATAACACAAAATTTAAATCTTCTACTTGTATTAGAATTTGTCAAAATATCAACTTCTATAACGGGCTGTTTTTCCGTTACTAGATGGTTCATGGTATACACCTCTATGGCGTTAGTCACTTTCAACCATATGGCACATTGTCTGTCAGAGAAATTCCCTAAACTTTGACTTCTGTACGTGAGGCACACAGTTACAGATCATCACTTACAACTTGTGACCATGTGATTCCCTGGACGATATTAAACTCTCGTTCAAGCCCAAGATGAGGATAAAACTTCTAGGATATGACCTGCCATACGAGCAGATCCAGTTTGATGTATGATTCAAATAACCAATTTTTCATTACATTCCAAACGGCCTCTGATAGAGGAATACGAAAAAAAACGATGAAGTTTTGGATGGACTCCATTGACTTCATTGAAGATCGAGTAAGTTTATTAAATATTACATCCAAGTATTAAAGGGGGATATAACCGTGTCAGAAATGATTGCTTAAAAGCACTGCAGGCTAATTAGTTCTCTCCAACCTCTGTAGGTTGAAATCACATCATCCTCAAAAGATTTTGTACGATTGTGACGTGAATTTGTTCAAAATTGGTGATATTTTGCGAATGCAATTCGGGCAATCTGCAGAATGGATATAAAACATCATCACAGCAAATTGTGATGAATGATGGTCATCGTTCCTGGTGTGTGCCGTTGGGAGACAAATTTAGGTAACTCAGTAGGCTATTGTTTTCCTTTAAGTACTGAGTAATCAGGGAGTAATATTGCAAAGCCAAAAGTTACGCAAAGTCCACAAAATATGCTACACAAAAGCAAATGTTTAGATAGCAGGTTTGGTGTAAAAGAACTGTACTAGTTTCTTTTATTTGCGTGAGAAACAAATTTTGTGGACATCGAGACTTGCTTGACATACTAAAATGTGAACATTGACATTATTCCCCGCAGAGTGTGTTACCACCAGATGGTAGAACCTTTGATAAAAAAAAAACACCTTCAGCTAATAACTGAAGTAGTTTTCCCATTACAACGGAAGGCAGACATGTGCATTAAGAAAGTAGTCTGCTCAAATTGTGAATTGCTGATTGGTCAATATGACAGGGAAGATCGAGCTGGGCTCTGTCGAAAGAATCTGACCAAGATTCAAAAAGAAATTTGTATGTGTCAGATATTTTTCGATACACACATTATTTTTAATGTTTAAGGGACTACATGGTAATATCAGCCAAAGACTGCATCGAACATTTTGAATTACTAAATGACATTACCCATTGACCAATGATCATCTTAATCGCCTAGCAACAAAGTTTAGCAACTAATTGGGTGTGTGATTTCAACCACAGCCACCTTTATCTGTAGTTGCTGCTAATAATTCCTAAGTTCTTTGCTCCCGGAAACCACCTATAAAAAAAACAGACGTTGAGCTTGCATGCTTTACTCTGTCAAATTTAATTTCAACTTAATGAAACTAAGGGCAGCTAATTTTAGAAATTTAAGTACTTATTTGTTCTGTCCAAATGCTCAACGAAGAAAAAGAAAACAGATGAAAACAAAGATTGCTTTATTGTTTAGACACACACTAACGTATCGAATGATCGTAAAGTAAAAAAAATGATTTCATTGAATTGATTCCAGGAAGAGAACAAACAATCTGACATTGTACCAGCAGATGGAGGTACTATGACCAATAAGAGTAATAAACAACTGTCTCTGCATGGCCTACATTAAAGACACTAAGGGGTATCAAAACAACAAATATCCACGTATTTGCTCATATGTAAATATTTGCAGGAAATACTCCTATTTTAGTGACATGAATGTGAAGGAGATGTATTTTGTTCATTGAAGCACATTTTCCTTTGAGGTAGACCCTTAAATTTAAAAGATAACTGATGATAATAAGGTGGTAATAAACAACCAATTGGGACAATTTCTTATTTATAATAATACTTCCATGACATGCTTCGAAGCACTCGTACTGACAGTATGATCAGTATGAATATATTCTGTTTCTATCAGATAAAAGAATAGGAACTATTCATATTGCCAGTGTGACTGCTTTGAAGCATAATATTAGAAGACTAGTATAGAGTGGTATGATAGTGTTGGAACGTTGTCCTAACTGGCTGTGTGGTAAACTAGCAATCATTCATGTATAATATATTCAAACTTATGAATATTCAAACTTATGAATATTCAAACTTATGAATATTGAAATCATGAATATTCAATCATGAATATTCAGTCTAAAATAGGCCATGGGAAAGAAAATAATCCAATCCTGATGATCTTTGGGAATAATTGTTAGGATTAAGACAACAAGTTCTCTCAAATATGTTCTAAGATATTGTTAACAATTACATACATAGGTATAGGTCTGGACAAGTATCCATTGTGCATGAATGCAATAATCGATTAATAACTGACTTGGCCATTCTCTCTTATTAATTTCTTTCATCTTTTGTGGTTTTGAGAGGATGTAAATGATCGCTGGTATCATCTACTTTTCTTGTTACCCTTACATAAAAGTCCTGTGATACCTCTAGGGCCAAATCATGTAGTTTCCCTACTTATACAAACTGACATTTGAATGATGCTAAGAAATTTGAAAGAACTACGAAAAAGTAAAGGGCAAGGAAAGGACAAAAGCATTTTATCTACACTGGTTTATACACTAAGGGGTTCAATGATCCATTGATGACACAGAGATGTGCTACACTCCGCCTGCTTAAATGTGTTGTACACTGTCAAAAAAATAAAAGCATAAAGATTTAGAGGGAAAACAAATCAATTTCCATAAATATTGTGGACTACAGCTCAAAACAATTTCAGTACATTACAGTATTCCAGTGTGATTATATATCACCCTGAGGAGGTTTCTGACATTTAACTTGATGAAGTCAGGTAATTTGGGCAGCTGGACGAAGAAAAAGAAAGAATTTAAGAAGAAGGAAAATCCTACCTCCTTGCACAAGAAAATTAAATATATTAGATGGTCATTAAAGCTATTATCTCTCTAAATAGAAGATTTAATTAACTTGATTCTTAACAGGTCCGAGCCTGGGTTTCTTAAGCTAAAAAATACATGTTATTGGCTGCAGTAACTGACCAATGCAATTTTCTCAGCGGCCCCTATGGAAATAAATTTTGTTATTTAACTGCAGCGTCAACGAACTTGTTCTATAATATACTGTAGCTTGGGTCAATTGGCTGCACAAGTATTAAGGAATAACCTGATGGTAGGGACATCGCACAGAAAATACCAGAATAAGTGTTATATACAGTATGACATGTTAAGAATGCAAAGAAACCACTGTGTGTGTGTGTGCGTTTGTTTTGTATTCTGACTGAGGACTTGAACAAAGAATTTCAGGTCCTCGGTTGTGATTTCTAAAGAATCACCACGTCCTCGGAGGAATTCTATTGTATGGGGTATTGTTAAGGTTAGGGTACGTGGATTTGAACAATGGAAATTACAATGGGGTCCTCGGTCTGAATGTAATACAAACATGCGTGTGTGTGTGTGTGTGTGCTGAAGTTTATGTCCACGAAACTGAGCCCCAACTTTCTTTCCATAAGTTCTGTAATGGCAATGCAACTTATAAGCATGACTGTAGTCTGTATTCATTTCAGATTATAGGGGAAAAATTGATTGTATTCAACTCAGGTTGATGTTCTTTTAGGTTTTACGATCAACTTGTCTGATCTTGTATACATCACCAAAGGAAATACCAGAATGTCTTCCAGCAGACAATAGTACAACAGTATGTTAAAGATTAGATTAAAATTATACCTTTACAACATTTTACTAATCACAACCACTGTATTCTTGTGGGTGGTGGTAGGATGGGATGGAGTATTTTGGTGGGGTAGGGGTCGAATGAGGGGTACCTTTAGGAGGCTCTTATTTTTTGTATTGTTTTCATTTGTCTTTTTTTTCTTCTTCTTCTCCTTTGCCAGGGAGTTTTCTACACGCTTAACCCACAAGGGTTTTTAGATCACTTCCTTTCACATCTGTTTTTCTTATTTATTTGACTTATTCATTGTACCGTGACGTGAGAAAACAAATAAATGTAATGAAATGAAGGGTGTACAATTAAGTAGAGTTGGCTTCGGTAAGACAATGATTACAATAAGTACAAGCAGACTTCAACAAATTATTAGGTTAAATTCTTCAATTTACTGTACCTTAACATTTAGAAATTTCTTTGACAAAATATTGGGTCAGTCTTCAACAAAATTCTTTGACAAGATATCTGGCAGAGGAACCTAATAGGGGAATCGTAAGTCGTTTCCAACACATTTGCCAAAAACACATCAAACTGACAAAAAGACAGTTTGATTCCAACAATTAGGGATTTGACTACCGGAAATTGGAATGAATTTTAGGAGCAGTGAACAAAGGGTTATAAAAGATTTCACCTAGACGTCTTTGCTACAATCCACAGATTTTAATCTGAAAGACCCGTCCACCCTGAGTTGATGTTTTAACCAGACTTTGAGCAAAATTGCCTGTAACTACAGCGAACTTGCAGACAGTTCAGTGTACATCCTTCGACAAGTCCGCGCAGAAGTGTATCATTTTGCCGGAGGTGTTACAGTTCTAACTAAAGAACAAGAACCTCTGGAAATATTTCGAACAACATCACAGCGGCAGTCATTCCTGACGATCTGAAGAGGGATTATATTCACATGACAGTAATGTCTGTAAACATAGAATCTGTCATGTGAGCCTAGACAACTTTGTAAGTGCAACTTAAGGCGCAACTTAAAGGCTTAATTTTTCAAAAATATTACAGTTCTGTCATTTTGTAGATCTGCGGGGGGAATCCTTCGGTGACAGACTCTGTAACTTAAGACTGGATCATCTTTAGTTTTTTTTTTTTGTGAAATTGAAAAGAAAAAGAAAACTTAAATATTTAATACATAAAAAAAAAAATTGCTCTGGAAAAAGAATTGCTTTTCATATGTGATTATGAAGAACAGGCTTTTTAAAAACAAAAATTTTATCCATCAATTTTGTCTAAGCTTCCATTTTTGGTGAAAAAGGTAAAAAATAAGTTTGAGAAACGAGATGAATGATTTATTATGTGCTTCTTAAGAGAAGTTCTAAAAGCTTTGAGTCAAAAACTGATACTAACATCAGTTGTGCTTTGACATGTATTTAAATGGATTTAAAGATGGGATGTACCAGGACAGCTTAGGCACAGAAGCTGGAAGTTATCAACTTTAAAACTAAGGTATCAGAGTAATAAATCTGATTATCAAACAGTTTTATCACTTCACCTTCCATTTTTGAAAAACAAAAATATGGATTTGGATCTTGACATCTGAAAGACAGAGATCTTAACATAGTTAAAAAAAAAAAAAAAAAAAGAGTAAATCTGGCAACTTAAAACTATAATCAAAATTATGAAAGCATTCTGAAAAATTTAATAGATGGATAGGAAAATAATAAACAGGATAAATTGTTTTATCTATTGTTATGTTTGTGTTTAGTTCATTCCTTATGATTTGTTCACTCACTCAATCAACGATATATACTAACTTTTATGAGATGTACATATCCTAGGAAAAACAGAGACAAAAGGAGCACAAAATTGTGATATAGATCTATATATATATATATATATATATATATATATATATATATATATATATAGATATATATATATATAGATATATATATATAATATATATATATATGTATATATATATATACTGTATAAATATATATATATATGTGCGTGTGTGTGTGTAAACAAGTTTGCATATAGCTCTTAGGTAAAATTGTGCCCGTCTCATGTCTGATCCAATCGTCATTACCAACACCAGAAGCCTATATGTATATAGTCTAGTTTTCAGTCGTTTCTATAGTTGTAGTTGTATAGTTGCAGTCACTAGTCTACATTGGCCCCAGGCTACATGATGAGAGGGAAGTCAGGGGCGATAACCCCGGGACTCGGGTTCAATCTGTCTATATATATATATATAAATCCTATAAATCGATGCTGCTATGTAATAAATCCTGTAGAATATTACTATGGTTGTATGTGTGTACAAAATACATTACCACGTATAACAAACTTACAGAAATGTCTGTTTGTAGAAGACGTCACATGGAACATTTAACAGACTGGCAGACATACAGTATACATTCCTTTAATTATCCTTTAATTCACTCTTGAGAATTAGAATTGTTTACTGAGTACAGTTCAATGCAGTGCTACTCATCTGTTAAGAAAATACAGTTTAAAATCAACTTGAATTTGATTTAATAGCAATCAGATTGTTTATACAATGTATTAACATCCTAACATATATGCAGTAATGTTTCCATGCATTCAAGATATGACTTATGTACAGTACGACTTTAGTCCATCGTCCATCTCAGCATTTAAGCGCTTTAAACAGATTTGGTCAGTCCACCTAATTCCTGAATACAAGACACCTTTCACAATCACTAAGCACACTCACGCCTACACTTCTTTTACCTTCGAGAGCAATGCCCTAGAACTGCATTTGATATTTATCTCAACCAAATGAAGCACAAATTTTTTCTCTCCCGTAACTGGAGAAAGACAAAAATACAAATAAATTTAGAGGATTAAATTTCCAACTCTCCCTTACAGTTCATTTACTTCTAATGGAGACAGACAAGTAATGCTTTAGAAAAAAACTTGAAGTCATTAATTTCAATTTATCAATATAATTACCGGCAGCTGTCGGCATCAGGTCACGTTTAGTGTGCGTATGGATCCAAAAGACAATTTGAAAATAATATATGGTCTTAAAGCCAAGTACCTAAACATGACCAAACACCAGGTTAAACACTAAAACTGTATGTGAATACATTGTATATATATACACACACACACATATATCAACTCACTACGATTTCAAATATATATATATATATATGTTTTTATATATATATATATACACACATATATCAACTCACTACGATTTCAATTATATATATATGTTTTTATATATATATTTTTATATATATATATATATGTATATATATATATCTATATATACATACATATATATATATATATGTATATATATATATGTATATATATATATGTATATATAAAAATATATATATATATATATGTATATATATATATATGTATATAAATATATGTATATATACACATATTTACTGTGCTATGCTTGCTGTTTGCAGTTATAAAGTTCTTCCACCTGCTTTAATCTATCTTTATTATTTATAAATTTAACATTGTGGGTCATAAAATATAATGAGCAGGCACAGTGTATAATTACAGCCTTAGGTCTATGTTAATATTTCTACATACAAACAGACAAACAGACAGACAAACAGACAGATAAACAAACAGGCAGGACATAATGACTTTCTTAATGTCACTCTAATTAAAGCAGCTTGTTGCTTTCATATATATCATTATTAACTGTGATCGAGCTCCTACAAAATTAACTGAAATTTTACGTTCAATTTTTTTATATATTTTTATATAGATGTATATATATATATTATATAGATATAGGTTGAGACTAGTGGAACACTAGTAGTTGTTCCTCAGAGTTTCATGTGTTGAGCGATCATCAGATATACGTATATTATACATATATACATACATATACATATATATGTATATGAAGACACTATATATACTGTAGATAATATAAATTGGATGTGCTCCTGCATACATGTACAGTTTGACAAACTCAAATAAATTTCTCAGCCATTTGCCGGTGAAAAATATATGTCGGAGGAACGACCATGAAAGAGGAGAGGGGGAGAAGGGGAAGGAGAGGAGAAGGGGTATGTTAAATGGAAGGAAAAGAGTGTGAAAAGAGGACAAATTTATATAGAACAAACTAGAGAACATCACTGAAACTTGTATTAAACTTTAATGTTATCTTGAGTCATAAAAAGCTCTTAATTTTCATGAAACAACATTTCTGTAAATCTTGCATTTTAACCGTATGCACCTCACACCAAACTTATACAGAACATATGTAGAATTGGTACTAATTGCTGTGATTATGAACAGAATGTATACTACATAAACACATAAACAGAAAATATTTTACCTGCATTTTACTCTCCAATTTTTTTTCATCACACTATACAGCAATACAGGTAAGGAACCTTTACTAAACCGTAACTATATGATGAAACCAGACATTCGGTACAATTCTAGACGTTAATTCCAAGTTCATACCGAGGAACTTAAGTGTCTACAATACTTATGAATTGTAGGAATGCAAGAAAATTGGACTATCATATCAGGGAATATCCCAGTAAATTTGAGATGAAAATATTATTGACTAGATCTATAGACTTGTGGAGGTCAAGAGAAGGTACATACTCACTTGGAAAAAATTAAAACAGAGCTGACAATTCATTTACTGTTCCAATGCATAATAGTTGGATATTTGTGTTGATGTCCTATGCTACCCCTACAAGGGTGTTTAATTTTTGTGTAGTAACTGTACACTGTACACTGACAGAACAACAGCCTGACACAAGATACAATTTTGATATAACTTAAACTGTACCAGCAAAAAAAAAAATCATCACAAAGAAAATGACTTAATATTGCTCTTATTTACAAGAGTAGACAATTTTTCTTCACACAAATTAAAAGAAAATTCCTATTTAATTTACTCTCATTTTTGCTAATTTAATAGCCCTTAAAATGAGCTATTATACAATGAAGATTTTCATTTCGATATCCCCCCCCCCACCCCCAATTGTTTCATTCCTGTCAGTGTAAAGTTACAGGTTTACAGGCTTGACTCGTGCGTAAGATCAACAGTACCAGCATGGTGGTATTGATGGTTGGGTTGTTATTGCACAAGCAAGACACAACTAATTTGCATAAATGTTTTTGGTCAAAACAAAATTGGCCATAAACAGGCAGGCAAAAATGACCACAGAGGAAATCTTATGCTACCAGTCACAAAATTATAAATTAGAAAAAAAAGGGTAAAAAGCTGTTTTTTTTTATTTTTTATGATCCACAAATAGCTATCATCTAGTTGGGACAATTTAGATTCTATTTATGTACAGTTGTACTTTCATATTATGTTAAAGGGTGTGAAGACTCGTGCACAAAGAAACGTCTCATGCCGGTAATCTGACCTAGTTTCGAATAAGGAGTAACAGAAGTGTTAGACACCACCATCCATCCCAGAAAATACACACAAAGCTTGCTACCGTCTGTAATTAGACACTAGTGTACAGTCAATACATACAGCTACGGTCAATACCCACAACACAGTGTACATAGCAGCGATAGACATCTCAGGTCTACATAAAAGATGACAAGGTATCAAGTTTCATTACTATCTGCATTTTGTAGCGACAAGAAGAAAACGGTTTCGGGAGGCTCTTCAATGCCTTTAACACTAGTACTGACAGCATGAATATCCTGTCTCTATCAGATAAAGGTTAGGAACTGTTCATACTGTCAGTACCAATGCTTTGAAGCATGATATGAGAGTACAGTATAGAGTGATATTATCATTAGGAAACTGATGCAACTGGATGATAGATAACAATGAGTTTTGACATGAATATTCATTTAGTCTACCTACTGCATACCTTGAGTAATTGAATATTTAAGTTGATGTTATTAACATAGTAAAAATATGTCAAAAGAATGTTTGGTAAAGTTTAACTTTCATGATCAATCTAGAAGCACTATTGATAATAGCCTCTGTAAAACTTTCAAACAACACTGGTTTTCCTGGTTGTATATTACGTCCATTTACTGATTCCTTAATTCTTTGGGCGTCATTTTGTGTGTGTGCGTGCGTGCGTGTGTGTGTCGTTATTCTATTTCCTTTGTTTTGAGTGACAAGAAAAACCTGCTGAGACTGAAGACTGAGCAACAAGTCGTATTAAAATAAATATAAATATTTCATAAGAATAAATGAAAATGATACTTTAGGGCAAAAACAGATCGGTGTCTTCTTATCAAGACAATCAACACTCCAGTTAATACTTAAGGTAGCAAGCTTTATACATCGCACTTTGTCGACACAAAACGTGTCACCAAATTACAGAGAATTCATGCATGGTTTCAGTGAACTTACACCCAGAGTGTGAAGAAAAGAATAATGGGCATAATGCCTGACAAAGATATGATAATGGAAAACACAAAATATGAACTTTAATTTGTCAAAGTCACCTGGAGGAAACGGATTATGAATGCATAATAATCCATCAAATTAAGCTTGTGCTCGCTCAATAGATCTTGTTGCACGTAGGACTGCAGAATCGGCAAGTATCAGTTTTACTAATCGCTTGGGTCACGAGTTTTGTAAATTCCTCTGACAAGTTTAAGTACGGTTAATACTTTTTTTCCTCTCGGGAACGAGAGGAATTTGATGCATGAATAGGACTCCCGCCACAAACACTATTAGACCCCAATGTGAAGAGAACATTGCCTTGTAGAGTACTGCACAAAATTATAGAA
Organism: Apostichopus japonicus; assembly: GCF_037975245.1. Taxonomy (NCBI): domain Eukaryota; kingdom Metazoa; phylum Echinodermata; class Holothuroidea; order Aspidochirotida; family Stichopodidae; genus Apostichopus; species Apostichopus japonicus. Next base: position 23,286,788 of record NC_092563.1, on the reverse strand, counting down.
AGTTATGTTTTCTGGTTTCATCCAATCAGCAGCTGCTAAATTATAGCAATTTATGTAAATTTCGATACGTGATAGAGAATAAGTTAATCGGCACTTTGGTCACTGGAGACCGAAACAGCTGGTTCGGTTTTTTTTCATTACTGATCATACATGCCATGTATTTACCGAATCAACAACAGTAAACTGACCGGATAAAAAATATAAGTAACTGGGAACAGCAAAGAATTCCATTGGCTAGAATATTATTTGTAGCCGGTGACTCATCTGGTTTGCAAATGCTTTTGCTCCGTCGTCGACTGAATTACCCTTCTGGATTTAATCATATCTTAGTGAGGGCAGGGGAGGCGGGAGTGACGCCAATCAGGAACCACATAGGACTTCCACTCAATTCTAATTAATAGAAAACCCTTGCGTAGTCATAACAATAAAATAGATAGACAAAAACCAACTGGGTAATTATGAAGCAATGTTTTTAAAAAGCAAAGAAATTCTAAAAATAACTCTTCCCAACACATTCACACAAGAAATAAGTGAGCAGGTTGATCCTTGTACACACACTGCAAAAAAACGTTTCATCTCAAAGTCCAAAAGTGCCTTATTAAAAAGTACAAATACTAAGTGTAAGTGAGGTACATGTTCACATGCAATGCAAGTAATACAGGCCTCTAGAGGCTAATTAGCCGGTGATTGGTAAATTATGGAAATTTTGATTGTTATACTGTTTATAAAAACATTCATTCTCAAGGGTTTAATCGCCTGTTGAATCAATTTATTTAAAATAATAACTATAAACGTTACATTGCAAACACCATGATGTAAATGTTAAAGCAGTTCTAAGCCGTGTCTCATAGACTGTTTGATATTTCACTGATTAACTAAAACTCACTAATTAATCGCAATGGTCTGTAATACGAATAGGAATTCTTTGAACTATATCTTCCCTGTGGGTGGAATTAACTTATAAATATCCTAGTACAAACATAGTTCATAATAATATTAACTGCTTCAGGCCAGAGCAAAAAACAGACTAGGTCCTGTGACATGTAGTAGGCTAGGTTTAAAAGTCTGGTGGATGTTGTTTTGAAAATAAACACAGTCTTTCCTGAGACACCATCTGGTTGTCAACACAACTCATAACACGGTTTATGCATGAGTAAGTGTTTATTTCGCAGCCTGGGCAGAATTATACAGCAAATGCATGGACGGGCGAATTTAATTTATGGACGAAAAAATATCAATTATTACAGACAGAACGCCATCAATAAGATGATGAAAATTGTCAAGATTTCTTGTCAATCTGAAAGACACTGATTATTTGTGTCATTCCTGAGACTTTTCTCTCTAAATTACCCATTTTCTCGTTTCAAGCTGACAGAACCTGCATTAAACATGAACGATCAAAGTTTTCATCGATAGCTGGAAGCCTGGAACTGTCCTGAAAACATTTATTAATAATCCCTGCAAATGGAAATTTATTGCAAAATGACACTAAATTTGAGAGAGAGCGCCACAGATTTGAATCATTTGCCCTTTTTCGTTGAGAATAATAAGAAAAAAAAATTGCAATTGATGTACAATTTTGAACCAGACTAGCAACAGAATGATCTGACAATTTTGTGATATAGATTCTTCTGCCATTGTCTTATATGACATAATAGGCCTTGCAGTTTAGTTCATTTGTATACTGAAAATTAGATGCAATATAATGATATTGTGTTTCCTTTGAATATTTAATATATGTTGCATATTCATGATCATGATTATTCAATATATGTTGCATATTCATGATTATTCAATATATGTTGAATATTTATCATCATAAATATTCAATATACGTTGAATATTCATGATCATGATTTGTAATTATTACAAAATACACAGCAGGCAGGGAAACAGCCATAAATATATAGCTTCCAGACATATTACTTGCTTTTAATATATTTCAAAATGTGTTGTACTCACTTCTCGAATCTCAAGTTAAAACAGAGTATTTGCTCCTGGCTTACTGATTCTCGCTGAAAGTCGGGCTGATTTCCAATACTCTAAACCAATTATCGGTAATAAAAAACTAATAAATTACCATCCAAAATATGAACTGGGGTAAATTTCAACCTAATTTTTGCCAATGAGGAGAAAGTATCAACATAATGGGAAATTTCAAGGCCTCAGAAATAAACCTCCACAGTCCTCCAAAATATATGCTAGAAGTTTCAAAAATATTGTCACTAATTGTTTATACTAAATCTGTAAAGCATGCAGAGGATTCAAGACATATTTGTCTATCTTCTTCTTTGGATTGTCATTAGAACCCACCTTCAGTGTCTGGGAATAGTACTAAATAAAGTATATGAAAGTCACTGGGAAATTTTATAAACAAAATTTGAAATTAAGAGCTAAAGAATTGTAATGCTGAGGTGACTGGATGGTACCCCTGTTCTAGACATAAATTTCTTTGGGCTCTTTTCAAATTATCCATAAAAGTGTGATGTAGGGCACCTTGCCAACATTACACACGTGATCAAACATCAGAGAAGCAGTCTCGTGTTGATCTAGTTCTAAATGTAAGTTACACAGGGTACTCTTTTATTCTCAAGCTTTTGGCATTTATCTTTACTCCATTTTTTCACCTTTCAACACAGATAAATCTGACAACAAATTTAGAAGTCAATTTATTTGTTAATGGCAGAAACAAGACATGTTCAAGACCTTGAAAAATGTAGGTGACTTACAATTTATCCTATAATCACTAAAGCGTAGGCCTGCACTACCCACCCTTACAGCAGATGTACCTAGCCTACTTTGCATTCGAATGGAGACAGAGAGAGAGAGTCATTTTAATAATGGTTCAAGGCTAGTTACTGGTTAAATGCACCAATTCTGTGCTATTAGAGACATTGCAAATTTATCTCTCAAAAAAGAAGATGTCCATTGATTACTTAATGCATAATCTGGGTTGATGTAGTTTGACTTGGTAGGCTTTATGACGTTGCAAACAAGACTGCAGCTATTATCGGATGGACCTCTGATGACGTCAATTTGGGGGATGACATCACTTTTGGGGATGACATCATTTTAGGGGGATAACTGAGAACTTTGGTTCCTTGGATTCCCATGTAGGTCACAAAAACTTAACAGTTAAACAAATTTAATGGTCTGCCTGACATCTCATACTGCTCTCTTATCATTTTTATTTAATTTATTAATATATATATTTTTTTGGGGGTGGGGTTACCTCAATTTTATTATAGATATTTTTACCTTAAGACAGAGCAGAATCTCTTGTAAATATTAGTCAATATACCATTGTAACACATCATGAGTTATAGCTACATGACTTGTAGTTTCATAAATAACTCATGATACCACAATATCAATCTCAGAAATGACACTCACTCCCTACATAAATCTCTCTCATAATTACTTTCCTTGTCGACTACATATTTTCCCCTCTTTTTCTTTAAATTACCATGTCTGTGGAATCTATCTATTAAAGCTGTTTTTTCCTTTCATTTCTTGTTTTTTTTCTGTCTTTTCATTTTAGTCAGTCTCTGAAGAAGATGATAATGTAGAGAGCTATGGAAACTAGACAACTTGATACAAAATTTTAAAAATGTATGACAGCTTCGATAAACAGAATCTTGCGGTTTTTTTTTAATTCACCTGTTCCACCATGAAAACATCTCATATTAAAAGTTCAAGCAATTCAGTTTACTCAAATTGTACACTTATGCTAAATTATTTCCTGGTGTTATGTTTGTACTAGAACTCTCATGAATTTAGAATTTACTCTCGATATATCTTCAGAGCCACTCAGGAACATTATCCAAAGTATCATGGCAAATCTTTCACATGATTTCTCACTGCAATTTACATTATTCATTAATTGTGAAATTGAAAAAGACTAAAATTACTTAGAAAACAAAAACATAAACAAACAAACAAACAGAAAGACAAAGTTGCGTAGGGATTAATATGATTCCCACTCGAGCTGTTCGAACGACAGCTCATTCGGGATAGGGAGAAATTAAACCCAAAAAATTGATGAAATAAAAATAACAGAGAACTAAAACTAAGATTAGGTAAACTTAGAATCTTCCAACAGAAAGAAGCAGTATTGCCAAAAAAGACAAAAAAGGAGACTAAGTGAATAGAAAAAGAGCTCTACTGAAGTCTTGGGAGGGGGGCGGGGAGGGAGGGAGGGAGATACCCAAGACCTAGCTCCACTCTCCTCCCTGGGATACCCTTCTAAACTAGAAAACCAACACTGGATGGAGCCAGCACAATAGACACTTTGTTTTACTTACCATCTAAAGTCATTAATATTCAGAGTGGGATGCAGCAGTATGATGAATAAGTTTCTGATCTCTTCTAGCACTGTCAGACAACACTGTGCAGAGGTAGTATAAACAACAGCAGCAGCAGCAGTCTACCAGTCAGAACCCACACACATATTATCATTTCCCAGACCGCTGTTTTGTGTGTGTAATTAAAATGAAAACGCCGAGTAGAGATCCTGCAGTAGAATATATATCAAATGGAGCTCTGTGATTGGAGGAACATCAAACTGTGATCGATAAATATCATTGGCTGAAAAAGTTCAGGGCAAAACATGAATATTGATAAGCAAAAGCAACTTAAGGGCCAGAAGATTGGAGAAGAGTTATTTTAAGTGCCGACGTTTGAGGTTTGGGCGACGGGTTCAGTTGGATTTGAAGGTAGGTAAATAAGAGGGTGTATGGAACCGCACAAAATTATTTTATTGAACTGAATATGACAAAATAGTGCAAAATATGAAACCATTTTCAAACCTGGCAGATCTGAAGATTAAAACAGTGTAGATATCATCAATGGAGTAGTTGTTCCATGAGAATATTAATAACTTCCTATGAAATATTTAATTTTAAGAAAATAACTGTAATCTCATACAAAAAAACATAAATACTTGGACTGTCTCGAAAGAGAGCGAGAAAATTCACCCAGCTGCTTTAATATCTTTTTAGCGATATTTACAGTTAAGAGTTTTGAGACACTGCACGAGACTGCAACCATAATCAAAGTCGACAGTTTACCACGGAAACGGCTCGTCCTTCGTGAAGTGCTGAAAGGCTTTTTGATACGTGGTAATTATTGTAAGCTTTTTGGGACTGACTTAAATTTGTTTTTTTTTTGTATGTCATTTGAATAATCTATACAAAGATTACTTTTTCCTCTTTCCTACATCATTCTATATTCTTATTCTGTAAAATTTAAAAAGTGGGGTGAAGTTCAAAGTAATGAAAGCAACTAATGGATATTGGTTTCTTTTTCTTTGTGTTTGTTTGTTTGTTTGTTGTGTGTATTTCTTTGGGGTTTTTATTGGGGGGGGGGGGAGAGATAAAGCCAATTGTTCGATCCTGTTAAACAAATTTTCTTTTTTTTTGGGGGGGGGCGGGGAAGAGATAAAGATAGGCTTAGATTATACAAAATTGCATTTGACATGTTCGAAATGCACTTAAACAGGGCTTAATATAAAATGTATAATTCTGTACAAGAGTAACTTTGTACACAGGTTATAAATAGTCAAGCCAGCTGCTTGCATTAGGAAGCCAATTGTTCGATCCTGTTAAACAAATTTTCTTTTTTTTGGGGGGGGGGGCGGGGAAGAGATAAAGATAGGCTTAGATTATACAATTGCATTTGACATGTTCGAAATGCACTTAAACAGGGCTTAATATAAAATGTATAATTCTGTACAAGAGTAACTTTGTACACAGGTTATAAAAGGTCAAGGCAGCTGCTTGCATTAGGAAGCCAATTGTTCGATCCTGTTAAACAAATTTTTTTTTTTTTTTTGGGGGGGGGGTGGGGAAGAGATAAAGATAGGCTTAGATTATTCAATTGCATGTGACATGTTTGAAATGTACTTAAAGAAGGCTTAATATAAAATGTATAATTCTGTACAAGAGTAACTTTGTACACAGGTTATAAATGGTCAAGGCAGCTGCTTGCATTAGGAAGCCAAGTGTTTGATCCTTCTATACAATTTTTTATTGGGGGGGGGGAAGGGGTGGGGAGAGATAGGCTTAGATTATACAATTGCATGTGACATGTTTGAATTTACTTAAAGAAGGCTCATGTAAAATGTATAATTCTATACAAGAGGAACTTTGTACACAAGTCATAATAGGTCAAAGCAGCTGCTTGCATTAGGAAGCCAAGTGTTTGATCCTTCTATACAATTTTATATTGGGGGGGGGGGGAAGGGGTGGGGAGAGAGTCATAATGTCATAATAGGTCAAGGCAGCTGCTTGCATTAGGATGCCAAGATTTTGATCCTGTTTTACAAATCAAATTGATTAAATGAAGCCGCTAGGCTTTTTCTTTCTTTCTATCAGCGACAGTTCAATTTCTCAGAATTTAATGATTCTTTTCCAGTTTGAACATTTTCTTGTCCATGAATTTTTTTTTTAATATTTGTATTAACCACATCATATAGGGAAATTGAATTTTTCTCTGTTATTTGAATTGAAACTGGAATATAGAAAAGTAGACTAGTTAAAGGTTTGCCAAGTTTACGGCCCTTTAACCCTAATCCTATAAAGAGATGGAGTCCCAGAGCACGATTGCAAGTTGGAAAAAGTTCCTGGGATTTTGTCAGCAACCATTAAATTGGGTTGGAAACTGATGCTTCAATTCAGTTTGCACAATTTTGAGTATTATCACATGAATGAGGCAAATGAACAATTTTCCTCATTTTTTTTTTTTTTTGTTAATGAAACTTGACTAGATTCAAAAGTGGTGACCTACATGTTATGAGAACTAAATGAATAACATCAAGGATTGAGCAAACTCAACTGGAAAAACACCATTTTAAGGTCAATCCGTAGATTACTGAACATTTTATGAGGGGGGGGGGGGGGGTAAGGAATGGAATGAACCACCCAAAATAATATTTCTTGTATCGAATTGAAGAAACGTTCCACTATAATTCTCAGAGAGAAATATTAACTGCCCCCAAATCCTGCACAAAATTCCCCACCCCCTCCCTCCCCCTCAGTTTAGAAAAATCTAGCAAAATCACTGCTGCTCCTTTCAATCTGTTGTAAGCGTGCAAGTGATGACATGTACACCCCCGTTACACCCCCGTTACAGGAAGTATGGAGCCCTCTTGGGTACTTAATTTTGATCTTTTTTAACTATGTGCAAAGTCAGATATTTACTTGTGAAAGTACATTAATGGAATTCCCCTCGCGGACTGCCACCCAAACATTTTCTAAATACCTGAGTGCATACAAAGATATATATCTGGTTTAGAAACAACACTACATCGACAAAACAAGAAAATAATTATAAATAATTCAAATTTTTCACTGTAATACGTACAATGTTTCGATCAGATAAATATCAAGTCTCGTAAAAATGCGAGTGCTGACTCTTTTTATAAATAAATCTATATTAAAAATGTTAAAAATAGTTTCAACAACATGGGATGTTTAATATGCTGCTGTGAAGTAAACAGGGCTGCCTCAAGTGTGTGTTTTGGTCACAAATAAATCCAAAGGTTACACCAAGGATTACGTTGTACATACCGATGTACCATGGCATAGATAGATATATAGCTGGTGTGACCAGCTGTGACTTCTATTGTAATTAATTCAATTAATGCTTTTCTTTGTTTTCTTTAATATCTCACAATACAATTCATGTTCCCCTTCTCTATATAAAAGCAGTTATTCATTGCCTGCAACTGTCTGTAACTCTGTAGTATTTAAAAGCTCATATCTTTTTAAGCTTAAATTTAAACCCTGCATTTTCCATTATCTCAACATACCAAATATCAGGGTAAAACAGCATTCTGTTGCTCTCAGATAGAATTATAAAAGCTTACTCTGTGTTCACTAAGAAGGGAAAGGGGAGGGGGAGAGGGGGGCATTGTGAGGTCAGTACAAAAGAGCATTTCCAAAATGTCTCTCTATCATTGTTGACATCAAATGAATTTTGATCCTAACTAAGTAATCACATAGTACATTTTAAGTGTCAGAATAGCCCAAATTTTGAGCTACCTTGATTGACAAACTAACATCACATGTCATACATACAGAAACACATATATATATATATATATCTGGCACCCAGACACGACTAGAAAATATTCTTATCTTGATAAACTAAACTTTGTCTTTCATAACAAGTGGACGTAATTGGCAATTTATTTAGATGATTTATTATTGACATAGAATATTTGGAGTGACATAAACACTGTATTCTCAAAGTCTTGTATACATTTGGTTAGCAATGGTCCATTTACTGAACACGCTCTCCGTGCCCCCCCCCCCCCCCAAGCCAGTGTTGACAACTATACAGTCCAAGCTGACCACAATCAATTAGCATCTTACCCAGATGGATGTTTAGCATTCATCAAATATCACCTTGGCAGGTACTCTGTTGATTAATGGTCCCAAACTATGCTACACTGCTAAAGGCAGATTTCAAAACTAAAGCAGTACTACATGATATAAACTTTGGTATCTGGAACTGCTGAAAGAATGGCCAAGCATTTTTTGGCCCTTCAAATTTTTCATAAATGCAAAAGCAATACTTCATCAAAGCATGTACTGATATGAATTACTCATTAAGAAAAATGTTATGAAAATGACCTCAATCCCTGAAACTGTTCTGATATTTGGATAAATTTGTTATGCAGTTAAAAAACTAAATAGTAGTTTTGAAAGAAAAAAGAAAGAATTCAGACCTCCGAATTCAGGCTATTTACTGGCTCAATGCCAGTGGATTTTGTTAAAAACAGAGGCAGTTGCACATTCCTGCCAGTAGACATAAAGAACATAACATGTTAACATGTAAAGAACATGACATTGGGTAACAATCATTAGTTAAATACCACAGGATTTTGTGAGCCCCATATTACTGCTTATTATCAGCAAATATTACTGGGCTGCCCCCATATTGCATGTACAGTAACTTACGTCAGGAATATATCAGTGGGAACTCAATTTTAGCCAGTAGATTTTTTTTTAAAGAAATTTCATTATTTCTAGCAAAACTTGAAAAAACTGAGAAATTCTTGGCCTAGAATGGTCAATTGTGATCCAGGCTTTTAAAAAAAAAATCTTTCCTATTGATAATTTGCAAAAAACAGATCTTGCTATAATTTTGTTACATTTTTTTGTTTTTTAACTGCTCAACACTGAAAATAATGATGCAGACCATAAACATGATAAAAGATTTGCAATTTTGCAGCATTTGGGAATTAAATTAAAATATTTACATTGAACATGGACATCTAATAAAGACTTTTCAAACTCCAATGCCGCAGTTAAAATAGTTGCTATAGAGACCATGTTTTATTGTTTCTCAAAACTTTGAAAAGAAAAAAAGATTGAGTAAAGGAATATAAATGAAAGGAACCAAATTTCTTCACAAAAGATAATAAAAACAAAGATATTTGGAAATGATTCATTTAGCATACAACTTTGTTTCAATGTTACTACTACATAAAGCTGTGAACTAGTGGGTCATCGATAATCAACAGTTAATCCTATTTCCGATAGTAACACCAAAAAGCAAAACTCTGCGCTATTCCTTATTGCTCTGGCATGCAGCAGCATAGCAATTAAATAATTCTGTGAGAATGGAAAAGGTAATAAATAACAATACAGTGATTCAAAGTCATTACAGTTGTAAACAATCTTCCTTGACCTCCTCCACCTGCCTCCCACAACCTCCTGCCCCCCCCCCACATCTGATACAGCTGTCCACTTTTTCTGCAGTTTATAGACTTGTTCTCTTTGACAGAACATGAAGATGCTGTAATAAGTAAGCAATCAAACTACAGAAAACTGACTGAGAATCATAAACCAATTTGAAGAGAGGAAATAAATTTGTGGCAAGAATGGGATTTAAACCCAGTGACCTCAGGAGTATTGTGCTCTGCTATGCTATGCTATCCAGCCTTTGGTTTTGTATGCCCTGTTCAAAGAAAGGGATCTTTCGTGGAAAGATGACACAACAATTTAGGGATGAACAATCTGTTATATTTTGATGGAATGTTTTCTATTCAGTTGTGACAAAAGATGTTCAGAGGAGGGTTCCTAGTCTGCATTTACTGAGACTTTTGAAGAAGAGCCATGACATTAAAGGAGGGAGTAAGAGAAGAGAATGGCATTTTAGTTGTAAGCAACCCTTATATAACCATTTCTTTGCTAGCTGGGGGGGGGGGGGTGGGGGGGTCAGGAGTGATGAAATGTCAGAAGCCACAGCATCTTGCATAACATGTAACCAGGGATCACAACACAGTCCCACTCAATACAACCCAGAAAGAAGCATAGAAAGTAGTTCCAAGACAAATTTACCATATCCCACGTTCAAGAGAAATAGGTACAAAATCAAGTTAAATTCTTTTGAAATGTCTTTTCCTGTTTGATCATTAATTTTGTGTGAAAAATTTGTAAAGATGAACTAAGTAATACTTAAAACAAGAATGCAAGGCAGGTACAGTAGTTCACAAGTAACACTTTGATTCTAAAAAGTTGGTCACTCGGACACATTTCATATTAATTAGCACTTTTTGCTACATTGTAAATGACAAAACTGAGCAACTTCCATCATTGTACTGTTACTTCATAATTATGTCAAAAATGTGACCTTGGGCTAACCAGGCTAAATGCACTGCACCTGCTATTGGATTTGAACAACCTATTGATATAGAACTTATTGAACCTATAGAACCAATTGATATAGAACCAACATCAAACGGTAACATGTTTTTGGAGGAATTAATCTCTTTGTGCAACATGAGAAAACTAATGTAGAGAAAGAAATAGTGAGGGCAGACTTCTGAAATTATGAAAACGAAATTTTGTTCACAATGTAACATCTCCCTAACATGCTTTAAACACATATATACAGACCAAATATTTTATCAGAACATCCAGCAAAACAGCTTTGCTTTTAAAAAAACACATAAATGTTTAGACAGAAAAGAGCTCATTGTTTGTTAGACTTGCTTAGATGACTGAATTGTTTACTACTGTATTAATGCATTTTGTTTGAGCAATACTCAGTTTCTTGTTACACTAATGTTGACGACTTAAAGATACATAATTGATCGCATATTTACTTGAATGTTGGAACTGTTATATGTTACGAACACAAGGAGCTAATTCAAAATTACATCTCAATAAGTCTTGTGTCTTAGGGAGGGCTTTAAAATCTATCCGACAGTGATTACATACACAAATATATACACACATCCATACATACACACGCACGCACACACGAACACGTGCACGCAAACAAGAATAAGGGGGCAATGAGAAACTTTACTGTATTTATTTCCAGTGAATAATTCATTACAAATTAATTGCTCAGTTCTGATAAAATTCACAAACCGTTAAATATTAGCAGATTAAATGTACACTTACCATGAAGAAGTTGCCTCTAGTAATTTGCTTCAAATCCTTAATATTCCTGGATATAGCTCCCGATAACTTCATTACTCTACTATTTGTGGTCACAACGGCTGCTGTTTTTAGTCACTGCAGTTGTCTTGGTTACTTATAAACCTCCAGTTGAAAAGGGTTACTATCATTGTTTAATTTATACTCTGTAGAATGAAAAAATGAGAAGAAAAGGCCATAATATATGCATTACTTTCTATGTTGCATCATCCAATTTCATGGCAGTGTTATTTAGGCTGTTTCAGATTTGACATCACTATTCATTAAAGTCCAACGAACAATAGGAACATGCATGTTTGAAAATGTTGAAACCATTTTATAGCAACCAACAACAAATAATTCAGAATTTCAAAGTATACCACTGTTGTTTCAGGTACAAGCAGCATGTAGAAAATATCTGCAGCATCATCTCCCCAACCCCATCCTCCATTTCTCAACCTGCCTTGAGAGTTTTGACTCTTACCTGCCAAAGGAATGTGGTGAGAGGACACATCCCCCACCCACTCTCAACATTACCATCTCACTCTCCCTCTTCTACTCCCACTTACCTCCCACCTACCCCTTGTCCACCTACCCCACCCCCTGATACCATACCTCTTCATAAGTCCCTTGGTTCATGCATACCCACATTAAGTTAGACCATGATACACAGATCTATAAAATGATAACTGATATACTTGCAATCTGTGATTACCAAAATCAGAGAGTCTCTCATAGAATCTCCCGTAACTCTCTAGGAAATTTAAACAATCAGTGAATTATGAACTCTCACCTGAATATGTTTAAAAAAAATATATAAATATATATAAAATAAAAAATTTAATAAAAATAATAAATGTTCTCCCTCCTCCAAGCAGCACTAATTGTTAATATCTTGTATATCATCCAAGCCCTCGGGAACATAATCCAGAATGACTTCACTCCCTGAGTACAGCTGGTCCTTCTCCTTATTCATCAAGTCTCTTAATTTAGTGTCCATGGTGAAAGCTTGAAATGTATCAGAGTGAAATAATTTCAACTTCTGTTCAAAGAAAAATGACAGCTTTCAATTAATCACAAAGAAAAATGGCTGTGATAGACTTAATGTTGTTGTTAAATATTTACTGCAGTTTACTGAAAAAAATCAAACTTATTTTATTGTTACTTGGTTAACTTTGATATTGCGCAATTATCTAACCCAACATTCAGGATTAAATTAACTAAAATTCCTTACTTGTAAATGGCATGTATTTGGTTTTTAGCTTTTTTTTTCATTCTTTTTTTATAGACCTGAACCTATATATTTCACTGCAAGTCACATTAATTTACCTCACTTTGCCTTTAAGTGTGCCTTGTGTATGAGTAAATTAAACAAATTAATTAAATTTTACTTCCTTGCTGATGAAATCCTTTTATAAAAGATTAAATATTTAAGTTACAAAACTGAACAAGGAAGAAGCATCACTTTATGGTACACACTCTGTCTTTGTCATTATTGAAACTAGCTTTAGCAATAATAAAATTTATACAAACATATCCAGAAAAAAATGTCAACAAAAGATTGAATTTACAAGACTCCATTGATACATAGACCATAGCATATCATTAATCCCTTTGAGGGTAAGTATGCATATTACATCAAGCAAGAGGGAGTTTTCCCCCTATTTCTGCACCAATGCACAACACAAAATGCAATTAAAAGCCAAAATCAAGTCAAGTTTTTCAAAATTTTCAAAGCATAGTAGTATCTTCCTTTATTGATACAAGAACATTAGGTATAACTTTTCTCTCTGAATTAACAGATTATATCAAATATAATATTTTGGAAAAAAAGCAGCTTCAGGTTTTTCCCTTTTGGGTGTTTCCCTTTTCTTTTCACCACAAAATCATTCTCAAAGACACATAATAGCTGGATTTTGTACCATAAATTGTAGTCATCAAACACAGTTTAGCTGTCAGGGTGATTAATCGTCTAAAACATTAACGATGATGGCAGCAATGTAATATTAATTGAAGAATAAATACACGACAAACACCTGTCAGCAAACAATCACGTACTGATTCAGCAGGGGATCTCAGTCAATCCTTTAAAATTTGGTTGTAGTAAAGGGCCAAACGGAGGTAAAACATAGCCCTATACCCCCATGGAGCAAAGAGCAGGGTAGGCCAGTTTGGAGCTTGAGAGTAGGTCCTCCCACAACTGGTTTTCACAGTGCATGATAGTTGCTGGCTGATTTTTTTTTTTTTTGGGGGGGGTAGATTAAAATCTTTCACAGGCCCATTGTGGCCCATAGACTGCCTATTGAAAACCCCAGTGATATTGTTTAACTTCAGAATACCTGATTGGCTGTTGAAGCATTTCCATCAATATCATCACATCGATCAAGCTTTACTCTTCACTTACAATCTCTGACCTTCTTACTCCTTTGCGATGGTCAACTACGATTACGCTTCGCTCTTCCAATCATGCGCGTTTGCAATTAACTCCTGGTCCACGTACTCGTTATGGCGATCGTGCCTTTTCTGTCGCTGCACCTTCTCTTTGGAACAAACTCCCATTTCACGTTCGTGACTCTCCCTCCCTTTGTATTTTCAAGTGGCAACTTGAAACATTTCTGTTGATTCCTAGTTTCTTTTTCTTCCCTTGGTTTCCTTTGTCTCTTTCCTACTTTGTAAAGCGCTTTGAAACGCTGTATTAAGCGCTATATAAGTGTAATTTATTATTATTATTATTACTCCCAGTAGGACTGACATTGATGAAACAACCTCACAGGCTTACACCCTAATTTTTTCACAAAAATTAACAAGCGATTAACAATTTCAGTTAATTCAATAAAAAATAGTTTGTTCACTCAGACAGTTTTTCTTGATAATATTACTCAATCACAAAATGCAAAACAAAAAATTGTTTCTCTGTTTCTTCATTATTCCAAACAAAAACATTGTTATGGGATTTTAGTATTATGTTCATCAAACCTTGGCCATATTAACACAATAAATAGCTACTTAACTACCAAACGCATACATTGTAGAAAGAAATCGACTGATAAAATTTGGAAACCAGTTCATGACACAAAAGTCTTTAACTGACCTGGGTTCCTTCTTTATCGTTCTCGTTTTCCAGTTTCAGCGTGTTTGCCAACCAATCAACGATCCGACCGATGCTCCAAGAAGACGAAAAGAAATATGGTTTCTTGTCTAGGGTAGTCCGTGCTGGAAGACAGACCTCCAGGTAAACTCTCTCGAGCTGAAAGCAGTAAAAGAAACCAAATCTTTATTCTACTGATGAAGAAGTCATTCTGATAATTGCTCCTACCATAGATTGCTTGTTCTGTTTGTTAACCTGTTTTTTGCCTTTTTTTTAAAAATTTGTTTTGTATTAATAATTATATATAGAAGTAGGAAATGAGCAAATGAGCAAATGAATTTATGGCTAGAACATGATTCAAACTGGTCAGTGACCTCTTGATATCAAGACCAGTGCTCTACCAACTGAGCTATCCAGCCCTTAGTTGCTGGCGTTCCCTTTACAGCCATTCTTTGCTGTGGGGCTCTAGTCAGAATCCACAGTACCTTGCATACCGTGTAACCACTGACCACGCCCCAGTATCATTCGATACAACCCAGCAAGCTGCAAGGGAGGGATTTCAAGAAAAATTTTGATTTTAGATATAATTAATATAAGTTAATGAACAATGGAAAACTGACTGGAAATATCTTACAGATAGAAGTAATAAATTCCCATTTGAAGAAGATCCTGGGATCAGGCCCTCTAATTTGTATTTTCCAGCATAGAATTCTTTTGCTGTAGCATTCTTTTGTGCACATGTATGCACTCTAAACTGATTAATATTTACCTGCATAGGTTTTCAGATAAGCAGTTTGTTAAAGAGTTTTGCTCTCCTTGTTTCGTGATCAATATAGAAACATTTATCTATCCTTGGGAGAACGTGCAGACAATTGAAATGATATTGAATGCAAAGAAAATTTGCACCAGAGCAGGAAAGGGAAAATACTTTATAATTTTCACGAGTGACAATTCCAATTGCTTTCATTGAACTTTGTGTTACTACAAGTGCAACTAAGAAAGTTAACACCAAATAAAAAACAAGAAGCAACTATTAGGCAATAGCAGCAAGATGCCTAAGTTGCGAGGTCGGTTAAAGTGATTTTCCTGAAAATCAGTCAACTTTTAACATCTGCTTGCTACAATACACGTTTCTTCTCCTGAAGGGATACTGGTTCCACGTTAGCTTCTCTTTCATGTAAAGAAGAGGAAGAAGATACCTCCCTCTCCCATCTCCTCCACTCATAACAATTCCTATTTTTCATTTCAGAGAGACAAAAAAATTAAATTCCCACAAACTGCAATTAGACTGCATTAGACTGTATTATCAAGGTTTTCTAGACACACTTTCCTTATCTTATCTCACATTTTGTATTTTATCACTAAACTGCAAGAGTAAACCATAGATAGCCCTGCATATGTATGGCAGTTGGCTGCATCACTGTATATTGGTGTATACACACACAAACTTCTATAAACATTACCCAGCAAACAAAAAGATGGAAACAAATACCTGAGGAATCCCAGTGTCTCCCTTTGCATGCATTTTCATTTTCATCAGAGCTACTTTAGCAGCTGTCTGTCTTGCCTTTTCACTCTTTGGTGTTTGCCTTCGTGGGTTGGTCCGATGACGAGCTATGATGAAAGCGAAGAGCTTTTATTTGATGACAAGAATGTGACGTTCGATACAGTTTTGAATGTAAAATGCTACTGCCTCATTCTGCAAAGTACTGCATCTTCTCTTTGCAAATGTTGCTGTCATGGTCTGGCAGGATAACAGGAAACTTGGTCCATTTATTCCCACTTGTGCAGCAAACTCGAAGGTGACATTTTAGTCTGTGGGGGGGCATCTCTCGGGAGACATTTTAGTATGTGAGGGGGCATCTCTCGGGAGACATTTTAGTCTGTGAGGGGGCATCTCTCAGGAGATACTTTAGTCTGTGAGGGGGCATCTATCAGGAGACATTTTAGTCTGTGAGGGGGCATCTCTCAGGAGACATTTAGTATGTGAGGGGGCATCTCTCAGGAGACATTTAGTATGTGAGGGGGCATCTCTCAGGAGACATTTTAGTCTGTGAGGGGCATCTCTCAGAAGACATTTTAGTCTGTGAGGGGGCATCTCTCAGGAGACATTTAAGTCTTTGTGGGGGTATCTCTCAGGAGACATTTTAGTATGTGATGGGGCATCTCTCAGGAGACATTTTAGTCTGTGAGGGGCAACTCTCAGGAGACATTTTAGTCTGTGTGAAGGACTCTCTGGAGACATTTTAATTTGTGAGGGGAATCCCTCTAAGGATGCTCTGAACAATACAACATTCCCAAGTAATATCTACGAAAAGAATAATGAGGTAAAAACTTCATCAAGAGAAATAAATAGGGGTTAATTTCTTCCCTTCATTTGTGAACACAGCCAAAGCATCGTAATGGTACAGACATAACAGCCTTCGCTAAAGTAAACTTTTACCTTGAATTTCTTTGACCATTTTCGCCGTCTCTGCCATCGGAACAGACTTCTCCCTTTCCGGCATCTTAGTGCAGTCGTGGTCTTGAGGATGTCTGTGACTAGCAGATGAAGGGAGACCAGAATCAAGCACAGTTAGTTGGCACATTGCAACCTTAGTTAACATATGGATGTATTGTAAGGGTTCATTTTTAAAGTCACATTCATCTTTTTTTTACTCAGACAGCAGAAATATTCTATGAATCATGTGAAGGCATGTTGCTTTCAAGGCTGGTTCAGGAGCCAGAGTCTCTTTGACCTATTCCAACATGGAGCTGAACATCTAGCTGTTGTGTGAAATCTTTCGGGGGTTTCAATATTTCTGGGGTTCGTTTATTCATTTGTTTCTGTTCTGTTCTATGGATGTTTCACTTTATTTCCTTCCTTCAATTCTATACAGCTGCACTGCAGTAATGTTGAGCAGGATTGCATTCACATCGCTCAGAAAACAATGGGATTACATGGGTTGCAGCTAGTAATGGGATTACAGGGACTACAAATTGCAATGGGATTACATATAGCAATGGGATTATGAGGATTGCAGAAGCAATGGGATAACGGGCATTGCAGATAGTAATGGGTTTTACTGGCATTGCAGATTGCAATGGGTTTACAGATAGTAATGGGATTATGATGATTGCAGAAAAGCAATAGGACTTAGGGGATGGCAGAAAGCAATGAGACTACAGGGATGGCAGAAGGCAAATAAGATTACAGGGATTGCAGTTAGTAATGGGATTAGTGATTGCAGATTGTAATGGAATTGCAGGGATTGCAGATAGTAATGGGATTATGGGGATTGCAGAAAAGCAATGGGATTACAAGGATTGCAGAAAAGCAATGGGATTACGGGGATTACAGCTAGAAATGGGATTCTTGGCATTGCCGATAGTAATGGAATTACAGGGATTGCAGATAGCAATGGGATTACAGGGATAAAAATACAACAATATATGTCAATTGTAGGTATCCAGTCAAATAAGTGAATCCAGTCAGTGTTTCATGAATCAAACATCTTATACTGTAGACAATTATATGATTGAATGGTTTGTTAAAGAACACTTGCCACAAATCCACATTGCGACAAAAAATTGTCACTCGACTAAGCTGCTTTCTTCACTTTAACAAATTTCCTTTTCGAATTCATTATTTATCTAAGTGTATGTAAATCATAAATTCTGACTGGGAAATGATAAATGAAAAATGAAGTTTGAATGAGTACAGAAGCAATTCCTTCAAAAAATTCAACAAAAAAATTTTCCATAGCAATTACTTTCAAAACTTAACAAAGCAGCAGACAAATTATAGCTCCATATTTTGTTTAAATTCTTTATTTATCATATTAAACAACTGTTGATCTGTGCAGACCTACCTCATGCAAAATTGGAAGTTACAAAATGGACAGGTGACTGGTACTGGTCCTTTCTTTCTGCAGTCAGCCTTACTACAACTATAACTTTTAAATTCAGATTTTACTGTACTTGACGCCACCTTTTCTTCTGCCTAAGTCAGGAAAACAGAAAACGTAAAAGAAAATTACTCTTTTGCCCGGTTAAAATCCTAAAACTATGTGATGATGTGCAACTGGCCTGTCTGGGCAGGTGAATGTAAACAAGACTCAGTGGTGTACACAGTATTTCAAAGGTTCATGGGGGTTGCCAAGATCTAAATTCTCCCAGACTGTTTTCTGTAGGGCTTGAACCTTTAAAGGATGGACCAGAGGCTAACGAAGGATTACATAAAGGAGGTGTGGCGGCCCTGGGGTGGCTGAGCCTACTCCCAATTAGTAGGGTCTGGTGGTCCTGCCCCATCAAACAAAATGTTTTGCTGATAAACATTCCTGTTTTTTTGTATGGGATTGATCTTGGGGTGTACTTCTGTAGCAGTGGTCTATTTCTTCCCCGGCTGAATGTCAAAATCCTTCGACTGAACCATATTCCCATGACTGGGGATGGGAGATGCCCCCCTCCCCCACTACCCACCACCCCTGCCACTGATAAGGCTCCTTTGACAGATTGCATAGTGAGTAATCACCATTTAAATAAAATAGTTCTTAACTCCTTGGAAATGTTGGAGGATGTTCAATTACTCAAAAATTGAAACTGACCTTTTCACAGTTGTGTGCCGCAGTGCTTCTATGTTCCAGACTAGCAAAAAAAAGGGGGGAAATGCACTTAATGTTGGAGCAAAATTTGTACAGAATACCTTCCATTTCAAAATGTCATAAACAGAAAGTAACAAAAGGTTAAAATATTATATTGTTCTGGATCCCTACAAAAATTGCTCTAATCATCTTTTCTTGGACTAAAGGACCTCACCTTCTTAGTTCTCTGCACATTTTTGACGTACGTATTATTGTACACTTACTTCCCATAACAATGGACTTTCAGGTGGCAATGATGCCATGGGCTTATTTCTAAGTGCATTCTTCTTCAGGGGATCTCCCCCTGACTAAGGTGTATAAATGGGGACCTACCAGGTGACTAATTAATGTATTTGCGTGAGCTGGTTTGTGGCTGGGGACCAATCGATATGGCGCACTATAATGCCCTGAGAGAGAATGTTTGAATCGGGTACATTTTGGGATGTGTGGGTGAGACAAGTTACCAATGACCAGGGTTTAACTATTGTAAAGTCGTGCAACTTTATACAAGGCTGTAAAACCATCAACTTTTAAAATTTTACCTTTTTAATATAATTTGTCAAATTGTAATTACAGTCAATAACTCAAGTAATTTAAAACAACAAAAAGAAAAGAAAATTGTAACACAGAAAACGAGGAAACCCAGGCAAACGGTATTCTTTTCTTGACAGTTATCAAACTCACCAAAAGATTCCATTGCAACTGCTACAGGTGAAAGGAAGGAAATCTATAAAAGAGAAAACAGCAAAAGGTTCCACCATATTACTTTGAACTTGTGAAAGAACTGGCTCGTTAATTTCTTAACTAATCAATAAACCTGTATGTATAATCTTCTTCTGGAGACTCAGATCAACAAAATGACTACTGTACCCTTTTAAGGGGGTGGGGACATTTCTAATGATTTAATTGAACAGATAATGGCAGGGGAAAAAGCGATTCTTCCAACAAGGAGCATCAACTAAATTATGTTGTTGGCAATCTCATGAGGGGCCAGTCTAGTAAATTGAGCTGATGTGTTATGGTGTTAATTAATGTTTTGGTCATAAATATACCACAAGATGATTGGAACCGTTTTGGCCAGGGCCAAACCCGACCTTAGTGTGAACGTATGTCATCGGACCATCGTCTTGGAGTCTTCATTTTTGGTATATTATGAAACTGACAATAAATTATTATTTATCCCCATTTTTACACAGGGTCCCAAATTGACCAATTCCCCAGGACTTAAGTCCCCTACCTCTTCCCCTCATTAGGCATGCTTATAGAACTAGGCCTACTAACGGTGAATACTAGTATAGTCAGTATTGCGAAGTTTGGCATACTGCGAAGTTCGGACACCCTAAGAAATACACGATTTAAACATGATAACCTACAGGAAGAGCCAAATTTCACCAAAAAGTACGAAGCTACAGTTATTTTCTCTCCAAAATGACCCGTTTGCAACAAATTACTTACATATTTGTCAATAAAATGACGAAGATCTATGAAGCCTGTTATAATTACTGAAAGAGCAACTGCGCCACCAATTTTATCACCAGCGCCACACTGTGGGTTGCGTGTCCGAACTTCGCAATACTCTAGAAAAGAAATACCAGTTCCACAATCACGAAGAATCTTCTTGGAAAACAACGTGAAAACAGTTTGCAGGAAAAAGGTTTGGCCGTGTATCGTACTATAACACAATTCTCCCACCATATGAAGTATATTTTCTGGTGATTTATACCAGAAGATTTAGTTTTGGGTTGTTTTAAGTCTTAAGTGTCCGAACTATGAGAAATAAGACATACGAAGAGAGACTGAAAGAGTTGAGACTGATGACAATAGAGCAACGCCACCTTCGTCAAGACATGATAACATTTTATAACATAACACAAGGAAGGATAAACATACAAGTTGATAACCATGTGGACATCTTGAGAGAGAGCAATACCAGAGGACACACAATGAAAATTAGGCCCTCAAGAGTACGGTTGGAAGTACGAAGGAACTCTTATTTTAAAAGAATTTGGAAGGTGTGGAATACACTACCACAGGAAGCAGTGACAGCCCAGACACTCAATAAATTCAAGAACGGAATAGCAGATTGTGGGATCTTCAAGGGTCGTGGAGACCTCCTATCCCGATGAGCCATTCCTTCAAACAGACTTGACTGAAGTTGAGGGGATGGCTGTCCAGGTAAATCCAGGTAAATCCAACTTCGAAGTCACCATGCTACTACACTACTAAAGTACTAGGATACCATAACCCACTAGGTTGAACTTGCAGTTCATAATCATACCTTATCATAGGGCTAGGCTAGTTCTGAGAGAAAGCTAAACAACTCAATAAAAATACAAGTCTGTAAAACTAACTTAAACCTAGGCAAACGTTCATTTTTAATGCCACTTATAATTATATATGGAATGCCTTCGACAGTTTGCAGAGTCTAGCTCTATTTGGCCAAAGTACGCAGCCTACTGTAGGCTAGCCTTCTTCCTTTCTCACCATTTTGATTGCAGTGACTGACATCGCAGTGTTGACCTATAAAAAGTTCTGCCATCGTTTACAAATTGCAATATTGAAAATAGACGACTTTTCTTCCAAGACGTGAGACTGGACCAAATCAGCTGTCGGTAGACCCTTTTTTCGTCAGAGGACCATTACATTTACAATACACTAGTGTAAGCCGAACATGCATTAGGCCTAGCCCAAAGACATTATGCAATATAGATATTGGCTTAGCATCGGCTCAGTTCGTATTCAGCGCGCAGATCAGATCGCACCAAAAGTGAAAGCGCCCAACGTGATATGCGGACGGGCAGATTGGGAGTTATTTAAGTTAACAGCCTCCTTTTGGGATGTTTAGTTTTAAAGTGTCAAACACTCTATGGAATTCTTGATCTTTCATGTTCTCCAAGCAATATATTACAATATAAAGCCTCTATGTAAAATGAGAATTAATATTGTAAAGTAAGTTAATACTGAAAATTGGATAGCCTACCGCCGTGAAGTGCAAGTAATAAGCCATCCGGCTTCTCCTATATACAGCGGCGTAACGATGAGTCTGGGGGCCCCTGAGTTCAGGGAAGGAAGGGTCCCCTGGCTGCTGCAGAGAATCAACCGATGTGCGCGAACTCCCAAAGGCGTGGGTCCAGGGCCCGCCTTAGGGCCCTGCAATTTCTGGGGTTCTACAAGCTCTCTGGTGCAATCTAAGCCGTATATGGAACATTTCGTGGTGATTTTATCGACTGAGATTTTGGGGAAAATCTGCGTTCATAGACACATTTTTGGTCCGCCTTGTCTGTCATACTGGGAACATGAAAAAATGTGTTGCAAAGCTAGAATACATTAAGAGATTGAAAGGACAATAAGACCAAATGACCAATTAACATAAACATGTATATTTCCACCCGTGGCGTAACTCCTGTGGACAAATGGTATCCAAGTTCCCGAGAACTTGGAAATGCTAGAGCTTGAATTTACTGAGCCTGCATGGCCTTCTTGGCAGCAAACATATCGATTAGTCCATCTATATCAAGTGACCATGCCTCCTCGCTCTCGATGGAAAGGATAGCCAGCGAATCCAGCCGATCTTGAGAAATGGTTGAACGTAGGTAAGTCTTGATTAGCTTCAACTTGGAGAATGATCTTTCTGCGGTCGCCACTTTGACTGGAAGTGTAATAAATAGGACCACAGCCGATAACAGCTTTGAGTAGATACTAAGGTCACAATCATTCAGAAGCTGCAGGACTTCAGAAACTTGTGACATGTCTCTCAAGTTATCCAGTGGCGGAGCGTCCAAACAGTCAGGGGGCGGATGCCCCCCCCCCCCCCTGACGGACTCAAATGGACTGCTGGCGCCCTTTTCAGCTCTGTACCACTTTTTACTTATTCGTGATTATTGACTATTTTATTGCGCTCTCAAATACCTATTGACATTTGTCACATTTTGTTGGTGTAATTTGGCGATGACAACTATTTATTCTTCGTTTATCTGCAAATTAGCCAGGCCCGGAAAGCGTCATTTCCGGCGATCTAGGGAGTATCTTTACTCAAAACATTTCTGTTCGCTACGCGCCAACCAGTGATGGCGCTCCACTTAGATAGTGTCCAGAGCCGTATATAGCTCTGATAGTGTCGATGGCGCCCCTACAGACCATTCTCGCCCCTCCTGACCAATACCCCTAGCTCCGCCACTGAAGTTATCACCATAGCACCAACGGAAAATATGCCAAATTCGATTTACTGTCTGATACGGAAACATACAAATCCACACACAAATCTTAGGCATCGGCGATTTGCCCGATAGCTGAGGAAAGCATCAGCCAAAGGAGTTCAAAATATGCCCAATTTGTGTCATTTGGCTAGTCATGGGCGGCGATCCGTACTTCCGAGTGGGGGGATATGACCTTGTTGACTATCTAAGCGTAGCGCCACCATGAGTTGGCGCGAAGCGTACAAGAAAATTTTGGGATTAACAAACCCTCTAGATGGCCGGAAACGGCACTTCCCGAGGTTTCCAAGCGGCATATACCCAACTTTAAAATAGGGATATCATGTCCGAAATATCTCATAATCAGATTCCAAAATACTTTTTTTTAAATTTCGGGTGTTATTTTGGGAAAATCGCCCCTGTCAATCTTGTTTCAGGCGCTACGTTAGATGTTCGAGAGCTCTTTTATATTATTCGATGAAGAAAATGGCCTCATGCAGGCTATTATAGGCCTATACACATGCAATACACAATTACACATAGTTACATTCCTAGGTACCGATTGCTAGGGCATCCAGGTGAAACGTGTATTAAGCATTACCCTGGTAACATGAGATTCTCAGCTGTTTCGAGGGAACATGTACGTGTGTAGGCCTACTATAGGGCCTATATGAATACTATGAGGGTGCATATATGTACTATATCAATACCGTGGGCACAATAATACATTTTGTTGTTATAGGGCCAATGAAGCCTACAGTCAACTATTCTTGCTTTATAAAGACGGTTTATTTGAAAAGATCGCACTGCGTTTATGGTAGGCGAGAAATGAAGCTAAAAAAGAGCCGTACATTCACGATGATGCATAAATGTAGGCATGAAAATATTCTTATCCCTGGCATTTGGTGGGGGGATATGGTGTATTACATCCCCTCCACCCATTTTCATGGGGGGATATATCCCCCTCCCCCCCCCCCCCAGGATCGCCGCCCATGTGGCCAGTTATCGGCCAATGTCATGTGGCAACCCTGACCGAGAGCGAATTCATTGAAATTTGAGGCGCTATTTCGCTATAATATGTACCAGCGTAGCCTATCAAGTTCCAGTGTGTACCTCAGGCTCATGAGTCAGTCGTGCGGAAAGAAGGATACGAGATTTGCAGTTGCAGGGGCATATGATTTATGACGAACGTATTCACGTACAGAAAAATATGTCCATTGTCTCGTTTATAGTTTCTTTTCCAACGAAAACTTGTCGTTTAAAAAAAAAAAGAAAAACAAGGGTACCCCTCTTCTAAGTTCTGTACATCAGTGCAGCGGGGGCCCCCTTTGGTCAGGGGCCCCTGGGTTTGCCCCGTCCGAGCCCATAGGCGTTACGCCGCTGCCTATATATGCATATATGTGGCGGTTTATAGCGTCGTAAAATAACTGCCCTCAAGGGCGGCGGAACCGGGGGGCACAGGGGGCACGTGCCCCCCCCCCCACTTTTCCTCAGGTTAAAAATGTGCCCTTTTTCTACATAAAAATTGAGGTGTCTCAAGTTAGCAAGAGGCCAGGGAACCAGAATGAACACTCGGGAAGGGCCGTTTCCGGCCATCTGAGGGGTTTGTAAAACCAAAAATTTTCTTGTACGCTCCGCGCCAACCGATGGTGGCGCTCCGCTCAGATAGTCGTGCATACAACTTTAATTTGCAAATCCTGGCTACGCCCCTGACTTTCAAAGAATTTCTGTGGGTCAAACTCAAAGCTATTTCGAATGGAAAATTTGTTAAGATATTAACAAGAAATAAACTCTAATTCGGGAGATTCCTACATTAGCAACTAGCATGATTTCACCTCATTTTGTCTCAAAAGAAAACTTGTTCCTTGTTTCCCAATTTGCACATTGGATATTGCAGTGCTAGTATGCAAATTTTCCTTGAGGGGGGGGGGGAGGGGGCGTTGATGGAGTGATGTGTATAAATATAAGGCTGCATCAGTCCAATCGAATTTCTGCAAAGTGCCCTTTGATGTCGGTGCCCCCCCCCCCAGATTAAAAGTGCTTCCGCCGCCCTTGACTGCCCTGCAACTAGGCTGAAATGAAATGTAACTAACAAGTGTAGAAAATGAGCCGTATGTGTATTCTGATTCATCGCACAGTATCAAAAACTTACCAATTATTCAGAAATGCTGCTTTACTAACATATACTAAGTCCAAAACACATGCTTGGTAATAGGCCTATAGAGCAGACACGATGGTTTTGACCTTTGTATTACCAATAGGCGTGTAGTATTTTTCCTATTAGCTTTAACAAACGAGAAATGCATTTTTTATTGGAATTGCACAGTATGGCAGAGAATATGTTACATGAAGTATTCTACCACTGGGAAGGGACATTAGTCTGTCTTCTTGAAATCCCAGATGTATTCTAGGTGTTAACTTTTTAGCTCAGCCGGAAGCTTTCAGCTCAGCTATAGCGATTCTGCAGAAATTCTGTCACTTTTTGCAACCGTGTTTGAATGACTGCCATTTGGTCATTTTCTTGAAATGTAAAAAATGCCACTACTCCTAGAGCGTTTGTCCTAATCTGCTGAAATGATGTGGATAAATTCTAACGTTTGAATGGTGGTGAACCAAAGTTGTTCAGGAAAATATTTTTGTCGTCATGTGAGGGTCCAAAACAGGGCGGCCTTATGTAGAGTTTTCAGTCATGATGAAATGTAATCCACGTATCATATGCAATTATCATTAAATTTGTTTTTCAACTTTTTAGTATTCATGACCAGTATGCTCTTTGATGTAGGTAAAACAGTGTTCCATCTTAATTTCCCCGGCATTTTTTAAAATAATTCCACCGGCGGGAGACTTGATCAAGTCAAATATTTACTCGTTATTCAGGCTTTCTATAGTTCCATGTCATTCTCTGTGAAAGAACTACTTTGCAGATTTACCATTGAACTTTTCCACAGTTTGTGTGTAATTCATGTGAAAATGACCTAGATAGTTGGAGTCGATTCCGATTTCTGCAGTACGTCGATTATTATCAAGTTGCAGGTCGTTCTATTATTGTATGGGTGCAATTTTCGGTCAGCAAAATTCAAACGTGATATCCACATTTTAACGGAGGAATACTTCTGTTGTTTTTTTTCCATCATTTCATGAATGAAAACTACGACTACGGAGGAAAGGAAGTGACACCGTTATCCTGCCTATGGCTTTTATTATTCACACAAATGGATCAACTGATCTGAATAATGCCAGTCGAAAAAAATTCTCAAATACGAACTTAGCTGAGCGTCGTTTAGCTTCTGTGGGAGATGTATATGATCACCAATCTCTTCCGTAGTTTGTGCTGCCATGTTAGAATTAAAGCAAAATTTACCGGTTATATTGCATTACTTGCTGGTCAGTTTCATCACTAAAACTTTCAACATAACCGTACCCACGATCATGTCCATTTTGCTAAGATGTGTAAACAGTAAACACTAGATCGCTCAACAACCTGATTAAGTGTAGTATCGATTCCCTTTCCAAGGGACTCGCCGTAACATCTTCATGATCATACAGTTATGATCTCGAAGGGGACTGGGCTTGAGAGTGGATCGTGTTTCTGTGCTCAGGTTCCAACTTGGATTACTTTTCTTAAAACTTCTCTACTAGGATAGTAAGGTTTTGGCAGAACATCTACAGTACCGTGATGACATCACAGACCACCCACTGTGATCCACTGCCCAGTAAGAGACGGTTTTGCCAGAAAAAAAAGTTGGAAATGTTCAATAGATATTTTGATGGTTTTGCAATTAACAGTGTTGAACATTTTTATCTTGAAGTGTTCCATTGTCTGCCATGGTAATATCCCTGAAGATAGCATTAATAAACAACTCTCGTCATAAATGGCAAATCTTTTGCAACAAAATAAAACTCCAGACCATAGGTTATAGTCATGTCAAACACATTTATTGAAGGGTTGCTTATCATCATGCCAAACACACACTTTTCTATACACATTTGAATTTTTGACCTTACAGAGGTCAGAGCATAGATGAATCACGCACAATGAAGGCTGAGCTCTTGTTTACAAATCAACATGGAACCTAAGAAAAAGGAAACTTCCATCTGAACAAGTTGGTTGTAATAACTTCACTTCTAATGCATGATATACAACAGATTGCACTCAACAAGGAGAAAGAGAGAGAGGTTTCTCATAACTAATTTATAATCTTCTCAACAAGTGACAACTACAGCATTCCTTGTGCACGTTATCACATCAAACACTTGCTTGCAACTCCACCTTCAAGATTTATGACAGTAATTTTTTATTTGGTCACATAGTCAAGTATCTTTGGGAAAATTAATCAAGAAGTTATCTTCTACCCAAAGAATCGGATGTGAGAGTAGTCATCACCTATCACACCCCATCACTATTGTAACACTGCACAATTGAAAAAAATAATAATAATGATAATCATATTTTTGTCTAGCTTACAACTTGAGATTATGATCAGTCTTCAATCAGTAACATGTCAACTAAATCATAGATATAATCATTCACAACTTTCTTCTTCCTCAAAATATCCTTCATAATGGACCAATAAAAAAATTATCTTTTTCTGACATAAATAGAGCAACTCTAAGAGGAATACACACATTTATAAAAGGATATTTTGAGAAACACTTGGCCAAGGTATCATTTTTTGGTAGAGTACAAATTCCACTTAGACAAACATTTATTTGCGCAGAGTGAGAGACCTCACTTCGAAAAGTATGAACGACTACTTCCTCAAATGTCTCGGTTGCATAGCAACACGTCTAAACCAAGGTGGCCAACAATCTACCCCTTCAATAAATGACTCCTAATTAAGTGCTAGGTCATTACATTACACAAGGAACTTCTTAATTTCATCGTAGAGTACTAGGACAAGAGCACCACCAGTACCACGAAGGACGTTGGAGAAGGCTCCCTTGAAGAAGGCCGAGCCACCTTCAGTCTTTGCGATCTTCCTCCAGCAGTCCAGAGTATTCTTGTAGAGGATGTCTTTCCTGCCAGACTGCATCATCATCCTCCTCCTGACGGTGTCAAATGGATAGGAGATGATGCCCGAGCACGTTGTCACGGTCTGTGCTACCATCCACGAAATAAAGAAGTTACCCCGAATATTGTCAGGCAGCATGCCTTTGGCTGTGTCATAGAACCCGAAGTAAGCTGCACGGTAGATGATGATGCCTTGCACAGAGACGGAGAATCCTCTGTAGAGACCAGACATACCATCAGACTTGTAGATGCTCGTCAGGCAGTGACCGAGACCCTTGAACTGCCGTTCTGCCATGCTCTTGCCGATGTCAGCGGCTAACCTCGTACGGGCAAAATCCAGTGGGTACACAAAGCAGAGGGACGTTGCACCAGCAGCACCACCAGAAGCTAGATTGCCAGCAAAGTAACGCCAGAATTGCTTTTTGTCTACACCACTAAGGAAAATCTGCTTGTATTTGTCCTTGAAAGCAAAGTTGAGCGCCTGGGGGAAAAGAAAGAATGAAAAGCATATATGGTAAATTACTTACTCAAACAAAACCTTTCTTCATAAGCACACTTAGCTTCTGTCTGACATATAGGTTGATGTAAACAGAAGTGGATTCTGTTACTGTGAGCCATTAGATGACATCTACTACATAAAGTATCCAACAAGAATGTTCCCAAACTATGTTCATAAACATGTTTCAGTAAAATACTACACTCCTGCCAACAGCAATCCCTATTTCAGCAAAAACCAAGTAGCATAATAAGTCAAAATATTCGAGAGTTTCCACTACAGTCACTTTAAAAACCAGAAAGCCAATTAGATTTGTGATTCCTTGCTATACAATTTGCTCAAAATTCAAAATAACAATCTGACTATTGTAGAGCATGTGAGTTAAATTTGTCCAAGAATTCAGTGAGAACCAGAAGAGATCAACAACTCCTTGTGGACATCAACCATGTCATTCACTCAGGACGAAGAATTTTAATGTAAAGACTTTTAATCCAAAATATTCAATATGCAGTAAGAACAGCCTTCTATGTGAAATACAGACACATTTCACCAATTTTGAGCTAGCAAATCCCTTTAATAATTGTCGAGAGATACATGACATTGTTTATACACTGAAATATTTTTGAGAAATTGGCCAATTTTTCCACCATTTGAGCCGCTTGACCCCTCGAGCCAGTTTGCCCCCATTTGAGATAACCTGTTGACCCCTTGAAGCCCAAGAGGGTGAAAACTGATAAGAAGGTTTAAGTGCACATTTAAAGCAAGAGTATGAATTCTGAAGCAGATTTCATTACCTGGATGCCAGGTTTGTTTGGTTGACAAACCTATAGAGCCCCTTTATAGAACTAAACTGTACTGAATTCGACCAAAATATGTTCACCAAAAGAAAATCATAGCATTAGAGAATTTCACAGATTAATTGTAGCTTTAATTTTGGAGCATCATGTCAACAAGATTTTTTAGACTTTGATGTCTGTTGACCTCATGTGACCTTTGACCTCTTCCAATTTCAATAGGAGTCTTGTTCATACTTGTACCTACAACTGCCGTGTACACAGAAGACTATTTCAGTAGAAGTGCATACTATGCTTGTATATTTCCACACGCTTGTGCATATATCATAAAAGATCAGTTTGCTTACAAAGCTTTAGGACACTTTTGATATAGGTAACCTCACAAGAGTTTATATATACCCAGTATGAATGGATACAAAACGTCAGCAAATTCTTTAAAGAAGAAACTCAATTGTTAGCATTTCATAGTTGAGTAGGTTCATAGCCTACACTACTAAACTACTGTAACATCTGATAATTTATCCTACTTTCTACGACAATTCACATTTAATAGAATCTTCTACAATCATAACAAATGTAAGCCTTCTTCAACACACACAAAGAAGTTTTCCAAAGAGTGAGTTCAGTTTAGAATGGATTTGCCTGAATGGTAATATACACATCTCACAGAGTGTTTGGTTACCTCTATTATCACATATGCACAACATCCATCCTGATGTGTTTTCCCGATTCAGCCACAATAGCCAATGCAAATGTGGTCACAGACTATGTAACATTATCTTGGCAATTAGTTTGTCTCTTACAGAAGATATTTGGGCCGCTAATTGCCCAAAAACTCCCACATACAGACTCTTCAAAAGATATAAAACAATAAAGCCATTCAAAGAAAGTCCAATGACACAACGGCCATAGTCTTTCAACCACAATCGTCTTATTTGTGGTGAAGTTCTATAATACTCACTTGTGTGGGAAAGTATCTGATCACATTGGCCAAGTTTCCTCTCCATAGTGAGAAGAATCCCTGTTCCTTGGTCACTCGGGAGAAGCAATCAACGATGCCTTTGTATTGCATTTCTTTGGTGATCTGTTTGGATGCATGTTGGACCTAAATTGGAAAAGAATACAGGGAAACAAATTATAATGATGCCCACTTGTACACCTTCATTGCACACGTTTGGATTTGGATGATTGAATGCTTGGTGAAAGTGGTTTTGACAAATCAACTTCAGACGCCAAAACGAATTGCTTGTCTTTCGTACCTCGATCACTCATCTCACATCAATCACTTCCAGGGCTGAAATTTACTGACTGGTGAGCTGAGTGATATGACCTGCAAAAGTGGTTACATACTTCAACAAGTTCACTTGCAAATAGATTCTCTGAACTAATACTGTAAATCTTGCCAATGGTCTTGTACACACTCTATATGAAGCATCTCCCCATCCCATAAACAGTAACATGACTGATAAATGCCCTAAACAGTTTATGCAAATACCCTTGCCCTTCCCCCCCCATGTTCAAAAGAAAACAATCCCCCATTTTCTCTATCACGTTACTTTTGGCATCCTAAGTTTTCTAAAAAAGTATGCTATTTGTTAACACAGTTACTGTAGTTTGATCTTGATCGTACTAAGGTGGCAACACACTTTTTCACACAATTTAGGCCGAAGTGACCAATATGAACAAGCTTTCTACAGATCTGATGCATTTGTTTATTCTGTTATTCAGTTAACACAACGGAAGAAAGAACTCTATGTTAAATCATTTTGATGAGGTTTCAACAGAAACTCAAGCAGTTATTATGAGCTTTATGAAATTTTTTAATTGTACTTCACACATATTAATGGTAATTTATGAGAGTAAGATCTGAGCCACCATTGCACATATACAGTATGCTTCTTATTGGGTGGGTTGGAGCATTCACATTAGACAACTTTCTAAACCTGGGTAATAAGACAGCTGATGTTTTGCGGAAAGTCAGAAACAGCAGAGGTAAAATTTGTCCCATGATAACATTATCAAGTATACAATGTTTATCATACAAGTTTCCAGCAAGGTTTTCATTGTAGAAGTGAACAGTGTAAACTGGTACAACCCCATGGTGAGTCATAGTCCACTCAAAACTGGAAATAACTGAATCATTTTGGAAATTCTATAAAAATTGGAAATTCAGGCATTTAGTTTGTGCCTTTCTAAACAGTGCATATGTAGCAAAAAGCTTCCCAAAAAAAGTTACTAAGAAGGGAGCTGTTATAACGCACAGCTCTCATGACTATCGTACGTACTTACTTTGTTCATCAAATCTAACACTTCCACAGGATCTGACAACTTCCCTTTCACCTCAAAGTGACCTACAACTGCTCATTTAACAATGATTCATGCTTATTGTGCCTAGCTTGAAAATTACTGTTCAGGTGAACTTTTAATATCAGTATTAATTTGGTATTATATGAGACTAACTCATCCATCATCTTTGGTCTATGATCTAAAGATAAAGCTGTTGTGAACAGCATTCCCAAGCAGCAAAGAAAAATCATAATCTATAAGGGCAATCTCACAGATTTAATGTTCCTTTTTCACACAAAAAGGAAGATTTGATCAAGCCTAAATATGACAGCACTGAGCAACACATGCTTCATTTTATTTCCTCATTATTTTGATGTAACTTTCTGTTATGTAGGCTAGCTGACTTTTGGAAACGCTGAACTAAAAATAATGAAACAACTCGAAACTAAAACGTTATTCAATATTTTTCTACATGAACTAACATGTATTCAATATTTCTACCCAAGTAGACAAACCAAATCCAAGCAAGTCAGGTATCTTTATTTTGTTGCAAACTAACTTCCCGTAAAGATTACCATACATAATACACACTGTGACAGATAACCAGTTGAGTTAGTTCATGCAAGAGCTTATGGTTACTTAGCCTATTGGTACTTGCCTCGTACTTATTCTACGTTAGTACACTAAGCCTAACATATGAATTCCACGTGTGGATTTACATGCACAGAACTGAAGACATTATCGGTTAATTTTCAGTGATCTCACACACCTGAAGAAGCAATTTCACTCTCTCGATTGGTGCTACAGCTGTTTTAGATATAGCTGCTGCAACTCCACCGGCTGCAAGATCCTTGGCAAAGGAAATTGCTCCTTCTTTTGAAAAGGCGGTCGTCATTTTGCGTGGCGTTGGTATTGGTGCTACAAACGTAAAGAAAATTCCACTGACAGATTCAGTGTGCGACACTACAGTTAGCTGCAGAGATGGTCCTACGACCGGTTTGTAGTATAATACGTACGTATGTGAAGCCGGTGACGTAAACCGGTTACCTATTCCTACGCGCGTGATTAACCAGGACATGGTGTAGAACGGGCGTAACAATATCGATTGTTCACGATACCTACTAATTTTGTATAAGTATTTTCATTCATCTGCTGGGTCAAAATGAAGAATTATTGAGTTTATTCTTTAATAACTATATAAATTTGCCGTCCTAAGCAAATATTAAAGCCCCAAATCTGACTTTAAGGCTATCAAACTCCAAACAAAATATAACGGTTATTGATTAAAAAATGCCATTGGCTCTACGGCACTTATTAGCATAAGGGTAAACTGTCTGATCGCATTCCTCCGCAATTAAAAAAGTAAACGCGGAAGCCATGCAATTTGATGACCAAAATTGCAACGGTTTTACGTAAAAGCTACATAAATACGGCCTTAAATATTTTTCTTCAATCTCCGGTACTACGTTGAGTAATCCACTTGATCTCCGTTAGTTTAGTCTTATATGTTCAAGAGTGATTTATAATGGTAAGTTACGTCAGCTGACGTCATATGTTGAACGGCCTTTTCCTAATCAATACGATGGGACTACGGGTAAATAGAAGAGACATCATTTTGACGACATACACACATTGGAAACGATTACATCTGAAAATTACCCTTTTTTCCTGATTACCATTCTCTCCAATTTAAAATATGAAATATCTCAAAAATTACCGTTTCACCATATACGCTATCCCTGTGAAATTTTCTAAATCTAAAACTATACCGATTCGCATTTTCCTGTCATGATATTGACAAAACGTCGTAAAATCTGACTAAAACTTCAATTGTGTTCTGGCAGACGTATTGTGTTAATTAAGCGTTGTAAAACCGTAAAGTGGTGAAATCTAAATCTTACCGTTATGTACACTTGTTACTATGTGTAAAAGTAAGTTGGCCTGACGTTTCGATCCTAGCAGAATCTTCTTCAGAGGCTAAAAAAAAAATTTTATCTTGATGAAACTCCAACATATAGAAAAATACTGTTGTGCTCGTTCATTTCTTCTCGTGAAAACATAAAAAAATGTAAAATTAACCGTTACATTTTAACAGTATGTCTCAACATGGCTTTTGTGGAAAAAAGGTTCTTGTCTCACTATTATTCTTCAGTTTATGGAAGATGTAACAAGCTCACTGAAGGCAATAAGTCTGTAGATGTTGTGTTCTTGGATTTCAAGAAGGCCTACGATAAAGTTCCCCACCAGCGTCTTTTACTTATAGGGTGAAGAGTATGGGTGCCAATGGGAATTTACTGTCTAGGGTCGAGAATTTGGCTCGGTAATAGGAAACAGAGGGTGTTAGTCATAGGCTGTGCATTTTCTTGGCAGGACGTTACTAGTGGTGTTCCACAAGGGTTTGTCTTGGGTCCTGTGTTGTTTGTTGCCTATATAAATGACATTGATAGATATATTTTGTGTACAGCCCAGAAGATTTCTCGTGACACCAAACTGTATTCTGAGGTCTCTTCCGAAAGCGATTCTGAGAAATTTCAAATGGATTTGGATAAGGTTTTTTCCTGGTCTCGTGGATAGCAAATGCTTTTTAATATTGATAAACAAGGTGATTCATATTGGTAGTAGTGGGCCTCACCAAAAGTATACTTAAACTCTTAATGGTGAGGAGTTGCAGGAGATATTTGTTGAAAGAGACCTATAGGTATCTACATTGACTCATCTCTGCAACCTTCTAAACATTGTCTCGAAGCTGCTAAAAGAGGTAATAGGGTTTTAGGTATGATCAAGAGGAACTTCAGTTGTCTGAAAGAGGACATAATTGTTCGGCTTTATAAGCAGTTGGTTAGGCCTCATCAGGAGTATGCTGTACAGGCTTGGAACCCATATTCGCTAAGGATAAGGTACTCGAGAAGGTCCAGAGCCTGGCTACTATATGATGATTAGTTCCTTAAGGGTGTTCCTTGTTATAGACGGTTACAGCTGCTGGATCTCACCACACTGGAGCTTAAGAGGTTACGTGGTAACTTGATTCAGGTTTTCAAGATTGTGTATGGTTTGGCCAATTTATCCTTCACTGACTTTTTTATGTTTGCTAATAGCCTAGTAGTTGTACCAGAGGTCATTGTCTTCGACTCCAAAAGTTATAAAGTAGGATTATTATTCGCCATAACTTTTTTTTAATAGGGTTGTGAATGAATGGAAAGGTTTGCCTGAGAAAGTTGTACTTGCAAGTAGTGTGAATGGGTTTAAGAATGCCGCTTTGGAAGAGTACATTAAGCATTGTAATCGGGTCTGAGTGTTTGTGTCTTCATTTTTGCCTCTCCTATAAGGTCCTTGATGGGTTCTTGATTGTCCTTCCTAATCCTTTTTTCTACTAAACTAACTACTGAACTAGTAATGCATACTGCGTTAGTTACAACGTTAAAAACTGAAACTACCGTATTGCAAATCTTGAAATAAAATAATTTCCATATTTTTCACCTAACCTCGCGGTTATAACATGTCTGGAACTCGATCATAATTTTCATATTTTTGACACTTTGGCGAGAAACACTAATAGGCTATACAAAACGGTTACTTCAGATATTAACCGTTTTGCAATGTGCGTGAGTCGTCAAAGTTATGTGTCTTCTACGCTTCCGTAATATGAGGATCTGAACTTTTCTCAGACAGACCGAGTTGCAGATCAAAAGTACTTGTTATGGAACGCTACTAAAATATGCTGATCAACATGATAATATCGTGAAAAAAAAAGGCTTCACGTTGCAGATCTGCCCAAGTAAGGACAAAATGTCAGCTGATGAGCAGCTTATTTCATCTATCATGTTGCTGCTGTAAATGACGTTAATTTGTTGCTCACCTTACACAGTGGCGTCGCCAGACATTTGGAAATGCGTGTGTGGGGAGGGGGGTGGGGGGGAGTGGTCTCAGCAACGGGGTAGGGGAAGTGATGAGCAGTATTTGGGTAATGTTAGCTGTATTTCCAGATTTGGTATCAGCTTCATATCCGCAGAAGTTTGGAGGCAGACGTCAGTACATTTTAGTCAGTATAAGTTGTGTAGGCTTTTCTGCCCATATAAATATATATATATATATATATATATATTGACTTGACATTTTTCATTTTGGGTACCAGAGGAGGGAGTCACGTAAGTTTTGGTGGCCCCGTGCTCCCCCCCCCCCTCACCCACCGATGCCACTGGTGACGCAACGTTCACGATGTTTATGAAAGACTTGCGTCGCCCTTCAAATATTCAAGACGGGGAAAAGACTGCTATCCAAGTTAAACAATGATGAAGGAATAACAGTGTTGCCGCCGAGACCTGTCAACCAGACCAGACCGTTAGAGCGGGGTGCTGGCAAATTATAAGAGACAAACCGGAATAAAATAATAATCAGACAGTTATTTTTACGACGCTTAATCGTCCACAAATGTGGGAGAATCCCGCAAGGGCTAACTATTTCAACCTTTACGTCAGGAGGCCTGCGATTAAACACTTTAACTCAACTTTGGAATCTTTTCAACTTTAGAAAGTCATTTCAGATGGGAAAACCGTAGATTGCTCTTAGTTAAAGAAAATAATAAATAAAAATAAAACACCCACCTTACTATGACCCGCCCAGGGATCGAACCCCTGACCTCTCGATTGCTAAGTCTAATTGCTTCAAATGCCACTGCCTTTATCCACTCGGCCACAGCACCGGTAAAATACGTAGTATTAATGAAACCTTCAGAAAGAGGACCTTGTTGTTCATTGTCCTGCGCGCCTGATCTGCAGGTTCTCCACGCAACTGGTTTTCACCGAGTAGAAAGTACCAGTCTAAGTAACCCCCCTTGTTTTGGGGTTGGGGTGGGGTGCAACTACATAGCATATAGCTAACACCTTATTGGAGTATTTTGGAACTCCCGAGAATCTGATACAGTAAAAGACCTTCCACCTATTTTTTTCGAGTACGAGTACCGAGTTGTGATTCATAATTTGTTAACACTTACACAGGCAAAAAGATAACCTCGACAACACACAGAATTAATATTCATTATTGCTTTTTAATTATCTGAGCCGTAACGTAAAATGGAGAAAATATCCAGTGTAGGTTTCCTTAAAACCGAAACTTTTCTCTTTATTTTAGTGTGAGTGTGGAAGGAAAGTCCTGTATTGAATATAAAGTGATCAGGACGGATTCTGTACTGTGTTACGGAGATGCAAAGAAACAAGTTATTTGCAGAGATGGAAAATACAGCACAGTCAAAATACTGAAATACATGCAAAGTCTTTTCTGTGTTGATGGTAGACGTTAGTGCGCCACCATTTCATTAGCCTCTGCTTGTGAAACGTCCTTACACCAAATTAAATTTACTATATAACAACTAATTAATAAATTTAAC
Organism: Apostichopus japonicus; assembly: GCF_037975245.1. Taxonomy (NCBI): domain Eukaryota; kingdom Metazoa; phylum Echinodermata; class Holothuroidea; order Aspidochirotida; family Stichopodidae; genus Apostichopus; species Apostichopus japonicus. Next base: position 23,249,480 of record NC_092563.1, on the reverse strand, counting down.
GTATCATCAACATTTCGTCGTCGGACACTTTCATCTTAGTATTTGGAAATGATTAATTTCATAATTATCCCGATTGACTTCACTATTCCATTTAAATGAAAATTTATAGCTACCAAAGTAATTTGTTATGATGAGATGTTAGTATCGAATATATTCTAAACGTCCACCGAAACCAACTCAAAACGCTGCTTAAAAATAAGACACGACTTCCTGTATACAGCGATTCTCAAAGAGGCTTGAATCATAAGTACCACTGCATGTAGCGTGCACCCAATTCCCCCCAGAAATGTTTTTCCGATGGGAACATATGTCAGTTTGGCAGGAAATCATATTAATACTGCAGAGGGAAAGCAGCTGTAGGCAGGCCTGACAAGTGGGTATGGTGGGTGGAGGGGTTAGAGGGGGGGGGGGGGTAGAGGGGGTGGGGTACAACCCCAGGGTCAATAAGGGGACCATGGAAATATGTGGCAAAGAAATGTGTATTCTTATTTTCATAATCGACTGAAGGAAAAATTGAAAGTGCCCAAGAAAAGTGGCACCAGTGATATAATTGTCTTTGGAATCTGACCTTGCTCTTGATGCCTCTGGGTGGATGGGGTGGGGAAGGGGTGGGGGAAGGGGCAGACTGCATTCATGTCTTCAAGCAATATCGCTGACAAACTGAGTAACATCACATGTTAGTACTTTACAACCTCACAACACAGTACCAGATTATTTATCACTCTGCTTACGCCTTGTTTTCTGCCGAGAGATATCGATGCCCATTAAATTGTTTTCAAGATGACACAATGATGAGCAAAAATCTGTACTGAACAGATTGCTTCTCAATGGAATGGGCAGGAGGGGGGTATTAATTGGCAAAGAAAATGAGTGGAGGGGTGGGGAGGAGAACGTACAGAGGAGGAGGAAGGCCACTTTAGAGGCAGGAGAAAGTTTTAAAAGATTTAAAAAATTATACCACAAATGAGAAAATTTAAACATGTTGAACTATATATTGACATGTGTTCTTATTTCTGCAATATAGTAATACATCCAATGTAACAGAGACTAAAGAAACTCAGAGCCAGTAAGATGTTCCACTTTCAAGTTTTGAGCAAAAAAAGGTTCATTAATAATTATAAGACATGTATAAATATTCATGAATTTCCTCACGACACTTTATGAGGGTGGATGTATCATGTATGTGTATCACTCAAATTATCCACACCCTTGCTAGGAAATGTACACAGGAAATGTTCTTGTTTCTGAAGGACATATACCAAGGAAGTGTGTTCTTTATATCTGATATACCTTTAAATTTACACCCTAACTGTGATGATGATAAGTTGTGTGTATGTTATTAATGTGTGAGCCTTAGAGCATGACATATCATGAATATTCATTTTTACCTCAACCTCTCATTTAATACAAATGATTGAAATATTGACTTTGATATTTTTAAGTTCTACAATCTTTGACATCTGTTTTAACTTATTTGGCAGATTAAAAGCTACAAGAGACTTTTTTAGAAGAAATTATTCCAAACATTTTATATTCTCAAATATAATTGCCTGCAGGCAAAGCTAAGTGTTTTATCTGCTAATTTTCCTTTCATGTTAAGATGTCTACGAGACCATCCTGTTTAAATAGAACACATAGCAAAATACTTCATGAATATGCATCACTGGAGACTTTACCATCATTTTATGAATATGCATTCTCATCGTACACATCTCCCTTACACCTTTAAATGAACATATACCATTCAAGCAGAATGAGAAGCTCAATCGTTATGCTATAAAAAAAAATTGAGAGATTTGAATAAAAACAAACTTCACAGAAAAAATTAAATCAAAACTGAATGATGAAGGAAAGGGTGATGAGGGGAAGACTTAATTGATGTAAAAACCCAACATTCAGAAGCTAACTGCTTATGGCACCTGAACTATGTAAACATTTGTCAAGTAACATCAAAAGGCCAATTTTGCTCAAACAATGAGAAAAGCTTATTTTGCCTTATACTTTCACCTGAACATTATTCCAGTTGGCTTAGAGTGTTCCAAGGGGATAAATGGGGTAAAGTTTCCTATTTCTTCTTTTGTTTGAGGAGGAGGGGGTTGAATTATTTTAAGCATGAATCTCTTGCTTCTAGTTTTAAGTTATTAAGAAAGGGAGGATGAGTAAACTTCTTAGGCAGGATAGACAACAAGACGAGATCCATAAATTCTTCTTCACAACGCAAATTGGGATTCACAAGCAATGAGATTACAAGCAATAAGATTCACATTTTATGATTAAAATCAAGAGGAAAGTGACATTAACACTTTTATCCCTTGTGAAATTAAAGGGGGATATTGATTCAAATTGATACAAAGACACACCAACAACTTTTTGTCTGTTCGTTTTGTGTTTTATGCATGAATAACTCACTGGTAAAGATGGTACTGTTGCTATTTCTGGACCATTAAATTATGTATTTCACAGACCTCTACATTTATTAATTTAATCATTCACATAGATGTAGAATATCTTCAGACTAAGAGCCAACCAAAACTGGAAATCAGCAAATTATGTTAAAAAAAATCCTATTTTTGGTACTTGTCTAGTGTAAATGCAATTCAGCTTTGACGAATAAAACAATAGCATTACATTGTAAAGGAGCTAAATTAAGATATCACATAGAAATGTATACAATAATCATGATTTAATCAGAGGTTATACTTTATAAGTTATCCAGAAAATACAGCAGCAAAATTCAGACATCATATTAATAAAAATGACTTACTTCAAAATTGTTCCTTAATTCTAAACTGTATTTATGAAATATTAATAGAGTTAACAACTTGAAAACTGCCACAATTACCTAAAATACTTGACCAATCAAAGGAGGGTGGAGACAGCTGAAGAGAGATCTAATCTATTACTTGAATCGATTAACACCGCATCAGGAATGACAAAGTTTAGCCGTAAATTTCAAAACTCTGCAAATGAAAACCTAAAACATTATGCTCAAAATTTCTGGGAACAAAATTTCCTGCATTTGACTTGACATGTAAATGACCAGATATATTACAGGCAGACAAAGGGTTTAAACAACATTGATTTGCTGTTTTTTTGCCCAAGAGGTATCGCAGTTACTTGTGAAAATTACATGATTGGGTCAGGTTTGTAACACTAAGTCACAAAAACCGATACAAATTGAGGCTTTAACAAAACCATTATATTCATCAACTTTATAGTCATCAACTTTATAATTTCCAAAAAAAAAAAAAAATTCCATAGCAAGAAGAATTTTGACAGGAATTCCCTTGGTACAATCAAAATTAGTAATCTCTTACCACGACCATTGATGTTTGACAAGGGGTTCTTTTGATAGCCTATATGGAGCATGAAAATAAAATAATCTCTGTACTGATAAAATGATGGTCTGTAACGTGTACTGTTGCCCATCAAACTATTCATGAATATTTGTTGTTACTGCCTTTCTATCGATTTTCCTCCAACAAAATTAAATATATATCAGAAACAGATCTTCTTTAGCGTTTGTCTTTCGTAAACTATTTCTCTGTTTGTTTGTTTTAAAGTACCTGGGCAGAATAGCAATGAAAAAAATTAAATGAGTGGCTTTTAATAAATAACCTTTCCTGAAGCCAAAACCTCATCCACAAATGTTGGAATACTTCGCAAGATTCAAAATGATTTTTTCTTATGTGATCGAAAATTGAAACCTCTTTGAAAAGATAGTGCCTCTTTAAGTTCTACTTTTGCTGACAATGGGCAAATGAAAAAAGTCCTCATCACATAGCAAAGAGGTTATCTTGCATTCCGGAGAAACGGAGAAAGGACGACTGGGCTTTGCATTCCAGATCAGCCAACTCTGACACGGCGGGCGCTAGTATATCAGCGTGACCTTTGTACGACGACCCTGTAACAGAATGCAGAGTAGACGACAGAAGCAGTATTAAAATATTGGCAAAAACAGATTTTACATAAATGTAAATAACTTTCAAATTCTGCTCAGTACTTATTGCTCAGAGACTTTACTGATACGACTAGCTCATGCACGGCGGAAAATATCAGATGCGAAGATAGAGATGAATAAGATAAATGAACCTGGAACAAAGTTATTATATTACTGACATAGTATTGCACAGATGCAGTCTATGGGAGGGGAGAGAGGAAGGGGAATATGGGGTCGTTGAGGGACAAGGAAGTACAACAATGACTGGTATTCATATTTGTACATTAAAATGTTCAACTACTGTTATTTTGGTTCAGTATCAATGCCCTTCTCCTCTACTAGCCTTTATCAAACATGAATAGAAAATCAATGACATTTGAAAATTGGGACAAGAAGCCATAATATAAAACAAAATCATTGTATAAAGTGAAGATGGAACTAAATGCTAGCCAGCAATATATTCTATAGTATAATGTCACCAAAACTTTCTGTAAGTCAAAACTTTCATGTAGTAGCGGGAGAGGAGTGGGGTGGGGGCAGAGGGAGGGGGTGGGGGGGGAGAGGGAGGGAGGGGAGGTTGTCTATGTGAGTATAAAACTAAAAGGACAAGGGAGAGAATTGGTTACTTAACAAAACTAATTATTTGAAAAGTTTCTTGTAACCTTAAACCCAGTGACTCATTCCACCTTTACTAAATACGAAATGCACAGAAGTCCTTTGATGTGACAAAAAAAATCTTTCTTCCTTACCTGTAAGCTTTCTTCTTTCACCGTAAACAACTTTCCCATCAAATTCATTGACCGGCACTTTCATCTCCGGACCGATTTGGTCGATGGTTATACCGAGATGCTCTTCGATATCTCCCAAGTACTGCCAATGACAAAAACAGATGACGGTCACTTAACATGGGCTGAGAATGTTTTCTCTTGCATGTTCTGTGTGAAAGTTCTTGTGTTGTCAGCTATGACATAATAATGACCTAATGATGACTTAATGACTATTGTCTGAGTATTGTTGTCTACTGCTTCTCTATTTGTTGATGGTCCATCTAATATTAACTATCAGCAGAAGTCACCGGGAATTTTGACATTTTAAAAATGAAAAAGAATAAGAAACTGTTAATAAATGTAAATAAATTGTTGTTAATTCACCTTACGCCGCGAATCGTTTATAAAATACAAATCGAGGAGCTATAGACTTATTGTGACTCGCTAAGATTTTAAAATTTTAGATTTCAAAATGGGGCACTTGACTCTGCTATTACACCTACTAAAAAACACAAACAACCTTGCTTAAGGTCCCTCTCAACTCCTCAAGCAGCGTGCTTTGAAGAGATTTAAAAAAAATGTAACCTTTAATTGGAAAAAGTTCTGCTTTAACCATTATTGAACTTTGTCCATTGTTGTTATCATTAATTCAATCAATTATTGCTTTACAATGGTACTGTCACAGCATCTTTTGACCAAGAATGACCTATGACCTCCACAGAAAAGCAATAGGGTTCTTGTACTCACTACCTGTAACCAAGCTTTACCTTGGGAATTATCACATTTGAATGGGTTTTATAACTTCAAGCCCTATTGACCTCATATGACCTTTGACCTCCACAAAAAAACTGAATGCATTCTTGCATTTACCAAGATGGATCTTCTATATACTAAGTATGATGACCATCCAAGATTTCCATTCTGAGTTACTGTATTACAAATGTCTCAGACCTTGACCTCTATTGACCTTTAACCCTGCCTTAGGGTTGCTTACACTAAGATGGATCCACATTTTACATGAAGTTCACACATTATGCACTTTCTGAAAATATTGTGTTTCTAAACTAAAGTGTAACATATACTTCCCATCCCCAGCACATAGGTTCCTTTATGCCATACCTAACAAATCAATAAAGGCTATCATCTATTGGTACTGAAACTTACCTGCATTTCATTGTACCAAATGCAACAGCCACCTCGAGTTGTAAGGTCTGTGTTGTGGCAGCCACGTCCGCGATTGCTGCAGTTACTATGGTACCAGACCTTCTCTGGTACTGAGCCGACCAAGGAGATTGCCAAACCCATTCTATGAAAATAGACAAAACAAAAAAAGTTAGAATGATATTCCCATCATTCAACCCATAACAAAATATAAAATTCCACTGATCAATTTGTCAGAAACTTTTGCAATTAAAACCTACTTTATGCGGTATACGCAGTGAGACTAACCAATACGCATCCTGCCAGCCCAAAGACATGACAAAATTTGTTTATTTCTGAAGAAAATATTACTTAAATCCAAATTTCCAAACAAAAACTGCCTAGCTGAGAAGCTACATTTGAAAAAGTGGGAGTGGATTGTTCTTACATTTACAAAGCAGCTTGCTTTTGGGGGTCACAAAATTCCAACAATTTTACCAGAGCTGATGAGTAAACACTCAAATTTGTAATGGAGCAAACTAAGATACCTTCCTGGATTTTTCACCCCCACCAAGAAAAATAGAGTAGTGAGTCTGTACTCATACTTGTATTCTAGCATAGATGCCTGTACTAGTAAACACTCTCTCTAATGCAAAATTAAGTACTCATTCTCACACTTAGAGCCCTAGTCTAGTACTTGTACTCAAACCAAGGGAAAGACAACTTGTACTCATGCTCATGTTGTTGTACTCATACTCATGTTGTTGTACTCATACTCATGCTGTTGTAATCATACTCATGCTGTTGTACTCATACTCATACTGTTGTACCCATGTTCATGCTGTTGTACTTGTACTCTTGCTGTTGTACTCATACTCATGCTGTTGTACTTGTACTCTTGCTGTTGTACTCGTACTCATGCTGTTGTACTCATACTCATACTGTTGTACTCATGTTCATGCTGTTGTACTTGTACTCTTGCTGTTGTACTCATGCTGTTGTACTCTTGCTGTTGTACTCGTACTCATGCTGTTGTACTTGTACTCTTGCTGTTGTACTCGTACTCATGCTGTTGTACTTGTACTCTTGCTGTAATACTCATACTGTTGTACTCATACTCATGCTGTTGTACTCGTACTCACGCTGTTGTACTCTTACTCATGCTGTTGTACTTGTACTCATGCTGTTGTACTTGTACTCTTGCTGTTGTACTCATACTCATGCTGTTGTACTCTTGCTGTTGTACTCGTACTCATGCTGTTGTACTCGTACTCTTGCTGTTGTACTCGTACTCATGCTGTTGTACTCGTACTCATGCTGTTGTACTTGTACTCTTGCTGTAATACTCATACTGTTGTACTCATACTCATGCTGTTGTACTTGTTCTCATGCTGTTGTACTCATACTCATGCTGTTGTACTTGTACTCTTGCTGTAATACTAATACTGTTGTACTTTTACTCATGCTGTTGTACCCGTATTCATGCTGTTGTACTCGTACTCATACTGTTGTACCCATGCTCATTCTGTTGTACTCGTACTTATAGTCTGCAATTCGACATAAACAACTGATGATTTCTAGATCCACTATCTTAAACATTTCAAAATTTGACTTTCCGATGTTGTTGTTAGCATATCTATTGTAGTGAACTGCACAATATAAATTGCTGTTACCTGTCAGCACGACCAACACGACCGATGCGATGTACATAGTTCTCCTTCTCATCGGGCATAGTGACATTTACCACTGCAAAACAACAGTAAATATAGTATTATTGTTATGTATTATTATCTACTTATTGATGACTTATTATGTTAATGGTGGTAATTCAATGTGCACACTACATCTAATACATGACTCACACGGCTGTGCAATGGTAAAGTACAGGGAGATTGTAAGCTTGTACTGTGCTATGATAATTGTAAATCAGAAACAAAACAAAAGCATCGAGGCAATAATGAAAGAGTCATGATTTGAGTCACTAATTTTAAAAAAAAGGAAGCAAGTAGAAAAAAATTAAGCGAGGCTATCTTCTCTACAGAGATCTGCGATGATAACTTCTTGTAAATTATTCCAATTGACCAAAAAATGAAGCGATTGACTCTTTTTACAACTCTGAAAGACAGGATACTTCAACCTCTCCTGAACCATCGTCACAATATCTGCAACATAGCAAAGATCAATAGTATTGTGCTAACAGACTGATGGCAATTTCAAGTCCAATTGTCTCAGGAGAGACCCTGCTTGGCAGCTGGGATACCTTGGAACCATCAGGAGAGACCCTGTTTGGCAGCTGGTCCCCCCTGGAACCCTCAGGAGAGACCCTGTTTGGCGGCTGCCCCCCCCCCCCGATACACTGGGACAAGCAGTACCCAGGTCTACTGTTACTAATACACTACTGGAAGAAGGGATTGTCATTCATGTCAGTCAAGTTAATACTGAGCAACAGCTCTTACGCCAAACATCCCACTAGGACATCACAGGATAGAAACACATTCAAACATTGTAACTATACATCGCACAGAAGGTAAGTAGTTTCGGCTTTACCGTACGGTACACCTCGGACATCAATACCCCTGGCGGCTACATCTGTGCAGATCAGAAAGCGGACTCTATCATCCTATGGGAGAATGGAGAAACCAAAAAGATCTGGTTATCATCTGATTAATTTTCAGTAAAAAAAAAAAAAGGTAAAAATGTGATTGTGCTTCTGCCACTGCAAACTAGACTGACAAAACCTCAAAGCTTTGAATACATTTCTACATTCAAAGCTTTGCCACAGTCATACAACCAGCAGTTAAAATAATATGATAAGCAGAATGAGAACACCATTTGTGTGAACTTTTCAATTAATAGGTCACTCTGGTGGCAGACATTGTAAATAATTTTTATAACTTATGTTCTACTATATTTGTTGAAAACACAATCTTAATATCTTATCACTAACTTGAGATACTGTTGATAAAGTTTGACTTATGTTCTACGATGTTTGTTGTAAACACCATCTCAATATCTTGTCACTAACTTGAGATACTGTTGATTAAAGTTTGACTGGCTAACCCCCCCTTCTCCCAACCCCCTACCCTCTTACTCCAGGGAGTACATCACAGTAGAAGTTCTTCATAAACTTTAATTCCATATCATAACTTTTCACATCAATTTATATTTTAAATGTCAATGGTCTCTGTATTTAGAATTCATCAAGGTGCAACTGTTTCTTGTCAAAATATGGTTTTCCTCTGTCAAGAAATGTCTGAAATATTTTAAAGAAAGACTGAAGCATTTTCAGATTGATTGCCCTGATGACATCATTTAATCTCCTACTGTCAGTTGAATGCACAAACAATCACCAAATTCATTTGTAGCCATATACAATGATATGAAGATGAGGGTTTGACCTATAGTTGCAGAAGAACGTTCAGCAGTTTTGTTAAGCAGTTAACCTCGGCCACAATATCCCTTTCAAAATTAAATAAGTCATTACAAACACAAAGGAAGCTAATGGACACAACTACTAAACCAAACAATACCCCTCTGTGTACCCCATACCCATCCAAAGACACAAAGACCATCTTGCCCTATTGCTCTTTTTGTCGAACAAAAAAAGACAGAAAATATCTATTTTGTTTTTATCCCACATATTTGAATCCCACATATTACCAAAGTTTGGCAAATCTCTAAGCCTTACACTTACTTTCTCAAATGGTATTCTTCCACTAACATTTAATGATACCTTCACAAATATCTCCCTCTCTCCCCCACCTTCTTCCCTCCCCTCCCTCCCTCCCCCATCTTCCTCCCCCCTCCCCAATGTCTCCTTCATGTTACTATATTACTGATATAAACAATGGTACCAATACTATTTCAATAGGGAGCAAGCATTTGGTTTATGTAGACATGTAAGAACAATATCATTTGCTCATGTAGGTTTGAAGCAAATTGCCATGAGAAAAGATGAAGCCTACTATAAACTAAACTGCTATCTACAGACAACCCTGGATCAATTCAAGATACGGCAATACATACAGTTACTTAGATTCCTCTGTTGCAAACCAGACAGGGCTGCTGTTTGCAAAAGTCTGTAAGCTGCTATTCTTGTTTCATTAGCTTAATAAGCAAACAATCCCTCTCTCAATTCTCTATCTGTAACTTGAGCTTTTATATATATATATAAATAGGTCAGTTTGAGACCTCTGATAATGACTGCAGATTAAAAGATTCACACCTTTCTGTGAGATTAAATGCCCTATTGGCAGGGCATACCAGTCAGTGCCATTTGACAAACCCTTCAAAGGTTAATAAAACTGTAGACAAACAAGAAAATCACAGCTTCATCGCCCTCTGTAATGACTATTAGCGATACAGGATTAGAATCTTTCAGGCCAAATTCTCAAATATTACCAACAAAGGGGAATTAACACATTTAAATCTTCCTATATAGTACTTCTAAGGTTAAAAGGACTTTCTCAACTGCTTCTGAAGAGGGGCTGCAGAGATCTTTGTAAAATTTCCCTTAGTTTTTTGCACCTATATTGATAGCAGATTGTGCATGACTGTGCTTACCCACCAAGATGTTACAACACAGGAAACCATACTTTTAGTTTCTCGCATAATTTAATGTCTATGATAATTTTGACGAACCTTGTAAGAGTCAAGTAGTCCTCAGAGCAAATCTCAAAAAGCAGTGTGTTTCATAACTGTCAACACAAAATGTTAAATGCCTCTCTCTTTCATAATACCTGTTACATTTCAAGATATAGTTTGTAATTGAGCACAATGAATACAGCATTCTATCTAGTATCTCTCTCTCTCTTTTATAACACCTGTTGCAGTTCAAAATATAGTTTGTAATTGAGCACAATGGATACAGCATTCTATCTAGTATGCCTCTTTCTTTCATAACACCTGTTGCAGTTCAAAATATAGTTTGTAATTGAGTACAATGGATACAGCATTCTATCTAGTATGCCTCTCTCTTTCATAATACCTGTTACATTTCAAGATATAGTTTGTAATTGAGCACAATGGATACAGCATTCTATCCAGTATGCCTCTCTCTTTCAGAATGCCTGTTGCAGTTCAAAATATAGTTTGTAATTGAGCACAATGGATACAGCATTCTATCTAGTATGCCTCTTTCTTTCAGAATGCCTGTTGCATTTCAAGACATAGTTTGTAATTGAGCACAATGGATACAGCATTCTATCTAGTATGCCTCTTTCTTTCAGAATGCCTGTTACATTTCAAGATATAGTTTGTAATTGAGCACAATGGATACAGCATTCTATCTAGTATGCCTCTTTCTTTCAGAATGCCTGTTGCATTTCAAGATATAGTTTGTAATTGAGTACAATGGATACAGCACTCTATCCAGTATGCCTCTCTCTTTCATTATACCTGTTACATTTCAAGACATAGTTTGTAATTGAGTACAATGGATACAGCACTCTATCCAGTATGCCTCTCTCTTTCATAATACCTGTTACATTTCAAGATATAGTTTGTAATTCGGCACAATGGATACAGCACTCTATCCAGTATGCATATCATTCAAAATCTACCTTAAACTTTTGGAGGTTCTCTCTTCTCTCTGGAGGCTTCCTGTCGCTATGGAGACACACACATGAGAACTGATGTTTGGGAACAGCTTTAGGACCTATTGAGACAAATTAAATGAAGGCATTAGGTATGAAGAAAAGAGAATGGCTGTGACATGTCCCTCTTGAGTACTGTGTTGCTACAAAGATAGTATGTTAAAATTATGGCACATGTATGACATATGACTATCATGCATGATACATCATTGGCATGAATGATACACGACTACCAAGCATGATACATTACTACCATGCATGATACATGACTACCATGCATGATACATCATTGGCTTGCATGATACATGACTACCATGCATGCTAAATGACAACCATTGATGATACATGGCTACCATGCATGTTACATGACTGTCATGCATGATCCATGACTGCTACATGTGATCCATGACTGCCATGATTGATACATGGCTACCATGCATGATACATGACTGCCATACATGATACATGACTACCAAGCATGATACATGACTACCAAACATGATACATGACTACAATGCATGGCACATGACTTTCATGCATGTTACATGACTTTCATGCATGATCCATGACTGCCACATGTGATCCATGACTGCCATGCATGATACATGGCTATCATGCATGGCACATGACTTTCATGCATGTTACATGACTGTCTTGCATGATCCATGACTGCCATGCATGATACCTGACTACCACATGACTACCACCGGTGCTGTGGCAGAGTAGATAAAGGCAGTGGCATTTGAAGCAATGATGCTTAGCAATCGAGAGGTTCTGGGTTTGATACCTTGCTGGGTCATAGTAAAGCGGGTTTTTCAACTGAGAGCAATCTACGACTTTCCCATCTGAAATGGCTTTCTAAATTAAAAAGATTCCAAATTTGAGTTAAAATGTTGAATTGGAAGCCAGGCGATGTGTAAGTTGTAATCCATAAAGCCCTTGCGGGTTTCTCCCACAGTTGTGGTCCCTTAAGCATCGTAAAAATAACTGCTGATTATACATGTGATACATGACTGCCATGCATGACATATGACGGCCATACATGATAGTCATGCATAAATTCAGACTGTGCGATACTAGTTATGGAGAACATAGTCAAGACATTCAAAAGAATGTTCAGATTATGTACTGGCTTTAAATGACAACTTTCTTCAGGACTTGTGTGACCATTACAGGTTGTCATCAGTGCCCACAATTGTCTTCAAAACTTCTTATTTTGGTCTTTTTTTGTTATTGTCCTTACCCCCTCCTAGAGATTTCATATATTTCTCCATATTATCACAGTCTAGTTTGGTTCTGCAGAAGAGTATAGCCTTGTCCATTTTGTGTTCCTGGATGGCCTTGATTAAATAATCCGCCTTCAGGATCTTGATCCCCTCCGAGAGCGTCTCTGGATAATATACGAAGGAAATGGTAGACATTTAGGTTTGATGTAAACAAGGGTGAAAATATACTCACTAGCTTTTAATAATACATCAAATCACCAATTTCACTTCAGATAGGTGAATATAAAATCAAATTACCACAATCACATATATCTACTTCACAAAGTTTGTCTCACAGACAATAATACTCAAACTGTAACAAGAAAATCTAAAAATTTATGTTAAGCTTATACCACTGTGGTTCAAAAGAATTATTATTCAAAATTTAGTCTTATTTTCATTTCTTTTCTTGCACTTCTCTCCTTGAAGTTCACATAACATTTGCATTTTTGTTCAAAGAATCTCTACTCTTACTAATAACATTTTGTCTTGTAAGGTTGGCCCGATATTGAGGAGTAAGTACTCCTAAAAACATTACTTGTGTACCACGGCATGCTTATGCCTATTGAGAGTGTTGTGTATATGCTCATCGGTGTAATTAATATATCGGTCTACATAAACAAATTTGTATTCTTTTATAATCACTCAGGCTGTAGATAAAAATTAAAAATTAAAACCTTTGTCCTGGCTGCCATAATGCATCTGATCGTTATAGTGGACACCATCGGTCTGAAAATGAAAATAAATATAATTAAATTTATAGTTAAAAAATTCATTGATATATAAAAGCAGTCCTTTGGAGAGTACGACTAAACTTACATTAGAGTCATGAAATGGCACCCTGCTTTACATACGAAATGGTTAAAAGGAAAGGAACTTTTTCATCCCAATGATGGACTGTATCACCATAAAGCACTCTATCATGTTTTTCTCCTAATTATAAGATTTCATTACAATTTACAGTTCGCCATCAGTAACTTCACGATGAAGAAGGCAAAAGGGAAGAGCAGAAGGCTGAATCTCTCAAGGAAAATGTTTCTCCACTCACACCCCTTTCTCCCAAACCCCCTCCCCAACCATAGTTGCATCTGCTGACAGGGTTTATAAAAAAATCAACAAGACTCCCAGATTTAATGCCAGCTTTACACAAACAAGGAAGTCTTGCTTGTGTAACTCCTACATGTGAATTCACCGTTTGGCAATCCGTAAAAAATTTAAGTGATTTACCTGGACTTTCTGCCCGCCTCTCTGCCATGAGAGATCCTCCTGAGGGTTTACTTTAACGACCTGAAGAGACAAAGAGAATCAAATGAAAAGGGTCTAACGACCATAGCTAATTGAAATACAAACAAAGCTTTACTGTCCAAGCCACCCATCCCCCCCCCCTTCCGGAAGGTCAGTGAGATGAGCTGCAACTTACCACATGATGTAAGGTATCTGGAACGCTGTCCTGACCTTTCAAATCAACCCACGTAGGAAAATGCATAATTCTCTCCTGAGAAATAAAGATAAGATTAAAATAATACATTTAAATTTGAAATGACAGCAGCAATATTTACTTTAGATTATCTTGGAGGTATTATTGGGCATATTGCTGTAAATTTAAACATCTGAAACTTATGTTGCAGAAGGTTGAACACCCCCACCCCCCCCCCCCCCGGCAACAGAAAAAAAAAAGGACTATTGAGACTGTTGAAGGTTCAGTTACTGGCTATATAGTTGAGCTTATATCAAGCCCTCTGTTTTTTTATATTAGCATTCAGAGAATTAAAGAGGGAGGCATGTGACTGCCACACCCATTCTAATCATTAAGCCTTGGTCGCCACGGCTAGATGTTTTGGAGGGTGGCCAAAGTCAGCCTAAGTGAGAAGGAAGGTAAAATGATGCCTATATTTGAGGAAAAAAGTGGCAAAATCCAAGTACATATTTTTCTGTCAAAAGTTGCAAGACTTATTAATCATAATAATCAGCACTTATGACCACAAATGTGGGAGAAACCCGCAAGGGCTTATGGACTACAACTTACATGTCGGATGGCTTCCAATTCAACATTTTAACTAAAATTTTGGAATCTTTTCATCTTAGAAAGTCATTTCAGATGGGAACCTCCCTTTTGCTAAGCCTCATTGCTTCAAATGCCACTGCCTTTATCCACTCTGCAACAGCACTGGTATGTATAACACCATTTTACAACTACGCACCCTTAATCACAAAATAAATTCTCAAATGTGAAGGGGATGACCTTCTTTCCCACAGATCATCTCCCGAAACACAACATTCATCACTGGAAGTTTGTCAACATAATCAATGTGAAAACTGGGATCACCAAGTGAAAAAAGTTTGAAATACTAGGTTTCTTAAATGTTAAGATTTCACATGCAAGTGGCACAGTGAGGTAGAAGTTAGACTTGCTCAAGCCTCCTTCTTATCATTTAAACTGTGATATCTCACAAATGGAATAAGATTATTCTTAGTTGTGTTGAGGAAGTTGCTGATCACAAATCTTTCTACCACACAGACCAACGATGATGGTTTCAGTTTGTTTGTTTCTTCTTTGAAGAATGTAAAGTCCATAAAACAATGTTATAATCATGGACACGGTATAGTTAATAAATGTTAGTACTCACTGCTAATTTCTTCACATCAAAGGAATGCAATGTAGCAGAGCACACCACCATCTGCAGAAAAAGGAAGGAAAAAAAAATTGAGTAAATATATGTAAAATTAAATACTTCACATTCTGTACTACCCCCAAAGTAAACAAAGAACAAAATTGCTAAGAAGTTTTAAGCAAAAGTGGTTCACTGGAGGTAATTATGTTCAATGTTTTTATCAGATATAAAGGGTCAATTTACACAATTAAATGTACACATGAGGAAACATACTCTGAGGTTGGAATTCCTGGGATGGGATGAGGAGAGAAGGGATGACAGGGAGAGGGGATGGGGAGAAGACTGGTTGAGAGGTGATGGAAGAGAGGTGAAGGGATCAGATGGGATGAGAGGGGAGGGGATGAGAGTGGGAAGGATGAGAGGGGGAGGGGATGGTATGAAAGGGGAAGAGATGAGAGGGGAGGGGATGGGATGAAAGGGGAGGAGATGAGAGGGGGAGGGGATGGAATAAGATGAGAGGGTATAAGAGGGGGAGGGGATGAGAGGGGGAGGGTATAAGAGGGGGAGGGGATGAGGGGATGGGATGAGAGGGGATGGGATGAGAGAGGAGGGGATGAGAGGGGGAGGGGATGGGATGAGAGGGAATGGGATGAGAGTAGGTGGATACTGGATGCTTTACCTGTAGCCTTTTACCATCTGCTGTGACTTGTGGTATCTGCTTCCACATTCTGTCGATCTGGTTACTATAACCAGCAGATAACAATCCATCCTGCAAGATCAGATGATAAATGACAAATTTATCAGTTTCTTAAACTTCAAATTATAGCCTTTCAAACTGGCGATTTAATTGACAGGGAGACCAATCAGTGAAATGTATCCATTAGAATGGAAAAGCACATACTAACATGTCCCCCCCCCCCTTCCTCTAGCAACACTGAATACTTGGTTACATCTGTAATATACCGCTGTTCAAATGTCCAATAAGGTTGGAGGATCCCAATGTGATTATGCGATGTCATTGTGTCACCAGTAAAGTTCACGACAATGCAGTTAGGATGATACCAAGCTGTATTATATAATATTAACACTAAACATTGGCCAATTATGTTTATTGGGATGTTTATAGCACATCCCACCTACCCCCCCCCCCCCCCCAATAGACACACATCCATCCCACTATTCTCTTCAACCATAAAACAAACTTGTCACCTCTACATTCATAATACTATAGTAATAATAGTTTGACATAAGTTAACCACCCCTCACCTTACCCGCCCCTCTGCCCACCCCGCCGACCCCGCCCCTCCAACATCAGGTGATTGGTGTGACCAGAAAGGGTATGTATACTTACTGCCTCATCCAAAATAAAGAAACGAACCTGTGCAGAACATAAAAGAAATGAATTTACTTTCTACACAAAAGCACTTAAAAATGAATTACTTGATGACGAGAAATATTTCACAAAGTTTTCACAAACTAACAGAAGTGTAAATTATATAAAACTATCTGTTACTTTCAACAACTTTACCAAAACCTTCAAGAATAATACTCAAAATAAGTTGATAATTGACTGCATGAACTGTATTGATCGATTTGCACAGAAATTGACAAAATCAAATCAAACGAGCCACATCAAAGAAGTATTTCTTGATTTTTATCATTTTATTACTCTCCATTCTTAGTGATCTTCTGACCAGACGTACACCTCTGTCACTAACACAGCTAGACCCCCTAGAGAATCGACTGGGATCCACAAAGAGGGCTTGTGAGCGCATCGAATATAAAGGGCATTGATGAACTGTACCATGTGCCTAAAATGAGATGCTGTGGTTACCATATTTATACCCTTAGTAATCAGCTGACAGGGTTAAAGCAGGTTTCCTTTTCAAAAAGTTTAAAACATACAGGTAAAATGTACTTTACAATAATTGAAATTTTACAATAGAAAACATAGGTCGCATACACTGCAGACATTGTCTTTAGTAAACACTTAAGTACACAACACTGAAGATCAACCAGCTCAGCAAGAACGATAAACTGCATGCATTCATAAGTCATTTCAGCATTTGTGAATAGCGCCCTCTAATTGATAAAAGTAACAGCCAGGCGTGAGCACAAATTGATCTTGCAAGCCACAGTGTAATTTTGTCTCCGATCTGAGGACCGCAACACTTAAGGTTTTTTAAGGATATACCAATTCCCATGAATGAAAAAGTAATATTACAGTCTATGAGGAATCAAATATCAGAGAGTCCTGCGAGTGCATTTTCCATCTGTTGTGTTGGAATATCTTATCACATGCAGGAACTATAGAAAATTCCCCAAAACTTAAGATTTTTTTTTGTCATTCAGTTTATTCATTAATGCAGTTGACTTATGTTTAAACAACAGTTTGGGTCTTATAAACAGGGGAGGGGGGGGGCTGTTTTCACGGGCAGTAGAAATGTTGAGAGTCGGCAGCAATTTACCCACCTGTGGGACAAAGGGTCTGCTAGGCAGGCTTGGTGGGAGAAATGTTCTATCTCCAGAGATGACCTGCAACTAGTTACATCAACTGATGACATCCACCACGAAGGTCATAACAGGTGTGGATTCAAGGTGGGGGGGGGTGGGGGTTGCATGAACACCACACAAACAAAAGAAATTAGAAGGACAAACTTTATAGGTGTAGACCTAATATATAGCCCATATATGCCTCAGAATGCAACAATTGAAGTCTAAAAGTTTAATTATTTATCTCCCAACACGGGAGTGGGCATTCAGCAATCCCACCCATCTACACCCCATCCTTCTTAAAATTGTGCATCTGTCTTTTATTAACGATATATTTAAGGGTCAAATTGTGGATGTCGAGTGACTACACACACACACATAGAAATCTGACTGAAACGACATAACGTACAGACTGATCTTTAATCTACATGGACATTATCAAGAAACAAATTATAAAAATTTGGATAAGAGGGTTGATAGAATCGAATCAATTCAAAGCCTTTGAAATTATTCTCACTTGTGAAAGACTCAGCTTCCCAGTCCCGATGAGATCATCGATTCTTCCTGGCGTAGCAACGACAATGTCCACCTAATAAAAGACAGAAATAAACCCTTTCATGGATCATAAAAAATAATGCATCATGTTGAGCAATAAAAATAAATCTGCTTCCACCATGAATAACAACAAAACAGTTGCAAGGAGAGTGAGTGAACAGTGATTGATATTTTTTGCAGGGGAAGGGGGGGGGATCTTTTTCCAAAAAGTAAAAAAAAAATTGAAAAACCCTTATTAGTGTATTATTAAAGAGAATATTGTAAAAAGCAATAAAAAAAAAAAGGCATATGATTCTTCTTTTTCGGGTACAACAATGCTAAAGAAAATCAAAAACAAAACAATAAAAAAATGCAATAAAATGAAGGATCAATCATAAAATAGAAAAAAAAAGGCCACCGCCAAAAAAGGAAGGATGACGGTGTTGTTCAATAGCTATATTGACAGATCGTACAAATTAAAACCCCGAAATTTTGCCATATGACTGGAAAATTGGAAACTCCAGTCTAGATTTTTGATGTCAAACCACAAACTTTTTGCATTGTCATTACAAGGCACCGTCATTTGATCCTACATGCTACAACCAAAGTTCATAGTTTTCGTGTTGTACGTAAATTTGGTTAAACAATTTGCAATTCTGTGGGTTAGTTTCCTATTAAACACAATCTGTGTCAAATATTCATGATATTAGATAACGACTACAACGTGATTTCATCTTGTACACGTGTGACTGTTGAAGGTATGTTTAACTTAAACTATTCATGATGGTCACTTGTGAATGTTTGTATGAAGTGAAGTTACTACCAGACATGATAATTACAGACTGAAAGCTGGGGAGGGTGGGTGGGGGTGGGTGGGGAGAAGGGGGAGGGAGGGGAACCCCTTCCACTTCAAGAAACTTTGGTGAAACTGAGGGTGCTTTTGAAACAATGTCTGAAAATATCCAACTGTTTAGGTTGACATACGTGTTATTTGTATGTGAACAGTGTACACTAGGAAATTCTGGTTTCTGGTAACATTGTCTGTTAGCAGGTGAGTGTATGTGCGTGTGTGCATGTGGAAGAAGCCGAATGGCTTGTAAATAATACTTCACATCGGGTGACTATCCCATATAAAGTTTAAGCTCATTATGGATCTTATTTTCCCTCACTAATTGGAAGATCATCGTACATGGAAACTCCATGGGCATCTCCTGGATAAATAATTCACCTTCGAACATAATGATGATACATCATACAACACATGATGGATCTTATCGCTTAAATAATACGTCACTGCCTTTATCCATATTACACCATAGACACTTCTTTAGTTTCATTGCATCATGGCAGGTATTCCTGTAATACAGTGAATATCAAACACAGCCGATTCTTTGTCTTACCCCTCTATTAAGAGCGTCGATCTGCTCCTTAGCTGGTGCACCACCGATGATTAGTAACTCCCTGCGAATAAATAGAGAAAAGAAGAAGAAATATAGAATACACAGAGATCTAACACTGGGGTAGACCACCCCCCCTCCCCCGACAAAAAACAATAAATTGAAAGATTGTAAAGTCATATAAACTTTTCCTGCTCGTAGAGGGTATGTTGGAACTCATTCCAAACCCTTTTAAGCCATATTAGTTTCTTTCCCTAGCTTTCCCATTGTTTATAACAATTTCCCAATTAGTTTCCATTGTTCATTGACTAGTATAAGTTTACTTTATGGAGAGAGCACATAGAGAGAGGGAGAGAGAAAGGGAAAGAGAACTACTAACAAGGTGCTTATTAACTGCAAATAGCCAGTGCGTATGTAGGTAAACATATAATAGTACATATGAAGGTCAACATATAATAGTACGTATGTAGGTAAACATATAATAGTACGTATGAAGGTCAACATATAATAGTACGTATGAAGGTCAACATATAATAGTACGTATGAAGGTCAACATATAATAGTACGTATGTAGGTAAACATATAATAGTACGTATGAAGGTCAACATGTAATAGTTTAAAAGCGCCTGATATCTTTGATCCAAACAGTAAAGAGAAGAATTAGACCGAACAACAGGCAGTGAGATGAATGAAAGATAGCAACAGCTATTAAAGTTACTTTCTATATGCTGTGCATTCCGTTGTCACATAAATACTTTCTCATCGTTGCCACACAGTAAAAAAGACAACATTCACTTGCATCGAATGAAACTAGTTATCCCTGATTACAAGGCATGTTAATGGTACTGTGGCTTCTGACAAACCACCACCCCTTCCTCCCCCTCCCCCATCCCTTATCACTACAAACAGCAAATAAAATGTGGGTATGACAAAAAAATCACTCATGGTTAGAAGCTTTATTTCTGCTTTAAAATTGCTTTGGGTGAATAGGTACAGAGATGATGATAATGTCAATGGAATTTGAAAATTGTTCTTTGATTATTTAATTGTCTGACCATGGAGGTCAACTTTTGTTAAATTCCAAACTCCAAGCTTTGCATATCGGGATTGTCTTTATTATATAATCGTTAGAAATGTTTGTTCTGCTTGGGGCGTTCTGAACTTTCATGATCGTCATAACGATGGTAGTACTTTTTGGAACAATGGTCACATTAAGATAAATACTATGACTTTTTAAATTTTTTATGATAAGCTCTTTAAGGAGGGAAGTGTTCTAGGTTAAGGATATGTTTACTAATGATAACAAGTTGTTGGCTATTCAATCCTCTTTTTTAATAAGTATAATATGACAAGATTTCCCTTTTTACGTGCAGTTTAATTTTCAGCTATTCCGAGGAACTTGAAGGTAATCTATTTGTGGAGGGTAGAGTTGAACCAGAAAGCACTAGTCACAAGATTTTTACTTCATAATTACCTAATTCAACACTTATTTCTCATATCGTTTAACCCGCCAAGGTTGTTGGTGGAGTGGAATACCGATTTTAACATAACCGACGATGATTGGAAAGTGATTTTTAAGTTTCCTTCGTTCCTTCCAGACACTAAAATGATTTATTTTCAGTTTCGCTTTCTTCATAGACTCATACACACAAATAAAGTTTTATATTCTGTGAAGGAAGTAGAGAGTCCTTTCTGTAGCTTTTGTAAAGCTGAATAGGTCAAAAAATTTAGACCCTTTATTTTGGATCTGTTCATTTAATACATCTACCTTTCTCTTGGATACAGAGCAACATCATTTTGGGAGACAATTTATCCTCTTCAAGAAGGATTTTTTTCTTTGGTTATAACTTAAAATAGCCGGCCATCCTTATGAATTTTATCATCCTCCAGTGTAAATATTATCTCTTTAGTTGTCGGTTAAATAATTGTAAGCCAAATGTTCATCAGTTTTACAAAGTTACGTTTGCTGTAAAAAAAAAAAACATCTCGTAAACGTATCAACAAATATACTGCAACTTGTGATTGCCTGTCCTTAAGATTTAAATTAGAGCAGTTACTTGTCTTTCGTTGACCATTCTCTTTTCATTTCTGCTATTGTTTGTCTGTATATATTATGCACTTTTCATTGAAGTTTGTAGAATAAACGATGGAGGGGGGAGGGACTTAACGGTTAAATGGAGGTGGGAATTAACGGTTAAATGGAGGGGGGGGACTTAACGGTTATATATCTAGTCAAACTTTAGTGTTGGTCATTTCTCTAACAGTAATTGTGTTCATGTATCCAGTTTAGTGTATAGACAGAAGTATACACACATTCTGTTAATATCTTGGTTCTTTTACATGCTTCCTTTTTTTGCTCTTTTCCTTTCTTTCATGGGAGCATTCTACATTGTTAAGCCACCAGGTTTCTTTTTTGTGTCTTATTTATTGGTTTCCTTGTATTTTCCATTGAAAGTGCAATTTTTTCGTCTATAGGGCCCCATTGGAAATGGGCCGACGTTCTGTCAGCCTAATGGGTTTAGCTCCTGTTACTATTTTTGTTCTTTTCAATTCCGTCCATTTTGTCTATTTTGTCTGTGTAATATTTTTGTATTTTGAACAATCTGAGTGCGAATAAAATAAAATCATACAATACTTCCTCTCACAACGTATGGATGCTGTATATCTAATTTAACGAATTATATGTAGATATTGTATAATGCTGTGACCAAAAAAACAAAAAATAAATGGAATGAATGAAAATTTTTCATTTTTCCAGAATGGAGGGAACTTTGCTTGTAATTTTGAATGAGTGATTTGCCTGGGCTTCAAATTTACTTTGTAGTACTTATATAGGTATTGGGTGATAGCTATGCCTGCATTGTCAAAGAAGGTTACGGTGTTGGCATGTTGCCAAAACCTGTTAAACTATTTGAAAAAAATGTTTTGGCTAACTGTTAATTAATTTGTTAACTCTTTTCTTCTTTCTGTTTGTAGTTGTCGTTCAAATATCACTACTGAGCATTTGTCTATTGAATCACGTCAAAATGTAAGCTTTATGAAAGCAAAGACAGAATACAGAAAATTAAACAAATCAATTCATTGCATTTACAAAGAAAACAAAACTACTGAGATTATTCTCGATACACTGCTGCTGTATCAACGAGCATGTTCACAATTAAAGTGCACACGACTCTACAGAACCACGCCTCCGTTATTTACTGAAATGGACACAATGCAACATAAACAATTACTAAAACTAGACAAGAAACAGAAACCTGAATAAATTACTGATTTGATCATTTACGTGTACCTTACCTCCTATGAGTCTAGTCTAGTGGAAAAGTGAAGGCAGACTCATCCACTTTAAAGAAGGTTGAGAAAAACTCAAATTTTTCAGTGACAAGGCATTTTTCTTTTTATCAATGCCATACACAGACAATAAACCGTGTCTATCATTCTTTCCCCTCATACTGCCCTCTATATGTTTCATTGAAGGCATAAATACACTCTCTTTGACAGGTAGGTAGAAGGAGCCTATGAGAGCTGAACAGTGGCGTAGGAAGGTACTTTTGAATGGGGGGGGGGGGGGCTGAAGACTGATGGCCAGCCTGGGGGAGGGGTCTAAGGAGAGGGGGACACCCCCTCCCCTTTGGAATTTTTTGCATTTCCAGGTGGCCTCAGATGCAATTTGGTGCAATATAGCACACTTCAACACCCACTCCATTTTGTCAACTTAATTTTGTATTTTCACCTGGCCTTAGATGCAATTTGGTGTTCCAAATAAGATTTTTTCTCATTTGGAAATGAAAATGGGGTTTTTGACTTGCAAAGTGGGGGGGGGGGGGGGCGGAATGATACTTCCGCCCCTCCACATTTTTCACTGGGGGGCTGGCGCCCCCCACCCCCCCCCCCCACCCCCCCCCCCCCCCGGTTCCTTCGCCCTTGGAGCTGAATCACTGTGGTTGATTGGTATGGGCTTATGTCTGTGACACAAAAGGTTAGGCTCCTCCTACGCACTAATGATGAGTCCCAAAAACGGGAAGAAACCGGTTGTAGAGTGGAAATTTTTGGGGTGTGTTCATTTTTAATAATTTATTTTATGTCTGTCATACTATGTATGACACATACATTATATATATATATATGCATGTATGCATATATATATATATATATATAAATATATATATATATATTCATGTATATGCATGTATATATATATATATATATATATACAGCCAGTGGAGGCTGGAAGTTTTTTCACTGTTCTTGATTTTCCAACTCATTAAGATTTCAAGTATATATATATATATATATATATATATATATATATATATATATAGGCCTATATATAGGCCTATATATATATATATAGGCCTATACATATATATATTGTATATATGTACATATAGATCTATATATCGGCTCTTACCTTGGACGAAACTCCGATATGTGTACCTTGAATTTCTTGATTTGATTCAATGTCTGTTGGATGTAGAATGAAAAAAAGAAATCAAGCAAACATTGGTTAAGTTTAACTGCTGATTTTGAGCTTTAACGACATGTTACTGAACTTTTGATCTATATACATTCTAAGGCTAACCAAGGAATTAAAGTAACAATTAATCATCTCTCAAGAAGTTTTGTCCTGGCTGTTGAGTTTTAAATTAGTAACTAATTAATGAGTTCATTTTAATTTTGTGAACAATAAATAACTTCATTTAGACTTTTAATGTCAGGTAGATTAACATAACTGAATGTCAACAATTTTGTTGTCAGTAAGCAAATAACTGCTAACATGAAACAACTTCCACATTATCAGCCCATTCTGTAAATTTGCTTATATCTCTTTTGCCTTGCAATATGGATTTTCCCCCAAAATGTTGTGAGGGAAAAGTTGTCAGCTGTGTTAATAATGAAGTCACCCTCACTTGATACTGTCCTTGTGGATAATTATCCGATGTCATTTCAACATAAAAATCCATTACAGACATATTTATGATTCATATCATGCTCCTGCACTCATCTTTCTCATTTACAAGTATATCAATATTGGCCCGAGGCCTAGAGGCCAGGTGGACGTTAAGGGCCAGACTTGCCTCAGGTCCAGGTGGAATGGAAGGTGATGGCCCTCCACCTGCCACTCCCCAACCATCCAATCTATGTCAACCACGAAGATTCATAATGCTTAACTCCCTTACCCCCATTCCCCCCCCCCTTTCCTAACTTTGACCTAACTTCCATAGTATTTTTAGTGTATTAAATTTGTCTCAAAATATCCTTTTTATATATATATATTTTTATGTTTAAAATCTGTAAAGTAAAAGTGCAGTAAAAAGTAAAGCTTACACATGCAATAATTTAACCAGACTCTCTAATTTCAGTCTTGGCTCCTGCTCTCAATATTAAAAATATGGTTTTGCTTTTAGTAGTAACTTTACATCATTTATTCATAAGCTATGTAATGTACACACAAAAATTGGAAATTTCCAGTGATACTTTTCAAAAACTCATGATATATTATTATTATTATTATTATTACTGTTATCAGTCCTTATGTACTTTTGCCAGTCCTTTCATTAAAAAATCCACAAAAAAAAAAAAAAAATCGTACATTAATCAATGGAAGGCTTAATAATCAGTTACAGATCTCAAAAAAAAAAAAATCAACACAATCAAAGTTTTGTTCGTTTGGTGTTTTGAAAAGTTGTATGAGATAAAATAGACACCATGAAACTTGTCTTTCTGAAATAAGATTTTGTAAAAATTAATGCGACTGAAAATATTAATCAGCAGTTGCTATGGTAACAATAATCATTATTATTGATCAATTTTGAATGCCTATTCAGATAGGAAGACAATAAAGAGTTCAAGCTTTACAAGAACAATAACAGAAGGAGAAAGAAAAGAAGAAGAAGAAAAAGAAAAAGGGAAGAAGGAAAAAATTTCATCAAGCTTAATTGTTCTTTCTCAATTGATGCTTCTTTTTGAGCTACAAAGGGCAAAATTGACTTCAAGGATGTATCTCTTACAAATCTACCAATAATTAAAAACTAAAAGTAGTAACTTCCTTAATAATGAATAATTGTAGTATTTGGAGAGAGTGACAAGAATAAAAAAAATCAATGACTGAGAAAAGTTTAATATCTTGCTTGTCAACAAAGGGACAGCACTTTTAAACACATAGTATAGGAAGATATATATATATATAGGAAGATATATATATATATATACATATATATATATATATATATATATATATATATATATCTATATATCAATATATAAAAATATATGCACATAAATATATATATATATATAAAAATAGATATATACATATATAAATATATATACCGGTTTCTAACTTCTGGATGTACAATCAGCATCCATAGCCTACTGGTTAGGGTGTCTGCATTAAAAGCGGAGGCCCGGGTTTGAATCCCGGTGGAGGCTGGAAGTTTTTTCACTGTTCTGGATTTTCCAACTCACTACAATTTCATTTATATATATATTCATATGCCTTTGTCGTTCATTTCCACTTCATTTAACAGAGTGTGTTCAAAGTATCTCCTAGATCCGGCTTTAGTAATCACAAATGATTTCCTTTTTTGTAGTTGTGAAGAGGTTTATATGGTTGCTCTTCTGTTGTTGTCTTTAGGGCTCTTTAACAACTTGTATTACTATCTACTTATGTCATATACATATCTTACAATCCAGGTACCTATTATGGCATAATTCATATCATTTGATGCACTTTTGAGCATTTCATGAAGTTACTATAATAGCAATAGCACCGAAACTGACATGTACCAGCAAGTCTGTGTTTCACAAACATGAGTCAACCGATGAGGTTAATTTGCAAAACTAATCCTCACTTTAAAGTACCTTATCTTCTAATGTGTCCCCCCTCCCTTTTCCATATATTTTAATTATAATAAAAATAAAATAAAACTGTTAGCAAACTGCTTATCCACTAGAGAGCCTGTGTAATAGAATGTGTAAAAGTAAGTTGGCCTGACGTTTCGATCCTAGCAGGATCTTCTTCGGATGGAGAGAAGAATGACAGAAACCAACAGGGGAAGAGGAGAGGTAGGAGATAAACAGTGGAGGGACAAAGGAAGGATTAAGGGAAGGAGGTGGGGAATAAACCTGAGGACAAAGACAGAAAGGTGAGGAGAAAAAAGGGTGTAAGAGAGCTAAGAGAAGTGATGGGGGGGGCGGAACAAGGGGAGAAGGAGGGGGAACAGAAGGAAAGTTAGTCATGTCCTTCCTGAATGTTGAGCCCATGAGGTTGAATGGTGCGAAGGCATTGCATCCACAGTCTCTCTCTGCTGATTTGTACTAGGTCAGGACAGCTACCTTATGTAGGGACATGTCATTGATGATATGGTTGGAAAGGTTAAAATGTTCTCCAACAAGATCTCAGTCTTCATGGTGTTGACTGTGGATCTGTGACCATAGAATCGCTTCTTGATGGTTGTTTTGGTTTTGCCAACATACTGGATGCTGCAAACTCTACAAGAGATCATATAGATGACATTAGTGGTTGTGCAAGTGTTGCGACCTTAGTCTTGTGTGTGAGTTGATGGAATTGGATTCAACAATGTGGTGGCTGCAGACGATGCATCTCGAAGTACGATCACATTTGAAAGTACCATGCTGAATGGGTGTGGGGTAAGAAGTAAGTGGAACAGCAGCACGCACAAGAAGGTCTCGTAGGTTGCGTGGACGTCTGTAGGCGATGGCGGGTTTTTCAGGGACGGCTAGTTGGAGTCTATCTGAAGTGCGGAGAATGCTGTGGTTGCGGTTAGTGGCGATTTGCTGAAGAGGAGGAAGATTAATAATCCTATTGATTATAATTATTCATGTATGGATCAAGAGGCAGAACCTAACTAGCTGTACAGTACACACACACTAACCTGTTCAGCAAGCTCCCTGGAGGGCTGTGTGAAGAAGAGAAAGAAGTAACACAAATGAAGAGTTTATTTATATCAAATCTGAAGTTTCTGAATTGGAATGGGAACTGATGCATCATTATTAAACCTTGAGTGTTTGACTCGAGTGTATGACTTGAGAGACTCGGCGATTTACGTATCACACTCGATCATAAAATATCTGGAAACTGCTCTCGAAAACTCGTTCGCAACTTTTTGAGACAATCTTAGAAATCTGAAGAGAGTGCTGACCATGCATCAAATCTATACTGTCAACAAAACATACAATACACCAAAAGCATACAGTCTAAAAACCTACATTTGACATAATAACAATGCTGAAGTTTTTTTTTTCCCCCTCTAGAAGTTTTGATGCTGGCCGACAGGTCACTGGCAAGACTTTGCTTACGAACTGTGCATCCTTTGGTTTTTGTTAAAGAGGCAAATAATATTAAAAACGCCTTTGCTCACAAATTAACAAATCCTTTTTATACTAAATTTAAGCCATAAAATATGATACTGTCACCTTCCTAAGGCATTAATTCATTTCAGTTTTGACCAAGGTTTAATACCATGAGAACTGTCTTTCAGAGTCATTTTCAATATTTTCTTCTTTATAATTAAGATTAAAATTTGGGAACGAGAGAGGTATGATTTTCAGCCACATCTCTGAAAAAGGATTGAGTTGATTACCTACTCTCCACTCACCCTAACCTCCCCCAACCCCCTCCTTCCCCTCCCCTACCAAAATCTCTTGAAGAACAGTCTGTAAAGTCACATCACCTTGTCATGTGAAGGTAATTTGACTTTGCAAAATTCTGCAAATTCCGCACAGGGGACTTAGACGTTTGTGGCAATGCTGAATTAGAGGCACAGACGAACAAAAAATAAACTGGTCCCGTAATTCTAGGAGACACAACAGGTCGCACTAAAGGTGCAGCCAGACATCAGGCGATCAGACAATTAATTCATAAAATATAAAAAAAACCAGTGCCTTTTCAAATTTTGTTCCCTTTTGTTTCCTTTGTTGTCGCCTGTGTGAAATACAGTTGTTTTGCAAAAAGAAGTCATTCATATTTTGAAGTTTATAAAGCCGGTTACAATAAACAGAAATTTATTTCACCAGGGGCCAAAAGAAAAGGGAACCTCTAATATGTTGAGGCTTTCATCAAAATATCTGATCTGCAAAATTGAATTGAAGAATTAGATAATGGTCCATAGAAGTTGGAATGAGTAATCAATTTCAAGAAACCAGAGTTAATAGAAAAAAAAGGGCTTGTTGTATAATTAGAGTTAGGTCATGACTTTGACAAAAAGAGAAATACAAAACTCAATGGATGTTCACCTAAGGTCCCCAGTATATGTGATATGATATATACGTATATAGATAGATATGTATATATATATATATAAAGATATATATATATATATTCTCTCTTTGAGATTTATATATATAAATATATATATTTATATATATATATATATATATATACATACATATATATATATTTATATATATATATATATACATACATATATACATATATATATATATATATATATACATACATATATATATACATACATATATACATATATATATATATATATATATATATGTATTTATATATTTATATGTATATGTACAACTCTATAATACTTACCTCAATAATGATAGCCATAGGGGCATTTGGGGCAGCTTTGGATGATTGCACTGCACCTCCACCTACCAAAGCAAACCAGAAATATATATTCATTGATGTAAGGGGAGGAAAGGGGGGAGGGAGGGGGAGGAGGGAGTGAGAGGTTTGGAGTCGTGCAAAGGGTTTATAGTGAATTTGCTTGGAGCAGAGAACTGAGACTTGAACATTTGGTTCCCTGAGAAAGAAAAGTATTTGAACTCATACATATAGATATTGACCACCATTAGAAACAATTTTTTTTTCTGTGTGCCAGCTAACCACCCAAACCAGTGACGTAGCCACAGGGGTTTGGGTGGGGGGGCATCCTACATTTGTATGACAACCACAAGCAAGGTTATATACACAAATGAAGTAGAAATGATGAAAGGACAGCACCATTTTGCACCTAAGACCCTCGTTAATACCAAACATACGTTTCTCAAAGGGGGAGGGTGCCCACTTCCTTTAGACCGGCAAAATGTTGTTTCCCCACCCTACGATTTGAATTTTTAACAGACGGGTAGTGTTTATATCGTGCTAAGAGAAGTCAAATATCAACACATGCATTGCTTAAACTTAAACTCCCTGACTCCTAAAACGGGACAAACATTTGGCTTGTCCCTTCTGTTCCAAGATAGCTGCCGCTTATTTGCCTGATGCAAACCACATGATTTCATTATCGATTTCTTTGGCAAGCTTTTCCAAATCTTGATTATGATCTGATCATTTATTTTTGAAAGTAGTTTTAGGACTCTGTGTGACATGAATTTTTTTTAATCAAACAGGGAACTTTCTCTCCTTTTTGGATGCTGCACTTCAGTTTTTGATACAGTGGCTTTCAATACAGATGAATCTTTCCTTGACACTGGGTGTTGAATATTGTAAAACAAAAAATGAACGTCCTTGTGAAGAGGAATCCTTGCGATTTCTTAGAAAGCAGTTTGCTACTTTCAAAAGTTTAACTGATTCATCGAACCACAGTTATTCCGGGGTTCTTTTTTGCGTTCGTTACTTTCCCTAATTTGAAACTTTTCAAATTGATGAACGTATTCTGACTATGTTTTATACTTCCACCATTTGTGGGGTATGGAAATACAATTTGATTTCCTGGGGCGGGAATGCGAGAAAGGAAGATCAGAACCGTATACTCTTTAATCCGTCAGGCGGGCCGCATAATTGGCAACAGCCAACCCTCTTACTCATCAAGTTATACCCATCTACTCCAACAGAAATTAGACATGATTTTGGATGATGCTGACCACCCACTGCATGGACAATTTCAGAATGCAGTGATTCCTCGGAGCGGGAGGATGAGGCTGCCGACAGCCAAAACTAATCGTCACCTCTCGTCATTCGTCCCACAGTGCATCAGAATCCATAATCAAAATTACAATCGCTAGTGTCCTTGCCCTCTGGTAACACCTTCACTGTTTTTGTCATACTTAGTCTTGCCATTGTTGGACTTTGCAATTTGATTGTCTTATTGTTTTATGTGAGTCAATTTCCATGTGCTGTATTTTAATGTTATATCCATCTTATTCTGTACAACAAGCATTTAATTACCCGAAGCGGGTTTAATAAAGTGAATCTTATCTTATCTTTTGCGTTCGTTAACGATAAATCTTGTGACATTGTAGAAAGTAGATAAGAGAGGGCTATTCTTACCATGAATTGGAGATGGACTCACACAGCTTGGATCAGATTCTGACAAACCCACATATCCATTCTGAAAGCAAGATTTAATTTGTCAAAAAAGAAAATTACCATTTTACCAATAGAAATGATACAAACACTTTAAATCTACCTTGTTTCTCGACACTTTTTTGTTCAACATGAAAACAGACTTTTTTTTCAGAAAAGTTACTACGAACATTTCCTGCAAATGTCCATGCAACTGGTTGATATGTTAATATATCTGGCTAATAACTGTTTATTTTATGCCAACAAATTCAGACATAAAATGTGTAGGAATTAAGGTATCCGTGTTAACACTTATATGAAGATTTTTTCAACAAATGGTTTTAATGATATATCAGAAAGGGCTGTTCTGCGGGTAAAAGGGAAAAAAACTTTTGGAAAAAAAATAAAATAAAAAGGCTTTAAAAAACTCTGTCTGCAACAAACTCTCACTTGAATATTTCTTCCCAAAGTTTACATTTTTTTTAAAGGGTGTTTCTTAAAAGGTTTTCATTACGGTTTTCAAAGTATTGCAATTGTTTCTCTCAAACATCCTCTATGGTTTCATTCCATTTCAGTGACTAACACAATTATTGATCTGTATTAATTGTTAAATATGTTAAGATTTTATATAATTTGGACCCCAAAACACTGTTTCTGCCCCCCCCCCACCCCTTAATAAGTGCCGGAGGCTCATCAGTTCAAGTGGCTGGACTACTACAGACCATTAGGTCATTTCAAAAATAGACTATAATGGCCTAAAATCATTCAAGAAATTCACCTTTGTCACAGGAGAAACTATTGTCAAATGTCATACTAAGGTTCCTTACATTCCCTCCCCCCCCCCCAAAAAAAATTCTTTGGACTATATGATGACTAAAGACTAACATTCTGCCTTAAATTCTTTTCTAATTCTACCTCTGATTTACAAAAAAACCTATATCATATATGGTTTCAAGACAATGCAACATGAACAGGCATCTCAATTGCTTAACTACCACATTTTCAAACCTAGTCCACTAGTAGAGATGAAAACAGAGAATTAATAATAATAATGATGATGATGATGATGATGATGATGATGATGATGATGATGATGATGATGATGATGATGATGATGATGATGATGATGATGATGATGATGATGATGATGATGATGATGATGATGATGATGGTGATGGTGATGGTGGTGGTGGTGGTGGTGATGATGATGATGATGATGATGATGATGATGATGATGATGATGATGATGATGATGATGATGATGATGATGATGATGATGATGATGATGATGATGATGATGATGATGATGATGATGATGATGATGATGATGATGATGATGATGATCATCATGATTATCAGGTAGTAAATTTTTACGACATGTAAGCAACCATGAAGGTGGGAGAAGCCTGCAAGGGCTCATGGATTACAAATTTCACATCAGGTGGCTTTCAATTCAACATTTCAACTCAAAACTTGAAATTTACTCAGAAAAGTTGATAGAATACATGACATTAGATGGCATGATTCACAGATACATTACATAGATACCATATCAATAAATGACCTTTGCTTCATACCCCCCCCCCGTCCCCCTTTCTATACGATTACAGCCGTTAGAAACGACTGGGCCAGTACTTAATTGTGATGAGTCTGTTATATATTTCAGGTGGGGTTGTTCGCACAACATTTAAAAGTAGATATCTTACACATGTTACACAACCATTGTCCACACCATGCTTGCATAATTTTTGCATTTATATAACACCTTCAAATTTTTCAAGTAAACAATAGCCTATTTGGCGTAGTGTTACATATTCCCTCAAAAGAATAATGACGCAATTCCAATGACTTCTTATTATGCAAACGGAAGGGGTTACCACAATCAGTGACTTACAATCTGTTGTTTTATTCTGAGAACTGTTACTATTTTTTGCCATTTCATTAATTTGTATCTCACAAACTTTTCTTGCGGTTTATTAAAAGTTAAATATCCTCAGGGAAAATGCCAGTCACTAAAAAACTCTAAAAAGTCTGGGTCACTTGTTTTGAGAACCCGAGCAGCAGGATACAGTTAAGTACCGACGCTTATAGCACATAACAACGATGTTGTTCACACAACTGGATCGGACGGTTAGGGAAAAAACCCACCTGGCAGAGAAACTGTTATGAAACGATTGCCACATACGGAATACATATTTCGTTTCTTCGTCGACAATCTTCAGAGATCGGTGTCATCGCATTTGATACTATCTTTGACGAGTCTATTTATGACAAAACTCTACATTCCCCCCAAAAATCCATTCCATGTTTGGCTCCAATTAGAGATTCAGTTCAGAGCGGGAAAACTTCATTATGTAAATTTTATGCAACTCGATAATCTAGTCAAAATACCGACCCTCGAAATACTACAAATGCATGAACTCTCTATCAACGGAACCTCAAATATTTGCTGTGACATTGTTTAAGGTTAATAGATACAACTAAGAACAAAAGGAGGGTTTATAAAGCCACAGGAATAAGGAATATTTAATTAGTTGACATGTCCTTCTTTGATGGTTGAGCTCTGTTCTGTATACAAGCATGTCAAGCCGAGGGCATTGTGGTCAAGTGGTTAAGGCAGTGGACTTGTGATCTAAGGATTACAGGTTCGAGCCCTGGACAGATCATTGCATTGTGTCCTTGGGCTAGGCACTTTACCTCCATTGCCTCTCTTCACCCAGGTGTATAAATGAGGACTTGCGAGGTGTCTTGTAAATATAGTTGCATGCGCCGGTTTGTGGCTGCACCCTATGGGAAGTCCCCCAGGGGACACGTGGCTGTGGTGCCCCAGGAGAGATTGTTTGAATTGTGCACACTTTGGTGTGTAGGTGTGACAAGTTACCAATGACCAGGGTTAAGTACAGCGCGGCGAGACTTTATTGTAAGTTGCGCTATATAAGAACTGTTAATTATTAATTATTATTATTACACAACAGGTCAAATCTTAAGCTGCCATGCACACTGTACTGAAGGAACAAGGACTGAACATTGGGAATCTGCATAATTAACATTAACGCTAATAATAGTTCAACTGAATCTTTCAAATAGTTCTACAGAATGCCAACGATCAAGATTTATTGCTTGATCTGAGTTTGAACCCACTTATTTTCAGCTCAAATAATGCAAACCACTAAAAGCAATTGGCTTATAGATTCCATGCCACATTTGATATGAGGACATTAAGTAGTATCCACTGCAAGAATTTAAATGCTGGCCATTACTGACCTTCAGCAAGGTCTCCCGTACACCTAATACAGACCTACATATTACATGTTTACACTGGTCCAAAAAAGGGAACCGGGTACCCGAGAGCCGTTACCCGTCGGGTATCCGGATTTTTTTTTTTTTTATCCATGGAATACTTTCATTATTGCTGTTATCTTCGACCACATGGTTGCAAACACCATACTAAGTCAATGGGGTAATCTACCTAACCATCTGTTTATTAGCTGAAATTGTGACCCAATTATTTAAGATATCCATGGAATACTTTCGTTATTGCTGTAATCTTCGACCACATGGTAGCCTAACACCACACAAAGTCAATGGGAAAAATCTTGCCTAACCATCGGTTTGCCAAAAAAACAAAAAAAACACACTTTGATAAATCTGGATACCCTGTGTAAACACTACTATATATCAAGTATGAAGTACTAGCTCATTCCAGTCTCACTTTCTGCTGTTATCACATGTATCTATAAGCTTTTAAGACGTTGACCATTATTGACCTTAATGACCTTAAATGACCTTTCAGCAGGGTTTTTGCACTCGTCAAGGGTATGTCCAGAACAAGTATGAACTTCAACCAAGATGCACTTTTTGAGTCATTGTGTTTCCAAGCAGGGTTATCGCAGGCATTCACACATACTGTACGTACGCAAAAACACACAAAACAAAACAATAACACCCAAATGAAAGAAGGAAATTAACTGTCCTACGACATCATTTCTAGCGTACTTACAGAAGGTTGATGCTTGAATGTGAAGGAACCAAAGTTAAACTTCATCTCTGCATTCTGGGTGGAAGAAAAACAATTAACCAAAGTTCGAGAAAATTTATCCGACGAACAGTGACAAATGTACAGTTCAGGGAGAACAACAGGGATGTAAATACATGGTCACAAAACAAGAGCCCTATATTTTATAATTACAATTAACAAATGTTTTTTACTGACATTATTGACAAAAAGGATGGGTCATTTGTTATCCATGTGCTTAATATTTTAACTTCACAGTAACATGGATACACCCAAAACATGCAAATGCAAGAAATTCCATAACAAACGCCAACTTTGGTGTTACCGGCTGTGAAGAATTTTGATTCTCTTGAAGACATTTAAGTTCAGTAAATCTCTCTTACCTTTAACACCACAGCTGCAAAGAAGGTTTGCTTCTGAAGATGACCAGGAATGGCAAATGCTTGACCCAAATCAATTCCTGTTTTAGAGGCAAGACAAAGACAGGGAAAGCAGCCAAAAGTTTGTTTTTATACTCTTGTTCAAAAACGGAACAGCTACAGCTGATTCAGACCACCTTCTCTCCGATTACTAGTGCAATGTCATGAAAGGAACTCTATGCAGGCCCGACAGGGGGGGGGGGAGGAGCGCTGAGGTATGATTAGGATATCCGTGAAAATATATGAACAGGGCCCAGGGAAGTAGGGGATGAGGCGTAGTCTAAATTCTCATCTTCATGCAATACGTAATGAAAGTTGAACAGTGTAAACTGTAAAGAGAAAACCTCAATGATGTAATTGTCCTTGGGGCCTGACATGGTTCTCGGTGCCTAAGATTCCATGAAATCGTTTTTTAAGAAGTGGTTTCATTTACCTGTCAAACATCTCACAGAAGGGGAAAAAAATAACATATTATTTGTTTATACAACAATAAGTACTACATAATGGTGACATTTTCAGGACGAGGCACACAGTCACAATAAATGGAACTCTGTTGTGAGGAGACAGGTAAGTGATGACATGTTCAGACTCTACCAAACATTTATACTGTCGGCCTCCAAACAGTTTCCAGTCACTGAGATATCTAGTTCTCTAATTTCGAAATTTCTGAACGTGTCCGTTTGACTTTGGAGGGAGAAATGGTTCGCGAATAGTATCGGGGAAAAAAATTGTCAGAATCAAGTGGAAAAAATTGCATAAAAGCAACTTTTCGAGTCTGGTCGGCAATTGTTTTGAAAGGTTTCGAGTAAATTTCTTAAAATACGATTGCAATTAACCAAGCCACGACATCCATCTAGTTTTTGTCATGAAATGAATTTTATCAGACCCGTGAGTAATTTCATGAATTTGATTCGATCCTAAACATTTTCATATTAACATAAAACACATGTGAAGACAAATTTCTTAATTTTGACTTCAGC
The DNA here is from genome assembly GCF_037975245.1 of Apostichopus japonicus. Taxonomy (NCBI): domain Eukaryota; kingdom Metazoa; phylum Echinodermata; class Holothuroidea; order Aspidochirotida; family Stichopodidae; genus Apostichopus; species Apostichopus japonicus. The sequence continues at coordinate 23,213,049 of NC_092563.1, read as the reverse complement.
TTTTCACAACTTGAAATGACATTTGACTGAACAAAACTGATGAGGCATTCCATCATTATTATGGTATTTTATACTAGATTGAAATATTCATAAACTTCAACTCAAAAAGTCAAAATAGCTGATTCTTACCGTTCTTGGAGTAAGATATGACACCAGCGTCTAAATCCAGGAAGCAACCAATCGTATCACCCATACCATACAGCTATGAAAGAAAAAAAAAGAAATGCAAAAGTGTAAATATTAAAAAACAAATTAGATTTATGTGAATTTTAATGAAAGTACCCAAAAAATTCAAATAATAAAAAAATAAATTTTTTAAAAGAAGTTAGATCTATGTGAATTTTAATGAGAGTACCCAACAAATTCAAATTCTTTAGAAGAAAAAATTTATAAAAAAAGCAGTTAGATCTATGTGAATTTTAATAAAAGTACCTAAAAATTCAAATACTTTAAAAAAGAAAAAAAGGAGTTAGATCTATGTGAATTTCAATAAAAGTACAAACAAAATTCAAATTCTTTAAAAAAAGAAAAAAGGAAGTTAGATCTATGTGAATTTTAAAGAAAGTACCCGCAAATTTCCTATACTTTTTAACCAATGTAAACATTGATCTCGACTAGAAAGATAACACCCTGTAAATCTAGTGCAACTGTTTTCAATGATAACTCAGGTTAAATAGCTCTGTCTAGAATGATAGTTTGCTTTATAATTGATCATGGAATACTGAAGTACATGCAAAATGTTACTTTGAGACAACAGTTCTGAGGGGGTGGGGGGGGGTGGGGTGGGGCATGTTATTTTCTCCTCTACCTTGAGATAATTAAATTGGTACATGTATTTATCCATTTACTATGACCATTACTTTTGGATACTGCCCACCCCCTGGCCTCCCAATCACCCCCCACCCGCCCCCCAAGTTTCCTCTTTCCATTTGCTCTATCTCTGTTAAGTGCACCCACACACATTATTTTTTTCAAAGATTTTGTCAATCAAAATCGCATTGCTTTTGTGTTGCCGTGTACTTGAAGTCAAATGAGTGGTGATTTTTATACACCAGGCATACAAAATTGTCCAACTGTAAAGCTTCATTTCTCATGAACTTCCCCTTCCATTCAACTTGGTGAACCAAACCTTTATTGGCAGACTTTTGGAAGAAAACCAAAGAGATTTATATTTTTATATTTCTTTATTTGCTGTTACATAGCGTTTTAGAGCACTTTTGTGGATTTTACGCTTTACAAAATAAATTATTATTATTATTATTATTTATTGAAATTCACTCCAGCAGATGATCACACCCTTGTTATCAAAATTTTCTTTTGCCCAAGTTCAGATTGGAGTGTATGAGGTACCCGTGTGTAAATGAGTGATATAGGTAAATATTTATGTATCATGTATTTAAATAAAATTAACTATTCATTATATATTAAATAATGAAAAACCTTTCATTACGAACACAGCAATGCAAACAGACTAACCGCATTACATAACAAATAACTGAAAAGAAACTTTATTATATGATAAATAATGAAAAATAATTGTCATTATTTACTATAAAATACAAACTGACTAACTCATTATATTGTAAATAATTGAGAAACAAAATTCATTATTTAATTAATATTGAAAAATAACTTTCATTTTATGATAAATAATGAAAAGTAAATTTTAGTTTATACTAAATCATTGAAAATCAGATTCATTACATATGAAATAATGAACAGTAACTTGCATTATTTATTATATGCAAACTGACTAACTCATAATATAGTAAATAATTGAAAAACAAATTCATTATATATAAAATAACGAACAGTAACTTTCATTATTTACTATACAATGCAAACTGACTAATTCATTATGTAATAAATCATTAAAACCAACTTACTCATTATATGATAAATAAATCCAACTAACTCATTATTCAAAAAATAAATACAACTGACTAACTCCTTATATAATAAATAAATCCAACTAACTAACTCATATAATAAATAAATCCAACTGACTAACTCCTTATATAATATAAGATCAAATTCATTATATAATAAATAAATCAAACTAACTCATTATATAGTAAATAAATCCAACTAACTCCTTATATAATAAATCCAACTGACTAACTCATTCAATACGAAATAAATCCAACTGACTAACTAATTTAATAGTATAAAATTAAATATATAATAGAAAACTAAATGATGAACACGAAATAATTATATGTTAAATAATTAACCAGGCCCGTAAAATATCACCAGTACAAATACAACTTTCATTACATGTTACGAGCTCGATGCCTTATGAACATATTTTGACAGAGAAAAAGAAAATCGTTTCACTGAAAAACAACTACCGATTGAAGAGAAACATTAGTCTAATGTTAGGCAAAGTACAGTATAACTGTGTTACAGTTGGGCCATATGCCTTTTCTCACCTAGGTGGGACCAGCTAACATTAATTAACAAGGGCCTATTGTAACGTTTGGCTAAAAGGGCCTAAGTTAAGCTAGCCTGTTGTTGTTTCAATGCAGCAGTGAAATGTATCCAACCAACGGAATATAGCAGTATAAGTTAGGGCCCAAGCCTAGCCTATAAACGTATAAGCTATTTCAATGATTGGTTAGCCACACCATTAGACCCGTCCATCAATGTGATAATTTCCTTATCGATTCCATGAGCTCCTTTGCCGTTTGTTAAATAATGGCTGAAATTGTATTAATTATGTAACTGATAATGAGTTTGTGTTGTTCATTGTTTATTATATAATGAAGTTATCAATTCCTTAACATACTCATCAGTGGTTAGGTTTTATTTAGTAAAATAATGAAAGTTAAATTTCATTATTTTTTATATAATAGTCTCAAACTTCAAAGTACCACTTGACGAGCAACTGTCAACTATTTCTATGCCAACAAACAAGTTTTACTACCATCCAGAGATGATTAGTTTGAACATTTTCCAAGGGTTAAGTGAAGCCAAAAGGTGATCATTTAAACTCTATCAAAGTGATGATCTTTGATGAACACCTACTTACTACCAAGCCTTCACTCTTAGAGAAGTATTCAGAGAGTTAATACGAAGCAGGGTTGTAATTGTGGCACCCATTCCTGCTCCCGGGACCCGCAGTAAGCCCCCCCCCCATCAGACAGATGAGAGTGAATCTCAGCATCTGACCACTTTCTCAAATACTGAGGAAGACCAAAGGCACTCCATGCATCATCACTACAGTGCAGAACAGAACTACAACTAGTTCCCAACTTACAAAACAGAAATACAAAATCTATGGATGCCGACTCCATTCTGCAACTTAGCAGCAATTTTGAATAGGTCAAAGAGAATCTGGTCCCTGGTGAGGTTCTGAACCCAAGAACCTAACGATTGTGATGCAGACACTCTAACTACCATACCAGGCCTACACCATGCCTACACCATGCCTTCACCACGCCTACACCATGCCTACACCATGCCTTCACCGATAAATTGTTTATAGCCTGTTTGAGAGAGACTCTCTTGATTGTTGATCATACCGATACAGATGAGAAGTGCTTTTACAAAGAAATTTGGAAAAAAATGATTAGTATGGATCCAAAAATTTCATGACACAAAACTCAGTAGATGCAGTGTTATGAAACCATCAGATTGCTTTGACATCGAGGTAAATTCACTCTTACTGAACTTTTCAATGGATATTTAAATTGATTAATACAGATATTTTGTTTTTGTTTCTTACCGACCGCACAAAATTTACAGGGGGACCGCGGATTGCAAAGTAGGCAATGACTATAATGCGGATCGCAAAGTCGGTAACTACTGTTACGGTTAGATACGTCGAACATGGCAACATACAGAAACACTGTACTCAAAGCTGAAGACTTCATTGGTACAAATCCTTTGGCCAGCGATGGCAGACCATCATTTCTTAGAGAGATTGCTACTACTAATGTCGTAGGGTCTGCACTGTTTGTCAACTACTTAATAATAAAGCATCACAATCCTCTCTTTCCAAATGCACCTCAGCTGCAGGGGAGGGATTGGGGTGGGGGGCGGGTGGCAAGAGGGACAACGAAGGAAGGATCCTACAAATAATGATTTCAGGTGAGCTTGTTGTCATCACAGATTGTAATTTCCAAACCAAAAGATATTAACTCTTAATTCAAGCTATCACCCCCCACCCACCTTCCTCCACCACCCCCATGCACCCCATCTCCAACTTGTTTACACTGGCTACAGTGTGTGTTGGTTGGAAGTTTGTTTCTTTGCAGGCATAAGGAGCTAGTCTTGTCTGATTGATACCTGTATCACATGACCTCAATTTCCCTTTTAAAATAGATCTCTTGGCCAATGTATGCCAGTTAGACAGAACTTGAGTAAAGTTATACAAAGCTTTTGGCGTGAGCTGTATGGTTGCTAAGAAATATTACACCATTGTTATTGTACATTATCGGAAAATGTATATCTGTCGATCAGCTATAGCCTAATTACATACTAACTAACATCAGACTAGCAACAGCATAGTATACTTACAGCTGAGTAAAATTGGGGCACTCATCATGTATTTATGCACAAACCAGTATATATCTGTTAACTAGACAATTTTTATTTTAAGAATGAATTTATATTCTTGTTCACAATGCTTCAAGTGGTAGGCAAACATTACTTTCTGACTGGAAACTATTAAAATATTGCCATTAACAATTGCTCTCAAAATGGTACTTATTCTTTTAATAAATCATAGAAATAAGTTCATTAAATAAGTTTTGAATAACATTGCATGTTATATTCAATAGATCTAAGGGAAATGATTGACAAAATATTTGCAAACACTGCAAAAAAATTTAAAAAATGATTATCTTTGATGGCACTGCCCTCTTGCCCCTCAGAGATCCCCGTCCCTGTGACCACTCTTGCCTCACTAACTTACCCCTTCCCAACAAACAGAAACCTCTCAACCTATAACCATAGATGAACGATTCACACTATATCCAGGAAAACTAATACTTGTCACCAGGAAGATATTAAAAAAAAAACCTTTACGATAAAATGTGATTTACACTGCATTTGTGGTCTACAAAAAGAGTTTCAGACTTTGGAGAAAAAAACTAAAACTGTAATGGTTTTTAATTTGCGGTTTGTAACATTAATTTCGACTGTTTACAATTGATTTCTCAGAAATGTTGAATCAAAAGTCAAAAACATACATACCCGTGGACTATTTTCTAAATGTCCCGTTTAAATCGAAACAGATATATATATACATATATATATATATATATTAATATATATCATTTTCAAACAATTTTGAAATCATTTCAGTCATTTAAGTCAACATGTCATAAAATATTGCTATAATACGTAATCTGTTTTATTATACTTTCAATATACCAAATTGCTCATACCTGCATATCTAGCCAAAGCATTCTATTTAAAGCTTCATAACATCTTGTCATACTTTCACAGTAATGTAATTACCATTTCCCAATCAACTTTTTAATTGTTCATTCATATAGTAATGACTCCTCCGGCTCTGTTGTACTACTTTCAGTTAAGAGGTGTGGAAATTGAATCTCCTTCGTATTAAACATAACATGTGATGACTAAACATTGCTTGCCTTCAATTACACAACATAAAAACCTGTGGATACTATTCATCTGCTATTTTTTTCTTCCTTTCTCTAAAATTGCTTCAATCTTTCATTCTAACATGCCTCGAAAAAGGCATTGTCCACTCCAGAACCACCAAACCCCCGAACAAAATTCCCTTGTTTTTTCTTTTTTTTGTCTTTCCGGTTTTACCCTGTCTATTTTTTCAACCAATCCACACTCACTTCCACAAATTCCGTAGACTCTGTGTATGGATAGGAGTCCACAGACAATTGATTAATAGGACTTGTCAATTTCATCACATCTGTCAGCACCCTGCTGCAAGAATGGATCAGTCCCTGTATAACCTTCACTCTAGTAATTGAATTTGTACAGTAAAATTGGTTGCAGGCTCAGCCAATCAGAGAAGCTGTACAGTAATTAGATGTAGTGCAGTGTAGGACCTATAATTCACTGTAGTATGTGTACATTATGTGTGTGTGCGGCTGGGCATGGAGTTTAACAGGATTTCACAGTTGTAATTTAACACGAGAGTTGACAATATATTAAGTGTAGTTCACTGCAGCTTCAGTGTGTTTGGCTGAGAGCAATTCAGACATGTTTCCAGGGAATACTTGATCACCTGCAGGATAAATTTTTTTTTTAATACTGAAGGACTAAGAGCGAAGTTTGATAATTCCAACTGAGAAATTTTGACCAAGCTGGACCGAAATATGGATGGTAATGTATTTTACTCTTTCTTGGCAGTGTCCACTATCATCAATTTCATCAATTAAGAAGTTTCTTTTCCCCTCCTTTTGCAGACAAAACAAACAAACAAAAAATTGCAAGGATTTTTAGTAATTGCAAGTGGGTGGGTGGGTGTGTAGCATGGTATGGCTATTAGTTAGACAATGTATTTGTACCCAGTCACACATAATATTGTGGGTCCTCGGGTAAACATTTGAATTTGTTGCGAAGGTGATAGGTACCCCTTACATGGCACCGATAGAAAGACTTTCATCTCGTATCGTACGGTGTCATGATCATTCCGAACCACGAGCTGGAATTCAAGGTCTACCTCCCTGTTTTAAACTAACAATATATATAAACAGTTGTATACATTCAGTAGGAATGAAATAGCGAGAGCTGAAAGATTCCAAAGAGTAAACACTGGGGTTGACAAAAATATATCTGCACTTTTTTTTAATGTTGACAAATGTCGGTGAACTCAATTGTACAATAATTGTATAATATCTGCGCTCGGTGTTTACGTAAGTTTATCGAACCAATGCCAAGTAATGTTTCAACCTGATGAAATATGCACGATGCTATTTTTTCCCTGAACATTTGAACAATTGTTTGATTTATTTGAACTTCTGCGAAACCAATGTGAGCAAACAACATGTGTAAATAATGTATGGAGTATATGTAACATACATTTTTTTTTGTAATAACTGCTGTTTTTCAAAAAAAAAAACAAAAAAAAATGGGCTTCCAAAACTTGAATGTACTTTCAAATTTGATCACTTATTAGTCCATTAATTGTATCTAATTTTGTTTCATCATGGATTTTGTAAACAAAGTGATTCTAGAAATTTGGATGGCAAAATTACAGTAAAAAATAAATATCAACTTGCTTCTTTTTTGAAATTTTGCCAGAATTTTTGGCTGTTTCTCACGATTTGGGCAGGTAGAGCATTTATTGATTCAAGATGAAAGTAAAGAACAAAACAAAATCACAATTTAAATATCACTTAGAATAAAATCTTGCCAACAGAAACAATGGACTCTTCAAAAAACAAGAGTAACCCCTTCTCCCCTCCCAAAAAAAATAATAATTGACTAGTGAAGTATAAATAAAAAGCCTTAATAAGTCATATCCAAATATGTTGGAAACAGTTTTAAATAGATTTATGTTTGAAAAATAGTTTAATCATGTGTCATTTTAAATGTTCTGATCTAATCAAATTAGATCAAAATCAAATTCTCCTGCAGAGAGAAGGCTTTTGCTCCAACTTTTCGGCAAATTTGCAATTATTTAAATGTTCAAACTGAGACTATCGTTCTTCTGCAAACAATGTTGTATTATTGTCTATGAAATCAAACAGTTGGAGCCTGTAATAATTGTGAACTCTTATTCTAGGTGAAATTTTCTTGAGCACGCACAGTTTCCAAACTTTTCAAGTCCATTTAATTCCTAGGGTTCCTTTTTTTTCTTCACTCATTACTAATTGTAATCATTTAAATTTGCTGTGACAACATTTTAGCAGTTTCATCGATTTCATTATCAATGTCAATTTAAATTCAGGAAAAGGACAGCTCATGCAACAAAAGAATCATTTTCAAAAATAGAACGGCCTGCTTTCTTCTTTACTTCAAAAAGTTACGGAAGCTTGATCAGTTTGAATGCAGATCTCAGAAACTTTGAAAGCAGATTTACAGAATTAACAGTAAACTGAATACACTAAAATGTAATAAAACTGGCCTGTGCAATTGTGTTTTCCTTCTCGTTTTCCTCTCTCTTTTTGTCAAATGTTTTTTTTTTTTGTACAAGTTTACATTTTTGAGTAAAAAAAAGAGAGTTGTTTTTTTAATATTTATTCTAGGTTTTCTTAAGGAAACTTTTCTACCACTTTATTCATGTTCATTAGACCTATAGAGCTCATGCCCTAATATACAGGTGCACCAACCTTGTTATTTATATTTATTATTTATAGAGTATTTTCCTGACCCATTCTCGCCAATTATTTCCCGTTTTTTTTTCCTTCTTTTTTTTTCCACTTCTATTTCTGCTTTAGAATGTATACAAAGTGATTCCTTGGAAATCTAACTTAGCAATTAAAATAGATCAGAATTCTACTTGGTCAACATGGTTATTGAATAACAGTTTCAAGAAATCAAGCTACTTCACCAATTGCTCCCTCCCCTTCCCTACCTTCTCCCTTCCTCTTAACCTTCTGTCCCTGCCCATTTACCCTCTCTCTTAACCTTTCCCCTCCTCTATAAATGCAATATAATATAGGACTTTAGGCAAGTACACCATCCTGGTATGGATGTTTCCTGATAAGAGTTGGCATTTACCCCCAATTCATAGCCCCATGTAGATGTTCTAGGCACTGCAGGGTTCCTAAGCTCATCTACTCCTTCACTCTCAGGTTGTGAAAGCCAAATCCCTTAATATCTGCATTCAAAGTGATATTTTTCTTCTTATGATTAACAACTCCAGTTTTCTCTTTTATCTAGCATTTTGAGCCAAACTTTTTCAAAGAGCACCTCAAGCTTTTAATTCCTTGATCATATAGTTCTTACATATTTACAATGGTCTGCAAACTTCTTAAAATGGATGAATTTATAGTAATGGATCCACACAAAGGTTAAGTTATTAATATAATCTAATTAATTATAACTCAGAATGCACCATTGCATATCAAAGTTTTAATTTTGTTTCCAAGGGGAGGTTACCCCCAGATCCCTCCACATGGGAGTTTTCTTAAACAAACCCATGGCCACATCCCCTTGCCTTTTAAAAAATTTTCCTTCCAGTAGACATTAAGAACATAAACACATTAAGAACACAAACACATGTAAGTCAATTAACACACTTCAGTCAGAGAATCCGCATAATTTCGGGAACTGACCTTAATCCTTATAAATATTGTTTCTATATAATTTTTTAATCATATAAATATTGTGCTGCTCTCAAAAGCCTGTACCTTTAACTGATACATGTTTGTTATAATTCAGAAAAATGCCAGTGAGAATTTGATATTTGCCGGTAGACTTTTTAAGCAGCGCTGGCGTCTTTTTGACAGTGGAAAAAGTTGTCAAAATCTAGGCCCAGTTATTCTCGATCAAACTTGTGGGACAAAGTAACCATTTATGGACATGACAAAATTGGGGCCAGCCATGGAGAAATCCCAAAACTTACCGGTTAACACCAAAGAAACCTCCAATTGCCTACCAAAAAAGTGCAAATCCAAAGTAAGATCCTGAGTCTGCATTAAACGCTTCCATACACCTTGCTATGGTAGAATGAGAAGGAGGGGCTTTGACTGGAAGGGACTGGGTCATAGAGGGCGCACAGTGCCCAAAAAAAAGTTACCAGTTCACTCAGTTCACCAGTTATATGTTAGACAACTGTGGGTGGTGCTGGCATTTCTTGCCCAGACAAAAATCTATATTTGTTGTGCAAGAAATATCTCCCCAACTTCCAAAACAATACCATAAATTCGGATATGGCAACTTCCCAAGCCTCAAAGATACTGAGAAAGCTGACAGTACTCTATGAACAATTTGAGCAATCAAGTGATCAATTTTTTTTCATAATGTGTCACAATTTCGGAATTTCTATGTCGATATTTTGTGAGAAAGACAAAATTACGACCAAAAATAAAATGACGCCTCCCGGAGTTAAAAATGTCAAAATTTTGAGTTAGAACATCAGCATTTACTTCATAAATGCCACAATTTTGTGGTAAAAATGTTGTAATTCCGAGATAAAACGTCTAAAGGTCAAGGGGTTGTGCCTCCCTCATTCTCAATTTGAGTCTAGCTGTGTGACTGTTACTTTGTACTGTCAACTCTTCTTCATGACAAGTAAAATAAAGCAATACAGATATATAAGTGCACCAAATGTTTTACAAACTGTCCACCAGTTCTTGCAGCCATCTCAATATTCTTTCAACATTTGTTCAAAGGTTAGGCAAGTATTTCAGCTCCAAATTGGGGGATAACGATGTAATGTAGAGCTGTTTTGTGTTTCCAGTGTGTATGTTTCTGTTCTGAATATAAAATTTGAATTTCAGCAGAGGTCGCAAAGCCTGAAGAGAGAGTCGGACATTTTTTTTACAAAGTATACCAAACATATAGGTCAACTGTACAAAATCATCAGCACATCACAAGTGTAAAAACTAGGAAAGTTGAGGGTCAAGGGGTATATTCTCCCTCACCCCCCCACCCTCCACCACCACATTCATCGCTAGGAAAAGATGTGAACATGTATTTTTTTGCTGGAAGAGTGCTGCTATGAGAGACAGGTCTCTGTGAGGGGGGGACCTGGAACCCTACTGTACCTAGAGTACGCTCTGCTCCTTTGGTTCCCAGTTATCCTATCCATCCAATGACAACGTAGCACCCCACTCTGCATTATAAGAATCAACGTATTATACTGCCTCTACAGCTGGAAATAACTTGAGTGGGTGCATTCTGCATACAGTAAAGTAGTTATGTTATTGTTATGTATTTTATGTTATGTATTTTATGTTATGTATTTTATGTTATGTATTTTATGTAGAATTATTTTATGTAGAGATCTATGTATTGCAAATATCATAAAATACCAAAATGGCATGAGTTCTAAACATGTACAAAACACTGTTAAATTCGTTCGTCTTTGTGCAGTGCTATACTGTGGTACAGGCATTCTACAGTGCTTTTTGTATTTCAATAAGCCACCATATATCAGATATAAAATAAGTTCCTGCATGTACACAAAGTTTCAATTAAGTTTGGAAAAACATTTCCTTAATCTGTTGACAGACACTTTTTGTTTCACGATTTCTGCGACACACTTCAATGGTAAAACACATCACTGAAGTGACAGTGGTCTTCAAAAGGGGATTCAATACGGGAGAGGGAAAGGGTGTGAGGAAATGGGGGGGGGGTCACCAGAACGCCATGAGAAAATCGATCCTCTTCCTCTGTGCTTTTTACTACAGATTCTACTATTTGAACGTTTCTCAACTACAGCAGCTCTTTTCAATTCCTTTTTTGTTAATTTTCTTGACAAACAGGTGCTTCTAAAAACACGAAAGGATACTTTTAAATTAATTATAGAAAGGGACACTTCTATTTTATGGTTCATTTTTGAGCTTCCCAGCAACCCAGACCCTGATGCCCACATGTACATTACGTAGTGAATCCATTGTATGCATAACAGTGATCCATGTGAACAAAGAACGCTACCATGTAGAACATCATTACGTCATTATGAATACTTAACTATAGTCTAGCTATCATACAATAGCTTTGTTTTTATTATGTCATGCATATATGTATGGTATATATAGTACCGCTATGACTTTCAGGTTTCCAGAAAACAACTCCCTAATACCACAGACATTAATTTAAAAAGAATGTGGCATGAGTTACTGTACCTGTATATAAAGCTGTTGAGTACCACATCCATTATGAATTAAATTAATGCAACAAAGAAATAACCATCGAGATCATTTTCAAAATCTACGTTTCTTGAGATACGTTTATAATAATCCGTCATATTATTTTTAAAAAGGGTGCAGTATCAATGTTGTCCACAAATATGCTAGAAATATTTAAAAAATGGTCATTCATAGTCAAATTTCAGAACACTATTTTAACTACCACCCAATCACCTAATACAAAAACTGTCTGGGGGATAAATTTGTTGATCAGCATTTCCATGGAAAGCACAAGTTTTTAAATACTTTTGGAAAATTTTGAGGGCCAATCCTCATTAAAATCAAAATTTCTGTTTTGTTTTTGCATTTGCTAATCATTCATGTAATTATTGCAAGTCTACAATCAAGCTTCTTACTTATATCATTTTGAATTATTTTAAGTCAAATTTCAATATCCATTTACAAATTTAAGACGAGTACAACACAGTAAAATCTATAAATGGAAATCTTCTTTCTGAAATACTCTATTAAGTAAAACATTTCCCTCCTTTTTGCTGTTTTTTGTTTTGTTTTATGTACGGTTACAGTCAACTTTAATTTTATCTCTCAATGGTACAATAGTCACTGTAAATCAATTGCACATTGGATGAATAAAGAGTTGCCCTGTTGTTTAATCTGGAAACCACAAAAAAATTAGAAGAAAAAAAAGAATAAGAAATATTTGAATGATTATTTTAACAAGTGAATATAAAAATGCTGACATTTGAAATTTATGTTTTTCTCATCATAGATTCTTCCCTCCCTCCCCCCAAAAATATCATCTCGATGTATATTGCCATAAATGTAGCACAATTTAAGATTAATTAACAGCCAAATGTTTCCAATCCATGATTCTTATGCTGTTTGTTTTGTAATGAATTGGAAGATTTCTCTAAAGTTACAATTGCTCAACCGTTCACCTGACATCTATCTGAGTGAAGTTAAGGAATTTTCGGCAATTTATCATTTTATATCTTGACAAACTTGTTCATGCATGTACAGAGAAGAAGTTAGAACAAACACATATGAAAAAGACATTATTGCAGTTAGAAGAACTTGTTTGAAGATTTAATTCGTAAGCAGTCTTAGTTTTTATCCATATTCATTGCTAATATTTACAATTCGTACAATTACTTATGACACGATCATTTTAAGCAATAAGCGGAACATTGAACAAGAACATCTTTTCCGCTGTGTATTTCAATCACAGAAATATACTGTAATTCCAGACAAAGGAAAACATCGCCTTCTAGATACTTCAGGAATGATGGAAGATTCAGAAGGCGGGTGATGGGTGTTTACCAGTAGGAGGGTCAATGGGGGCTGGGGGGGGGGGGGGAGGAGGAGTCACAGTGCTTAACTGTACCAGTTAATAGGCTAGGTATCTAGATGGAAAGTTGCAATAATAGGCAGGTAAGAGGATGAGTGCAGTAAATTAGCAAACCCAGAGCAAAGGTCCAGATACGGAAAAAGAAAAATCAATGAATCCATGGGGATAATTAAGTTTGTCGTACATACTGCATTCTCTTACTTTGTTATTATAATGATCTGTACTGTGTGCTTTTCACACAAACTCAACTGTATTTAATGTGCTTGGAAATTTTGGACGAGATATTTTCAATAATTGAATTGGGACAGTTAAATGTACCAGCGGTAGGGTGTAAACAATACTTCACGGACAGTCAACAAATTATCTGCAAATGGGTGCACAACAGTACCGAGAGTTTCTTGTATCTCTAACACTGATAGCTCAGTAACACTGCACTCAGCTAGTGTAGCTGCCTAAGACCAAGATTTATTTCCGAGTTATTTCTATCCTGGGAAAAGTTAGGTAACAACATCGGATCTAGGCCTAACCTAAATACCAATCTTATCTTCTTTTTTAACAGACTGTTGAGGAAGGTATTATTTTTGCTAGTTACATATTTCTCCATACTCAATACACTGTGCAGAACAGTTACATGTTTGACCTCTTTTGCGCTTCCCCTGTGATGTCACGAAACTATTACGTAATAGTACTTGTTACAAATTTCTACCCCTTTGGAGATGGAAATTGGACACGGAGTTGGGTTTTTCTTAACATTAGAATTGTTAAGTTTTACATTATTGAAAGTCAACTCTATTTGTCCATTGACCTTTAATATTGGAACAGAGCCCCCCCCCCCAAGAAAAAAATACATATAAGATGGCATTGTTCACACCTTTTTTACCTTCTTATCTCCATTCAACATGTGCACTCAATCTAATCTCACAATCCTAACCTACTTATGGTCTTAGAGAGAACAAAATGCTAGGAAATAATTTAATGTTCACATTTTCTATTTAGCAGTTTTTTTACCAATTTAATTTCTGACAGAATATTGTCAAGTGTACTAAATGCAGTACACAAACTGCTACAGTATGCAAACATATTTGCCTCTGTGTAAACAATTAACCCTTTTTACATACCAATCTTGTTTATGAACTAACAAGAATGCTGAAAACAATACGGCAAAGGTTATTAAAACCTGTTATTGTATCATGAACAAACTTGTTATTTAAATTTGAAATCAAATAACTAACATCACCAACCACCCCCCCCCCCCCCTTTATCTGACTGTTTCTTTTTCTTCTGTCATTGGCAATTGACCCGTTAATTTCAAATTTTTCAGACGGTGAATGATAAGTTCTCGATTAGATCAGATAAATGCAAAACCAGCGTTAACTTTCACCAGAGATGATGTCGCTGATTGCGCTGCAAAACAAAGCACCGTAATTAGCTGTGCACTTCATTTTTTTTGGGCTTTTCCCATTTTTTTCCCTTAGTATTTGGCAAATATTTTTATGAAAACATGTTTTTGTACAGTGATTATGTGCCAGCTAAAGTTTTTTACACTCAGGTACTTTATTTCTGCAGGCAGCAGACGTAATTAAATATTTAAATGTTTTGTGGTTGTCTAGTCTGAAGAGAATGCTAAAAAACTCAGATTTTTAAGATAAAAAGCATAACTATTGATCTTCCTTTACACAGATCTGAGTTTAAACGAAGAGGAGCGAATAGTGGCCGAAGCCGAGGATTACAAAATGGTCGCGATCCCCCACTACCAGAAAAAGATGCGACTGCCAAAGGTATTCAACTACTACTATCTCATCGACACCAGCGATCCGACCGGCAAATCGCTTCGGGCAATGTGCAAATCTTGCGAGACCACTATCTGTTACTCTCGTAGAGCGACGTCTAATCTCATCACCCATTTGAAGGTACAATGTCTAGTCCAGCAACCCCCTCTTTATTGTCCCTAAATATCTGAAGTCTTTCCTATATTGCAATTGTTCACCAGCTGCCCATATCCATTTTTAATGCTATGAAAAAAGAAAAAAAAAGGAAAGACAACTACAAATGGTCTAAAATATGTATATGTTAGTCATGCTCTTACATTTGCTGATATTCTTGTATATAACTATAAATCAGTTTTTACTCAATAACGGAAGGATTACATCGGCGGCCATTTTGTATTCCTGGTTTTCGCCGGCACAGAGTTTATCTCGCCTCAACTCTGCATCAGCAATCCAGTCTACTCATTCTCTTATCAATACTGCTGGATGACCTTGTAATAAACGTCCCGCAATGACACAATGTCACTTATTATCACACCCTTACCTGCCATTTCCTTTTATCTGCACTATCAAATCTACCAATCTACTAAACTAACCTATGCAGTATATATATATATATGTATATATATATATAGGTTTTGAACCACTGGACATACAATCAATGTCCATAGCCTAGTGGTTAGGGTGTCCGCACATAAAGCGGGAGGCCCAGGTTCGAATCCCGGTGGAGGCTGGAAGTTTTTCACTGTTCTGGATTATATGTTACATCAATTTGTGACATGAGGGTGAGGGGAGTGAGGGGAATGAGGGGGGGTTGTGGGAGAGGAAGAATGGAAGGCCATAGTTTATCCCAGTAACACCCGAATAGATTTACCCAACTGCTCAATGGGCGGGTAAGTTCTGATATAGATAAGTTACACTATACGGTCAACAACTGTGGCTCCTTTAATTAAGAAAAGTAATTTTAACTATGTGGTTCTGATCTATTTATAGACTTTGAGGAGTCTTGCTTCAATGTTTCAACAATTAAAATGAATCAGTGAGGGGCAAACGATTTAAGAGTGATAGTAAAACATGTGTTGAAACTACAGGACATGGAGTGGGGTGGGGGGGAGGGTTGGATTGGAAGCAAAATACTGATTACCTTTGAAGTGTACTTTGAGCATTCAATTTATTTAAAGCATGCAGCGACTATACAATGGAATCACCGCAGTAGCAAAGAAAGCTTTAAGTCGCATTTGGCTACCATCCCTTGATACCATCTTATATAGCAGACCTGGCTTTAACTCCCACCATTTAATCGAACGCTAAGGTAGCACTTCAAAAACATGTAAATAGGCTCCATTTCCTGTTTATAGTCAAGAAGCTGCTGGCTTCACAGTTTATCCTTTAACTTAAGATACTGCATCAGAACAGAAGTTCATTGTCTCTTCTGCAGTTTTTGTATATAAATTTGGTGTCCATTAGCATATATGGGTTGCATCTTAGAAAAGTGGCATCATGGCTGTGGTCAGAGAATTCGGGTAGCAACTCCAATCTCTAAAGGATTGGTTAGAGAAAGTTACTTTCCTGATTGGGTACTGTATCCTTACTCCAATTTTGCCCCTCCCTTTGGTTAAACAAAGAAAATGCTGGGTATGCCATGTGGCTGCAGAGCACCTAAACCTTGTGTGTGTGTGTGTGAATGCAAAGTGGCCACCGGTGAGCAACGAAACTGTAAGTCAAATCATTCCTTTATTTGTCATTAAACTGGACCCCGCATTATCAATCCCCTCCTACCCATGTAAGAATAACCTTTTCAATATTCATATATTGGACTCTTCAGTTACATATGAGTCTTACTGTTAAATCTATTGTTTCAATACAATTCTCTCTAGAGTGTATATACTTAGCCAGCTACACACTGTTTCTTTGTGTCATTTTTGAAGTGTTCATCTGTCTTCACACTGATGGGACACTAGTAATTATACCTCCAGTCAACCCAAAGGGTGTATTAAACATCCCTTACAAACATAATAGATCTGTTACTTATAAATTCACCCACATTATATCAGAACCTATAAACTGAGACATGAATTTAATATACAATATAAAGTTTAAATTATATATAATATAATATAACGCTATTCATTAGTATATATATTACAGTATACAATATAATTTAACAATAAGGGGTTAATCAACGGTCTAGCATGCGTTACTCACAGGATTAATGCACGATCGGGGGATAATGCAAGAGATGCACGAGGGTGGAGCCAGAGTGCATCCAGCGATAGCATTAACACCCGGAGTGCATTAATCATGTGAGTAACGCACGCTAGACCGTTGATTAACCCCGTTCATTCATACACTACCATTTGTGTGGGGGAAAAATCATAAAACAAAACATTTTCGGTTACATATAACCAAAGATTTATTAAAGTGATGCCCCGTAAATTTACCGTGTGTTACTCACAGGATTAGCTGACCTGAATGGACCAATAGGATTTAGGAATCTTTACTAAGTATGAATGAATATACGATAAATATAGCATGTAATATATAACGTGTCATATTATATTATATGAATAATATGGCTGTAACCATATATAGTACCTCTCATTTGGATTGAAGGTTATTAATATTCAATAGGAAAAGTCTCTGTGAGAATAACATCCCATTGTATGTTACATGTTTAACATCAGGGCAGTTCCGTAAACTAGTAAACCTTTTCACCCAAAATTAAAAAACGTTGAATCATTACATGTAGGGTATCAGATGTAAGCTAAAACAATTGAGTTTCATAATATGTAGCTAATTTTCATAGAACACATTGTTTTCAGACAGATTAAGGTGTGTTTTAGTCAACCGAAAAAATCTCAAATTTGCTTCACAAAAATCACCCCAAAACAAAATGCCTATTTTTTCCTGTGTATCTCCAGAGGAATAAATATTCTTGGATTTGCTAAAGTGATATTATATATAGATTCAATTTACAAACAGGTAAAGTTGCAGGGATTTTCAGTTTTCTGAGAATAAATTTTTTCACAAATGTCACTTGTCATGTGTACGTCCGTCACAGAAAAATCAAATTTTTTAAAATTTCATACAGAAGGAAGTACCCAGATTTCAAGACATCTACAATTCAATGCACATTTTGAACACTCAATAACTACATAATGTGCCTTTAATCCCTAGGATTTTATTTTTTTAGAAAATGCTGTGACAGACGTACATATTTTGGTACGTCCGTCACGTACGTCCGTCACGCGTACGTCCGTCACATTATTTTTGTTTAGATAAACAATGTATTTTAACATGTTTATCACTACATTACCTCTGAATTTAATAATCAAACCCATTTAGTCATTTACACAAACTTTAGGTAGTTTTGTGGTTGTTTCATAAATGTAGCTGTATGCAAACACTGCATACTACAGTGTCAACTAGCATACATTTGTGTCATTGGTTAGCACTTGGCAAGATATCAAAGAAATGGCATGGTATTGAACCACATGTACAGTATGCTATTGTCTACATTGATATATATAAACCTTTCATCTAAAAGCCTTGTTCACATTAGAAAACACACAGAGGGGATCCGATCGAATCATATCCCCTGCTCGAGATCAACATCCTACGTAGTGTAAATACTATCCTACTCAGGGTCAGACCTCGACATGTTGGTCCCCTGTTCCAGAGTGTGAACACTTGGGGGACCAAGGTGACCCAAGATCAAGGCAAACGAACTACATAAGACCATGCCTGTTCCACTCACTATTATGCAAATTAACCATGTACATAAATGGAACTATTAGCTACAAACTATTTAATTGTGTACAACATTGTTTCTTTGTAGTTCTGCCATTTATTCTTCCCTCTGACCATGAGGTTTCCTTTCGATATCCAACATATATATTACACTTTGTTCAACCAGTTTTGAGTAAAATAATAAATCAGTTTTGGAAGGAAGATTATCAGAGAGTCATCAAGAACTGTTATTGCAAGTGATTGCAATAATTATTGTGATAATTATTGCGTTATTGCAATATTGCGTTATTGTTATTGCGAGAACTGTTAGTATTTTGTTACTGCTGTAGTATGAATGTTATTGTTTTGATGTAATTTTTTCTACATTTGCTTTAGGTTCATTACTAGATACCTTTTGTGTTGGGTTTCAGGTATCATTATATAGAAGAAAAGTTAATTTTGAAACCACATGTGCTCATAGTGTAATGTGTTGGTGGACAGTTACTGAAAAGTTCTGTTATATCATCCATACAGAAGCCTGCAGTACATGTATTTTAATAAAAAAAATTGTCAAGAAATTAAACAGGGTGTGAAGAAAAGTGAAAGAAAAATGGTTTGGTGCTCATCCCATCTTAATGTTACTAAAGACCCATCATTCTGACCCACTAGAGAACTTCAACACCCTAGGGGTCTAACATCTGTATTGTTTGAAATGCACACAAAATTTAAATCAGCTTTCCATTATCATTTCAAGTGATGATTTGCATACAACTTAAAGTGAAATATAGATTTCCAATGGAATAGAAATTTTGTGAGAGGGTAAACCTTCTTTTCACTATTACTTTTACCTGAGTTGTTCCATTAGCCACAAGTAAATGCTGCATTATTGTGTACAGCTGTCAACAATGGAAACTCTGGGTGTAGCTCTGTCACAAATTGAAATTTTAGGCATATTAAGTAGCGCTTTTGCTTTTGACGGACGTACATTTACTATATAATTTCACACATGTACGTCCGCCACAAAAAATTGTACGTCCGTCACAGATACATTTTTGAAAATATTTCAGGGAAGTGATAAAGGTTTCAACTGCTTGTTTACTGATATGTGTAGTTAGGAGTCTTCTTCATTACATGTATAGTAGTTTTTAATTGTATCCCATTCCAATTCAAAGAAATTTTCAAAAGAAAAATATGATCTGAAAAAGTCACTTTCTCTGGGTACGTCCGTCACAGGGAGGTTTTTTGAGTATTTTTGTAGTTTATTTGGATGGACAAGGAATGAAACTCCATACAAGAATAGTACAAGGTAGATGTTTCATAAAACCCAAATGAAAAGTTATCTCCTATATATAGCCATTGAGATATTGAGATATCGTCCGACTTTACGGAATAGCCCATCACCAAACTTACAGTGTGTCATTCCCATAGCAACTTGTCATCATCAATATTTAGGTTAGAACAATCATTGCCTTTCAAATGGTATCAGTACAAGCTTAAACAAGACACTCTTCTTGTAAACAGTTAAAAGTTCTCTTGTTTGCTCAGATTTACTATAATGCTTCTAAAGACCCAGAATACTGGGAACAATTCTTGACTTTTTTAGGGTGACAAGTTTCAGCACACCCCATTTAACTGCACTGCAAAAATAAAATGGAAAACAAAACCAATATAGTTCTGCATGGATAAACATGTTCTAGGAATCACTGAAAAGAACTGCTCTATACACAAATTATAACCTGATAGGGAAATTAAATAATTGCAAAATTTCATTGCTAAGCATTATTTTGAAACTTAGATAGTATATATATAAAATCAGACAGATACTGTAAATGCCTTTGGAGGTGTATTTGTTCACATCAGCACTTGAAGGCAGCTTAAAAACTTTAATAATAAATTCGACCATGGGTCAAAAACACCAAAAGAAAACCCAGCGGATATGAATTAATATGCAAAGTATAATTCAAACCCTAGATTTTCATTACAGATTACTTATATCTATACATTACTTAAATATTGACCTAGTGTGCTTTTCAACTGCCACTTCAATTCCAAAGTTTATATTTTTTTTCTTGCAAATGAGTGGAAACATGTTGCAAGGACGATAACCCTGTAGACTTGGTGACTTCATTCTTCATAATTTGGATGTTGAGTTTTCCGATTCTGTTTTTTTTTCTGGTGTCCCTCGGCTTTGTTGAATCTCATTTTGCATAATTTAACCTCTTCTATTCCTCAGAGAAAACACCCGTTGAACTATGCAGACTACGCTGAACTTCAGTCACCGGGAGCTTTCCTGACCAGTCACGGTTCTTTCGTCAACCGTACGTCGTCCAGCGACGTGAGAGGAGACCAGATCATCCTGCAGGTTCAGGACCACCCTCACCATCAGATGATGGACCTGACCAAGACCCAGTACCAAGCGATGGAGGCCATGGCATCCCAAGCTACCACCCAACCCGGCGACACCATCTATAGCACCTACATACCCTCGTCTACGGAGACCGGCGTCACGCAGGTGGTTAGCATGCACGGCATGACATACTCGGCTGACGCTTCCAGCACGACCCACTTACGCAGGTCATCTTACGGGGACAAGCAATCGACGGCGACATCGATGTCTTCCACCCCCCAGCATTCCATCAATGGTGCTGACATAGGCAGTAACCACATAAGTGAAACTTATCCCAAGAAAATGGATTCCAAGTCCTGGTTCTTATTATTAATGGCAGACACGATGCTCCCTCCCTCTATCGTAGCAAATCCAAATTTCAAAGGTTTCGTCAGGAGCCTGAATCCCAACTTCAGCCTACCATCCGAGGAGGTGTTCACGTTGGAGTGGATACCGCAGAGGCAGGAGTTACTGAAGAGGCACATCCACGAACAGTTGTTAGATGTGGAGAGAGTCTGCATCGTGGTCACAAAGCTGATTTCTTCGACTCAGCAGCACCTGGTTAATTTTTCGGCGTGCTTCGTCAAGCACTGGAACTTCAGGAGAGTCTTACTCGCCTGCCGAATCTTCGGATACGAACCTCAAAGTGACACCATCTGCCATATCATCGACGAGCTTCAGACCGAATACCAACTGGAAGGTAAGATACTTCAGAGGTTGATAGAGGAAGACGTGTCAGACTTTGCATTCCCGGGATTCTCGGTCGGCTCTGAAGCCGACGACCGCAAGACAGACGAAGCTGATGAGAAGCCTTACCGGCAAGAAGGTTCTAACATGGGTGACCAATGGCTGACGTCCTTCCAACAAGACTTGCAAGTGTGCATCAGCGATGGCCTTAAGGACATCCAACAAGTGTTCGATTGTGTTCAAAATGTACTTCAGACACAGAGAGGTGATGCCGTGAACGGTACCGCTAGTCCCGAAAGTGACGAAGGGGAAATCAGAGGTTGGCTGAATCAGGTCAAATTCCTCAAAGCTGTGATGTCTAGTTCGCAAGCCTCGGAACAGGAGCGACTTCTCCTCAACGAGTTGTTTGACACTCTCGAGCCGTTCGAAGACGCCATGGATTACATCGGCAAGCACAAGGACAATATCCCAATCAGTTTTGCTATTCCATGTATCCGTGGCCTACAGAGACATCTCAAGTGCGTAAACCAAAGCTCGTGTCAGAAATTGCTCTTTCAGCTGAAGGCAGGGCTGATCAAAAAGATGAGCAAATTCGAATCGAGCAGAATGTGTAAGTTAGCGGCTGTGCTGGACCCTCGGTTTAAGGTGACGTGGTGCTCCCAGCAGGAGGTGAGTAGCATCAAAGACATCCTGCTGAAGGCCAGCATCGATATGGCCGAAAGGCTCAATTTTTACGGCGCGGAATTGAGCCACTCTGAAGAGGTCGACGAAGATGCTGGCAATACCAGCAAACTATTCAAGTTGATGGGATCCCCTCAACAGAACAAACCAAACTTTCAAGAGGTCAAAGTCCAAGAGGAGGTCAACAACTATTTATCGCTGCCTTGTTCCAAGAATAATGCAAATCCGTTGCACTACTGGAAATTCCATGGAGCAGAATTCCCATTGCTATCACTACTAGCCTGTAATACCCTATGCATCCCAGCAGCTTCCCTATGTAAAAATGACTTTATCCAAGGCCTTGAGAACAACCTACCACATTCGACTATGGAGAGACTCATGTTTATACGCATCAACTCTACTTTTTTCTGACTTAAAGCAAAGCAGCTGGTATTAAACATTCTTTTTCAACATCCTATAATTATCTTGCCATGAGCAAACCATATGTAATTTAATATTTAACAGTATGTTTTGTAATAGTAAGATATCCTGGAGAAATGTTACAGTTTTTCTTTCTAATCAAGTCGCTAATTCGTGTAGGGTCGACACGAAAGGAAACAAAAAATTGAGTTTCTCTTCTCAACTTTTTCTCAAAGCAGAAAACCTTTGATGAAAATTGAAAGACACTAAAATTACTTTTCAAGTAATCTGCTGTAATTATATATATATATATAACAAAAAAAAAAGAACAGAAACAAGGTATTTAAGAAAAAAATGAAATCTTCAATCCTGTTTTCACTGACATACTTTTGAAATACTTTTGTAGCATCGAAACTACTGTATGATCACAGTTGTTTTGTTTGTTCTTACTTAGTGAATTTTCTCATTGTGTACTTTTAATACTAACATAAATTTATTTTGACGAACAGTATGATTGGTTGAAAATAAAATAGCACTGCTAGAACTGGCTGAGATAGCAAACAACAATATATTCAATTATTGAAAGGGTTAAAAATGTCTCAAAAAATTAAAAGAAACAATACAACTGTTGTTCACAAATTGTTTGTCGATGTTGATATTTTTTAATTATTTCACTGATAATATACACTTCTTTCCATTCACTTGTCCAGTCTACCACAAGCCCTGGCTACAAAATTTTACTTGTAACAGCTTTCAGTTCAATACTATTCATCGATGCTGCTTTAATTAAGTTAATTACCAAGCTCATCCCGTAAGATGATGGATATCATTGCGGGAACTACCACTGTGGCCAAAACTACATAGGCAAAATGTGCTAACTAAGATCCAAGACGTAAACAATACGTCACGGACAGTCAACAAAATATCTGCAAATGGGTGCACAACAGTACCAAGATTTGCGCAAGTTTTGTGTTCGTCTAACAATGATATCTCGGTAACACTGCACTCAGCTAGTGTAGCTGCCTAAGACCAAGATTTATTTCCGAGGTATTTCTATCCTGGGAAAAGTTAGGTAACAATATCGGATCTACTGTAGGCCTAACCAATCACACAACTAGCCTATATAGTACGCTAGGCCTAACATTACTATATTGCTATCTTAATCCGAAAGCATATGATCATTTAATTTACGGTCAATGCCACCAACCGCCATTTCGCAATATGTGTGAGCTAGCTATGCTGTGTATGCGTATGAGTGCGTGTATACCAACTGTATGTGGTAGCAGTAAGCAGTCCCCTGCGACGATATTATACACTTTCGACTTGGTAAACAAATGACATCATTTGTTTACTACATTTCGTAATGTAGGCAATTTAGACGATGTTTGCAGAGTTTTTGTTGCATGATTCAAGGCCTTTTTGAAAAAAAGAAGTCATTCAGTGTTTTGTTTGATGTCTTATAATATACCAATCTGTGATTTTTCCCAATCTTAACTTTCTTTTAACAGACTGTTGAGAAAGGTATTATTTTCGCTAGTTTGAAATTTCTCCATACTCAATACACTGTGCATCACAGTTACATGTTTGCCCTCTTCTGCGCTTCCCCCTGTGACGTCCCTTTAAAATTCTACAAGGAAATGTATCAAATACAAAGGAACAGAGGGAAAATTCAATTATATCAGAACAAAAGTGCTATATTGCTACAAAATTAACAGATTTTTTTTTTTTTTTTTCCATGGAAATAATCCGGGAAAATTCAAATAATTTGATCAATTTCCCCCGGGGAGTGGGGAGGGAAGTATATGAAAATAGAGTTCAGTTTGGCTTTAATAGATGAAAAGTCTCATTCGTTTATATCAGATGTCCATACAAGTTACACTGGGCAAAGATTCTCAATTTTAATCACAATGGAGCAATGGTGACTATATACGTACTGTATAAGTAATCACTTACATACATGTGACTTTGAAAATTAGGACAAGCAAGCTAAATCAGATTAAGGTGAAACTATGGAGAAAAAGAAATATTAAAGCCCCCAACATAATTTAATAATTTTGGAGTGAACTTTTAACATGTCAACCAACCATATATGTCAATCACTTGAAAATTCCCTCCAAGATCAGTAATATCACGGTTATGACTAATATATATATGTAAATTGGCACCATTGCCAAAATTTCTTGGTTCTTTTCCACATATTAGGCATTATTTGAACAAATGTATATATATCTCGAAACCCAAACTTCCAAAACTTACCCAGGTCTGAATACTGACTTTTGCACGAATACTTTATATTATCAAACCTAGAAATTTGCTGGATTACTCTTATATTCATACCTATAGAGTAAAAGTGTTAGGATTGTGGGGAGACAGGTGAGTGAGGATGAGAAGCACTTATTTAGATATAAGGTCAGCTATGGAATAGTAATGAATATGTGGAATTTAAAAATTATTTGTGTGGTCAACTTTGCTAGGTTGTAATAACTTCTCTATCCAATCACCCCAACTACACAATTCCCAGCTTTTCCCCCCTTCCTCTGCACATACTAATAAACTTTAGCCCAATGCCCACTATATATAATATATATATATATACATATATATATATATATATATATATATATATATATATATATATATATATATATATATATATATATATATATAGATATATATATATATATATATAGATATATAAAAATATATATATATATATATATATATATATATATATATATATATTAATGCTATATCTATGACTTCAACAGTAGAATGCAAATATGTTAAAGAAATTTTTTTTTTTATTTGAGATCTGCTTCTACTGTACCCACTAATTTGACATGCTAGCCCATGGTACGTGTGGCGGGCCATGTGACATTGAAAATGCTAGCCCATTGACGTCACATGGCCGGCCACATGTACCATGATTTTTTACTTATAGTTTTACAAAGGAATGGCAGTACTCGTTGTCTCCATATATACTATTAAAAAAAAATTTGGTTTGTTTAATTTCAGAAATGCAATGAGCTTGCACATAACACTAAATTGAAGCCTTTTGTTTTGCAAAGGTATACAATTACAAACAAAAGCAATGCAAGCTTCAGTGACCACAGAGTTGAGAAAAAACAGACTTGCACAATACAGTGGGAGCGGCCTGTCTTCCTAATTCTGTAATTACAGCGACACGCAACGGATATCAAAACGCAACACGTGCTGACAAATCATAATCTCCCCACAAAAATAGAAAAAAAAAAGAGTCAAAATAGCACCCAAAAAAAATATCACCTTACGTAAATTTGAAAAATCCAGGGTGCTGGAAAGTCACAGTCGGAAATTGTGGTCAGACTATATACTAGATTATATACATGAATCAAGGACTGGGATTGTACACTGAGAAAACTTGACACACTTCACTCGTCACTCGATCAAATCTATGTTTTGAGATCTATACATAAGCTGAGTGCATAAGTATTGTACTAGGCATGAAGACTAATGTCCTACTGTAGCATTTTCATTGCATTTCTCAGATATTTGAGAGTGTCTGTTATATTGTTAAATTAATCATATATACAGCTCATAAACATTTCTAAATGTAAATAAATGATCTATATCATCTTCAAAATTGCTCCTCATGCTTGATTACAGTAGTTTGTGGTTTGAAACCAATTTTGGCAGTCTAAGCAAATCATAGTAAAAAAAAATTTAAAAAAATTTTTAACATAAAATTGGTTAGAAACTTATTTCCTTCAAGTCCCAATTTTCCATTGTCAAGGAGTCCTATTAAATCCTTTTTGTTAATTTGTTAGTTTCATAACTTTTACGAGGGTGTCTTCATTTGAGCAACTGCAATCTTATCTTGAGGAGGATTGTTAACAGGTTTCTGAAATACACAATATAGACCAAAATGACAAACCTCAAATGACCATTTACCTTTCTTTTATAGAGCGCCCCCTTCTCACCCCCCTCACCTTCCCCCCTGAATACAAGGTATACAAAATATGAATGAAGAAATTGAGAAATGTGTTTAAATAGCTCCTTTAAATCTTGCAGGGCTGGGCAGGGGAGGTGAGGGGAGGGGGAAAAATGCAAGTTTGATGTCCAAGGGTGAGACAGGCCTCACAAATTCTGTAAGCTACTTACACCATGCTCTTGGGTGCCACATCTAGATAACAACCTACTCAGTCCCCTTTTCGAACAATACTTTTGACAAACTTCATAAAATCTTGGTCAAGGTAATCATTTTCAAGGACCACAGATGTTATTGATGGATCTTCAAATGATTTTTTATTTTTTAACCAAAATATGTCACACTTCACATGTACTAACAGTACCTGAAAATCAAAGTGGTTTTTCTCTTCAATATAGCCTAGACTAAACTTTTCATTGATACAGTGTTTTTTCTCATTTTTTTTTTCTTTCCATTTTTGTTGGAAATTTCAATTTGTCAGTCACTTGCTGATTAGTGGCAACTCTTATGTTAACCAGCTTCACTAACAAAAAAAACAGTTCAATATAAAACACAGAGGTTTTTTTTATTATTATATTTTTATGGTTTTCAATATGATACATTTTCCTTTGTTCAAATTAATGAAAAGATCTACCAAATGTGGGGCAATGATTTCATAGGTTATAATGAACTGAACAATCCCAGTACCACTGAAACCCTACATTGTTCTCCGGCTAAAGCTTCATGGATATTAAAGTTCAGAAAAGAACAAAGATAATACCAAATAACAATATTCAACTAGTTTTGAAAAGTCATTGATAAAACTAAAAATTAAAAAAAAAATGGAGAAAAATTTATACCTCTGTAGAGGACATTGATAAGTATATATTGTACTCAATTCATTAATTTGATACTGATGAAAAAAAAAACATGAAAAGAGCTGTCGAAAAAAAAGTGTAATTTTTTTTAATGAAAATCTGCCGTAGTCTCCAAACAAAGATATTGTTTGGAGGATCTCTCTCCGATTGTATCAAAGTACTCCATCAAGTTTTTGTTAGATGTGGACACAATTAATTCTAATCAAGCAAACAGGACTGACATAATAGGACAACGCTTCAAACAAGATGACTGGAAACAGAAATTACACTTCAGGTTTGTTTAAAATTACTATGTTTTCTTTTCCCAGCCTATAAAGTTTTCTGCTTTGTTAAGAGGAGAACAAATATTGATTAATATCAAAATGAAGAGAGCTTTGAAAAAAATTAATAAATAAAGACAAGAGAATATGCATACAATAGTGTAAAAAAAGAAACTTGACACTTTTTCATTCACAGGCAAACAAAGATGATACAAAGTTACCAAAAAAAACCCAAAAAATGTGAGATAATTAAAAATCGGCTCATTTTTGGCTTTCAAATTAACTTTACTTTCGGGTGGAATATTATAAGCCACTAACATTCAAAATGATCAAACTTAAAGGGGTATTCCCTATAGTGACAAAGTAACACTACTCGGGATATAGTTGATTGACTGGCTAAAACCCTCCCTCTGGACATTACTTTGAAGTAAAGTGGAACCGCATGGTCTGTGAGATCCCCATGGCAGAATATCTTCTAAAGAGTCACTTTCCTATCAGGATCAACTAGTTGATTTATCCTTCAAAATGTGATGTGTTTAGCTACATCAATGTTCTCTGTTTTCTAGTATTTTCATCAAAATATAACTTTTGTAAGAATGATATTTCTTCTTTAGATAAACAATTTTTAAATCTATTATAAAGACATATTCAGCTCCTTTGTCAGCATGCATTTACAAATATTGAAGAGAGAAAATAATTTAAAAACATAATACACCATACAAATTTCAAGCAAATTTGTTAAGCAATCAGCTTCAGATACTTGGCTATCCCCTTTAATGAATTTGGAAAGAATATGGCTTGGACTGATTAGCCAAATGTGAGAGGACTTTCCAAGAGTAATGATGTCAATCCAACAATTGAGCCATTAAAATTGGGTGTTACTTAGCAAGGACCCGGATATAGATTTGAGATTGGGGGAAGAGGGGAAGGGGTGGAGGGATTTAGACCAATGTCCAAGGATTGTAGCTGTGGAAGCAACATCATTGCTTTGTCAATTATTGGAGAGGGGGAAGGGGTACAGTATGTCCTCCCGTTTTCAGGGGGTCTGCTTCTTAAACAGAATGACTTATAATGACATGCCATCTTAACTACACTACCACATATATGTCTTATTCCACACGTTTCCTGACTTGGCTTTCTTCTACCCTCCAGCATTTTGTTTAAAGCAGCTGATATTGGTTGTAGAACTATGGCCCTTTCCAATATAAATATATATTCATATATATGTATATGTATATATATATATATATATATATATATATATACATATATATATATATATATATATATATATATATATATATATATATATATATATATATATATAGATATATATATATAGATATATATCTGACAATTTAAACAGGATTACCACTTTTTATAGGCCTACATTTGAACAAAAAGGATGTTAAGGTTGTGAATTTTTCTGGTGTGCTGATCTTTATTAATTTTATATATATATATATATATATATATATATATATATATTTGTGCTGTCTGCTGGATGGCTTAAAACGTTGTATTGAAAGTTTTACCATTCTGATGACACCATATGATATTCACATATAACAGGAAGCCTCCCCATCTAACTAAGAGATCTATGCTGGTACAACCATTTGACTGTTTCCAATTAGCATACGAGTAATTAAAAACAACTTTAGTTGTATATATACTATTAATTTTCTTGTCAGGTTCTAGATTTCTGTTTGCAATCCTCTGAACTTTATGCCAAATAACAGCCTGGTTGGTGAAAATTTAGTAGGCTAGAGTAGCAGATCTACATATATTATCACATACCTTTAATTTCCTTTAATGGTCTAGTAAATATGATACCCAAATACAGTAAGATGGTCACAAATTCAAGCCACAAGACTTGCGGATGCCCCAAAGCTGGGGTGGGTGGTGGTAGGTTAACACATTTAAGGATGTTTCTACTCCCATCAGAGAAATGGAAATGTTACATTATTATGGGGAAATGAAAGTTCTCAATTTATGCTTTGATCATCTGATACAGCCAGTTGGGACAATTTCCTAATTATGCTAATACCTCTCTAAACTGTCCTCACATATCATGCTTCAAAGCACTCCAGCACTGACAGTACAAACAGTTCCTAACCTTTATCTGATTCTAATGCTAATACCATATGCTGTCCTCCCATGTCAAGCTTCAAAGCACTCAAACTGACAGTACAAACAGTTCCTAACCTTCATCTGATTCTAATGCTAATACAACTCTATACTGTCCTCCCATACCAAGCTTCAAAGCACTCAAACTGACAGTACAAACAGTTCCTAACCTTTATCTGATGGAAACATGATATTTGTACTGCTCTCACCATCGCTACGAGTGCTCTGAAGTGGGACATGACTGCACAGTATAGAAACAATTATCCAAACTGGGTGATCTGCTATGTTGAAATACCATTACAATAGGTCCTATATAAAAATTACATAAAGTATATATCTAAATATTGAATTTTTTAAAATTTCTTTTTCTATAACCTCTAAGAAATCATAAAATTTAATTCTCGGATATTCAGGCCAAATGCATTGTTGGTACAAATCTCTTATTATTCATACAGAACTCTGACAGTTTGTGTTTTCTTATAAAACAACACATGTACATACTGTATATATATATATATGCAATGATTATCTTAGATCTATAAATAAACACACATTTACGATAAAATTTATGTTTAGCAGCTCATAAAAAATGAGATCCCACCATTTCGTATGAAATGCCAATTCTCTTGAGAAACCCCTATCTGCGAAGATCACTGTTATCAACAACTGTAGGGAAAGTACCCGAACCTGATATGCAAAACTGCAGGTGCTAAATAGATGTAAATAAAAAAAATGAGCAGAGGGGGGGGGAGGGGGCATGGAAGGCCCACATATTTTAATCATGAAAACTAATCCAACTACCATCTCGATCATTTGTTCCTACCACTGAGGATATAAGAAACTTAAATTTTATTGATTTTACCGATGCAATTGGGGCTCATTTACAATTATAATTATTATTTCACTCTAACCCAAGGCACTTGATCCTACCTAAATATTACAAAACAGCATGACCAAGCCTTGCCACCCGCTGAAGCCGTTGTGTAATTTTCAAAAGATTTATATAACTATTTTCATTTCAGAAGAATTGAATTAAAATGACATGTCAGGCCTCTTGACCTTTTCAAGACCTTTAGGTAAGCTATTGAAAAAGTACAACAAAAGATACAAAATATATAGAGTCTACAAGGAGCAGAGGGTGGGTGGTGGGGGAGGGGGGGTGGGAAGTTCATTTCAAAAACAAACAAAATGGCTTTGAGTCTTTGTGGGTGTAATCCCATATGTACAACATCACAGAAAGGTTGACAATGTAGTTTTCCTAGAAAAACTGATATTTTCTTTATCTTTACGTTTATCTTTAATTATGGTGTTTTCTTTCTGTGATGGCTCTCTCGGGGGTTTTGTGTCTATATAGCTGAATGTGAAACATCACAGTTTTTCACATCACATCATTGTCAGGACGGCAAGTTAGGATAAAAATTAATAGGATGAATGGGGTAAAACTAGGGAAAGCAAACAGTTTTAACCTTCCAGTTAGGATTTATGACATTACAGCAAAAAGGCAGGCCCCTTGATATGGCTCTTCGCACCTGCTCTCTCCAAAACGGAGTAAGAGTTTCCTAATTAAATCCGTTGAGTCGTTCATTAATCACAAAGATCACTATCCCATAAGCTGAAGATGGTGGTTGGGTTTTGCTTATTTTTACAGTTAAACTTGCTCAGTATTTGTGAAAATATTTTGTGAAAAGCTGTCACGATTCTTCATCATGGTAACATGTGAATGCAGACTACCACTTGTAAGCACTAAAACAAAGAGGTTAGACTGTCTTAATAATTATCGGTTTCATGCACAAATTTTACCATGAACAATTTGGAGGGGAATCTTAACATTAATTTAGCAACAACAACAACCATTTTCTAAAATATTTCATCTGAAATAATCAAGGTAAGAAAAAAAAAATCATATTTTAGCTAAAAGTCAAAGGATGACTGTTTGAAACTGAAATTGAATATTTATATCAACATCTGGATCGGGGATGTATGCCTCAAAACCACTCAAAGCTTTAATTATTATAATCACCCCTTATTCTCTAAGTGAATTCAAATATTTTGAATAAAGTACAGTATGTTCACAATTCTGCTGGGTTTTGGACAAACATTTTGTAGTAATAATCATTTTTTTTATTATAAATGTTACATTTAAAAATTCACATGACCTCACTTAACTTCATGATCTGCGGTTATTTGTTAAAGATGCCATAAATTTGAAATAAATATATACAATGAGGGCAGTGAATGACCTTGTGTGTTTTCTAATACCCTTGCATTAAAAATTATTCCCCCCGCCCACCCCCCACCTGGCTTATCAGAAAACAAGAAAAGAATAAGAAATGGACTATTTAACTTTTAGATGTCAGTTTTGGGAAAACATTTCATGGAAATACAATGTGTGTAGAGTGCATCCAAGACCACCTGTGCTTGCTTTGTGAATTATACTAACATTAATGACTACATGTAGAACCCGCTGTACATAGCTCCAACTGTACCAATAATGTAAAAGCAAACATGGCCTACATTGGGAAACCCCCCCACACCAAAAAAAAGAACTGATAAGTTAGTTCAAAGTCAATAAAGATCTGTTTAATATATTGTGTTCGATATTAAATGCAAATGCGTTGGATTTCATTGATGGCCGCCGCTCAGTTAACAAATAACAATCAGAAAATTTACTAAAAGGGAGAGACAGAGAGAGAAAGGGATTGAGGTCATTAGTCCCCAAAGTATTAGCAACAATAATTTAATAAGGGCAATCAAACAGACTCATGTTAATCTGCAGTACAGCTTTGTTCCAAATGACAATTTAAAAAACAAAGACATATAAAGTTTAGGCTATTAAGCTACCGTCAGAGAGTGGTAACATCTGCTTTGATACTACGTCATCGGTTAAAAGGTCATACACGAGAAAGAGAAAAAGAAATATCTGTAATTCATGTTACACATGCTGAATGAAATTTTAATTCATGTGAGTGGAGTCATGGGGTAAAACGGAGGGGGTGGAGGAAGGATGAAAAGAGGCGATCCTTTGTACAAGAACGTGGGAGGAGAATGGAAACTGGGGAGGGTAAATCCTGCTTCGATTGGAAAGGCTACTGTCTCTAAGTGACAGCGGATGGGAAGAAAACTTTGAAAAGAAGAACTTTCCGGCCCCTCCCTCCCCTCTGCCCATCATCCATAACAACACTGTTATTCCAACAATAGATATACATACACTTTTTTAAAAAGGTGCAGGCAACAACATCTGTTGACTTTGACATCCCACAACATGTGGAGACCAAACCATGAAAGGCAAGTAACGAACAGCTTCCAAAGCCCCACCGCCCCCTTCCCCCCAAATAATACAATATAAGAAAGGACATACACTGATGTGATGCAATAATTGCTACATAATGAATAATTCAAATATAAAATAAATCAGTCAACAGTGATACAGTCCATGATACACATTTTCCTCTGCATGAACCAAATATTAAGTAACCACCTGCCCTCATACTTGGATGGTTCCACCCCTCCCATCTGTCCCTCTCTCCACCCTCCACCCATACCTCAACCCCTCATTTCCACCTTATAACAGATATTGACCCATTGTGTGAGATTCCTACTCCCCTCTCTCATCAAAAGACCTATTTCTTACAAACCTTCTAAATTCTTGACAAGTAAATCTTTCTGTTCCTCCTCACTAATTAAGGTCAAGGTTTTAAGAACTAAATTACACTAAATTTATTCCAAGACTTCAGGAATTCTTTAGTATGCAGCAGAACAGAGAAAGAAACATGCCTTCTGCTTATTTAAACTGGATAAACTTCTGTACATTCTGATAATAGGCAACACAGACTGTATTGCTTTCAATGACAATAAGAGATGCGATCAATCGTCAAAACTTCCTTCAGATGGTCGCATCCATAGATATTCTGCCACTGAATATATGTCACACTCTCAATTACCAAAAAAAGAGCAAATTTGCAGTGCCTGCCTGCACTTTTAGAACATTTACAGCACAAGGAGTCAGGTATCAGTAATTAAATGCAATTTAGTCATCTACACACAAACATTTGTTAGAGTCTAGACCATTAAGAGAACTATGGAAATTAGAGGGCGCTAGAGTCAAATAATTTTGGGGAACCTCTTGATTGAGAGAGACAGACCTGCAAAGGTTCAATCTGCTTCATTTTGAAATGAAACCTCATAGCTGTTGTAGACAAGAATAATAGTTTTAAACTCCAGAAAAGGGACAAGAAAAACATAAAGCATGATATAAACAGATTGAGGTGCATTTCAACGTTGGGTTTATCAAGTAGGCAAATCTAACAGGATTTTTCAAGAATAAATATTGTCACCCATCGCTTATGCTCATTGCAAGAAACTGTGGGCACTGGTACTCATACTGCTATATCCAAACTATGACATCTGACCAAACAGGTTTTTCCTGGGCTAAATGCAATTCCATGAAGCAGTATTAATTATCACCTGTAGTGCATAACATATCAAATCATTTTAACGCGTAAAAACATTATTGGTCCCAAGAAAAAGAAATAAAAAGGGAAAAAAAGGGAAAAAAAGAGAAGATTATGGTAATTTAAGTCACATGCTGGCAGCTTTGCAGTCTGCCATAAACACCGGGTGTGTTTCGATCCATTTTGAGACAACAATCCGAGTGTATATTTGGACCACAATCTTCAACTTGCGATCAGCACCCAATTATTGTCCAAGAAGTGCCTGTCAATATGCCTACCCAATGGGATCTTATTTATTACCAAATGACTAGACTCCTCATCTGGTCTTTCAAGGGAACGATTTTTTTAGACTTTTGGATCCATGTCTTACTCACCTCACCGTATGTGTCGAATTGTCTTCCAAACGATTTCTTACCGGTCCCACCGAAGCCAAAGCCATCTTTACATGTACCTGACGAGACAACCAAAGAGTGCATAGAGATGAACGCTTGTTAAAATGTGTAACTGAAACCACATACTATCAGATAGCTAAATTAGAAGAAATAAATTGGGACCACTTTATATGGTAGATCGTGAATGGGAAGGGAATCAAAATCATGCAATAACAATACACAAACTACATTATCAATTAAGAAAAGTACTGTATCTACGGATACATATTTCTATCCAGTTTTGGTCACTCACTGCACTTAATACATTTTAATGAAAAACTCTGACAAAAAAATGAACATACATCTGACAAATCATTTAAGTTCATCGAAAAAGCCTCTTTTTTTTTTCGTTTTGGAGATTTCCCTGAAACATACTCCCGATGAAACTGTAATAAATAGAATTTACATTTAATTGCACAACCTACATGCAAACCAATGACTGAAGTTGATTCCATTCCCAATAGATTCGTCACTCAGGTGTGAATAACTATAATTTTGCTTTTGTTTTTGCATTAATTTTTCTTTAGATGAAACTTAAATATTCAAAACAGGGCAACCAGTTTAAGTTTCCTTAGCTCTGACTGCATGCTATCAAACATCAACTATTTAAAGTAACTTCTGCACTCGGTCAACAAATTAGCCAATTCAACACGAACTGTTCAATCGTCCAGTGAGACACAAGACTATGGTTTTATCTGAGACCCAAACCATGTGATAATCACAGATAGACACTGTCATAACAATCCTTCTCTTGGTGACGACTCAGTAATCCAAGATGGGAAAATTGTTTCGTGATTCTATGAGATCTGTCTGGAAATATTATTTTGGCGAGATAAAACTTAGCCTTGAAAGGCACAAATTTTATGATATCAGAACTAAGGTTCACAAGATATTTTATGGACATGTCCACGTAATGGCATAACCAAAATGAAAAGCACCACCAGGAATATCCCCACCTGTACCTATCTATCCGCTGAGATATTACATCAAATCCAGGTATACCACTTATGTTTTCTTCTGTTCACTGCGCTTTCAGAAAATTTACCTAGATCAAGTTTAGCCTTAGCCGTGGCCCATCCGACCCTACATAGCCCCTCATCTGTGACGGTCGCCTCGTAGTAGTACTTGCCCCGGTTTGATACCCCTTTGTTGGAGCGAGTCCCATACCAGGAATGGTGTTCCCTGCTTTGACATAGCAGGCCCTCTTTGTCAATGGCTGAAAATAGAAACATTTAATACATGACAGTTTTGTTTTCTTGAATTGTTGACAAGATTTCCTACTGTATATATATATATATATATATATATATATATATTGATATGGTAAGATATATATATATATATATGGTATATATATATATATATATATATATATATATATATATATATTTATATAAAAAGGTACAAAATGTTATTATGAATTGTTTCTCAAGTACCATTTTAAGTTGATTTTGATCAAGTTTTGTGGTTCTTTAAAGTGTCTGGACCATAATAACTGTTGTGAATGTAATCATATGAAGTTATTACTCGTTCATTAACTTTTAATAATTTCATGTAAAAAAAGAAACTGGGAACTTGTCTTGATTTGACCATTTATAATCTTATGTTTGAGTAATACTCAGTAGGCTTTAGTACTCACTAACTCACTAATCACTAACTCACTAATCACTAACCGAAACGCCAAAAAAAAACTACTTTGAAAGGTTGTATCTGGGTTAAAGATTTATTTTAATATGATGTAGACTTTTAACAGCCACTGCTATTAATACATGTGTGTCTTCCTATACCACTTTTAGTTTTCAACAGCTGAGGCTAATCAATTAAAGTGACTGGACTATATAGTCTAATACACAACCTATTAGGTCAGTTCCTCAGATGCAAAACTAAGCTCAAAGGAAAAACATAAGACATCTTTATAGCATTGAATGAAACGTTTACAATGCATTAGAAATTGATCTAGGACAAAGTGTGTAGAATGTCAAAAGGTGCTCAGTTGTCAATATGAAGTTAATAGAATTGTATGTTTGGTTGAGTGGTTACAAGTAATGAAAAAATGGATTAATATTAACGTTAAGGCCTGCCTGCGCTGAGGGGTCGATGTCATCATCAAGTTAGCTTTAGATAAAAGAAATCAATGTTTTCTATTTACTTTCTGAAACTATAACATGTACAGACTAAAATTCTGTGTAAAATCATCCTATTGGAAACAGCGAATGACGGCACTCTTAAACTATTGATATTTTTACTATAGAGATATATTGTTGTAATTACTATTTCAAAGTTGGTTGTCTTACCCATGGACTCCCCTCTGTCGTAAATGTTCATCCTCCAATTCGTTGAATCTTAAAAAGAGAACAGATTTTGTTGCTTCCAATGATAAGAAAAAGATGGAAATGAAAGACTTTATGCTTTCACATATTTTTTATTTATATATTTACATATTACCAATCCCCTCCCTTCCCTCCCCCGCCCCCCAAAACCAACTGAACCAACAAATGCATCATTATCCAAGAATTTCGACTTTATGAAGCAAACCATTGTACAGAATGGTTAGATTATTTAAGAGTTATCTGAATCACATATTGGAAGGAGAGAGAGAAATACCCACATGTGAATGGAATTTGTCCCCAATTTGTTCCTTCACATGAACAATGATTAACCTGCACGTAACAATACTGATGAACCTAAAATTAAGCTCTGATGCAACAAATGTCATTTAATATTAAAGTTGTTACCTGCTTTTGGAGCTGTCACCTTTGAAGTTGACTTTCCCTCAGCTTTTTCTCGTAATGTCTCGTGGACTATTTGAATAACCGGTAAGCAGAAAGCCTGGGTTGAAAATCAAATTTGTTATATTTCAAGAGTTTCCTCACAAATATATTTTGAGTTGTGCCATCGAGTCCTGGCCAACAGATCACATTACCTCCTTTTCATGACAGATTACAATTCTTCGGTCCTGGCCATTTGAAACAGTCACTCACCCATGATCGGTAATATAAAATCGGTCAACAATGTTCATCAAACAGCCACTTAACCTATGACAGCCAACAGTTTCACTAACCCATGAACAGTTAAATACTGGCCAACTGCATCAAAAAGACATTTCCCCTGGTTCATTTACAACAATGGCGACAGACAAGAACGTCAAGCAGTCACTCATGAAATGTTTGTAAAGTGCCCACTCCTTAAACTGGTTTTCTTAAGATTGATGAGTTTGCTACTAATTTCTCTCGATAAATTGACCAACTAGAAATAGTTATGAGTTTGTTTTTATCATTTGTACTTGCTGAGGCTTAACTATATAGGCTTGTAGTTTGATGATTGACAGATTTGTTATTCATTTCTTTTAAACTGAAGTTCTCTTCAACTTTAGGCTAAAGTTAGATGGGTTACTGATAAATTTGTAACTTAGAAGACTGCTTTGATCGCAGAATCAGGAAGAGAGCATGCATGGTTCCTTTTGAACTTGTTAACGACTGGTTGGTGAAGTATTATCTTTTATCTTCTTACAAAAGATGTTTGATACAATGTGTAATTCTGCTTTCTATCTCGTATTGTTGTCGTCTCAATATGATATAATAGAAGTTAGCAGTCACTAACACAGCACACCCAAACAAACATAATTTTCTTACGTATAGAGGGCAGCAATCCTAAATAACTACTTGTATTTAATAAAAGGTAACATATGTCATAATACAAGAGTTGGGATACTAATCGACAGTATCAAAGATTGACTTACCCCAGTCTTGCCACTTCCAGTCTCGGCAGCCTAAATGAAATGAAATGAACAACATGCAAATGAAATTTATGCAAATTACCAATGTCTTATCAACGATCAACATTGCAGGGATGTGCTCAGGAATATTGGAGTGCCGACTTGAATGGTAGTGTGATCCAAGTCCTTTGGGAGGGGTCTCAGGGGTGATGGTTCCCCTTCCCCCTTGGAAAAGTTTTGAAAATAATGTATGCTCAGATGGCAAATGGCAAATCTTTTTTCTATTCTGGTGCTAAATTTTGTGCCAAGTATTCACCCATATTTTGGTAATTGTAAAATTTGTTAAATTAACCATCAAACAAAGTGCTGGGCGGAAATGTTAAAAATACTGGAATAGCAATGTAGCTCTGATTCAATTGATTTCCACACAACTTTAATGAAAGCAGGAGCATTCTTTAGACTTTTTGAATGATGCAAATTAACTACTTAGTATAGAGTCAGTTAGGAAGATGCTATACACTACCATGAGTACATCTCCCCCTCCGAGGATCAGTGGTATGGCTTCGGACTGAACATCGGTAGGTAACCTGTAAACAACAGCAAATCATAGTCAATATTAGGGAATGTTACTTATCACAAAGATGTCTATCACATGATCAGCTAAATATGGAGCTTGGGTCTGCCTGGCTTTCAAACCAATAAGGTTCAGCTACAACGGACCAATTTTATTCTAAATTTTATAACAAAAATGAGTACCACCATAATAGTGCACTCCCAATTACCAAAACAGCTCATTTCCCACTGAGCACCCATCTGTATTGTTCTGCACCAGTACTCTGAAGTATTTCTTCTTGCTCAAGATGGAACAACTAGCTGGGAGAATAATTAACTTTATGACTTGAAGAAACATTAACAACTCTTTAAGTTAGTTTGAAAAGTTAGTAACTCATGACGAGACTTAGCCCATTACCATAGGTTGCATTTTTCAGCTCTCTTGACCTCAACTTACTGAAACTTTATCTCTCCTGCAAACAGACCGGATCGGTGAGTTTGGAAGAGTTGATTTGTTCACACCTTGCCGTGTCTGCCATGAACTGCCCGTCATTTTGCCAGAACTAGTTGTAAGAGATTGCTATTGTTTGATACTACCGTATAATTACACATCCAACATGTACAATGCATAGAGCAATCTCCATAATAGCTATTACTCTGCTGCAGGTTTTAGTTACACATATTTTGCAGAGATGAGATTGTGGAGGTTTAAGATACTCTTAAGTTTAGGAATTTTTATAAAGATGTATGATATGAAATCTTTGCTTCTTCCCAAACATATTTTTTAACTAATGTGGAAAAGTTTCATAGATTTTCACCGTACAAATCTCTAAAACATTCGCAGTATGAAGTTTATTGTTACGTTATTATTGTGACCGTATAGCATACAGAAGAATACGTGCACTGCACTAGAACTGATAGTACTAGCCGTGTGATGAGTTGCATAATAGATGGATAGGCAGCTTAAGTTAGGTGCAAAAAGATGTGACTGATCACTCAGCTGACTAACTGGAAAAAAACCTGCCATTCAGTACAAACGGCGGGTTTTGGGATGCAACCTATAGCTAATGAACACTTTCGCGTCATGTAATTCCTCTAGATATTAAAGGGACATTTCGGTGGTCAAAGTACAATGAAGTCAAAATAATACATAAATCTTCCACTGGTGGTGGGTGAAAACCACATCCAAATAGAATCTTTTAATTGCAAAGAATGAATTTTTT
Source organism: Apostichopus japonicus (assembly GCF_037975245.1). Taxonomy (NCBI): domain Eukaryota; kingdom Metazoa; phylum Echinodermata; class Holothuroidea; order Aspidochirotida; family Stichopodidae; genus Apostichopus; species Apostichopus japonicus. The sequence goes on along the minus strand of NC_092563.1, from coordinate 23,172,711 downwards.
TCAATCTGTTTCAAAAATGCATCTGGCAACAGCCAAGAGATAGTGACATCATACATAATAATAAATGAGTTGAAAATGGCCTTCTTGGCAATGAAGATAATCTTTAATTTAAGCAATTTTGTGTTTTGATGTAGTCTTCAGCTCAAGGTATTTGCAAGCTAAGTTACCATTTCCACTTTGTGTCACATTGGACGAACAAATTATTACAACCAGGAAATATATTAGGAATGCAAACACAAATTTTGAAGAACAGGAATTTGATGATGTCAGAGACAACTCTTGTGATCCACTTCCTAGCATAAGGGTATTCATCTGGCAAAAGTAATTCCCCTTCTAACAAACATGTCTAGAGTTAGAAACATAATTAATAAGATAGGGCTTTCACCTTGTAATTTTGTCCCTTGCAATGTTAAAGTATTTTCTGCCACAGGATGCATTCCTTAAACTTCTGGTGAATCCCAGGTAGCAAATTACTAATGGATTTGATATATGCACATGTTTGTATGTTGGTATGGTAGGAGACATATTAGGTTGAAAACTCAATCAGCTAGTTTACAACATCAACATATTTTGAGGAAATTCACAACCCTGAAAAATATGATAATTTCCCAACCCCATTCATGTGTATGCCATTATTCACCTTTCTGTAGACATTAATGAAACAATTTAATAAAACTTATTTTGATGCACATGTCAAATACTATCCTATCAAGTTGGAATTTATATTCTCTTTTGAAAAGGTTGATAAAGTGTTTTTTTTTATTGTTTTGAATTTTAAAACCTTCTAATGGATAATTAGCTCAAGATTCCAAGTCTTGTTGTCTTTGTATCACCTTTCACTTCTTGCATAGTAACCACACATTGGAAGGGAAGTGCGTCAAAAATCGAACAGTATTTATATAAATTCTCTCTGTCCTCTTTGCATTGCAGAGCAATGGAGGGAGGAAAGAAATGTGTGATTAAAGGAATTTTTCAGTGGCAGTCTATTGGGTATATGAAAAAACCTCCATTCTTTTTTCATCACCACAGTCCTAGTTCAGGATTTTTCATCCTACGATTCAGGAAAAATGAAGTTTGAACCTCGCGCCAACTTAATCTAATATATTTTGAAAAGTGGAGAACGATGAGCGCTGTGAAGCCATTAGCACTTTGTTTCGGGGGCTGCAGGGACACTATCATTAGCTGAGCTACACTGTAGCGAGGAAAGTTTGAATGTCTTAGAAACTAGCAAACTTACAACCAATCCATATCTTCCACTGCTTCGCAAATCTCAGGCATTACTCCAAATTCTGTAATAAAAAGATGCACCACTAGTAAAAGGGATCAAACAATGATATACTGTAACTTGAAAGGATATTCATTTAATAAGAGATATACTGTCTTTATTCATAAAGATATCCAACTTGATGACATTAGGTTTATGTTAGGACTATGTCTAAGTTAGACCTAGGCCAGGTCCTAAGTTAGACCTAAAACCTTACTGTGGGCTATATCAATTATCAGTATCTATGCAAATGTTATTCCAGTTTTCACTGTGATAGAACTTAGAGAGGTTTTTTTTAACGATGTCTTACCAGCAAATGCTGTCATTTTCACTCTTTGTACCGTGCCTGCAGAGAAAGAAGAAAGCTTGCTCCCCTGTAGTCTCAATGCTCTTTCACTTCCAGAGACCGAGGACCTGTGTTTGTCGACAGCAGTGCATTTGCAGTCTTGGTGCTATTGGGAACAAATTTTGTTTCGTGTGTGCATGTGTTTGCTTTTAAGATAGTTGCCATATAGAAAACAATTCTCGTTGTGGGAAATGTAAAATTAAAATAAAACGTAGTAAACTTTAAAATCTTGGTAAAATCTGAATAATTAATTATATCAATAGTATTGAAATATTTTGTCCTTTTTAAATAGATTTTAAGAGAAAAACGCTTCATGATCTCAGAATTCAAATACAACAACCCAAACCAGTTTCTGTAATTTCAAAATGGCTGCGCCCTTGAATGAGATTTTATGGAAGGGAAAAACTAGGTGTAGAATTGAAAAGTTGAAGGTGAAACAAGGATCTCATGTATCTGTTGGGAGTCTTTTGGTGATATGTGCCGTGCTGCGAGAAAATGAAGAGGAAAAAGAGTCAGAAAAGCCACAAATTGAGCGATTAAAGTCTTCTCTGGTCGGGACTGTGGACTGTCTGTATGTTAAAACTGGGCAAACAGTTGATCCAGGGTAGGCTACTAACTTTTTAATCTCCTTTCTTTCTTTCGCTAATTAATGCGTAGCCTACCCGTCTGTATCTCCACAATGAAGAAAATATAATCTCCATACTGATTTGAAACATTCTGTAAAGGTTACCCAAAGTTTTCACAATACTAAATCTATGAATAATATAGGTAGACTAGCCGATAGATACACAATAGTATAGGCCTACTGTGATGGTTATTTTGTCGCATAACTGGTTCCAGTGCATTTGCATAGTGGTGTATGGGATTGTTAACGCATCTTTATTTATGGTAGGCCAAGTAATAATATTCAGTTTTGTCGTGTCTATTTGAACAACAGCAGTGTAAATTTGTAGTTAGCAATCTCCATTCAACCACTGGTAGTAACTAGCCAGAGTACATTTTTAGAGGAAAGTTGTATTTTGCTTCAATCTCAGACCACAAAGTACATGTCACAAATTTAAATTTTTGATAGCACGAAAGCACAAATAACAGGTTTGTACTATTTCATTTATTACGATATAGGTTTGAAGCAATAATGCACACAGCAAGTGCTTAAAGTTAGAGGTATCCCACATTGCCATTACACAATATTCTATTGCACACAAGATTTTGCATGTTGTGGGACTGGGGGATCAAAGATTGTTAATTCATATCCAACAGTACCATATTAAGGATTGACTTCAAGAAGTGGAGGGTTGTGGGTGATTGTTTGTGGGTTTTTTTTCTATCATCTATGATCATAAAAGACAACTTTTTCAAGACTTTAGCTGTACAGTTTAATCTAGCAATTGAAATTTGCATTTACAAACTTGAGAGGACACAAAAACTCACACAATATAATTGTTTTGTTTTTGGTAAGATGGTAATACTTCTGGTTAACGACAGTACCCGAAATATTACTCTGGATCTGTGAAAGGGAATGAACAGTGACTTATTCTATATAAACTTTGTGTAGTCTGTGCCAAGATATGAATTGTTCTGATGTAATTTTTGGGAATATGTTTAATTTTCTGTTTCTTTTTTTTATTGTGGACAGAGGACTGGTTATGACTGTAGCCCCTTGCAATCATCCAACAGTCATGAAAGACATGTGTGCTGACTGTGGTGCAGATCTTCGGGTGTAAGTATCATATTCCCAAAATATATACAGACAAACATTTTGCAAAATTTGCTAGGATTCTGACTTTAAAAGGAATAATTCATAAATTCATAACAGGGGTCGAAATTTACGCTATTCCGCTATCCCGAGATAGTGAAATCATGAACGGAATACCAAGTTGCTTGGGTTCACTATTCCGTATGGATAGTGCTAAAAGTGATAGCTAACAACAAACTTTGACAAATCCATCTAAATTTACTTGCCTGTCACTAGTCAGGCAACAAATTTTAATTTTATTTGTTTCCCATGCGTTAAAACTTGCCCAGAAATACAAAAGAAACTCTCTTTACACGTGAGCTGCAGTTACGTACAGTACATACATGTTCCGTAGCCAACTGCACTTGCACAGTATAGCAAGCCTTACATTTTCCTCCGATTTATTGCACCTTACACGTTCCGTATACCATCGCGTATGTAGGGAAAATTATCACCTCGTGGGTAACAGGTAGTAGGCCTACAGTGCTGAAAATCCTTGTTCAATTTTCCGCGAACACACTAAAAACAACTGCCGATTTCCCGATTTTGGTTATATTTTTTCGGGCAAGTCGTTACAGCCCCTATAAAATAAGGCTCCTACGCCTATGCCTGTGGGTGTCCAGGGGCGAAGGCCCCGGGAAAATATTGGTAATTTTGCGTGTCTGGCGATAAAAAATTTGCATTTGAAGATGCAAAATAATAACAAATTTTGGAATTTAAATTGTCACGAAACTGATGAAAATTTTAAAATGACAAGTTGGAGACTGAAGCAATATTATGTTATGAAAAGAGAATTAAATTGTCTTACAATCTTTAAAAAGTTTAACTTACAATACTTCCGATATTATGAAACAAACAACGTTCGACAAAGCACCGTTTCTAGACTGCCATATTATAACAATGAATATACGTAAATCAGTTTACAACTGCAGTGTTTACCCCTACTTAAATACTACGTTAGGCTACACATCATGTGCTGCGAATTTTTCCAGGTACCTTCCCAAACAACTGTGAGCTCATCCCCTGTCTAACACCTGTTTGCTAACATTTTTGGCACGTTTCCAAGAAACGTTACACGGGGTTCAACTGTTTTGGCTCCATTCTAGAATTAATTAGGTCAGTCAGTAAAGGATCGGTTAAGTAATGCGAAATATTATCTTAGGCGTTCAAGTAAAGTAGGTAAAATATCCCCGTAACATTTAGATAAGTAAAACACACCTCAAGCCAACTGACTCCTCCGCATGAACAAAACAATATATTCCCCATGATACACGAGGCACAGTCCATACTATACAAGCATAGCACGATATCAAGGCCCCTATAGTTACCATCTTTATGAAAGTAACCCTTGTAATGACATGTTTTAAGCCACTTGGCATGATTCATTAAATGCTTAATATTGTTTCCATGTTCTTGTAGAAAACGTCAACTTCGCAAAATACAATAAGTTGTGTTTTGTAGTTACGTGTGATCCGTAACCGACGAGGTGGTTAGGCTATTTGCAATACACTTAACTATGGTAGGATATTATTTTTGCGTATTTTTGGAAATTCTAGAAAATACTTTTTCTCCCGTTTAACACCAGATGTGGTCTTACGGTTTATTCATAAATGGGTGTACTAGAGCCTTTTTTACATGACATTAGTTGCATTTAGCACGATATGCCAGATTCGCGTGAATTTTTCGAAGTGTTTTGCTCGATCTTTTCGTAAAATTTGAAAGGTGTACCAACTTACTTTTTGTACACAATTGGTATTTTCTCTACTGGTTTTCGTTTTTTCCCTCTATACAGTGAAATGAATACGTTGTGCATTGAGTATAAACTTAACGCGAATGCAAGAAAACGATGCGGGGACTTCCAGCAGACAAATGTTTTCTTTGCGGGATTACCGAGTCAGTTGAAGGGAATCCCGCACATTAGAGGGAACGCTGAACTGAAGTCAAATTCATACGAAAGAAAACATTTACTAACATACAATATAAATTTAAAAAAATGTGGAATAGCAGTATTGTTCAAAACATTTCCCGCGAGGCTGATTTATTACAGCAACCTTCCCGCGCTGGGCCGTAGATGTCCGTGTGACCCATATACCCTGAAGTGTGTGAAACTAGCCTTTGACATTGCCCTTGTGAGTGCGTTTTACAACCTGTGTCCTGGGTTACATGCTCTCTTGCCTCAGTACACAAAGATTATCAATAACCCAACAAAAGACTCAACATATAATTTTGTTATGTTTTTTTTTTTTTTTTTTTTGTTTCAAAGGAATAGTGGAAAATGAGACGGAATAGTGTATTTTCAAATCCACTATTCCGCTGGAATAGTGGTAAATATTCTAAATTTCGACCCCTGCATAAAAGTGTGAGTTTTAACTTACATTTTAACCTGGTGGTAGAATTCAATGACCTTTCATGGAGGGATGGAAGTTAAAGTTGACACAAACTCTACCTTTATCGATCTTGGTTGCTTTTGTTGCTGCATTCTATTCAGTTGAGTCAGTAACCAGTTCTTGAAAGAGACACAAACCTAACCATCAGGATTAGCCTAGATGTGTTAGAGATAAAGTTTTGAAGAACTATTCACAAACAACAAAGAAAATCTTGAGAGTTATCACAGATTCAATGTTTATTCACACACAAGGGGGAAGACTGATCAAGTCTAAATTATGACATCATCAAGCCACATGAGCTTAAAGTAAGTATAGACACCTAGCCAATTTGCCCCATATTCAGTACATTCGTTGTGTGTGATAATATCATTCAAATTCTGTTCACAGTTTTTGAAAAGCTCTATTTGTTTCCAGAATGTACAGTACACATTTGAAGGTTTGATAAATCTGGGAAACTCATTAAATATGTGCAAAGTATGATATGGATTGTTATGCTCATCAAAATTTCCTAATTTAGCCCTTAATAAGTTAACACCTAATTACAATATATCGTTTCAAATAATATGATGTTCCGCTGTTCAAAGAAGACAATAAAATATTTCAAAAAATCGCCTTAGGTCCACAAACCTGTGTTCAGTGTCCTTGAACGAATGTTGTGAAAACAAAACAATCACATAACAGAAAAATTAGGCAGTCACTCCCTTTACATCATCAATGTGCATAATTAGCTAATGTTTATTCATCAATAAAACTAGAATTGAGAAAAGACTTGTAAAATGGTAAATCTTTGATGTGAGTTGCAGCTATTTCATGATTCCTAATGCCTATTACAGTGAACAGGACAATGTTGTTCATAGATGTCATAATACTTTTAAGGAGAAGGTGGAAGGAGGGAAGAGGAGACAATTTGATCGTAATTTGATGCAAATGATGCCTAGTGTTTAGTTCTCATTGTACTCTTGTTTTCCTTTATGAAAAATTCATACAGATAAGAAATGAACAGAAAATACCTTTTTCATGAGAAATTGTAAGACTTTTCCAACTAGGGCATGTACATGTTAACTTCTTGTGGAACATCTGATTTTGTCTGGTCTATGTGCCTGCACAGAACAGAAGTGAATTGATTACCATTCTTTATCCATAAATGTAATGGTGCAGCTCTTTTTGTCTTCCACCCTCTGAAGGTCGCAAGGAAAACCGGGAGAACGCATCCAACATGCAGCTGCCTCTGTCGCCATGGTTCACAACATCCCAGAGTTGCACGTCAGTAAAGAGGTGAGTTAGCAATAATATCAGATGACGAACCCTTGTAAAGTGTCAATCAGTTTCAATTATTGATCAAGAATCAAGGACCTTGGATGTTGGAAAGTTTGAGGGGGGGGGGAGAGGAGGAGGGGCTAAGGTGATGCTGGGGATGGGGAAAAGCTGAACGCGGTGACTTGCTAATCCAATTGCAAATTTATTTAGTATTTTAGAAAAGATTTTCTCAATAGTTTGCACTCCTTATGTTACTTCACATTTTTGCTGGCTGTAGTAAAATTCATAAGTGGTAATAATATTTTATTCATAGTACATACCCATTTGCCAGTATGAAATTTGTTACAAGGTTGGTGCAGCTGACTAAAATTCATTGAAGGAATGTTTCATTTTATTTCAAGCCACTTAAGTGTTTAGCTTTTCATCAAAATTTGTTTATGCATTTGTACTTTATGTGATTTTATTTTATGTGTTGTATTCTATGATTTTTCTTTTTCTATTTTGGGGACAGATAGGCTAATTTAATATATCAATTTTTAAGTTCAATGATAAAAGGTTGTTTTTCAGGTATCAAAATTCAACAATGAAACATTGCTATAATGCTTCAATAATTAGCATCTTTTTCATACAAAACCTAAGAAGTTGAAATGAAAAATCTGAAAACTGCCATATAAAGTATGTGGGCACTTAAATATTCCTGCCGCATGCCTTTTGCCCTTTTCTATAAACTTATCTCATTTTTAATATCATGGATAGAAGAAAACGGTAGATATGTTTAAACCAGGGATCCTAGAAGGGGTTGATATCGACCACAACCCAGATACACCCCACAGACATGATCGGTAATGTGTATTGAGTTCTTGAAGTCTTCAATGAACTTAAATTAGTCCACTTTTGTAAATATTATTATTTGATTTATGACATTTAAGTAATTGTTTTCCTGGAGTGGATGAAGGATCATGAATTCCATAAAGGGGTAAAAGAAAAAGAATAAAATGTTGATTCGTTGTTAAATAATATGAACTCAGCACTCCAGTAAGACAAAATACCTACACAACAATTTCACTATCCATGGCTCTGAATAATAAATCACTCCAAAGTATCGTTCCCAAACTTGATGGCTTACATGGATAGCTGCTGTGTTTCTGCCGATAGTACTGGAAGGTACTAAAGTAATTAAATTATCATTCACAATTTCACTTTCTAAGTTCATTCAGGGTAAAGCATACAGTGAAACCAATTTATTAACCACTTTTGATATATGCTTGATGATTTCTTTTAGGTTGCCTTCGAGTTGGCCCAGCTTGATGTTCAGTCCCTCCTCGACAACAGGAAGTTGGTGCTCATCGTTGATCTCGATCAAACAGTCATACACACCACCATGAGACACGTCAAACAAGACCTACCGGTGAGTGTACTCCAATGTCAACACCCCTGTCATTAACTGTGTTGTGGCGGGATTGCAATATTGCGACTCCTCGTTATAAACTTTCAGTGCCCATGTATGCATTACAGTGTTCTTTTCTTGCTCCATTTATCTTTACTGTGAAACGTTAAGCCATTCATATACATATTTGAATGTATTGGCCTAGAAGTTGGTATTCATGCATAACAATAAATCATACTTTAGGCCAGTTCCACGAAAATGATGAACTAATCGGTAATCGGTTAAACCGATTATTATATAATCGGTCAAACACTAACTCTAATGTCAACACCCCCATTGGTACAATGTGTTTTTTTGTACTCTTTACTTTCATGTCACCCTTGCTGTCTTTTCAAAGTGTACCTCGAATTGTGATGTACATGTCGCTGACTGGCTTTGTTCGAAAACATTCAACACCACCACCTACAGATGTATTTTTGTCATAAAATCAAATCAGTCTAATGAAGTGATAAGGAGCATACTGCATGATATGAAACAAAAGCCCTGGTGTATAGTATCTAGACCATTCATAGTTATAATATAAACTGCTTCAAAGCATTCCATAGTCTACCAATCCAACTATAGGCTCCTGGCAGTCCTCAGCAGATACTTTAGGATTCATTTGGGCCTGAAAAACCAACTCCATATCTCTTCTCCTCAACAATTTGTACAATAAAAGTCCTGTCTAGAATGTTCAGACTGTTGAATTAGTGCTGTACCCTTTTCTCTCATTTTTCCCCCCGTTTCTCTTAGGGTGTCCATCATTTCCAACTGATGGGTTTACCTTGGTATCACACAAAGATTCGCCCTGGTTGCAAGTCATTCTTGGAGAAGCTCTCGGAGAGGTTTCAACTTCACATATTCACAATGGGGTCAAGGCCTTATGCACACACAGTGGCCAGAATCTTGGACCCAGACAAGAAACTCTTTGCAGACAGAATTCTCTCAAGGGATGAATGTTTTGACCCAAACTCAAAAACAGCAAACTTGAGGTAAATTTATTACCAAGGTTTTGTTTGTCCATGCTAGTGTGGGCATGTGTGATATTTTTATTGGGGGTTGGGGGGGGGGGAGGAGATGAGCAAAGCTCTGGATTTAATGTAGGGATCCCTTTACTGTTAGATATATTTGACCACTATCATGCGTGTAATGATGTGTGAACATGTTACATTCATAATGCTTGGTGGAGTCCAATCACAGTGCTGGGCCATGTTGTGTCATTAAAAGTCTATGTGCCTGAACATAGCTCTGTGCAAGGTGCAGAATAATGAGACGTTTCTCAAACAGAACAAAACTGTTGCCTATCTGAGCAGCGGTTGTAGAACAGAAAGTTTTGGAAAAATGATCAAATAGTTGTTGCTATTCACAGTTCACAATTAGATAACAACAATGCTCTATGACATACTGTTGAAGTTTTGTACTCTCAGGTAAGTTGAAGCAGTCTGTCTTCAAACTAAATGAAAAGTTAGAACTAAAGTTTGAAGTCTGTATTATACAGAGATGGTATCAGTGTATTAATTAGATTGTGACAAGAACTTTTTTGGATAGTATCTGTTGGGAGCCATTGTTAACAACTGGAACTTCTGCAGAAGTTGTTCATACATATTGGGTTAACATTTTCCATCTGGTTGACACCAAAATAGATGCATTTTCTTCATTTTATTGGACATTCACACATCTGAATGATCTCTCCCTTTTGGCAAGTTGAAAATTGAGTAATCTTCTGGATTAACGAATGGTTAGGCAGTGAGTTTCTTTACAGAGGGAACTCCATCCACTAACTCCTATGTCATTGTAAAGTATGGAGTCCTTCTTTCCATGATCTATTTGGCAGTATTTGTTCAACTTCCCTTCTTTCTTTTGTTATTTTAGGTCAATTTTCCCAACTGGTGATCACATGGTCTGCATCATCGATGACAGAGAAGATGTCTGGAATTTTGCTCCTAATCTGATTCATGTCAAACCTTACCAGTATTTTGGAGATACAGACGATATTAACATTCCACCTGGATTTCTTCCCAAGGGCAATCCATTGAATTCAATCCCAGATGCAGGAGACGAGATGGGAGAAAATCCTAAAGATGAACTGAGTAAGGAAGTCGATGATAAGTCGGGTAAGCTAGAGGAGGTGCCAGATGTAAATCAGGCGTCGGTAGAAATGAAGGAAACAGAGGTGGTCAGTGAGGCAAAAGACATTTCAAGTGGTTCGATGGAAGATGACGACAAATTGCAATCAAATGAGAAAGTGGAACTTTGCGAAAAGGACGGAACATCTGGTAAAGAAAAGAGCAAGGTTGATAACATCATAGCTGATAGTACGACTGGGGAAGAGTCCAGCTGGGGGAACGTCATGAGGAAGAATATCAACAATAACGAAGCTGCAAACAAGGAAAGCAGGAACAAAGATCAGAAGGAGGCAAATGATGCCAGTCAAGCAGCAAGCGAGGTGGAAGATGGAGAGGCGACTGGTACCAGTGAAGTAACCAGCAGCACGACAGGATCAGAGGACAGTGATAAAGTAACAGAGGGTCTAGGTCGTGAAGGAGAATCAGTTAGAGAGAAGGAAGGGACGCAGACACAGAATGCCGATGAAGCAACTGCTGAAGAGAATGTTCAGGATGATGCAAAAGAAGAAGGCCTAGGTGCAAAAGTAGTTTGCAAAGTGAAAGATGATGACGGGGACAGGAAAGAGAATGAGAAGAGCAAAGGAGATCAGCCTGTTGCAAAGTTGGTAGAGAAAGAAGAGAAAAGAGACCCAAAGGAAGAGAAAACGACTAGTCAGGACGATGACTGCTTCGATGACTACTTGCTCTACTTGGAAGAAATTCTCATGAAAATCCATAAAAAGTTTTTTACCGTCCGTGACCACTTTATGGTCAAAAGGAAAGACTTTGTGCCAGACGTCAAGGTCATAGTCCCTTCACTTCGTAAGAAAGCTCTAGTTGGAGTCACAATCACCTTTTCAGGTGTATTCCCTAGAAATTTACCTCCAGAGAGGTACAGATTGTGGAACGTAGCGATTTCTCTTGGAGCCTCAGTTTCTAGGGAGTTTGTTGCCAAGTCAAAGAGTGAAGACAGCAGTACCTGGACGACACACGTCATTGCTGCCAAAGCCGGAACTTCAAAAGTCCACATGGCCAGAAAGGCACATAATGTATGTGTGGTAACTCCGCAATGGTTATTAGCATGCTGGGAGAGATGGGAACGCGTCGATGAAAGGTTGTTCCCGTTGCCCAAGTCCCCAGTGTCTCAGAGTACCTCAGGAAGTGGACGGAGTACGCCGACCAGTGAAAGCGAACCTCAGTCGCTGCCAAAGACTTCACTGGATAGCAGCAAGAAGCAGATCACCTTTCCAGAAAGGACCAAACCGATTGAAAAGAAATCTGGCGGCAATAATAACGAGAATAATTCCAAACAGTTACCTTTAAGTTTTTGTGACGATTACAATCCCTTGTATAGTATTTCGGAACAGGAAATCAAAGCGATGGACCAGGAAGTGGAGGACATTTTCGGCGAGTCCAGCAGCAGTAACGAGAGCGATTCAGATGATCCCGAGGAGGAAGTTTCCATCGACAGCCCATCCGGTCAGAGTCTCGGCAGCTTCACGCAGGACTTGCCCTCGTCCAGCGACGAGAGCCTCACGGCAGAGAGTCCGCGAGGTTGGAAACGTAAAAGGTCGGAATCAGGCTCAGACTCTGATGACGAGAGGAAGGATTGCTTGGAGGAGGATAGCAATTCAGCTCCGAGTGATGATCACTGGACAACTGACGAGGAGAGAGATGAGATGGCCGATGCTATTGATGATTTACTGACGTACAGTACCACAGCAAGAAGTTTCAGTACCCACATGCCAAAATAAAATGGATCAGTTGGAAATCATAATCAGAAAAGCATGCTTCATAATTCCTCACTTTGAGTGCAATCTGTAGCCTTATACTCATTTTGAACCATGGTTCCGATTTGATATGATTATGCAATGATGATTGAAAGAGAGGAGGAGAAGGAGGAGGAGGGCGGTGCACCACATATCATATAGAAGTAAAAGATATCAAGTCCTAAGGTTAGCAGAGAATAGCATATTACAGTGATGAGTTTGTCAGTTTTAAACATGTCCACAACTGGTCACTACTCTGGATTTTTTACAGCTAGTTGCATATTGCATCCATCAGTTTCTTAGAAGAAGTGAAAAAAGGCTTCAAGAAATACATTTTCACCATCTACTTGGCAACATTCCAGAATAAGTTTCGTTATCTTAGTAGTGTAAAAATTCATCCTAGTCACTGCGGGAAAGCTGATTATTGCAAGTGATATGTTATGACATCACCATTACGGACTAGAAGTGTTCATGTAACCAAATTCACCAACATCAAACTACAATGGCAGTGTTTATAGGCATGCTGATCATATAACCAATTTTTGCTCCAGTACTGTGAATACAAGAGAATGATACATCATGCAGTCCTTCAGATAAGGGACATGAAATTTTGTTGACTTTTATTGTAATTTCCTTGGTCAACCTCCCTTCAGTAATGTAACATAACTGATTTTCCATTGCAAATAATGTAAAAAAAAAGTGAAAGAAATATATTTGTTCAATGGTATCATTAACATATTTTTCAGTTGCATTGATAAATCAAATCTGCGAATCAAAATCGATGTTCTTCGAGGCAAACAAAACCTTTTGACGGAAGCTAATGTTCATAATCACTATCATGATTTAAGTAAATGTGAGTAAGCAGAATCATAGTATTACAAACTAATATGTTTGATATCATATGGGATATGTTGTCATAGGGGGGGGGCAGGAGGTTGGCTCGGGAAGGTCTGATCACACCACAATACCGCAAACTTAAGGTTGGAAGCCTTATGTCACAAATATGAAGATATCTACTGCTCCATTTTCAAGTGACCATCATGACCGCTTAACAGTTTAGGAGCATTCCAGTCTTGACGTTTTCTAGCAACAAGTTTTTCACAAGAAAAAAGGAACTTGGAGGGGGAGGCTAATAAGATGAAACTTTGAATAGGTTCATTTTCAAGGTAATGATGAGAAACCTACTGCAATAATTCTGTGTGGTCACTTTATCGATCATGTAGCCCATAGAGTCTCTGATGTTATCGTAAACTACAAACAGCTTAAGTTCTAACAAGAATGAAGGTGCATTGGTCATTGTTCACAAGTCATTCTCATCTTGATGAGTCATTTCATGTCAAGCATGACAATTTCTACTTGTATCATGTTGTTGGTCAATACTGATGCCATGTACCATCTTGAGGATCATGATATTGTTTAGTTTTGTGTAAATATTGAATGTAAATTTCTTGCAAATGAAGGAACTATTGTGATTAATTCATAGTTTGTTTATTATTAGAAAAGACAGCCTTTTTTTGTGTTCATTTTGTAAATATATTCACATAATAGTTGATGAATTTGTGTTTTCTGTTGCTTTCATTTGATGCATTTGATTACAGATTTCTCACTTTGCTTGAAGGAGACGTCCCAATATTGAGTTAGTCCAATTAAATAAAATCTAATGGATGACTGGAATTGCTGAATAAGACTGCTTCTTGATACAGCAAATCCTGTTCTTGTGATATAACCTGAAATGCAGAGCTGGTAAATTCAAACACAGCACCAAATTAGTGATTAGCAAATGATAAAACAATGACAGATTAACAGCTGAGAGATATTCTGCATTACCCGCATAGATGTAAAGACAAATATTGGTTAGCTATTCCCAAGTATTTTTCCTCAATGAAGCATCTGGGTATGGGTTTTGGAGTGGTAGAACCTCCAGGAAGATTGGTTTGGAAACTAGGAGTATATATATACAAGTTGAGGGGCAATAATGATGTCCAAACATCTTGACTTAACATGTTAAATTTTCCAACAAAAGCTTCTGCAACAGAAAATTTCTTAACTATTTTTTCAGATTTCCATAAGTGTATTAATCATACAATTGTGAAAGTGACACAAATGTTCCAGGAATTGAGACTAAACGAACATGGCAAACCCACTTTATTTTTTCGGACTGACCAATAGGAAGCCATTGGCAGGCCCCAAAGTTTCATCTTTCAAATTTAAGCAAATGTGAAAATTGTACTTTTCTGAAATATCTAGGTGGCAATATCACTTGTAAAGAAACAAGCCAATTTGTTCACAGAATTAGCATCATGCGAGCACTGTAAATTTATATTAAATCAGCTGCATTTTGCATTTGGTCTAAACCTTCTGGCATGTTTATCAAAGACAGGAAAAATAAACTTGGATAACATTAGAAATGATGAAACTTACAATATCAATGTTAGCTGCAAACTCCATTCTATTCAAAACAATTGATACCCCTGAGGCAGTTTGTAACATTTTTTCTTAACATGAAACATAACTTTCTTACAAAATGTTATTGTAAAGTATGAAAATCCATCATAATCAATGTCAAAATATCTTTACAGCATGAAGGATTCAAACAGATAGTTGCTGGAAGGGTTAAACTATGACAGCATAGTAATAGGATAGTGCTGATCACTATCCACAGAATATTCATTATTGTTGTCTTCATCTTGTTACATCTAAAGACAAAATGATTTGAAATTAAACACAATGCCCTTGATAAAACAAATTCATCGTCTACAGCATTTGTTTCTCAAGTATGTACATACACTATAGTGATCAATGACATTTGTAGAATGAAGGATCTCATTGGATGAGTCAAAGTAATATTTTATACACTGATAAAATATTACAAACTTTTTGAATTTCAAGAATGTATTCACTGCCTCTGACTTGAAATATATAACTAACAAATGGAAGGTTTTTTGCAAAAAGAAACCATCTTTCAAATTCATTACAAAATATCTCTGAATGAATTCCATACCTATGAGTGCCAACCTCAAAGCCTTCTTTCTAAAAGAGGCAAATATATCACTATACCAAAAGGTATCAATAAAACTTCACAAATCTGATGACTTTAGGTGAAACCATAAATTTCAACTGTCACTCTTCAATAATCCACCTGCACAAGCAATCCATTCTTGCAAGTGGCTTTTTACTTTGAGGATTCATCATATCTTGACCAACAACAGCACAACAGGCATTGTTGTTGAAAATCTTCATCGCCTGTCTCAACTACAGTATTCTTCAAAGTATACCGTGGAGTCCATCTGCATCAGTTTAAATCTTCCAGTCCTTCCTGTCTAAGCTCATGATTGGTTCTTTCATTCTGTCATCTTCGTAAACACTTCTCTTCTCTGCAAAAGTCTCATCTAATCCTGTCTTCTCCTCCGGCTCCTTTTCAAACAGCTTCTTTCGTTCGTCCTCATCCCAGTACGATTTACTGTCACATCTTCTGCCAGTTATTGGGTCCCTTACATTTCCAACACTGTAAATGATTTTCTCTATTTTATGTGTGATGAAAGCTGTCCGTTTAGCTTCTAACTCTTTCACGAGGACAATATCTCCGACTTTGGTAACTTTCTTAGGATCAAATGCGAACACCTTTGATTTATTCGGGAAATACTGTCAAAGAAAATAAGAATACGAACATTGTGATCAAATGTTAAAATGAAACATGAAAGATATTTATTATTCATAGCATAATTTGTCCATTATACTGCAAATTTGAATTGACTTTACAATAAAAAAATAAGGAAATTGACAACAAACATCCAGATACAGTTTAATGAATCTTCCTGTAACAGCACAATTATTCTGCCATCTACAACAACAATAATCTGTGCCGGTAGGATAGCAAAACTTTTTACAAATGTTACAAAGGAATCCATGCAGGGATTGATGGTCTGAAAAAAATGTTACTGGTCAGTGTGGAACATAAAGATATTGGCTTAAATTGGCATAATCTGGTTGCAGTATGTTAGTTAAATTACAGTATCAATTAAATCAGCCTGATATGGCCAATTTTTCCTCTTATAAATTTGTGAAATCGTAGTAGGTCTGATAGCACTCTGTAACTGTTATTGCAGTTTTCATCAGGACACACAACGGATATGTTGATATAATAATGATTTGATATTTGGCTCTTCCGTTGAAGTTAAATGTAATGTTGAAACCCATACCAATCCTAACAAAAACAATTAACAAATACTACTAGGTCTAGGTCTAAGGTGGTGTATCACTGTCAGTAAAACTCACTTGCATGACATACTCATCCAGCACAAGTCGTGTAATTTGAACCTTTGCTGCATCACGTAATTTGGATTGAACAACCTGACCAAGGAGGATTCGAGACGAATGACTTGCCATATTACTCTCGCGCTGATCCAACCAAACGTTCGTTTTTTTTAAACCAACTGGAAGAGATCACGAGCCAGCGGTCTGCGTTGCAACTTCTGCCAGTAAAACTCAACAACTGTGATAGGCCCCAGTGCTTGGAGGATACTGCAGCAAATTGTATTTGACTTTAGTTACGCAATATGTACCGACAAATAAAACAGTGCTTGAAAACAAGATATATTTATGAACTTGGAAACTGTTAGCAGAATATATTATATTTATCCCTACATTATATTTAAACTGATTTTTATAAGGCTCGTTATACCACTAAAGTATTTTTAATATTCAGTATATCAATCAAAATGGTGTTTAACGGGCTTTTTTGTCTTCCGTTCTTAAATGCACCTCGCATCTGGAATTACTGTATACGCACATGTGTTATTTGTCAATTGTAGCACCGAACCGGATACTACGAGTCGGCCATTAACATTTCTCTTAAATATGGAACGTGAAAAAGTCGAAACCGTGGTTGTTGATGCCGTTGCTTTCTTTAAAAATATTCAACTACAGGTATATTCACATTTTGATTCCACCCAATGTACGCATAATGCTATAGCATAAGGTACACATGTTGATACTAGTTAGAGTTAGACCTAAGTTATAAATATAGTCTATCTGTGAAAAGTCGTAGAACTAGGCCCAACGTTAGTCCAGCAATGAATCACTAGCCTGCTCAGTCAATCCTATTTAGAATGCCATGTCCGTGAAATCAGTATGCGAACGAGAGGCAAAGAGCGATATAATGGGTTGCAAATGCGGATCAAGTCCTTTAGTGGTCGTCACGTCATTGTTAATTCATAGCGTTACTGTGGATGGGCCTATTCTACAAGTACAATGTTTCATAATTAGACAAGTGGGTCAACTCTGTAAATATCTTGATAAGTATAACTGAAAACCTAATTCATGCTGTAATTTCCAGTAGGTTTGATTACACAAATCCTCTTCTAGGTGGCACATCTTCTACTTCATTGTCTTGACTGCAAACGATTCAGAACACAGCTGCTAGAATTGTTCACAGAGTGAAAAAATATACTGCCATTACTCCACTACTGAAAGAGCTGCATAAGTTACCTATAAATCTACGGTTTCAGTTGTTTTCCGCATACGTTACTTTCCGCTGATTACTTTCCGCTGAAAAAATTCTTCTGCGGAAAACACCTTTTTTTTCACATTCCTGTATACTATATTTTTCGCAATTTTAGGATACCAAATTCAGGCAGGATGATTAAAATAACATGAGAAAGTATCAAAGATTGTCGATAAAGGATGGTTAGACTGAGTTCATGTCAGAAAAGTTAAGCTGCTTATAATATAGAGGAGGCTTGGGGGTGTGTAATTAGGGATTATTAAAGAAGTATGAGGCGGTCGGCCGATAAAAGGGCAAAGGGACGCCCGCGTTATGAAGGATTGACTATCTAATAAAGTATTAAAACTGCGGTCCACGTAATGATAGTTTAAAAAAAAAGTTGTAAAAGGCGGTATCTTTGATTTTCGCTGGAAATGGCTGTATAAGTAAGGGCTGTTTTAATATTTTTGCACCACCTTTCTTACGAGTTACATCTAAAATCATGGCCGATTTATCCTGTAACAGTTAAATCCTATCTTCTCCATCTTCCTAAATCATTCCATGTGCCTAATCAATTCAGTAAGTTATTTTGTTCCTCCAAAAAAAAAAACGTTACTTTCCGCTGAAAAAAACGTTGTTTTCCGCTGACAAATTTGTTTGCGGAAAACACCGTTTTGTTTCAGCGGAAAGTAACGTGTGCGGAAAATAACGGTACCCAAATCTACACATTATAAAATCCACATTTTGACCTTCTGTGCTATTAAATTTAATACCTCAAGTAACTTATGTTCTCTCTTGCATCCTCAAACTAATAACAGCCCATCTAGATCACAATATCTTAGCCAGCTTATTGTTCTGGTGTCTCTTTTGAAAACGATCAGGGATTGAACTTTCAACATGTTGCCCCTGTTTGTGGAACTCACTTCCAATAGATCTTAGGTCTCTGGACACACTTGATCAGTTTAAACATTGTCTTAAAACTAATCTTTATCACATTGTTGTTGGATGTTTTCTTTTCTTTCTTTGTTCCTTGTTTTCACCTATAAAGCGCATTGAGCAACTTTTGTTGGATTCTGCACTACAGTATGTAACACTAATCATTTTTTATAACCTTAAAATTCAGAAATTTTGTGAAGCAATCATCTTCAGCCACCAGAGAAACCTTTCAATTACAGTTTATTTTATGCTCAGTTCTGTATTATTTGTTTATAGAACTTTGCAAAGAATGTTTTTACAGTGCGTTCTGTTGTGAATGAAATCAGAGATGTTAAGACAAGGGAAAGATTAGCAGTGTTACCCTATGATTTGCGCTTTAGAGAACCTTCCACAGAGAGCATCCAATTTGGTGAGTATGGTACTTAAATTAGTCATAATTGTCCTAGAAATTCTGGAACAATGCTTGATGGCCTCATATGTGCAAAACTAAATGGCAACTTTATCCTACACATCAAATGGCAATCAACTGAACCAAGTCCTTTTAAATAAATTTTCAAAATGTAGTAGACCAATTTGTAAAATGGCCAAGACTTAGATTGCTCCTGGTTAGAAAAAGTCATCTTAATCTAGAAAGTCAGCATGGGATGAACACCTTGTATTACTAGATCTGTGCTGTGTTCAAACATATTTCTGCAACAGAAACTTGGCTAATTGGATTGACTTATGATGTGTAGGATATTCTTTCAGAAATTCTTCTTCATATTCTCCAATACTGATAAAAATTTTGATGGATTTTCTTTTTTGGGGGTATTTTTGTGGGTGTAATTCACTGTAGATGTTTATTAAAGATGACTTGAAAAACCAAGAGCTATCAATATTTCTGAATTAAAGTTTATAATCATACCATATGGTAGTTGCAGTGTAATTAAAGTTCATCCTTATTATCTCAAATCCAATATGCTTCAAATTGCTACAAACATTTTACAATATTTTCCCCTTTAAATTGACACCCTTGAAATGATTTATTCCCTGTTATTTTAAGAGTGTTAACATAGAGAATTTAAGCTGTCTCAGTTTATGGAAAAAAAGCTTTGAGATCAGTCGCAAAAATGTTTCTTAGAGTTTGGGAAAATTTTTTATTTGAATTAAGGTTCTTACTTAGTTGCAAAATTTTATTTAGTTATAATTTGCAACTTTTAATGCAGTTATGTTTTCTCCTTTTTTTCACCACAAACAAGTATTGGCATAAATTGTTTCTTTCCATTTGAATTCTTGGCAATCGTCCACTTTGATGTTCCAAACCATTCTGTGAAGTGTCATAGTATATAAATATACAATAACCCAACTTGATAGAGAAGTTAGGAAACTTGAAGGGAAAATACAAGATACAGACTTATTACGATTCAACATGTGATAAAACTCTCCATTAAATTTGGACGTTTGCATAATTGGAAGCTGTCAAACTATTTTATTGTACCATCAGTTTCTGACTTTGCGAGAAAAACTGGAGACTATGGGAGTTTGTCACCGGTTGACATTCAAGTAATGGCTTTGGCTCATCAAATGACAAAAGAACGGATAGGAACAGACCACCTGAAAAGACTGCCAGAGAACAAAGTGAGTTTTCAGAAATATTGTAATCTGGTGCAGTGTTCAATTGTCACAGGTTTAAATTTAAAATTCAGATAAAGTAAAAGTCGGCTTAGATGAAATCGCTTAAAAATTATAAAACATTTGCACAGTTACTATGCACTACAGTTTTGTAACAATGTTACGTAATTCTTAATAATTCAGTAACGTCCATTCCTTATAGGTGACCTTTACAAGTAACAGAAAACCACTGGAGAAGACCACAGATATTGTTGGCTTTTACTTACCACAACAGGTAAAATTTACTTCTTTTTATTAACTTTCTGGGATGTTTCTCTTTCTGTTTCATAAGTAGAAGGATAATCCCAAAACAGGATTGTTTTCTATCAAAAATTTGATTTTACCTTTAATTTAATTAAACTTTACATCTTTTTAAAAACTTTCTGGGGTGTTTCTCATGCCTCGCCAGTCCTACACTTTGGTTTGTGAACATTTGAAACAATTTTTCAACTTTGATTTTTGGCAGTGTCATTAAGTACCCTAAGCATATAGCTCGCTTTGTTTGATAAGTAGAAGTGTAATCCAAAAACAGGATTTTTTTCTATCAAAAATTTAATTTTACCTTGAATTCTATCGCTAGCTGAAAATGACATTCTGAAAGCATACTTTTCCTCAAAGATCTGAAGTTTGGTAAAATGTAGTGATTGTCTTTGGCAAGAACAGGGGTGGGGTTTCTCATTGGACAACTACAAGGAAGATTAAAATGTCAGATTTTTAAAAGAATCACCTAAATCACATTGCATCCAGTATTCTGGTGTTTGTTTTCCACTCCTGCAAGTCTTTGGCCATTATTTATGCTCTTTTTCTCTTCCTTGATTTCAATTAGAAGAATTCATCTAATCAGGTAACAGAAGAATCCTCAAGTAATGGAGATGTTCCTTTAAACTTGGCAGAAGTCAACCTTGATGAAGATGATAAACAGACGACTCAGGCTGACATAAACGAAAAAGAAAACTCAGAAAATAGCAAAAATGAGGGTTTAACTTCTAACCAAACAGTTGAAGAACGGACAGAGACTGCGAAGCAGGACTCAGAGAAAAAAGACATAGAAGAGAGGCTCGAAGATGGAAATTGTAAACTGAATCAAGAGGAAGCAGTAGAGAGCGAGAGGAAAGTTGAATCAGCGAAGGAAGCAAATAAATCAGCAGTGACAGAGGAAGAAAACAGGACTCCATCTGAAGAGCATCAAGAGGAGGGGTCGTCAAGTGAAGAGGAAGCAGCAGGGAGCGGTGACTCGGATGGAGAGGCGGTGGAGGATAAAGAAGAGGAAGGTGAAGACGATGAGGTGGGATGGATAACACCTCAGAATATCCAGAAGGCTAAAGCTGACATGCGGAAGGAAATTTATGATTCCTTGCAAGATGTGAATGTAGCATGTCTGACCACAGATTTTGCAATGCAGGTAGGTAAAGATCCACCTTCCATTGAACCACACTGAACCATAGTGAAGGATTTTCACAGATGTAATTCATTTTACAGGGTTTCTAGTTACTGAGACAGGATGTCTTTTCTCCAGTATATATTTTGTTTACTGACTATACCATTATTCATATAATACAAGTGTACACTTTATGGTAGGTAGTGTAAGGCACTGTATGTGAGGCCCACTTTTGTCAACATCTGCACCAATTGAATTATAAGGCAATTCAGTGTATTGAAGTATTACTATTGAGTTGTACATTTTTGTTGTACATTGAGTTGTACATTTTTGTTGTACATTGAGTTGTACATTTTTAGAACCATATAAACGAGCAAAATAAAACGAAACAGTTGATGAAAGTCATAGTAGTGTATATTCAAACATTTTCGAAGATTTCCCATTTCCTCGTCAGGAAATAGATAACAATATAGTCACTTATGTATAGTGCATACGAAAGTTGTAGTATTAATGTTGACTATCCATGTTCAAAGATAAAGGAGGTTCTAAAATAAGTTGAGTATATATGACGATCCATGTTGAAATAGTTGATTGTTTAAAACGGGTTTGAGTTTCTTGATGTACAGTGCCTCCTTAATTTTAATTTCAAAGTCTGTATAGCCGCTGTCTATGACACTAAAGTTGGTGATGTTGGCTGTTCGGCAGTCTATACAGTGAGTGATATGCTCATAGATTACAGATTTGTCAGATAAGTGCTCCTTGACCCTTGTAGCCAGATGTCTTTTAGTCTTACCGATGTAAGTTTGGTTCTTATCACAGGAACCTTCAAATGAATAGATGACATTGGCTTTAAGGGTCATGGGGGTCTTATCTTTCAAAGAAAAGTAATTACCGACTTTAAACGTTTTGAAAACTATAATACACTTCTTGTTAATGCCTCTAAAATGTTTAGTTAAGGATCTCTTGAAATTTAGTGAAGGGTGACCTATGAATGGAATGGTAATCATGTACTTACTGTCACCATCCTTATCTTGATTATCCACTTCAGAACTAAGTTTCTTATTGAGGAATTTGTTTACACACTCTTCCAAAATCCTACTGGGATAACCGTTATGGTATAAAATCTCTTTTAATTTGGAGACCTGTATGGAATAAGGACCAATTGCTGCACACAACAAATGCCCTATTAAGGAAACAATTAATTAAGCCGATCTTCCAAACCCATGGACAAATGGCATGGAAATTGAGAATTACATTTGTATTTAATAGTTGGCTTACGATAGACCATTGAACTGTATGATGAGTTAGTTTCAGAGGGTAAACAAACCTCTGTGTCAAAAAAAGCAAGCTGATTCTGTCCAATTTCATGGGTAAATTTCAAATTTGGATGTAATTGGTTAAGAAAACCAAGGAAACTGTGAACATGATCCAAAGAATTAAACACACAGAAAATGTCATCCACATACCTGAGGTACAACACAGGGCCATAATCAATACTTTGAGCCATGAAAATGTTTTCTAAATGAGCAAGGAAAAAATTAGCCAGAACTGGACCCAGAGGGCTACCTATTGTTACCCCATCAATTTGACAGTATAATTTCCCTTTATGGAGAAAATAACCACCTGTTGCAATCTGTAGTAACTTTTTGAAAACCTCTTTAGGATTTAAGTAGGCCTTGAATCTTGCCTGTAGACATTCAAAATTCATTCTCATGGATCTTTTTCAGATAACACTATCAGTGCTTTAGAAATAATGACAATGTTGTCTCATTTGTTTGTACATTATGATGTCCTGTTCGTTGGATATTAAGTTTAGTCTGAGGTAGCTGCAAATATGTTTCCTGTTTTGTTCATTAATTTTCAGAATTGCCTGATTCAAATCGGCATTCCAGTCCTCTCCGTGGATGGTATGGTCATCAAGAAGGCAAAGAGTTTTGTACTCAGGTGTTATGCCTGTTTCAAGTAAGTTCTCTCGACACTTCAGTTAGGTATAAACAGACCAACGGTCAGGTGTTATGCCTGTTTCAAGTAAGTTCTCTCGACACTTCAGTTAGGTGTAAACAGACCAACGTTCAGGTGTTATGCCTGTTTCAAGTAAGTTCTCTCGACACTTCAGTTAGGTGTAAACAGACCAACGGTCAGGTGTTATGCCTGTTTCAAGTAAGTTCTCTCGACACTTCAGTTAGGTTTAAACAGACCAACGTTCAGGTGTTATGCCTGTTTCAAGTAAGTTCTCTCGACACTTCAGTGAGGTGTAAACAGACTAACGTTATCATGATCATCAACTTTGCTTTATATTTTGTCATTGTAACAGGTGATTTATCCTGAGTCTGGGTGTGACAGGTTCTTATTGTCTGGGTCAAGGGGATGTGACAGGTAGTGGTGTTTGCTGGGTGCAATCAGTGGTTCATGTTGAGTGTGGCTTGATAGTTGGTTGGGTGTCATGTGTGCTGGGTGTTACAGGTAGTGTGCACACTGCTGGGAAGGGCAGTGTGTGCCTCTTATGTCCTTTAATGGTAACCTGAGATGAAACGGTAACCTGAGATGAAACCGTTTTCATTTGTGTGACTATTTATGTTGTTATTACAGAGTGACAAGTGAAACAAACAGGAAATTTTGTCCTAAATGTGGTAACCAGACACTCAATAAGGCAAGCGTCACAGTGGACAAGGAAGGGAATACCCATTACCATATGACGAGGAGAAGAGGTTACAAGGTCGGAGAACTGAGGGTGAGTAGAAAACCATGAATATTCATATCCAGTGTTACCATAGTTATATGAAGAACGGAGGACGAGCTGTCGTAACCTGTGGGAAGAGATATAAGTTTGGGGTTTTTTCTACCCTTTCTGGGAAAAAATTGTAAGATCAGAAAGACTGTAACTATTGACAATTTTGTGTTTCTATGCTCAAATTTGAGTAGTTAGATGGCTAAATCACCAGTGTTTGCACTGTATTAACTTTGTCGAAACTACCAAGCCTCTGGATAATTTTTACAATTTTTGCAAAACCTGACATATTATAACCCTAGTCATCTCAGCACCATTGGTACTCTACTTTCATGATTGAACTGTACAAGCTTTCAAATTTTGAAGTTTCTCCCAAAAAGGTCCTCACATCTCTTAGCTATCAATATGAAGGTTAGGTTGCAGACCAAAGAAACCTTGTTTGCCTAATAATAAATTCAGTCCCATTTGTCATTGCAATAGTTGACTCTAACATTCTGTGTTGAATTTTTCCATGTTGTACAGTCACATAGAGTATTAAGACAGTTCTTATCTTTGTCTGGTGAGCTCTTAATATTGACATAGTGTTTTTTTGTTTTTTATAACCGATAATTTTTCCTTTGGTCCATCCTGGTGATTCCAGTACCTGAAAAAAAGAAATAATCACTTTTTCCTTATCATCAACAGCAAAGCATACCAATGCCAAAGAGTGGTAAGCATGTACAGAATCCTGTGGTGTGTGAAGACCAACCCCGCCCTCAAAATCGTGTCTCCCGCAAGGCCATGATGAGAAATAACGTTTTCGATCCCGACTACGTGGCCCAGAACTCACCATTTGTAAACCGAGATGTGACCAGCCGATCAGCATTGTTGGGAGTTGGGAGAAAGCAACAAACTAGGAGAGGAAGGAGAAAGTGAATAATTTGAAAGATAGATAACAAAGTATAACGGTGGAAGGGGGTGTAGTGTCGCCACAAGAGCATCCACCCCACTTGCGCAGGTTTTAAAGCTCAAAAAATGATGCTCTTGACCCTACTCTGCACAGTGGGCTAGCTGAATGTTATTGGATGTGGTAATATTAGTCAGACAAACCATACAGTAGCCTACATAATGCGATTGGATATATGTATTCTTTTCCTGACAAGATGTCTGTCCCAAATGTTGAACATTACCCGAGAGGTTGATTTTAGTTCCTCGGTGTCTAAGGCAATGGCTTCCAATGTGCAAGGGTAATTCCCCACTGACAGATAGTTCACAAATTTTTAAAATCATTTAACAGAAGAGTCAGTTTTGTCTGAAAGATTGAGCTTGCAGCTCAAAAGCTGGTCAACCGTTGCTGTGGCCGAGTGGTTAAGGCAGTGGCATTTGAAGCCTTTAGGCTAAGAAGTCAGGAGGTAACGAGTTTGATACCCGGCTGTGTTTTTCATCCAAGAGCAATCTACAGTTTTCCCATCTCAAATGACTTTCTAAATTGAAAAGATTCCAAATTTTAGTTTAAATGTTGAATTGGAAACCAACCGACGTGTAAGTTGTATTCCAATAAGCCCTTGTGGGTTTCTCCCACATTTGTGGTCGCTTTATCGTCGTAAAAATAACTGCTGATTATTATTATTAACTGTTGGTGATAGACTTTTTGTTGTCTGATGGAATCATAAATTAACATTTCAGAGAACAGGAAAGTGAGTAGAAAGTAGCAGGCACTTGCACCATGCTACACTGAACTCTTGTAAAAAGAAAGCTGATATTAGCTGGTGTTTATCCACTATCATAATGGGTAGGAGTCTCCCTTGATTCTTTGTAGGGTGACCTAAGGGATATTCATTACAAATGATGAGATGTAATGCAAGCAGTCTTCAAAAGACTGTCTTAGTAGAAAATTATGTTCCATAACTGGAATTGGTCAAAGAAAAATACTTTTAGTGGCAAGAATATCTTAGTAAATAACCTTGCCCAACTTAGAGATTCCTGAGTTTGAAATAACGAGCATGTTTGAAGTGCTGAGCTGATGTCATGTTGATAAAGATTGACATAGGAGATTATCGAATTAATGAATGTTTAATAGCTAATTAATCTCATAATCTTTGAATGTGTTGGATTAATTAAGTACAATTAGTAATATTCTGAAAAAAAAATCCTGGTCTTTGTTAAGTCTTCCTTCATTTGCATTATACAGTGCCCAGGTTTTCCTAAGTTTAAGGGGCCTCCTTGAAAATTTCCAGGTGAGACATTCCAACTTTCTCAATGAGGTTGTGCTTGAAAACTCAATAAGGGTGGAAGGGAAACTGTTTGAAGCCTTAGGACATGAGATGGTGTCAATCCTGCATTGCTCTTCTGCAGACAGACATTCAAATTTTCCTTTGAATTACCTACCCACACTTTCAGAGAGTTTGGTTGTATAGTTCAGTGTTATTCACAAAACTGTGAGGTCAACCATGTTCACAAAATTTATGATGTGAAATATCATTCTTATATAAAACTTTTGTTTAAGCAAATACATTTTTGAGAAAGAGAGACACAATATCAAAGAATTACTTTTGAATTTCTCGTTTATTTTGATAGCATTTCTTCAAACACAGTTTGAGCAAAGATAATTTAATAACAAACATGCAAATTACAAATAATGTGCTCATTACTGCTGTGTATGCATTTTACAAGAGTAAGGTTTAGTTCAGTGGACGGAATATTGTGAATTTAAAAAAATCAGTGGAAAATAAGCTTGAGTTTGAAGCCCTAACAAACACTATGCATAATTCATATCATATTGTGGGCATCAACAGAACTTTCCTGTGATGAATTGACACATTTTCTTATATTTACATACTGTTTAATCACTAAAATATTCTTCACAGTATCTTCGAATATTCTTCACTTTATAAAACTTTGAGGAAAACAACTTTTGTAGTGTCTTCAATCTTCATTTCTAAGTTCAGTGGCGTAGGAAGGTACTTTTGAGTGGGGGGGGGCTGAAGACTGATGGCCAGCCTGGGGAGGGGTCTAAGGGGAGGGGGTGTCCCCCTCCCCTTTGGAATTTTTTGCATTTCCAGGTGGCTTCAGATGCAATTTGGTGCAATATAGCACACTTCAACACCCACTCCATTTTGTAAACTTAATTTTGTATTTTCACCTGGCCTTAGATGCAATTTGGTGCTCCAAATGAGATTTTTTTTCTCATTTGGAAATGAAAAAGGGGTTTTCTGACTTGCGAACCGGGGGGGCGGAATGATACTTCCGCCCCTCCACATTTTTCACTGGGGGGGCTGGCGCCCCCCCGGTTCCTACGCCCTTGTTTAAATTAACCTTAACTAAAGATACTCTGCTTTACAAAATGGATGATGTTTCAAACATGTTACAAAGCAAACTTGTCAAATTGGCTATTGAACTTAAAATATTCAAGTGCTATATACATATCTATACATCTTTACAACAACAAAATGGCAGAAACTTGTAAATTTTGTAGCTGTTAGTCATCTTTCTGAGAAAGAAAGAAATTGTGAATGTTATCCAAAAATAATTCAGTAAAAATCATTTAAAGTAAGATAATCACCATGAGCCTGAAAACGAAAGGAATAGGTGTCTCTTGCAACTCTGTGAAGTCTCATTCCAATTAAGAAAATTCTCTCTCATTTTGAGAGTATCCTTCTCGGACTTTTTTTTGATTACACACTCTCTGAGGAAGAAACAAATATTTTAAGAAGGGGAATTTGCCAAGGTTTGTATTAGTAAATCACTGGTGATTGCATAAATTTAATGCACTTAAGTAAACCAGTCTTTATGACAAAGTGAAACCCTTCAGAGAAGTTGCTCTCTAATTACATCATTATAAACAAAGAAAACACAGAGATCAGAAGCTGACATTTGCACATTGTCAATCTCGCAACGAGTGTGTATTTAGAGACTAATCGGGATGATAAAGTTTTTTTTTTTCAAACACAATATTTTAAAGGAAGGACTATGTCATCAGTCCCCATTGATGTGTCTGTTCATTGGTTGATCGCATCTGTTGCCAGGTTTTGTGGTTTGTTTTGAAAGCCATCTAGGATAGAAGAAAGCAACATCAATGTTTACGTTGGAATTGATGCAAACAAATACATAACAATTAATTGTGAATAGTTCTATAAAAAAAAAAAAACTTAAAGAAACGTTCTTACTCTCATATGAGTCGTACAAACTGGAAAATTTGAATAAAAACATTGCTATGAATAGGGTTGAATGTCAGGCTGAAATCTTAGAAGTTAGAACTCAAAGCGGTTTTCAAAATCATGACAATTCTGTCGCAACAATTAATATAGCTGATATTCTTTGTCTTCCATTAACATTAACATGTCTAATTTACACAACAACGTACGTTTGAGATGTTTCCACCGCTTTTCAAATCAAACATCCAGACCTTTTACTGGATGACATTACTTTCACAGCTCGGATGAACTTAACCCGCACAAGTAGCTTGCTATTGGATATAGGTTTCAGAACTGAAGTTATTACTGGCTGTAGCTGAAAAGCTAATTACCATTATAAAAGCTAATAACCTCCATCGTGTTTGGCAAGAGAAAATAACATAGCATACAAACACACCAAAACTATTATTTAGTGGATTTTTTTTTTGTCAGAGACCAATTACAATAGCCTGCTTCTTAATTGAGTGGATCAGCTGGGAAAATGGAAAACAGATAAGAAATTTGGGGGTAACCACTTTCTTGAAATAAACCAAATAACAGCAAATTTACCTCTGCTATTTCAACTTTTCTCTCCCAACTTTTGACTGTTTTCTGTAGTTCATCTAAGTCTGCCTTTTCTTGGACATATTCCACTACCTCAGGAACCTTGAAATCTTCCAGTTGTTGTCGAAGTTTGCGATTAAGTTCCTCCGCTTTTGTCCGCTCCTAAGAATATCATTACAACAGTTTGAGGATTCAAATCACAATTTGGATACTTAAGATTTGGACCAAAGGTATAATGTAGTTACTTTGGGTTGACAAATAAACATACTTTCAAAGTCCTATGATTGTATTAGGCTAAAAATAAGTTTTGTGTGTTGAGTTCAGTTTTTCATTTAAACAAAAGGAAATGAAAGGTATCCACTGATACCACTGATAATCAAATAGAAACCACTGATAATCAAATAAGATCATCAAATAAGTTAATGATGTATTGGATTTTAACAGGATCAGAAAATGTGTCAAAGTAAGTTGACCTGACAATTCGATCCAAGCAGGATCTTCCTCAGCGGCTTAAAGGCTTTAGGATCAGAAAATTGAAATACTACTGTTGTAAACTGACTTTTTGTACCATTATGCCTGAACGACCATCTTTGAAACAACTTTGGCACAAACTCGGGTAAACAGTGACTTTCAACTGCATAGAAGAAGTTGACAACTAGGTACAGAAAGAAATCTTAATATGCTGTATGGCATGGTTATAACAAACTTAAGAGTCTAGGAGTTGATTCATCAACAGATGTCTAAAATGCTCTGCACAAACAAAATTGTAAGTTACCTCCTCAACAGTTTCTGTTTCGATGTCAATTTTGCTCAACAGTTCATCCCTGGATGAGATTTCACTTCTCAATCTGTCAGATTCCATGGTCAAGGTGTGTAGCTTTTTCTGCAACAAATTAAAAATATAAAATATAAAAAACAGTTAACATTTAATGCTTGCATAGGGTCATGCAAATCTAGTCTTTGATAATACAAAACCAGTAGCACAAAAAATACTGAAAAACCAAAGTCGTCATTTTGCAGTTTCAACGCACATCACTTGTGCACAGTGAAATCTTAGAACACGTGTACTCCCTGTCACTTTTACCAAAGGTACTCACTATCCACTTAATAAAATCATGAAATATGGAAGTATATAAACAGAAGGTGAAGTACACCCTCTATTATGAAGTCCAGTAAATCACTCCTGACCCAACCCCCACCCATCACCAAAGAAATGATAAATAATTAAAATATCATGAAATATTGAGTATATAAACAGAAAGTGACTTACATCCTTGACTACCAAGTCCAGTAAAAGCACTTCTGACCCCCTTCACCCCCCCACACCAAATCATAATGTTAACTTTACATGAATAAATATAAATATGATCAATATGTTTGTATGACTTGATCTGGTGGCATAGGAAAATGATAACTAATAACAAAGCTGGAATCATAAAACAGCTCATAATAGCCAAATGCTAATCTCCCTGTCTCACTTTCTGAAAGATCAAAAACAGGCAACGTGTGTTTTCACACAAAGAGTCCAGTGTTCCAATGACATCTTGCTTCTCCACTTCCAGAGGTTAAAGACCGAATAAATCATGGCAATGTTGTGTAAGCACTACATACACTCTGCAGACTAGAATCACAACATCTCAATCTGCTAGACCTGAGACTCAGTTCTTTACCTTGTATGAATTGAGAACCTGTAAAGTATTTCCCGACATTAGTTTCAGTCTCAATAGGTCCTGATTTCTCTCATCAATCTTCTCCAGATATTGACTGTTCTCTATCTTGAGCTGTTGGAAGTCCACTTCATGTAACACTTCACCCATCTCTTCTTTCTGAAAAGAAATTCAATTTGTAATAAAGTTCAACCAGACACAAGTTTCCTTCTATTACTCAGTGGTTTTATTTGATGCATTCTTTCACCACTGACAATTAAAGTGAAACAGAACTAGAATTGTAAGCATGTTTTAACACTTGAACAATCACAACCTATTTGAACAAAGATGTTGTGGGATGTTTAAGTGCTACAAAAAAAAAATGACCACTGCTTCTTACTATTTCAGTGTGGCTCTAAAAATTGCAAAATGCTGTTTCCATAACAACATCGAAAGTTAAATCTAGAACAGTCAGCCTGTCCAAGAAAAAGACAAACTTTGACTGACTGCTTTTCAAATTCTGGCAACCTTTGAGCAGAAACAATTTCTCTTGAAACACATCATGCGTATGTTTTGCATTTCATGGAATTTGGGTATCTTTTTACATAGAACCTAGATACACTCTTTAATTCTTGTAACTGGATTCCATAGGACTATGCTGCAGATATTCTAGGAACATTAGATTTCAGCTACATTTATCAGCATGCAAAGGGACGTGCAATAACCTACCACAGGATATGCAAACAGAATAAACAATATGGAATTTTCATACAAGTACACTACTATTCTGTGCTATACTATGTTATGTGTGCTACACAATGTTATGCTAAACCAGTTGGCAAATTTTTAGCTGATGGACTGTAATTTGTGACCAAATATTAAAAACTGATAATATTTTTATCCTGCCATTACCGGAGTGTTAGCTCAGTGGTTAACGCCGGTGCCTTTCAATCATAAGGTCCCCGGTTTGAGTCACTCCCAGATTAATGTATGACGTCCAGTTACAGAGTTGTTGACAATTAACAGTTTATAATTATGGACGTTAAATATGAATGTAAGAGACTGACTTCAGTCAGCTTGCGGCTTTGATAAGCCAATGAGGCTTCTTCGCGAGTTCCTGCTTGCAGGATGATCTAATATACATACATACCTGTTTAAGCTGTAAGTTTAATTTTTTCTTCTGCACCTTCAAAGTAGAATTTTTCAGTCGTAGTTTTTCTATCAACGCATCTCTAGCCCTGATTCTGTCCTCAAAGTATCTGATGACTTTCTCAGCTACGACTCTTCCTGTTCTCGAAGCGTGGGCGGCCTTCAGCACATCTCGATCAAATTCATACGAGGATTTCTTCAGTTCTGCAAAGCGTGCATCAGCTTCCTCCATCACCGCCTGGAAATAAAAGAATAAAAGCAAACTCAAAAGGCCCGGTTCTCACTCATGGCATTTGCATGAATGACACATCAAAAGCAATTACAATGGCTGAATGGACCGAGGAGTGTGATGGGAGGTACCATCTGTGTATATTGATGTGTTACTCTATGCAAGCCAACTTTCAATTCATAGATGTATTATATGCATTTATGACATGTATAATAGTAGGTATATAACATTGTAAACACAACCAATCTCTCAAATGCTCATTTGCTTTCGTTTCTGACTAGTTTGTTCTAGAAGGGCTAAGCAAGATGGTCTTGTACAAAGACTTTATAAATGAAGTTCATAATGCACCTCAGCTCTTCCTCTTTCCTCACCTTGTTGTTGTCAATCACTTTTTCGGATTCTTCTTTCAACTGTTCAATTTCCTCCCTTAGTTCTTCGATCTCTCTTTGAGCAATGTCACATTTCTGTTCGGCAGTTAATCGCAGATGGCGATCACCTCCTCCTCCTTTCGACTTTGACCTTTTTCTCATAGAGCGGGATGTGTCTGGAGTAGATTGGCTTGGTAAAGGAGTCGATATGACTGCTGCAGTCCCTGTCATACTCGGTTCCACCCTTTTCAAGTATTTCTCAAACATTCCTGTCTCGTTATTCAAAACATCGTTGCCATGTCTGATTGAACAAAATTTGATGAAAGAGTTTCCCAATAAAACCATAAGTCATGCTTAAGTTTAGCATTACGGCAGATGTGACCCAAATAAGACAGACACTGAGTGAACATGTATAACCATGTTAATTTACTAAGAAGAGAAGATACCAATCGAAAATGATTTACAGATACCTTAGACCATAATGAAAGTTTAATGACTTGGACCACATTAATTTGCCTAAGTAATTAAGTTTATAATGGGACCATGAATCCTATGTCCATTTAGAAGCATACCTTTAATGTACCAAACACTAAAGCAGAAATGGGATATCTGTATTGCATTCAATATTGACATGTTAATTGAGTTTAAAGGATTTGAAACAGTTTCAAATTATTCGCAAGTAACAAGGGTCAAATTAGATGATTCATTGATTAAATAAAGGAGAATAAAAATAACAAGACTTCACAGGAGTATACAAAGGCATATGCCACTACAATAGTCAATAGGCATAAAATGGACCTCTGCTAACTTTAAAAATGAACAATATTGAAAAGAAGCTAGGCCTTCTTCACTTACAATAACTCCTCCAGCTGTCGCTGGATTTCTTCATCAGAAAGATCATTGAGAGGATCATCTTGAGGTTCATGGGAAGTCGCAACACTCTCATTGTCAGCCATCCTCTTACTTAGTAACAAACTAATCTCCGGTCCAGGTTAAATTCAATCTAAGCCTTAGAAGAATGTTAATGGTAGACTTGGTAAGACACAAGTGCAGTAGGCTAATCAATATTCAGTAGAAAGTAAGACTTCTGCAGGCTAGAGGTTTCACCTAAATTAGTGAAGGAGGATATTCAATTATTCCATGCAATGTTCTTATCATTTGAGCTGAAACTAAATTAATTGTAATGTTACTGTTTTTGCGTCTGCTTTGCTATCGAAGAACTTCAGGCTCTGTAGTTCTTGGGGTGTTTCACAGTATCGTAACCTAACCACACATTGACACATGCAGCTACGAAACACGTCTGAAGAATAAAGTAAATCAGTGGCATACGAATGATAAAAGAAGATATTCTTTGGACCGTGCGTTATGATCAATCCAGGTCGATGGCTGACACGAACCCGACATAAAGCACGTCCAAACACAAATAAGTAGGCCTTCCACAGTATGGCTTGTTTTCACATGGACCAACATACAACAAGCGATTGCACAGGTCTATATTCCGTATAAATAGCTAGGCTCCTTAGTGTAATACACTTATCAGCAGATGTGCTAAATGTCTCGTTTATAACACCATGCAAGTACTGCGGTACTTGTTGCCATGAGAACAAAGGCAGATAGTCACGTATGTGTCTGTATTATGGCTATACGGAAGCGCATTGTTACCAAAATTCTGTCGAAATTAAGAAGTTGTGATTTCGGAAATACTTTGATATCGTCGCAAAAAAATTCTTTGTAATGTTAATATTATTCTTTACCTGTGGTTTTATCCAAGCATTTCGAAAGAAAGTTCCGTTGTTCGTTTAAGTCTTTTCTGAGTGGCAACAGCAAACTTCCGTAAGGTTGTACATTCCATTCACATTGCAAATTATGTTATGACTTCGTGGGTCAGGCAGAGTCTCATTTGAAGTCTGCTAAGAACAGAGTTAGCAGGTAGAGACGCTGGTGGCAAGGCGTCGGTAATTTAAACACCAAACCTGACATGTACCTCTGCAACATAACCCAAACTGTACCATCAATGATTGCCACAAGCATCTTCTCACCGTGATGTACTACAATTTCATGGATCTGTCAATGGTGGGGGGGGGGGGTCGGGGAGGGGGAGGGGGTGGACGGGAGTTGAGGGGAGGTTGAAATGGAAGGAAATATCCCCATGTCGATCCATGCCTCATGTCCATGCATCCATGTCCTTATAGCATTTTCGTTTGTTCCCCCAAATCTCTCCGTTCCCTCCCTCCCCCTCCCTTCCCTTTAGGTGAATGTTCACAGCATGGGCCAAAATCAGAGGCGTAGCCTTTCATCAATTCAGGCGGTACATTTAACCGGGCCCCTGTGCTACAGGGCCCCGAGGATTGCTTCAACGTTTAATCCAACGGTTCACAATTAACTGCCGGTCATATTATGACATATGAATAATTGAATGAGTGCCCCGACTGCTTTCACTCAAATTGAGTCATGTACAGTGACCAACATTGCATCTGGCCTGCTTCATCGCATGCAGTTATACACTTTTAATGTACATTCAATGAACCCGGTTTGAAATATATATGTGACTGAATTAATCGAAACCTGGTATTTATATACAATTTACAAAGTTAAACCAGGGAGTTGTTCCATAACAACTCCCTGGTTTAACTGGATACATTTTTGTAACTAGCGATGTACTCCACAGACTAGTGCTTTATCCTTTAGCAGAACCCTCGTATTAGCAAACAGTGTATGAGGCAATCAAATATATTTAAAAATCGCTTCATATACCTCATATCAACTTTTCAATTTCTGTTTTCGAAATATCCAGACAACAACAACTCCTAAACGCTCCTCGACGTGCAACCAAACACCCGTAACTTTTACCAGGGAGTTGTTCCATAACAACTCCCTGCTTCTACAGACTATTGCTAGGCTAGTGCTAGTTGACCTACATTAGTGGAGGAGGCTATATTCATTTACTTCATAACATGTTCATATCATTTCAGCTGATCCTGTTTTATAACGTTACTGTGTGTGCGTCTGCTGTGCTAACGAGTGAAATAAGTCAAATTTTTCAATTTCTGATCTCGAAATATCCCAGACAACATTATATTTGTCGCCTACACACACACTAATATATATATACATATATATATGGCTCTGTCGACGTGCAACCAAACACGCCCGCAACTCGACACACACCATTCAAGATATGTGTCGTATGATATACGCTGTGGAGGCTATTCATTATTATCGCCACATCTAAACCATTATCCATTCTTTTATAAGATACATAATTCATACTGTAAGCCACTATGTAGTTTTCCGATCGTGATAAACACTTTTAGATCAGCATATATAATTGCAGTTAAGGAGGAAGTCTACTGACAATTTTCGTACTTTCTTTTTCAACCTATAGGCTACATTTATACGCAGTGGACAACAATGCGTTCATCAATTGGGGGCTTTTCTTTTCAAAATCGGATCACCCCCTTTCAAAGAAGAGACAACACTTCTTCCTCTTCGGATGAAGTCAGCTTACAAAATTACCTTCCCAGTTATACAAAAATTCAACCTGCATAATTGGACAAAATATAGGCCAAGGTAATCCTTGTACTATGATAAGAATTGCATCACCTTGAGCGGTTTTTCGTTCCACGCATTCATCCGTCTACCGATGTATTGACGAGTGTGCTATTGCCAACATGCCACAAACTTTTCAACAAGTTATCTCCCGAATACATAGCAAATATCTCAAAGTTGACATCTAAAGTTTGGAAGGCTAAAGCAGTTCGTCTTTGAGTTTGTTACTGTGTCGC
This sequence comes from Apostichopus japonicus, assembly GCF_037975245.1. Lineage (NCBI taxonomy): Eukaryota > Metazoa > Echinodermata > Holothuroidea > Aspidochirotida > Stichopodidae > Apostichopus > Apostichopus japonicus. The sequence continues at coordinate 23,136,356 of NC_092563.1, read as the reverse complement.
ATCGTTTTCCGCTTAGTTCATAATAATAATAATAATAATAATAATAATAATACTGCCGCTCAAGGGCGTAGGAACCGGGGAGGGGCCTGGGGGCGCCAGCCCCCCCCCCCCCGTGAAAAATATGGTGGGGCGGAAGTATCATTCGGCCCCCCCCCCCTCTTCGCAAGTCAGAAAACCCCTTTTTCATTTCCAATGAGAAAAAAATTCATTTGGAGCACCAATTGCATCTAAGGCCAGGTAAAAATGCAAAATTATTTACAAAATGGAGTGGGTGTAGAAGTGTGCTATATTGCACCAAATTGCATCTGGGGCCACCTGGAAATGCAAAAAAAAATCCGAAGGGGGAGGGGTACACCCCTTCCCCTTAGACTCCTCCCCCAGGCCGGCCATCAGTCTTCAGCCCCCCACTCAAAAGTACCTTCCTACGCCACTGCTGCCGCTCCTTGTTCTAAATAGTATTATCTGTTGGTAGAGTCGATGTAAAATTGTGTCTTTCCATTAAATTAATCAGTTAATTGAACAGCAATCCAATAACTTCATGCATGTACAATGATTACCTTGTAATATATATAGATCAACATATTTCGAGTTTTCACTCTCTTCATATGCCCAGCCTGAAACACAAAACCTCTAAGCAAACAGCACAAAACTACACCACAGGTTTTCATTAACACAGTATTAATAAACTTTACAAGATCATGCAACGTTGCAGAAACTCAGCGTCTATTTGAGAGATTAGTTTTGATTGGCAATATTTCTGAGCAATTAATCCATTTATTTGAGCCAGTTGACGTCAAATCACGCTGGCCTAAATTAATATCAAGGAGTTTTTCCAACTCAGAATGGGTAACTTACATGTTTCAAGTCTTGATATCAGATAGGAAAAAGGTTTTCACTGTTTTAACCTGTCGACTTCGACTAAATAAATCTTGGCCTACAATAAAATGAAGAACGTCCCTAAAAATGACGGCTGTATTAGGATGGAAGACAATTTGGTACTCACACTGAAAACGCATACTGGTCAAAAGTACTAAAAAAGTTTTTAAAAAAAGCAGTTCGTTATCATTGCATTATGATATGTGGCCGACATTTCATCATAACTGAAAACTCTATAAAAGGCCCTATATATAGAAATTTCAGCCTATACGAATTATAAATGACGAAATGGCAGTCAATCAAACACGGTGGCAAAAAGTGACAGAATTTTGGCAGAATCGCACGATCGCTATAGCTCAGCTAAAAGCTTTCAGCTGCCTAAAAATGATGACAACTTTCACGAATTTGTGGAAATTTTCTGATGAATTGCCACAATTGTTTTTATGATTAAAAGTCAAGCTATAAACAATTTGTTAAGATAAGCATCGAAATTTTGAGATGAAAACCTTGCTTCTCCAAAAAGCGAAATAAAACGTCGATACGTCAACATTAACAAACAAACTACTCCACAAACATCTGGAAATTGTGCAAATTTCAGGGGAAACAAGAGACGTTATCATGTAAATTAGTTGCACTAAGGGAGGATACGTTAAAAGGTAAGAAACCAAAGTTTCATGTAATTCGGAATTTCGACATGAAAAGTGTCATTTCGAGCAGGAAGTGGAATGTTTTAAAAAGAAGCTGACATTTTCAGATGTACTCTTCGATGTCAAAACGTCAAAGAGTCACGATTTTTAGATGAAGTAGTCGAAGTTTCGGAGTAAAGCCACATTCTTAGGAAATAGATTTGAAGAGAGTCATGATAAACGTATTCCAGATGTTGGTAGAGAAGTCGAAATTTCGCCAAAACTGAAGATGTCGAGATTTTGAGTACCCTGTTTAATCTAACTGTGAAGAGAAAGTCTAAATTCGAAGATATATTAGTTTGAGTTTCATATGTCCTATATATCAGGGCCACCGTTGAATCTACAAAACTCAAACTCCCCTGGATAAAATCCCATCGGTCCAACCCCCCCCCCCCCTACACCACACCCCTTCCGCTACACTTTTATAGCTTCCTATATGTCACTGATGGTTGTTTCTGGATGTGTAGCTTCAGGGGCGGGATTTGAGTTGTAAAAGTGGGGGGGCAAACCTGCCAGCAAGACTATCTAAGCGGAGCGCCACCATCGGTTGGCGCGGAGCGTACAAGAAATTTTTTGGCTTTACAAACCCTCCAGATGGCCGGAAACGGCACTTCCCGAGTGCTCTAAGCTGCATGTACCCGTCCTTGAAATATGGATCTCATGTCTACAATTTGTATCTAGATAGTTAATTATTGTTTTAGTAGAACATATGGTCAGATGGTGATGTACAACTTTTGTTATACGTCACTATCTAAGCGGAGCGCCATCATCGGTTGGCAAGGAGCGTCGAAATTTTCGATGAAAGGTACCCTTAGATCGGTTAAATTAACACCCATGTAGGCTTTAAATTGCATCTAAACAATTAATGAACGTGTTGAAATTTAGGGAGGACGGATAGAAGAACTTATATGGTGATGTACAACTGAAGCTTATACGTCACTATTTAGGCGGTGCACCACCATCAGTTGGCGCGGCACGTCGAAATTTAAGCAAAAAGGAAATCCTAGATCAGCAAAAATGACACCTCTGGTAACAATAAATCGCATCTAGACAGTTCTTTCCCCCTAAAATTATTAGTATATTGTGCATTTGGACCGATCAAGAATATGTTCAGCACCCACTTCGAAATTCTCCCCACTTCTTGGAGCACTTGGCAAATATTGGGGCTGAACATACCTTACCCCCCCCCCACTTTTTTCATGGGGGATAAGCCCCTCAAGTCAACCGGTTCCGTCGCCACCGAAGTCGAGGAGGGGTGATTTCGAGCAGTAAAGAAATTACATCGGCATTGCCATTGCATATTGTTGAATGACACGCCGTGTGGGGGGGGGGGGGTGTCATGTGTCAGTATATTGAATTTAATTATTGATATACCCAATATGCAAATCTGGCCTTCGTAAATCGTTTCTCTGGATTTAGTTATTCAACGCATTCAGTAGAGCAGCAACGTTGAAAATCAATTCCTGAAGCTAGCACTGTAGCACATGCCGCGGATTCATCACATGCAGAATTGAATCGCTAGTGTGTTAGCTCCAGGATTCGTAACCTGTGCTGCGAACCATGTGCTAGCTCCAGCTCCAGTTATTCTGCATGCTACATGTTACGATCTTAAATACAAATTCGACTTAGATTCGAAACAAATAGGCCTATTTGATAGAGCTGTTGTGGGGGAATAATTTCGATTAGGGTTGTGCACATTCGTCTGCAAAAACGACAAAAAAGTGAACTAAGATTTGGGGAAAAGTGGGGGGGGGGGGGGGCAAATGCCCCCTCTTGCCCCCCCCCCCCGTAATCCCGCCCATGTGTAGCTTCATGTTACGCAGAAAGCGTTTGATAGAACCCAAGTCTTGTATAGTTAAAATAAAGTTCCTATCATTCGAATTTGTTGCCAGTGAAAATCACTACGACGGTATCAACAACAAAATATATGTGAAATTGCAGCAGTTTCCGATGGCATCATGTTCATGGACGGGGCGTTGAAGCCATGGGGGGGGGGGGGGCGGTACTGAGCGATGTCAAGGGGCGTGCCCATTTTTTTTTTTTGGAAAAACTTCAAACTGTCCCTTTTCACAAATTAGAAGAACCTCTGGTTATTAATTAATAAAACACTTTGACAGTTTTTTTTTTCAAAGATGTAATTACTAAAATGTTTCACTTTCGTAGTTCATCTCTCCCACGCCAGTGCAACTCGGGACATCTTTCAGGGCTCTTAAGGTACATTCCAAACCATTTTCATTGTAATACTTCTTTCTAAAATGTACTTTGTATTGTTTGATAATCGCTAGGAGAGAACAAGTAAATTCTTAAACTAGTAACTGCATTCTTCCGGGAGAAGACTCCTCCTTGATTCGGCCGTTTCCTTGTCCACCCCCCTCAAGCCAAGTCAATAACAGTGTCCTCCCGCCCTCATTCGAAAAACCATCCGACCCTCTCTCTGTTCAAGCTATTACTCGGGTGGCCTTATCGTGGGTTCTTGGAAATGAATGCATTGTACAGTTTTCATACATCATGGGGATACACTTTTATGATCTTTTGAGTTCACATAGCTAAATTTATGATTGACACATACAGAAGCATTAACTGTAAGAAATGTTACCATATACGGACTGAATCAGTAATGGTGCAGGCATAAACGAGGGCGCTCATCCGAATTGTGTAATTAGGGTTTTGGTGATGAATGAATTTGCGCCATCTTGATACTTCACCGTGAAAAGCGACCCAAAAGACGAGTATTTCGCAAGTTTGAAGATACATTGAAGGATTTTACGCACCTAAACTCTTTCTTGTTATTTTGGAGACATCGCTAATTTGGATTTCTCCTCTATATCGTATTTCAGTCGCTCATAATTTGATTGCTATTTTAGTTATTTGAGAAAGGGTGTGATGGTCGTGCACGAGGCAATGATAGGATATACTTTTTGCATTGACACTGTATTTAAGGCTAGGGCCTATGTACTGTTGTAACCATGTCGACACAGTCTAGCCTATACACGTACTGTACGTTGCCAATCATAAAGTCTGTGCATGATTTGGCTTTAGAATGAATTAGGTGGGGCTGGTAGGTTGGAACCAATAAAGTGTTTTACGCACAGTTTAATGTCATCCAGCAGTAGATGCCCACAGGCTACTGTAAAACTAAGCGATAGCTAGTTTGCACTTCAAATGTGAGTGTGACCGCACCATTACATATGAAAGAAGTTGGGGCCAAGCCATAACTTTGTATTGACAAACCTATCCAGTATAACACGGACTGCTTTGTTGGTTGTTTCACCACATGTGTTTATACAGATTTTGTGACTAGCAGGTTTCAAAGAACTGGCACATTTGGGCAAGAGTATAATCTTTTCTCAAAAGACTTGCTTGCCAGCATTGCTTGACAGACAGCAAATTAGCCTAAGCTTAACACTAGGCTTAGTAACACTAGCATTACCAGTTGCCTTGTGTGGCATTAGACTTAAAGTTCCTGATTTTTCCCAGGAGAGTGAACAAAGACTTCACTTTGGGGCCAACCAACAACGTTTTGGTTTGCGATTCCTGAATACTGGAACCCTATTGAATATAACTAACAGAAGAAGCTTTTGCAAAATGGCAATGAGCAGAGCAAGAACATATGCAGATGTCAACTCACACAGACCCAGAGAATATTGGGACTATGAATCTCATGTTGTTGAATGGGGGTAAGGTCATATTCCTCACATTTCAAACATCTCAATTGAATAGAAACTCAGATTATGGTGGTATATGGTAATTTTGTGTATTCCTGTACTGGTTTTGATAATTTTTAATTTAGGCTCCCATACAGACATTAACTAAACCAGCTAAAATAGTCAAATGAAGAAAGAACAATTTTTTTAGAGTGTTGCAAACTGTAATAGATACCCAAATTTAGGGAAAATATCTGTTGCTCACCAAGTTCTAACAATTTTATTCTTGTGTAATGTGATCAAATTCAGATGAAATCACATATTTGAAGTATAAAACTATACCATATTTAGGCATAGTCAGAGAGGAGATTGTTACTGATAACAGTAATTCAGTAATCAGTAATTCTGCACTGTAGGCCATGAACTTTCAACCCAGCTACAGTAGGAGATGTCACCTTTTTGTGTTTGTTTCATGCAGTAGGATTGATACATTTTCATCTTCTAAGGTAGAAATGGTTTGTTTCTTTTCTGTGTATTGATGCTTTTATTCCTAGCTAATGAAGCTGGCTAGGGTATAATTATAGAATAACCCAGCCTTAAGAAGGTCAGATTGTTGTGTGGAGTTGCAGTCAAGTTATTGACTGTCTCCACCGTGGCTCAGACTCGAGTTAAAAAAAAGGTATTCTTATCCATTGAGACTACCACTCCAGCCAAAATGTACATTAAGCAACATTCACCAACGTGACTCCCGTCTCCAGCAAGAATATCCTGTTGGAGAAGCTGTCAGTGTTCTGCATTATGTCATAGTGTTATTCTCAAAAGTGTATTTACTGTACCTTGCTTCTCTCTTACCCGTCTCAAGTCTACTACTGTATGTCATTCCACTTCCGTTCAAGGAAGGAACATAAGGAACATGCCCGTCTCTGACTCCGACCAAAACAGAACTATGATACTGTAGTATGTTTCCACACAACCCTAAATCCAGCAAACAAGGAAAATAAAGCAACATTCTCTCAGACTACAAGAAATAACTTCAAGGAAAAACAAAGGCAATTATTTCCTCACTGCAACTCCGACTCCAGTAAATTTTTTGTTAAAAAGTGACGAAGGAAAGCTACACTGACTGTTCTTTACTGGTAAATAATGTTGGAGTGGACTTTGAAGTTATTAATTTCATAAATCCTGTAATTATGTGTCATCACTAGAGACATGTGGGGTATTCTATAATTATTTACTGGTTAACAGTACAGTATATTAAAGAGGAAAATCAAAACACAGTGTATGGTTTATGTACAGTGCATCTATGGTACCATACATTTATGAGTTTGGGTCACTCTTTAAAGTTCAGAAATCCCAATGAAGTTGTTTGGAAAAGCCAAATAAGTATGTAGGATTTTAGAATCTTTGTTCTCTGCAGCCCTAGGGTGGTAATAGTTCTATAATGTAGTCTTCTTATTTTAGAGGAATTTGAATGGTTCTAACCCTCCAAATTATATTGTCATATAATTGAGTAGTGCTCAACAAATGACACTCAATGTCTCTGTAAAGGGAAGACTTTGAAAAGGGAAGTGAAATGCACTAAAAAAAAATGAAACAAACAATGTAAATGTATACAGTATACTGTAATCAACGTCCATGCAGATGGCATGAATGTTTTGTCTTGGTTTCCCTACCCAGGCTAAATTGACAATTTGTTTTGCACTTTCCATCTTTTGAATGGTTCATACTACATACTACAGCCAGCTTGGGGAAAATCTAGTGGAAGAAAATTTTTAAAGTATGTAGATCATCCTCGGATGATCCTCTGCTCAATAGATCCTACTATCCAATACTAAGAGTTGCAGAACTTATGGTTACATGATCAGTGATACAATAGCACTAATGAAGATACAGTAGATTATGATGTGAAGGTCAAACAAAGTAGAAAGTTGTTAAGTTCAAGTCGTGTTGCTGTGGCATTACGTATGTGAGATGCCTTATATCGGGATGATGATTCCACATATTGTTGTTAAGAAATAACAAAAATTGCAAAGCTTTGAAGTTTGAACGCAGTTTCAACCAGGCCTCAAAAAACCTGTACATCATCAAATTCACTGACATCGTTTTATCAGTTCTTATGGTTCAGAGAAAGCATTCTTCTTAATTGTCCCGCAGCGAGATTTTCTTTTCCTCATTCAGAGGTTACTCAGGTTTCTGGTTCTAGACCCATTTTACAGACAGTTTTGTCCCATGAAGCTGTTGTATTTCTGTTGTAAATTTTTCTCCTCTCAACCACCGATGTACTTGTTTCCTGGAACAAAATGACGTGTGAATGCTTCATCTGGACGCAAGCAATGGTTGGCACCTTTTGAGGCAAAAAGTAAAGTGAAGGAAAATCGGTTGAGCAATAAGTAATCTACAGTAAATTTGACATACAGGAAGTGAAGTATGAGCATAATAAATACAGTAGTCCTATCCTTATTTAACTGTATGACCCTATGAGGAGCCCTTACTGGCGTCATATGTGCTTATCAGCATATCAGGGTTGTGTGTGTAGTGAAATTCACCTTTTTGAGTTGATTTATTTTGATAAAAGTATTCAGTGCTATTCAATACTTAAATGTCAAGTTGCATTTTAAGTTGAGAAATATTAACATTAATAAATGAAATGTTTTGAATCCATCATTGGATGTGTTGACCCACAGTAGTGTCATTGGGGATGCAGTACTAAACAATAAATAATGTTACCAGTTAATACATGGCTAGGGTAGGATGGAAGGAGTAATAGTAGAGTAACTAGAGTAGAGACAGGTGAGTATCATTGCATGTAATTATCCAAACCAGGGTGTCTCAGTGTTTTTCATTTCAATTTGTGAAATAAAATTCAAAATGTTTTGAAAATGTTTTTCACATGGTTTTAATGCATGTCATATTAAATACTGATACAAAAACGTGACCTACAGTAGTATGAAACCTTGAGGAGGGAATCAAATTCATTAATTAGTAGCTTGTTAACCTTCATTTGGTGGACAAACCTTGGAAGTTATCTTAATTTGACCAATTATTTCATATTTTGAGTAATACTCAGACAGATCTAGTCATTAGGTTTTGCTAAACTTGTTACCATAGTGAAAACTAAAAAGAAGCTACTGTACTTAAAAGCTACAGTAACTACTAACTACTGTAAGCAAATGTCTATTGACATTGTGTACAATAAATATATTTGACTGTAGCAAAGTCTCCTGATCATCTGGGACCGTTACCTCAGAATTGGTTCAAGCTGTGATTCCTGGAAGGTTTAATTAGTGTACAGTAGTATGCAATGCTGAATGGTTGGATGTCATTGGTTGTGCCTTCAGATTTTAAGTCCACATGCAAGTAGAGTACTGAATTAAAAAACAAAAAAACAGATCAGTGCCCAGTGAGAGCTAGGTATGTGCACTGTGGTATCATTGCAATTTGCCTTTCAATGATATATTTGTGCTTCATGTGTAAAGGATTGTAAAGAGTACTTAGAATGTACAGTACCGTACTTGCTGAGTTGTTGCTATGCGACTAGGAGCAGTTTTGAAAACAGATATATGTGGAGGGGATTAAGGAGGGGAAGGGGATAGAGGAGATGGAGGAGGAGACAGAGATGGAGGAGGGAGAGGGGACAGATAATGGGAAGGGGATGGAGGAGGATAAGGGGATGGAGCCTGGAGGAGGGAAAGGGGATGGAGGAGGATAAGGGGATGGAGGAGGAGATGGAAGATTTGGAGGAGGAAATGGAAGATTTGGACGAAGGTGTTTTTAGTCCATTCATAGTTGATTTTAGTTGATTAATGCAAATAATTGAAGTATTAAATGCATGTCTTTCTTTCATTTGTCTCATTCAGGTACACAAAGTAAGCATGCAATAACTGTAAAATTTTGAAATAACTTAATATTTTGTTGTTGTTGATGTGGTATGTACAGTATAGTGTACCTATGTCTCAATTTCATATACTAGCTACAATACTAGCTATAATAGCTATGTACAGTTACAGCACAATATAAAGTCTCCTACACTGTACATACTTGTGCCCTATTATCAGCGTGGTTCTGTACATTTCAAGACATCATCATACACCCACCCCCTCTCTATGTTTATGAATACATCATGATATGACTCAGACTGTCAGTCTATTTCACATTACGATAATGTGCCTTTTGTTATTCGGTGTTCACTATCACTCTCTTAATCTTGCAAGTCTGGTTAGTACTTTTAGTTTGATTATTAATTAGTACATATTTTAATATCAGTTTAATGGATCTAAAGTAAACTACATGCTGTATGTGCAACATTGTGCAAGTATCCAAAATATTTATTTTATAGCATTGACACTTGACATTTTAAATTTATTTGTAGTTTGCATAAATTGCTTCTAGAAGGTATCACACAGTAAATTATTAAATGAGCATTCCAGAGTACCCGCCGCCCCCCCCCCCCCCCAGTAAACTTTGCCTACAGCAGCAGATATCTTTCAACACTAATTATAGCCTTCTTTAGCACTGCAGCACACCCCTCATGCACTTTCAAATAAACGAGCTGTACATTGTTGTCTACAGTGTACCAAATACTTAGCAATAAAAGTGTTTCTGGTCTATTAACAAAATTTCAAAGTGGAACCGAAGTCTTAATTTTATTTAATTTAGCCAAGTTTCATGGTGTCTTCTTGGATCAGCAATGTTTTGAGCAAAGTTTGGTGAACATTGCCAAAATTTTAGTAATCAACTCAAAAAAACTGCTGCCGTATATAAGGTATAAATGAGTAAGTAATGTACAGTACTTTTAATTTTAAGTTGTGGAACTTAGTGGCTCACCTAAAGTTTCTTCATATTTTAACACACATGACATGAGAACTCTACTATTATTGTACTCTTGCCTAGAACATGACTGTAGCATGCATAGCGACAAGATTTTGTTGCTTAGCAGTGGATTAATCTCTGACCAATGGAAGTGTTAGTTTTTGTAATAAAATTATATTTTTCACTGGGGTTATGTACATGATCTTTGTAAACAATAACTTGCACCTCCTTCAGCCTACAGTACTGTATCTCTATCATTATTATTATGATAATTATGATAATTATTTCTGCATTGTTATTAAGCAATGCATGTACTACTGTCATTGTACTACTAAAGACTGATCATCACATTTTAGTGTCCTGATTTTCTCCAGCCCAAAAAGTGAAGCCAGATTTGATTCATTGCTTTTTTCGTAAAGTAACAACAACACATCTGTCATAGAACCAACTGGAACTGGCATTCCTTAGCCTCAGCAGCTGGTTGCTATGCTTAATTAATCATTGTCTTGTATGGAACTAGTACTCACTCAGAGAACCAAGATAGCAGCAACCCATCATAGTTTTGTAATAGTGAATTTACATACAGTCAGTCTCCCCCAAACATAGTACAGCTGATCTATGCTCTTTTAAATGAACTAAGTACTGTATACTTGGAAAAGGTTTTCTGCAGAATTCTCTGTTTGTCTTCTTCTTTTCTTTGTAGGGGGGGGGGGTGTATTTTGTTTCTATGAGGGAGAAGGTAAAAGGTGGACTAGATTGAGAGGATTTAAAGTAAATGCCAACGTATGAATGTTGAAAGCTTGCTCAGAAGTGAATGATAAAATTCTCAGTGTATTGGGTTGAAGATTATTTCATAGAGTTCAGCATTGTGCATCTTGAATCCTACGAGTTATGACTACGTACTGTACGTAGAGCATTGTCAATTATCAACTCAGGTCCAGGATGCCAGTCTATTCTTCACTCAGAACCGTTCATTATTATTATTATTAGTATTATTATTATTTTTTTCAAAGTTTGTTCAATTTTATTTTTTGGATGACTCAAGTCCAAAATTTATCTCGAAAAGTTGTAGACTAAATATCAAAACTACTTAGAACCTTTAGTCCGGGTTGTATATTTCTGTAACGTTTTTAAATTTTGAGAAATGACACCTTAAACAGCCAAGGTTCATCAGTGTAACTGGACTACATTTAATCTAATTCAAAGCTTTAAATCTGCCCTTCAGATATAGCACTAAACTCAATTGGAAAACTTATAATTTTGAGGGCCTCAAATGTTTATAAAATGTTACAACATTATCACAGGCAAATGCTGATGAAAGTTATCCAAGGATGCTCTGTTGTTTATTTGAAGTTTGAAAAAATAGGGATTTACTTTGCTCCTCTCTTACCTGTCTCCCACTCCACAATTGCACTTTCCTATCTACCTAACTACACATTTGGAAACGTTTTAGCACTGCGCCCTCGCTCCCTGGGCAACGCCCACTACCTCCTCCTTAAATGTGCATATCCTAAGAACTGGGATAAATTATCCTTTTTGTTGGACTATAACATCAACACATTACATTCACATTTCAAGTCATCCTTTTTAAAAGAGAACCAATTCTTTGTTTGTTCCTAGCATTGTTAGGAACGCAGAATTCTGCGTCAGGGACGCAATGTTTTGGCCAGGGACGCAACATCTTCAAATTGCTTGCGTCCCGTGGAAATTGGTTGCAATGGCAGGGTGGGCGAAAGGAGGGGCGGGCAGGGCCGCCCCTCAAACAGCTAAGCTAAGGCACTGAGCCATCTGCCCTTTATATTGTGTAAAGCATTCACAAAGTATAGGCAGTGATACTACACTAGTAACAGTAGGTCATACAATAAACACAATTGGTGTTCGATCGGGACGCAAGTTTTCTTTATGGGACGCAAACTTTTTGAGGGGCTTGCATCCCTGGGACGCAAACTTTTTTCTCTAATAACATTACAGGTTCCTTCTTTCATAATCTGAACTAAACTTGGCTACTAGTACTGCCCACTTTTCTTATCTGCATGCACTACATGTAAACTGTTGAAGTTTCCATCCGCTTGAACAATGCGTTTCTTAACCTGTGGAGCTTGCTTGGTATCTTTGATCAGTAAAAAAGATTAAGAAAGAGCGATATGTACAAAGTATTGTCCCTTTTAAATAGGAATTTGGATATTGTTCAATAATATTTCAGCCAAACATTTAGTAAGTAAGCCATAAGTTGGTTTAAAAATTAAGGTAAGGCATAACTCAAACCGATGAGTTTTGAAGTGTTTGTTACATGATTTTGCAGCCATAAAATCTTGGCCATAAAATCTAAAAGTTTTAAGTGGTCATTCATTGGTTAATAAAAATAGCTGTGCAGGTTAATGCCTACTTCATTACAGTATGTACAGGTACATGCCACTCGCTGTTCTGTACATCATGTGAAACTGTTACTCACCAGGTTGTGTCATTGGCGTCTTCCATTACACTGGGAGCAGGGTTGGAGCTTGTTGACCTGCGGTGGTAGTTAATGCTTTGGTGTAATAAGGAGAGGAATGCCAGTTTGGAATGCTACTGTTAGGGCTCCACAGCCCGCAGTGTTATTCTAAGCACTATGTTAATACTGTCCCAGGGAATCATTTATCGCAAAATGCCAAGTACTGTATGTGAAACGAGCAAATTGCTTGGTAAACAGGTGCAAATATATTTAAAATTGTTGGTTTTGTATGCAGGAACCATAGTTATTTGACTGTATATACGAACAAAGTTTACAGCTTTCAAAAGTTCTGCTACACAACAATAATATATAAAATTATTTCCTGTACACGTCCTCTAAGCTGATTAACTCTACAAGTAGTGTAGAAGACAAATTTGATACATTGCAAGGGAAAAATGAATTTTTAGGAAACCAAACTATGATGTTATTTTGATTTGAAAGTTACTACTTGTCAATAACAATTACATGTGTACCTACACACTGTTACTCAAATATCTATCAAAAGTTACAATCCCCATTTAGGCCAATACAGAATATTTATATAAAATTAGTAGTAATTGTGCACTAAGTTGGTACATGTTAAAGGTAGTCAGTATAGGCCCCAAGTTATAGCATGCTATAATTGCTAGAAGTTTTAAAAAGTATTTTCCTGGAGGTCTTTACTCTCCAAATTATTCTCTGACATTTTTATGGAACACACAAGATGACTGGATGTTTAAGTGAGGACAATTTCTTCAAAGGTTGTCATAGAAACAGTTCAAGAATTTTGACCAAAAGTGACCACAATTGAATATCTAGCATATTTGGGGCCAATACAGCATACTGTACCTGTAGGTTGTATCAACGACCGTTTTGGAAGTTGAACTTTGAGTTGATTGTACTAATAACAGCAGTGCTAGTGTGTTTGGGGTTGAAAGTAAAGTTGTTTCAAATCTTGTGAACATTACAGTATAACATACTGTGCACCTCTAGGTTTTCATTTGATTAAAAAAGTGCCTAGAATTGTATCAATTCAGCCTTGCTGCAGGACATTTGTAGCTGCTGGCAAATTTGTTTTGACTTGGTCTCTCAGATTTTGGGCACAACAAACAGACCATATATGGCAGTCTCAATGTAAGGTGCAACCATGATCTTGTTCAAAAGCTTTATATAACAGAGAACAACTCATCTGAACAGTTTGTAAAAATCTTGCTCCATTTGGGAAAAGTGGTGTCTTTAATACCATTGTCGATTTGTACATAGGGCTGTCATAGTGCCACTAGGATCAGTGGTGTCTTTTATACAATTGTCAATTTGTACATAGGGCTGTCATAGTGCCACTAGGATCAGTGGTGTCTTTAATACAGCCGTTGATGTATACATAGGACTTTATTAGTGCCACTAGGATCAGTGGTGTCTTTAATTACAGCCGTTGATGTGTACATAGGGCTGTAATAGTGCCACTAGGATCAGTGGTGTCTTTAATACAATTGTCGATTTGTACATACTGTAGGGCTGTCATAGTGCCACTAGGATCTTGAAAACCTTTTTCTTCTCATATTGTCAAGGTAGAATTTTAACAGTGTTGACACTGAAACTAATGCCATCATATATATTATGTCTTGTCAAGAGCATATTTTAGATTTATCATAATTTGCCAAACCCATCTCAATTACAGGAAATGAAAGTTGTTTTAAATGAGTTTAAACATTAAACATTCAAACACAATTGTCTCGTCTTGATGATGTCAGGTATAGACGTTTAACAAGTTCCCTCAGCCTTGTATGTAGAGGAACATTAAATCAGTGATATTTCTCAAATGGAATAATATTTTTTCTTAGCTGTTTGGGAAGTTGTTGATGACAATTATCTGATCAACTTGCCAATAATAATGATGGTTGGCCGGGTCAGTGTGTTCTTTCAGTAGATGCATTTGGTATTTTCTTTTGACCATGAGACACATTTTGAACAGAGCTCTAGTCTAGAAGGAAATGCCTACAGTCCAGATGTTCTTCTATTGGCAAATTCAATAAAGAAAGACTGTACATAGTTGTTCTGTTGCATGTACCAGAAATTTGAGGCCTACAGTGTGTAATGTAGGCTACATATGCTTGGAAAATGTACAGATGTTTGGACGCACACAGGCCTGAAGGCTAAAGAAATGAGATTTCTTTCAACTTACAATCAAGGTTAAAGTCTTTCCCTTTTAATCATCAATGTTTGTAGTTTTATACTTTGCTCCTCGCTTACCTGTCTCCCCACAACCTTTCATTATTATTCTTATTATTAAAGATTTTAATCAGTGTCATTTAAAATCAACCAACCCTGAAAGCTTTCTCTTATTCTTGAAGTGTTGAGAGTGCAATTCAGCAGGCGTGTGTATAATTTATAACTAAATGCAAGATTGGTCTGGGGGTGTATTTTAAATTTTATTTTCCAGTACAACTACTTGTTTGTTGTTGTATACATGTATGTTGGTCTTAGAAATATTTGTCCACCTTTTCAAATTGGTCCTTGCTGATTATTTATGGCAAGTCCACAAATTGAGAGAAACCTTGACCCCTCTCTATCATAGAGAAGTTCTTAAGGACAGTGACTCTACACAAGTGCTGTATTTCTTTACATGTACTTGCTCTTTGTACTATGTGGTGTTAAGGTGATTTTTAATGATTACGTTTAAGTAGACAGATTTGAGAAAATACATTTCTGTAGGGGTTTTAATGAGACACCAACTACTTTTCTTCAGTTGTACGTAACTCTTTGCAGCCTGGTTAATGGATCCATAGAATTACAATTAAACAACTGGTCATAGAGGGGGAGGGGGCAGGGAGGGGGCAGGACATGGTTTTCACCTCCCAACCTCAGCCTCCAGAAATGGTTCACTAGTGCAAAAGGGTTCAGTAGCAGGATTCCAGGAAATGGTTCAGTTGTGGGAAATGGTTCGGACAAGGTAGTTTTGAAGTTTACCCTCCACCTTGGAAATCCATGATTTGGAATAATTGCCGCATAGTATCATTTTTATTAGAAACGAATGACTTTTCAAAACCTTCACAGATAAAATTATGTTCTGTTCAGTGGAACATTAACCATGCGTCTGTTTTTGTCGTTGCTGCGTTTCATTTTTGCATTTCCCCTTTGCCTATGGATCCTGACAATTGTATTAAACCACTCATGCTTACTAATGGCCTATGGAACAAAACTAAAGTGTATGCTACATGGGTTGGCTCTTTCTACATCTTTGGCTTCTATGTGATTCAAATAGATCGATCACATATTAAATATATAATTTATTAATTAATAGCACGTTGCTTCCCTCTGAATGTTAATATCAAACGTCATATTAAGTGGGGTTTGGCACCAACTGTTTTTATATCACAGTAACTAATTTACTTCACTCCTCACTTACCTGTCTCTGTCCTTCATACAGTATGCACTTGAAGTAACCTAGCCTACAAATGTTGCGAACATTGTAGCACTACATCCCAAATGACCTACTTTAGGATCAATGTGGTCTTTCTCTCCCCATCCCTCCCCCCCCCCCCAATCTATCTGTCTGGAGGCTTTACAACTGTAGATTGAATTACTACTCCATTGTTTACCCATTCATACATATTCCTACTGGTTAATATTGTCTTCATGAAGAATGATGTTCTATCTCTATAAGAACTTAGAGAATTCTGTTTCTATCTACAGTAGGTTTTTTTTTGTTGGTATTTTGACACTCACCCGAACCCAGTAACTGCTTGAATTTAGACAAATATCTTTTATTTTACTATTACTGTTTTGTCTACGAGTTCAATACTTTATCAATATCGGACTTCTCTACCTTAACAATAATTTAAAGGTGAATTACTGTAAACTCATGTGATGAATATTAAATATTTACAGTTCATTGTGTCCAAGTTGATCTATTTATTAGTTGAAGGAAGTGTGTCACTTTATGGTACAGTATTGTGTTCTCATTAATAGGATTTCTATGCTAAATAGTTTCAGTACTTTGTGTTACAAAAAAGGTGGTATTCTAGCGATTTTCAAGTCCCTGTATAACCCATACTGAAAAAGGAACCAATTAGTGTGTTCAATTGATTGTATAAAGAGCAGACCTGGCCAGTAACAAGTCTTCCTTAATAGCCTGCATGTGATTTTTAACTTCCTGTATCACTCAAAAGGATAGACATTTTTTTTTTGAGTGGGGTGCTATGACCTGCTGCCATTATATATTCAATACGATGGTTAAAATAATCTCAAGTTTAATGTATTTACTTCGTTCCTCGCTTACCTGTCTCCCCCCAACCTATGCACCTCATTCTACCGCGCCTAGAATGTCCTGGTAACCTTTTAACACTGTGCACCCTCTGTGACCCGGCTTCACGGGTCACCAACCTTCCTTCTCATTCTACCAACCAAAGCGTCTACTTCGTATTTTTTCGAGCGGATATTTTCCACCGAATTTCGTCCACTTTTGGTTCCTAGGATCGGAAATATTTTCCCATCCACTGTTTTTGGAAGTATTTGAAGTCTTTGCAGCCCGATAAGTATCCTTTTCTTTCTTTAGAGAGGTTTTTAGGGCTGTTTTTCGGGAGCGGCGTTCGCTCCGCTTTTTTCTGTGCAGAACTCTAGTACTGGTAGCAGTTCCGCGAATTGTTTACCGTAGTTACGCTAGTTCCCGCCTTTTTTGGCTACACACGCTATTGCGTTAGTTCTTTCCCTCACCCGTTGTTTAGTTGTTAACTACTCTACTTCTCTTGTATTATCGTTGCTTTATACGTTATATATCTATATTACTTGTCCCTTCCTTGCTCCCAGGCTCGTTCCTGGCTTTTTCCCACCTTTTTGTGGGCTGGCCTTATGCCTATTCTGTTACCTTGTAAGCCGCGGGCCTCTAGCCGAGGCACGGTGTTAAGGTAGTATCGCATTGCCCTTACCATGTGTGTATATTTTATTATCCTTATACCACATGTGTATATTAATTTATACTACATGGGTATATCATATTTATAATTACACTTATTTGTAAATGTTTACATTATACCTATCTCTTCCTTGTTAGCTGTTTTCCTCCCCAAAGAAGGGGGCTTCTCCTATCATATTGTTAAGAAGTTGTTCCCTTAACTAGGGGTCATTCAGTCATGTCTAGGAATCAGCTGAAATGCATTGATTGCTCCATGTTCCGGCCAGTGAGGGCCGGGGATGAACTTGCCCTTGTCCCTAGTGCCGTACTTTTTCCAGGAGGGTCCCGTGTCTGGTGTGTTCCCAGTTCACCCCCTTCCTTGGCTAATTATCATTACCTGGCTAGCAGGACTTAGAATATAGCTACAGAACATACTAGACTTGCTCCCCAACCCCAGCGGCTCCCTAGTAGTGGGAGACCTAGTACAGATAGGAGAGGAAGAGGAAGGAGAGGTGGTGAGAGGGGGCCGAGGAAGAGAGTGTGGACAGAGAAAGAGAAGGGCCAGGCTCCGGCCAAGAGAAAAATTTTTTTGCCTTCCATGCTTTCGTTACTTGTTCGCTTTTAAGTGTTGGGTTTTCACTTTTGTAGCGTACCTTGTAACCACGACCCCCTTTTCGCATTAGCGCGAATGGGCGGTTCTCGCCTTGTTTACATGTTCTTATCTGTACATGTTTTTATCTGTTATTTTTCTTATAAGATGTTTGCTCGTTTCATGTACTTCGTTACTTGGTCGTTTTTCTAAGTGTTGGTTTCACTCTTGTAGCGTACAGTACTGTTTCGCTTAACTCCCGTTGAAAAAAAAAAAAAAAAAAAAAACCAACGATCGATAACAAACGTTGAAAAAAAAAAAAAAAAAATAAAAATCAAATAAAAATCAAAAAAAAGAAAAAAAAAAAAAAAAAAAAGGTTGTAAACGAATAAGTTCGTTGACAAAATTTAGACCACTGCGGGCACGGTTGTCAACGAAGTTTCTACGAAATTCCCACGAAAGTTATCGCGATCAAAAACCGCAAAGGCAATTCTAGTCTCCCCACCCCGCTCCTTCCACTCCCTTGGTTAGTTTACGTTCTTACGATAGACTACCTTTCCTAGCCTTCCTACCGTGAGTTTTTCAATCATGTACTCGGAGCCACTTGAATTATGTCAATTGTTTTGATGTTCCGCCCGGATCGGGCGGGGATTGGCCAGGATCCTTGCCCCAGAGGCAGGACCTGTAGCCCAGAGACCCTTGTTGGTCTAAATCTTGTTTACGCCAGCTCCTTGGCAAGAATTATACACTTGGCTGGCTAGCAAGCATTCGAAGCTCCGGGACAAACTGGAAACCATCCCGTACCCCCAACGGTTCTCCGAGAGGGGAGGGAATTGTAGGAGAGACTGGAGGTGAGGAAGAAGCCAAAGAGTCGTTAAGAGATAGAATGGGGAGTGGCCAAGAACACATAGAGTGGCCTAATGGCTTGGCGCACTGTACTAGCTGATGTACGAGACTCCCCTTCCGGAGGAGAGAGATAGAGAGAGAGGAAAGAGTTTTTGCCCCCCAAGGTCCCGGCGACGTCCGGATTGTATGACCAAGGGGGCAGGCAAGGGCAAGGCCTAGGCCAATGTAAAGCCCATTAGAAATTCCGACCAGAACCCAAGGTCCCGGCGACGTCCGGATTGTATGACCAAGGGGGAGGCAAGGGCAAGGCTAAAAGCCAATGTAAAGCCCATTAGAAATTCCGACCGGAACGGACAGAATGTCCGGGTCGAGGAGAGTGGTACTCGGCGTGGTACACACAGAGATGGGCTCCGGGAGCCCGGGTCCGGCGAGACCCCAGAGGGAGTGAAGAACCGAGGTTCCACTCCGGATCCGAGACCGGCCTCGAAGCCGGGAACCGGAGCTACAATCGACTGCTGGGTCCCGAGAGATGGGCTTCGGAGGGCCCGGGTCCGACGAGACTCCATAGGGAGCCCGAAACCAAAGTCCCACTACGGACCCAGAGCCGGTCCCGGAGCCGGGAACCGATGAGATCGACGACTGCTGGGCCCCCAGAACGGGGAAGCAGGGGCAGAAACCCGGTCCGCAGACCTCCTAGCTGGAGCCGCGGCCGATCCCGAGGCCGGGGGCCGACGAGAGTAACAACTGCTGGGCCCCCAGAGCGCCCAATCCGAAAAGAGAGCCGGCCCCGAGCGAGGTTCCCACGGCGAAGGGACATATACTTATCCCCAGCCTCAGAGAGGGAAGGACAAATACGGGCACTGAACACCCGGCCGCGACACCACGATCAATCCCAGACCAAAGAATGCAACCTGTTTTGTCCCCCGGTGAGGAACTTCTGGTTTGCAGAACGTCGGTCAACCTGTCCGGCCTACACGACGAGGTCGACCCCTAGATTTCGGGGTTACAGAGGACGGTTACTCCCGCTTCCAAGAGGAGGAAAGCCTTCTACATCGGGGGGATCGTTGCCCCCCGAAACTAGCAGCTTGGGCTGCAACGACAGGTTCGAATCAATTGCGGAAAAACACCGCAACCGCTACACCTTTAATCGCTACACATCCCAAATGTGTTTAACAAGTACAGTACCAGCAGAAACCAGGACATGACATAGTTTTCCTGGGCATTCATGGGTCAGATCGTCCTCGCTAATTATACTCCTCTCTAATAATAATTCATCGCCATATATCTAGGTTTAAAACCTCACTTGTGTTCTAAAACACTTGTGGAACCCACTCTCAGAACATGTTAAAATGCGCAAGCCGAATATGCTAAAATGCGCAAGACTGAATGGTTTCAAACGGTTCTCGTGACTTACTCTCCCTGCTTTAATATCTTGGCAAACTGCCAAATAGAGGACTATCTCAAACATTGGCAACGTGCCAGAAAAACGAAAACTTCTTAAGCCTTGGCAAACTGCCAGCAATGTGTATAACGCGGTACATTTGTTAAGAGAGGAGGCGGGGCCAGGCAGTCACCTGGCTTGCCACGTGTGAGCTCAACGTTTGCTGCAACGAGCTGTCGACTATGTGAGCGATCCTATGGAATAAGCCTCTCTATTTCTCTGGTGAATTACCAAGACATACGCGTTAGTAAGTTGAATAAGGGGTAGGATAGAACCCCATGAAAGCTACAAGGGCTATCACGCTCCGAACATACGGGATACGCTCCATGAATAACTTGTTCGATGTTCCAAAACTTTAAGCAGAGTTGCACTTCGTAGCACCTGATAGGCTGGCCGTGACCATGCGCTAGCTGGTTTCAATAGGAAGTTGGAAACTTTCACTGTACTACGATAGTGATACAATTCTCATCTCGACATGAAGAGACTTGAGAAGTAACAGGTACGTTAGCATAACATTTAATACGTTTTATAACATCAAATGTGGTGTTGTTGAAACGTCGACATAAGGTTCTATGAGTTTTTAATGTTATATTAATGTCATATTCATGCCCTTACGAAATTTGTGTGGATTTACTAGCCTGAAAACGTTTCGGTGACATATTTTTTTTACACCGCAAATAACGTTATCATAACAAAAGACGAAGCGTTTAATAACGCGTTTGTGCGTGATGAGTAACTCCCCGGGCTCGGTTAAAGCAGCCAGGGATGTATGAGGTGGAATTTCTACAAACCCACCCTCTCACCAACTTCACGGTCCCTGTTGGGAGTTTGTTTCTGATGAGTAGACCTATAGCCCAGTTACTGTAGCTCAGTGGTTAAGGCCGGTGCCTTGCAATTATAAGGTCCCAAGTTGGGGTCACTCCAAGATTAATGTATGTCGTCCAGTCACAGAGTTGTTGACAATTCATTATCATGGACATTAAATACGAATGTAAGAGACTGAATTCGGTCAACTTGCGGCCTTGATAGGTCAACGAGGTTTCTTCACAAGTTCCTGCTTGCAGGATGATCCAAAATACATATAATACATTATACTAAAATACATAAATACATATATAGTTTTAGTAGTCACATACAGTATAACAGTTGTAGCATTGACCAAGATTCTGATGAAGCAAACTATCCATTCAGTACTCAATTTTCGAGAGCACTGTGGTCAAATGGTGAAGGCAGTGGACTGGTGATCTAAGACTTGCAGTTTGAGTCCTGGCCAGATCATCCCGTTGTGTCTTTGGGCAAGGCATTTTATCTCCATTGCGTCTTTCCATTCAGGTGTATAAAGGGGGACCTTTAGATAAACTGTCAGTCGGGGGCTTTTTGGCTACCGCAATGAGGAGGGATCTGTCTCTATGTTTGACAGGTTATCGCTGATCAGGGTTATTTTGTTAGGCGGGGAATAGTGCCAGAACAGACAGGCACTGCCAGCCGAGACCTCTCTGGCACAAGTGGTAGACTTCCTCACTCCCTCTTCGAGGAGGGAAAGCAAGTGTCAACCATCAAGAACTACAGGTTGGCAATTACCGCGATCCACCGCGGCTTTCCAGATGGGTCCACCCCGGGCAACAACGGGGACATCACCCAGCCCATCAGGGGGATGGCAAACAGGCGTCCTCGGACCAGACGGCTCGCCCCCTCGTGGAGTCCATCAGCAGCACTGCAGGCACTCACTAAATCACCATACGAACCACTGGCTTCAGCCTCGCTGGCAGCCCTTAGAAAGAAAACCCTTTTCCTGATCACCCTCGCGTCAGCAGGAAGGAGCTGTTTCCACGCTCTGCCTACAAAGCAGAACCATATTAGGTTTGAGAACCACGGGAGAATGGTCCCCGATCCGTCCTTCATACCCAAGAACCAGGTCCTTTCCTTCCTGCCGGGGGACATCTTTATCCCTGAAATAAAGACGCTTTCCTCAGTCGCAGAGGATATACTGTGGGGCCCAGTCAGGGCTCTCAAATGGTACTTAAACAAGACTCAACCCCTGAGACGAACAACCATGTCCTTGTTCATACTACCCAGAGCACCTTTTTCAACGGTGTCTAAGGACACCCTCTCTCGGTGGCTGATGGAGATTATTCGCCCCTTCGCAGTTGGCACAACTTTAACGAGAGCCCATGACATTAGAGGAAAAGCGGCCTCGACAGCTCTTTTTGCAGGAGTCCCAATAGAGGTCATCCTCAAGGCAGCAGCTTGGCGGACACCAACGACGTTCGTCGCCTGTTACCTTTCAGACTCATTACAGGCTGAGGCGGCATTTCGTAGCGTGGTGATGCGAGATCCGGCGGGTACTAGGTCCCACCCCTCGGGCCTCCCACCATCGGGCAGTGCCACTCGGTGCATAGGTTGGGGGGAGACAGGTAAGCGAGGAACGAAGTAAATACTCCAAAACTTACTGGTTTGGATATTTACGAGTGACGAGCTTACCTGTCTCCATTCCCGCCTCCCTCCCCCGAGGGGGGTGGAACACAGCCGCACGGAGGAGCGGTCTCATTGACTTAACAAAACACCTTCTAGCACAGGCCAAGAGACCTGAGGAAAGGAGGTTCCACTACCGTACGAGCCCCCCCGTACCATCACCTATGGTTACCAGCGAGTTTGTTGCAAAGATAGTTTTATCTTGACCGGTAGTAACCGGTAGTAACTTGTAGTAAACGGTAGTAACTTGTAGTATCTCGTAGTAACTTAGGGCCACTATGAGTGACTTAAGGAAGAGTGTCTTAAAGTGTTTTATATATATATGGAGAAGCGTTATATAGATATTTCCTTTATAATGTTGATACTCTTTTTCCTTCGTCTTTCTCCATTAAACACTACGGTGTTCAGGGCCTTGGGCCTAACTTGTAGAGTACCTTCTGCTACCTTTTTTAGACCTAAGGGGTACAGGCTGACGGGGTCGTAGAGGGTAGCCCCCCCTCCCCACAGGAAGGGGAGTACTACCCCTCCCGTTGGAAGCGTCAGAAATTCGATGTTAGACTAGGAGTCGAGGGGGTAGCCCTCCCATTTGTCGGGAAGGACTACTACTCGACTCCAAGGCAGAGACCACTTTGGAGGGGCTTTGGTCTCATGAGAAGGAAGGTTGGTGACCCGTGAAGCCGGGTCACAGAGGGTGCACAGTGTTAAAAGGTTACCAGGACATTCTAGGCGCGGTAGAATGAGGTGCATAGGTTGGGGGGAGACAGGTAAGCTCGTCACTCGTAAATATCCAAACCAGTAAGTTTTGGAGTTTTTAACCCTAATTTGCAAGATGATACAAAATTGGGCAGAACAAAAAAGAGGACAAGCTAATGTTTATTTACAACTTTATATTCGAGTAAACTTGTCAAAGCTGATGGTTCAAATTGTGTATCTCCTTTATTAAATGCTATACTGGAGATTTCTCTCTCTCTCTCGAAAAACATAGTTTTAATACAATTATTCTTACTTTCCATCCCCAGACAACAAGATGATTATCAAATTGTAAGGAAATTAGGCAGAGGTAAATATAGTGAAGTCTTTGAAGCTGTTAACATCACAAGCAATGAAAAGTGTGTGATTAAAATATTAAAGGTAAGTTTCAAGTTTTTTTTCAGTTTTCGTCCACGCTACTTGTATTTTCACTAATATCCTTCTCATTATATTTCCATGCTGTAGATGTTTTTGTTTGCTAGTAAGTACTGGTTAAAAAGCATGATTTAAGGGGTTCAAATTTATCCACAAGATTTATGCTAAGAAATAGACAGAATAATTAACATTCTTATTGTAGTAATTAGAGCATATTCTCTATTTCAGTGACAGAAATTTGAAAATTAAATGACCAATTCAGGGAAAGTGTAGTCAAGACATTACAGTTCGTTACTTCTATAGTAGTTCATTGGCGATAATTGCTGAGTCACTAAACATAGAACAAAAATATGGGTGGGGTGTGTTTCCCAATTAAGTCACCAAAAAATGAGAAAAAAAAAGTAAAAATGTACATGACATTAGGGTATCACTGTAACATCTGGACATCCATAACGGGGGAATAATTCATCCATTATCACATTGCAAATTGCTATGCAAAATGGGCAACTTGCTGTTGAAGTGGAAAGATAATCATAGCAGTTTGTGTACACAGAAACCATAGTGTATGAGACAAAAGTCAAGAGCCTTTATTACTGCTACACAAAATTTGAACACTAAATTATTCACTGTGCTTTGGGAAATGAGATGTTTTATATGATTTCCCATCAGTTAAAAAAAAATTTCCTTTTTTGCCTTTTTTATAATTGACAACATTTGAACTGTTGAATCCTTGCTGTAAATATCAGCACTTGAAAATGACTTTGACCTTTATCTGATTGGGAGGTGTTAACATTCTGACACATAATGTACCACTGTGCTATGCTGTAGGCTTGTTCAGTATTACAGATTTGACAAATTCCGGTTCAGTGTTGCATCATTTTTGCATACACGTGCTGTTTTTGGAGTTTCGTTTTGAATTTGTAACAGAGAGGCAAAAACCTCAGGTGTCACCTCTAGGTAACGATATATATTGTAACTATGAAAAAAGTCCCACAAATGTCTGAGGCAAATCTTGTTCTCTGTGGGAGATATATGAGGAATTAATAACCTTGTTAGGTGGATTACATGTTGTTAATCTGTGATGAAATGGTGCCACCAGTACAGTGTAGGTGGAACCCTATTACTTTCTCTTTGTTGGTCATGTGATTTTATATTTTTATGCAACATCATGCTTTAAATACATTTAAGTGTAAAAAATTTCTATTTACATTTGTCCCAACAATTGTTTATTTCTTCTCAGCCGGTAAAGAAAAAGAAAATAAAACGTGAGATTAAGATTCTGGAGAATTTACGAGGCGGACCCAACATCATAGGTCTACATGCAATTGTGAAAGATCCTGTGGTAAGGCATCAGAAGTGATTATTTCTTGTCTTTTTCTCTTCAGTTTTGTTTCTCTGCTAAACATTTGAACAGAAATAAACAATGACATGGTGGCTTGGATGATCATTTGGCAGTGGTCTGCAAACATTGACCTCATTCATCACTTACCTGTCTCCTATACTAACGCACTCTGTTTGACCGAGCCTACAAACTGGTAAGATAGGGGGCGCAATGCAGGAATGTTACCAGTTTGTACGCTACTGTAGGTAGATTGGAATGAGTGTGTGTAGGAGACGGCTAAGTGTCATCACTTGTTAATGTCCAAATCGCTAAGTTTGGGGGTTATTAGGCCCACCACATATGATTTTGCATGAGTACAGAGGTAAGACTCACCAGAATGCATGAAAGGTAGCTTCCTTCAACTCGACTTTGTGTCCAAAAAATAAATCTGATCTCTGTCGGCAAGCTTCGGAAAAGTAGAAGAATTTTCTGATGTCTGCAAATCTCTTGCGACCCAGTGAACAATTCTTTATTTGCAGCCCACCTGTGGAACTCGCTTGATAGTTTGTAGTAAGTGGAGTTACATGATGATTGTGCATAACTTAGATGTCTTTCAGTGACAGGTGATTGTTTAAAAAAAAAATATGGATGTATAGGATGGGAAGAATATGGATGATGAGGAGCTTTGGGGAGTTCACACCTCATATCTGATAGTCAAAATGTTAAATTAAGATGCGTTCCTCTCTCGCCTGTCTGGACTCTACTTTTTGCACTTTACCCTCTGCCTAGCCTCACCTCACTGACCCAATTCTGGGTCATCATCCACCCCCCTGCCTTCCAAACCTTCCACTTGGGAAATTTAGTTTGCTCCTCTCTTCAGCTGTGTGCAAATCTACATGTTTCAATGTGCTTATCTACCTAAACTACATCTTGCATATATGCAAATTAGAGACAGATGAGTATTATCACCTTCTGAATCCCCAAAAACAGTCATTTTTGGGGGAATTTGTGAAAGATTTACATCCACAGAAATCACATTTTCAAACTGTTCAATTTACTTTGCTCCTCTCTTGCCTGTCTCCCATTCCACATAGATCTGCACTTTCCCATCTACCTAACTACAGTACATAGTACACACTGGAAACAGCCCAGGTTTGCAGTGTCTTGTTGCATAAATGCTATTTCAGACCAATAGAATCATATGTTTGGCTCTTATTTTTTAGGTTGTTTCATGTCAGAAGTTCATATTGTGGGTTGTGTACTTAACTGGGCAGTCTATTTACTCTTGATTAAAAGATTTATGATATTAATTCAACTACTTATATATCAAAGACTGGAATTGTCTTTGTTACCGCCGAGTTACATCTCTGTATTATTTCACTCGTTAATGAAAGCTTTTCCACTTCTCTCTATTGCAGTCTAGAACTCCAGCCCTCATATTTGAGTTTGTTAACAATACTGACTTTAAGGTAAGTTTTTCATGAGGCTCCCATATATTAGATACTGCTGTGTACCTGGGACTAATTTATATTTTACTCAATGCATGAATTCAAATTTGGAGGGTTTATTCTGAAGGAATAATTATACTTGGCTCCTAACTTCTACTGCAAATAGTCAGTGACAGCTGCACTCTTGATCTACTGTGTGGAGTGTATTCTGGTTTTAATATCTAAAGTGTCTAGAATCTGAGAAATAGTTCTCTTGGTATGTTTTCTTAATTACAAACTTCCTCCTTTTTACTTTGAGGTTTAAATCAAACTTGGAACAAGAAATAACATGTAAATGTGCTAAGCAAACATTACCAACATAAAAATCCCATCCCATCATGCAATTGACTTATTTTCCCGGGGTTATATAATCATTTTAGTTTTTAAGGAAAAACAAAACCAGCTGTTGTTGTAGTCCATGAATGACATCGCAGGTTATTACACAATGCACACATGATATTAATGCACAAATCAAGTGCATAAACTGTAATACGTTATATCACAACAACAGTACAAGCCTAATAAGCTTGGAGTTGGATCAATGCGCCCAGTTTCACAAGGTCTGTGTTATAAATTTTCAAATTTCATCGGAATTGGTTAAATCCCTTTGCATTCTCATTTTCTTTACAGCAATTGTATCAGACGCTTACGGATTATGAAATCAGATATTACTTGTTTGAGCTTCTAAAGGTGAGTGCCAAGTCAGAAGGAGCTTTGTTACCTGACCTAGTTTAGCAAAGTTTGGTCCTGGCGTTTCAAAGTTACTGCACGTATACCACCATACTGTTGTACGTATATCCAGAGCTGGACGACGTAGTCAAATAATTGTTTACATGGTTTTACTTTGATGCAAAAGTAATTTTTTTGCATTGATTGTGGTAAATGATTAAATATTCAAACTTTCCAAGCTGAGATTATCAGCAGCAACTGCTTTTAATATCAAGTTTAGCTAGTGTGCTGGTATAGCTTTAGCGTATCATTATGTGATGTATATACACGTAGCATAGTCATAATGATGAATTCCATTCAGTACAAGACAGGTTTATTGAAAATGTTTGTATTCCTTTATTCCAGCATAACTATATATACTTTATGAAAAGGATCAATTATAAGTACATAGTGTAGAACCTCTGTTTGGTTATTGGTGCAAATTATGCAGTAGGTTAGGTGAAACCTCTGTTATAAAGTGATTGATAACAAACTAGCCGTATTGTAGACCCTCTGTTTGGTTATTGATGCAAACTATGCAGCAGGGTAGGTGGAACCTCTCTTATAAAGTGATTGATAACAAACTAGCCATATTGCAGACCCTCTGTTTGGTTATTGATGCAAACTATGCAGTAGGGTAGGTGTAACCTCTCTTATAAAGTGATTGATAACAAACTAGCCATATTGTAGACCCTCTGTTTGGTTATTGGTGCAAACTATGCAGTAGGTTAGGTGAAGCCTCTCCTATAAAGTGATTGATAACAAACTAGCCATATTGTAGACCCTCTGTTTGGTTATTGGTGCAAACTATGCAGTAGGTTAGGTGAAGCCTCTCCTATAAAGTGATTGATAACAAACTAGCCATATTGTAGACCCTCTGTTTGGTTATTGATGCAAACTATGCAGTTTAGACCCTGTTTAGTTAAATGCAAATCGTTCACTACATCAATTATGTTTTCACACTGCGATTTTAATGATAGTCTGGCATACAGTTGCCCTTTGGGGATCGCTCTCAAGTTTAGGTTTGTTTGCCTGTGTCTGTTCAGTGACAGACAGAATTGTAAGTTTGAAGCCACCGTTATGAGCAAAGCTATATTAGTTACTGTGTGAGTATACCTGTATTGTTATCTTGTTTATCAATTATTCCTTTTCAGGCTCTTGATTACTGTCACAGTATGGGTATCATGCACAGAGATGTGAAGCCACATAATGTCATGATCGACCACGAGAATAGAAAGGTAAGAATGGTGAGATGGTGAAGGGGGGGGGGTGGTAGGGAGGGCAGGAATTGGAGAAGGGAGGGGTGGTGGGAGCAATCAGTGAAGTAGTCACAGAGGCAGAAAAGTGATTATACATAGGGCAGATTGTTTATCCTGAGTAATCTATGATTGGGTCTTGAAGAATGCCACTTCTGTGAGGTGTCCATCTACCATTGTAGTAGAGAACAGAGAAAGTTAGTGGAGGGTAGGGGTGGGGGGTGGGGATGGGGGAGGATGAGTAGGACAGGAATGTTTGCAGCACAACCCTTCCAGTATACACTGTTGGTATGTATACTTTATGACAATGTACTCTTGATAGCAATGAATGTGCAGTACAAAAAGTACTAATACTAAAGAAGTTCTGGCTCTATGTTATTGACGAGCCTGTTCACCTACATATTTCAAGGCTCGAATTCATGAGAAGATGAATAATCCTTTCTTTTGTCTTAAACAATTCTATGTATAAAATATCTAACATGATCTGAAAACCTGCTCGATTAAACATTTGTCGTCTTTTGTCGGTGTAAACATACAGGCAAAATTAAAATGATACCCTGAGATTTGATATTATCCGTTGTATAATTTTATTCTTGATTAAATCTTGATTGGTGTGGATATATTTTCGAATGTCATCGGTGGATTAAAGCAACAGTTTTCTTAAACTTTATAACCTATTGATCATCCTGTTTTTTTTAATATTTTTATCTTCAGCTAAGATTGATAGATTGGGGTCTGGCAGAATTCTACCATCCTGGTCAAGAATACAACGTCCGTGTCGCATCAAGATACTTCAAAGGGCCGGAGTTACTGGTAGATTATCAGGTAAGGCTGTCTGGTAGTTACTTCGCTCCTCTCTTACCTGTCTCCGTTGAACAAATGCACTCTAGTGTACCTCACCCCACCCAAACTGGAAAATCATTGTAACCCCTGCCTCCCCCTCCCCCCCCATCTTCATCCAAATTGTACATTGTTCTGATTCTTGCTGGTATCACCGTGGAATAATTTAGTGTTCACATTTTGGGAAGTAGTTTTGAAGGCATTTTGTCTGAACATAAAATACCATGGTTTCTGTGCACAAATAAAAAAGAAACTGTTAGATACTGTGGACTTAATATAGCAATGTCACCATTTTGGATAGCATTTTGATATAGGAGACATTATTCCCTGATGATTCTGTTTTCTTAATTCCTGTCTCTTTGCTATCATGTCGTTTGGAAGAAGATGATCTTAACAAACAAACTCACAGAGCATTGCCTAAGAGTTCCTATTTATCTTTCTACAAGTACGTCATAATTCCTGGTCAAAGTTCTGTATGCACAAATGTGGGTTGGTTGAGTTTTCCATCATGTGTACCAATGTTGTGCATGCTTTGGCAAATTAACCTTTAAACAGGGATGTTACATCTGTCACAGTGTCTGAAGTAACATATGTAGAACACAGATCATTCAGTAATACCTCCCTAGAAGTGTGGAAATCAGATCAGTGGGAAGTCATAGACCATTTTGTCGTCATAACAAAGACCCCAACAGTTGTTCCTTAGACTACTCCAAATTCAATTTTCTCCTGTTATTGAATCCATAGGATGTTCCCTTCCCTTGCCTTTCTCCCCACCCCCACCCCCAGACACACCTGAAATAATCATGAAATGCTCGTAACAATACGAACCAATGACAAAAGA
The DNA here is from genome assembly GCF_037975245.1 of Apostichopus japonicus. Classification (NCBI taxonomy): domain Eukaryota; kingdom Metazoa; phylum Echinodermata; class Holothuroidea; order Aspidochirotida; family Stichopodidae; genus Apostichopus; species Apostichopus japonicus. The sequence continues at coordinate 23,106,054 of NC_092563.1, read as the reverse complement.
ACGGCGAATCATTCCTGTGTATTCCGGTCATTCATGGCTGTATTTTGGAAATGATACAAATTTTGCAAACAGGGTTCATAATTGAACGTAACTGTTACATCTGTTTTTGTTTTCATTTGACAGCTCTATGACTATTCATTAGACATGTGGAGTCTGGGGTGCATGCTGGCCAGCATGATATTCCGCAAGGAACCTTTCTTCCATGGTCACGACAATTACGACCAGCTTGTACGCATAGCCAAAGTACTGGGGACGGAGGAGCTGTACGAGTACCTTGATAAGTACCAAATTGAGTTGGACCCGAGGTTTAACGATATTCTTGGAAGGTAAACTGATTTGAGTAATTTTAGATCACGCACGCCGCCCTTGTATTTTCCTCCCTCAAAGCTACCCCTCCTCCCCTTTCCCCTTCTCTTTAATTTCCATTTGAGTAAAACTAAAGCTGTACTTTGCATGGATTATAAATTTCCTGTCATTTCTGATTAAGATTTGTAGCTTTCGTACATAAATGTGTTACTCTGAAGTCTAGGAGATCTCCTGGCTACTCCTAATCTTGGAAGAAATTTTTTATTTTATTTAAATTTTTATATTTTTATTATTGTTATCTTTAATGAGGGTAGTCCTGTTCAGTGCAGGTAAATTTGTGTGGCATGATGGTTTAGTGTTAATTTGTTAACCCTGTGCAGTATAACAAAATGCAACTCTGGTTGAGTAAAGCATGAACAAGTTATATTTTGTCAGCTTCACTATCTTTCCTTTACCGGTCGTGTGTAGTATCACCAGACTGGCAAAGTGGACGTCAGATGCAGTTTTCGAGCGTAATGTAGAGTTAAAAGTCTAATGTTTCTGCCAGAACTTAATGAATTATAGCTCAAGTTGCTTTGTTTAATCAGCTGATCAAATGTCCTATGTATCATGTGTTATTCAATTCATGTCATCAATTCAACATATTGCAGTACTTTGACAAATTACTTTGCTTCACATTTAAACTTTTGAAAGGCTTTGACATTGTTTCAATATTTGTTTTTTTCCGTCTGCGTCGTCCATAACACAGACATTCAAGAAAACGTTGGGAGCGATTTGTACACAGTGACAACCAGCATCTAGTCAGCCCGGAGGCACTAGACTTCTTGGATAAACTTCTTCGGTATGATCATCAGGAGAGACTCACAGCTAGAGAGGCCATGGATCATGCTTACTTTTGTAAGTGATTAATATGGAATAATTAACTTAAGCAAACGTTGACTCAGTTAATTAGTAATTTCAGGTAATATTACAGGTGGAATGTTAGTGTTCTCATTTGATGATAAAAATACAACATAATTATCACATACAAGTGTTTTGTCTACCAGTTAGCATGCAACAAATGGAGGGCTTCATACTTTGGGAAATCCTTGCCTTTTGGACAATTTACATATTTATTTACCTGATGGTGAGGGCCCTTGCAGCGGGCTTGCCAGTTAATTGTCAGGAAGGTATGTCGTTCCCCAACAAATAGTTCCAGTTAATCAAATGGGGTAAACCTATTGTACTACAGCACAGAACTCATCATATACATATGCTGTTATATTGAATGACGAGTTGCGACCTATGCATCTTAGATGGGTTGGTGGTCGGTCCTCTGTGCTGATCATTGCATTGTCGTCTTGTCACTAATTTGTGGCCAAGAGGCAGGGTCGGCCCATCTCATTAGGGACCCTAATCCTGTGGCACTGTAATAATAAATATAAGGGTGGCGGGGAGGGGGATAGTTGATAGGTCACAGACTAATGCCAAATAATTTAGCTGGGTCGTGGCCTGAAAAGATTGTTAACTGTCGATGGAGGACATGCTTCTGTATTTAACGTGGCTGTTAGCAGACAGCGTAATCTAGCCCATGGTCATAAAAATAAAGTTTGCCTAACATGTGGGTTGTACCTGCAAGGATGATCCAGCCCATCCTATCCAATGAAGTGTTTGTGTTGAATACTTCACGTACAGTGTACATAATGAAGATGATTTGAGGCTTACACATAGCTTTTATTGGCCGGACATACTTGTCTGCAATCTTTACACAGACTATTAATATCAATTCTGTGACAAGAATTTAGGTACAATGCATGTAAGCATAATTTCTCTTTCCTGTCTCTTACGCAGTCCCAGTCGTGAAAGAGAGCCGTTCGATACAGCCTGCGGTCAACAGCAATCCCACACCAGCAACTACCAATGCGTCTAGCACAAACACCTCTAGTAAGTCGAGACACGTTTCAATTAATCAAATAACCATAGACGGAATGACTTATCCCGTATTACATAGCAAAATGCTAAGCAATATGGGCAAGTCGCTCTACAAGGGCAAATGTGTATAGCAGCATACTTTGTACACAGGAACCATGTCAGCTGATAATAAACGAGCTTCGGTTATTTCAAAACTGATACACAAAATTGTAAAACTTATTTACTCCCTGCACTACCTTTCCAGTTTTTTCCCCTGTAAATTTTAATAATAGATTAACAAGCCATTAATGAATGTATTTGATTCAACCATCAACATTTTGTCACCAGGAGACTTTGATATGTGTATTAATCACATAGGAAGGCAACTTGGAAAATATCAGAATTTTGGTCTGTTTACTATTTGTAATCGACCTTGATAGTGTGTGGTTGGGTCTCAGTTTTGAAACAATGTCAAACATCCCAAAAAAGCTGCCGTAGTATTTGTTTGAATATAGTACGCATGGTGCAATCCAAGACGTCAAAAGTGTGACTGTTCAAGGATTAGTGATTAATCTTTTCTTGTGTTTAATTATATTGGTAGATAATATTTATCCTTTACCAACTTCTTCATGTTTGCTAATAGTAGTTGCACCAGAGGTTATTGTCTTAAACTCCAAAAGTCACAAAGTATGATTAATATTCGGCATAACTTTTTTTCTAATAGGGTTGTGAATGAGTGGAACGGTTTGCCTGAGAAAGTTGTACTTGCGAGTAGTGTCAATGGGTTTAAGAATGCCTTGGACAAGCACTTTAAGCATTGTAATCAGGTCTGAGTGTTTGTGTTTTCAGTTTTTTTTCTCTCTCCTATAGGGTTCTTGATGGGGACTTCAGTGTCCCTCCTGATCCATTTTTTCTACTAAACTAAACTATAATGAAAGGGGTGGGGTGTTCTTGTGGCAGACAATGGAAATCTTCTGTGAAGAGAAAAATATTCAACACTGTTTGTTGAAAAATCTTAAGAACTCCTGACTTGGTGCATTGAATGTAACCTATTTTGATTGGCTAAACACTCGATTCTTCCAGTAAGTCTGATCACAATTGTGGTTTTATCCGGGTTGTTGCTCTTCAAAAAGCTTTACTTTGGCAATTAAAATCGTTCTTCTTGATTTATCCTTGAAACCTGACACATCTTGAATTTATTCTTTATAGCTGTTACTGTTCTCTGTACTTAAAATTTCATCTTTAATTCAACTCTCCTGTACAGAATATGATTTTCCGCTGCGGATGAATGATGGAAGTATTATAAAGAAAAAGGCAAAGACAGTTGATGACATCATTGACTCTGCTTTTCCCAGATATACTCACAAAAAGATCACCAGATTTTGACAAAATTCATATCTTCACGATACAGAAGTGCTGTGAGGATTCGGTTTTGATCTAAAGATGCAGAAAACTTCCACCAGTTTTGTCAACATGGCACCAATGTATCTGTGCCATTCTTTCAAAATGGCAACCAAAAACTATATAGTCAAATTAATTCGAGTGAATGATATACATGGTCTTTGTATCCCATTTATTTTGAAAAATCAAATTTAACCTGACCGAAAAACACCGATTTTTGACCATCTGCTTCTCTTTCTCTCCCTGAAACAGCAACAAATTCAACCACAAGAACGGCAAACAGTACGTTACCGCCCACTCCGATGATACCAACACCCGTTCCACCACCGGTCACCCCGATACCAAACGCCAGTCCTGTGACAGCTGCGGTACCTTGATGCTTACTGATCAAGCTGAATAATATCCGGCTAGATTACCTCCAATGGACTCACCTTTATCTTCAGTTTTTATATGGAAATTTTGCCATGGACAAGTTGTCGGTTTAAACTTAACATAAAGAAAAAAAAAGAAAAAAAAGAAGAAGCCGGGTCTGTGTCGTGGACTTTCTGCTTCGTTAAAAAACAAACCGAAAACAATTCGAGCTATGAGAAAAAGTTTTACGAGCAAAAAGCAAAACTCTATGAGAGTCTCCACCAAAGACGAGATCGAACCCAGTGGATGTTTACTTCATGCCTGTAAGAAATGATGACTAGGTAGAAGGTATTCATTGACATGAAGTAGTTTCTGAAAGGTAACTATAAGAATATAAGACAACAAAACCAGGCAGTGGTGTCACCAGTAACTTACCAGGGCAAGTTGTGACTGTCAACTATTCGGTTGAACAACATCAGACAGGTTTTTCTTCATATAGAGAAAAACCTCTCATCGACGTTGGTGCAGCTCAACACCCCAGCCCAACCTCCTCCTATGAAGGCATTCGTAATTGGTCACTGAAGGGGGGAGAAAAAAAAACCTGTTTCGGTCTTCTGTTTCTTCCTATTTTATGACTAATTCAGCTGCTCTATTTGATTGCTATTTTTAGCAGCACTAGAAATTAGACGTGATTTAGTTTGAACCTGACAAGTGGTCATAAAAATAAAAACAAAAACCAATTGGTGTATTTATTCTGTCAGCTTTTTCACACTTATATTATACAGTATGTCGGTCTTCTAGTTTTTGTTTTTTTGCATTCATTTTCTCTTCTCCTTTTTCTGAAATTAAGTATCAGGTAGAGACACTACATGACGATAGCCTTAAAATCCATGGTTTTCAGAATTGTATTCTTTAGTTGTTTCTGTTTAAAATCTCACCATTTAATTCACACATTTGTTTTTACTCCAGAGGATAAATTACAAATTAAAAGGCCAGCTATTTTAATTGTTCATCAATTTTTTTTTTTTTTTTTTAAGGCAGTAGTCTGCAATTTGTAAACAATTTTGAAAGCAAAAAACCAAGGGGCTGTCAGTTTAATTACTCACTGAGGTTGTAAATACCCAGTTGTTGTTCCTCTCCATAATTTTTTGTTCTGTTTCATTCATTTGTTCCTGGAAATGTACTACTTCAAGATCATCATCATAAGCCATGCTGCAGGCTTGTCCTTCACTAGTCTATGACTAAATTCACATTGAAAATCGTTACTACTAAAATTTACTGACGCTTTCATCAATGTGCTTGAATTTGGAAGCATTTGTCTTGGAATTGATATCCTTTGCTTGTGCTGATAGCATTGGCATAAATCAAGACATAAAGAGCCCAATTTTTGTAGGCAATTGGGACTTATTCATTTTTAACACTTGGAGCAACTTTAAATTTCTGAGAAGGTGAATATCTCACTGAAGGTAAAGAAGAGTTTTTGATTAAAAATTTTATTTAACAGTAAGAAGAAAAAGAACCTCTATTATAACTTGCTCTGAAATTTAGAAGGAAGTTGGTTTAGCTTTTATGTGTATATCAGTTTCAGACTCAAGAATTTTGTCTCTCATAAATACTGAATATTCATCTTTGCATAGCAAATAGTTTCCCCATAATGAATAGCAGGTTGCTGTGGGTTACCAGTTAATGTATTCCCTCAAGATATGCTTCATGTGCACCGTTCATGACACACACACGTACAGTGTTACTGTTTAACTTAAAGACTTGTAATAATCATTTGTTTTATTTCTTATTAGCATTATTATATCATATACCCAATATATTGATTTTTTGGTCCCTAGAGTACCAAGTTTTTTATGTTTTATAAAATGGACAGCTTGTGCTTACTGTGAATTATCAGGAATCGGTCTCGGACAGCATTGATGGAGGACATGTAGCAATCAGATATTCTCATGTAGGACATATTCAGATGGAAGTAACAATTGTTGAGAAGCTTGGTTGAAGAAAAACTAATCAGGATTTAACAGGATATAGTAAAGAGTTTCCTGTCATTAATTTATGGAAACGTTTTGCAAGTATTCTCTATGTGAAAAAGAGGTGATATAAATGCATTCCCTGCATATTTGGTAGATGTGCCTGCTTTGGCTAGCATTTGATTCAGTTTAATTCAGAGAGCAGTTTTGGATTAAGAGTTGTGTTGTGAAACCCAGGATAAGGTTAAAGGGGTCAGTATGTGGTGGCAGGTTTGCATTTAACTTCTGTAATGACATAATTATGTCTGCATCGTTTCAGATTCATGCATAAGTTAACACATTGCTTGCCCGATAAGGTTGGTGGTGATAGTTATAGTCAGCGATACCTTACCATCATCTCCGGTCGTTTTATTGGCTGGATCTAGGTGTGTCTGCTGTGGAAGTATGTTATGTCTGTGCTTTACAGTTGGTATTAATGTTAAGGAATAACCACCTCATTGATGATGACAAAAATACCTGTTTCGATCTTGAGACATTGTTGTAACTTACTAACAGAACTGATTTCTGAAAGTGTAATTAAGATATTCACAGTGACATAACTTGTAGCACACACAAAACACAACCAGGTACTGCTTTAACTTCTTTGTTGTTGTTGTTGCCTTCTAAGATGCTTCATTAATTCAATTGGTAAAGCTTCCATTTCAAAATAATCAAGAACAGTTCTTAAATCTTTTAATATTTTGGCTCCTGATTAAGATCATTGATCGTTGGATTTGGATTGTTATTAATATTTACTATGACAAGGCTATACGAAGATGGTCAGAAAAAATTCAACCATTTATTACATGATTGTTATTGTTCTTTGGAGAAAAAAGAACAAATGTTCCTTCCATCTTGGGGAATTTATTAATGGACGAATTCATGAGGGTACTGTTAGATATATGTAGCATTAACAAAGAAGAGGGGTGGGGTGGGGTTGCATCTTCGCCTCCCTTTCATAAAGTATACTGTTTGCCGCTTCTCAAGTACCTCTTTCTTCAATTTTGTTTTTTCAATGGTGCTATTGAGATCCAAACTCACTAAATGCCTGATAAGAAACCCTCATAATTTGGAAGTTATCATAATATATACTATTATCTAACATGAGGTCATAAATTTTATGTGAAAGCCAAATGTGCTTGTCTGGTAGAACCGGTAGCATCCCCCCTCTCCCCCCTCCCACCACCATACCAATCTCAACACTCTCCCTCAATCTTCACATCTGTCTCTCCAAAAAGCTTGAATCTGTTTTGTTATTTGTTTGTTTATCACATCCTTAATTAGGCATTTTGACACATGAGTTTAATAACTTAGCTCAGTAGTGATTACTACAATTTTCTGTAAAAAGAAGCCCTATCTCTCCCCCCCCCCCCCTTCTCCTCCCACAAAAAAAAAACCTTGTAATAAGGTTATACTGTATACTTCTGAATTTAAGGTATTTGGTTTAAAATAAGAGGTTGCATATATATAACACTGATGTACGTAATGTCTAATGTCTTGTAATGAGAGGGATGTTAAATCGTCCTGTGTACTTCTTTCTCAGGTTTTTGTTTGTGCTAGCATCTCACCTCTAATAAATACTGTTACGGAGACAGGAGGGGGGGGGGGGGTCGGTATTTGACAGCAAACAATTGATCCATTGCCATCTTGGAGAAATTTACATACAACACTTTCAGACTTTTCTGTTTTGTTAAAATTCTTTAAAGCTGCTGCTCTTAGTCAGTGGTAAGCACTGACTTGTACTAGTCCAAGACTCAAAGCAGTAGTGTCAATTTTACTCGCGAGTGAAAGTTCAAACCCTTGAGGGTGAGTAATGGGTAACAGGTGACTATTGTAGGACAATAGTTTGTGTTGTTTTGATGGGTTGTATAGGCACAGGATTCTTAGAGTAAGTTTCACTTCGTGAGGAAAGAGGAAGCTGGCCAGCTTCTTTTAGATGTATGCCTGCCATCATCATAAAGATTCTTAGCAAGTGAGGAGGAGTGGTTGGCTTTTGACCGTGACCACTGTATTTTGTTTCTCATAAGTTATTGCCCGATGGAATCTTTCAAAGTGGATCTGGTTGGCACACAAAGTAAACTTTCCAAAATTTAAGATGGCATATATGATATTTCACCGATAGGAAACTTCTCACTCTCTGAATACTTCAGCCGGACATTGAAGAGGGTCATAATAACAAATAACTATGTAGGTAAGAGAGGGGCTGTAGTATAAAGGAGGTTGGAAAATGTTCACCCTCAGGGACCCCACTTTCAGTCATTTCTAGCGTATTTTATGGCCTATACTGACGAATCTGGAGAATATTCTTTCTCGATTGTACAGACAAACATTGCTGGATTAGTTTCACTCTTCAGACTGATTTTTGTTTCCTGTTATGATGATTATTGTCATTATTAGTATGTTTTGTACATGGAAAGGAATCAAATATGTCTATACCTAGAAATGGCTCAAGTCTAGCACTTGTGTTTTGAAACCGATGAGCTTCAATTGATGTTGTGCCGATGCGTTCTTCATGGTTGCATGGGTTGTGATATATTCATGGAGCGGTACCAAACCGATCATGTCACTTGTATGTATGAAGTGTATTATTCACCATTGCATCACCTTAACCTAAATAAACACTTTCTGTGATCTTGTACTAACACACACACACTTACACCTGAGAGAATCTGTTCACGACTCAGTGTGGTGTAAAAAATAGAATACCAGAAAGGGGAGGGGGGGGGGGGGGAATCAGATTTACAGAGAAGTTGTGCATATTCATCATTGTCCCCAATCTCCTCCCATCATTCAGTTTTTTTAGTTTTGTTTCTTTATTGGTTAAAGAATGGTCTAAATGTCATTTTTATGAGTTATTTAAGTATGAGAAGGTCAAAGGTTATAGTTTTACCTTGTGACAGTTCTCTAGTGTATTTATGATGATAATGATGATACAGTTAGGGTAAGTTATGTGATATCAAAATGTTTTCTTTTTCTTTTTAACTTTCTGCAAGTTTTTTTATTTTTTATGAAAGCAATTGGACAAGTTGTTGTAGTGGCTGTAATCACAGATGCATTGCAGAGTCGGGACAAACGAGTAACGTTTGTAGGAATCATATTTGCACACTGTTCTTTCTACATTATTCTTTTTTTCTGGCAGATTTCCTCACCAGCTTGATGTCATTGTAGTTTGAGATAAATGGTTGCCATAGAGATATTCTGGTTACCATGTAGATGCCACTCTTAAAAAAATACTTTGTTTTGACTTGGAACAACTATTGCTTAGCATGTTTGTTTATTTTTATCTTTATTCTTTTTCCTCCCCCACCCCCCACTGTCCCACCCTCTCTCTCTCTCTCATTGATGGTAATATTCTTGTGTGTCTTTGTACTTACCAAACATGCAATATCCATTAACTGAAGAGAAAAGAGTTTGGTCACTTGATGTGTATGGTAGCCTACAGGGGTCACTGTGGTAGGGCTAGTATTGTACCCCTTGTTTTTATGGCTACATACTCATGTATTTATTCACCTCTGATGTTGAGTCTCCAAAGTTATTAATCAATTAACATTTTTGTAATATTTGAATCGGAATATTCTTTTTAACAAAAAAGCATTTTTTTTTCACTTTATGTTGCTTTACAATGTGAATGTACCTAAGCTTGACTGATTACTGTATAGTATGTTTACATGACAAAGGAAGAGAGACAACAAAACTATATGCCGCCTTCTGTTCTCTTTATCGATGGTAGTGCTTTAATATTTGAAAGGGATTATTAATTATTATAGCAGGGGCTTTGAGAGCCAGGTAATTCCCCGGGGACATGTATGTTGCCACGCTGGGTTAACTCTTCATTTTCCTTTAAGTATGTTACTCTTTATCCCAAATATTTTCCTTGGCCCCCTAATAAACACTAGGCTGCCTCGGTTGAGCTCCCTTCCCCCCCCCCCCCTCCGCCCAACACCACCACTTTTTTTTATCAGAGTAAATTAATGCCAGGCAAACAGATCTTTCAAAACTGTCAAAGAAATTAAATGGTATATTGTCAAGGTTGAAGCCTTGTGACTTAGTAAGCTGCTCTAGCACTTTGTGCCACTATATGGTCCCTTAAAATTTTTAAGTAACTGGTTGTGTTTCATAAGCCTATTATACCTCCCATCAGATTCACTTCAGTGACCATACAGTGCAGTGTCATGTGAAAACTCAAGCTACCAACAGTTGATGAAATAACAGATTCACACAGCAGACTCCACCTTATCCCAACCCCCCCCCCCAGCCCAAAAATTAGATTGCAATCGATAACGTCTAGACAGTCCTAGAGTTTATATTTCAATAATTAATAGTTAATGAGTGACTAAATAATTGATTTGAATCAATAATTAACAATTCATCATACTGACACTTTTCATAACAGTATTAAGCATATGCAAGTAATAAACTAAACATTTTGACCTTAACATCATTAATTACTCAAAATAGAACTTAGCTAGTTAAAACAATGATCGGCATTGTTTTATGGAATTAGTATGTTAGACACCAAGGGCAAATGTATCTACTTCCATCTGAACAGGGATCAATGCATAACTGTTTTTGTACTATTTTGCAGCAATTGAGTTGAAAATGGAGTAGAAATCACAAATGATTGCCACAATGTAGATTTTGTTTGGATAACACTACCCCTCCCGGATTTACCTCATGAATCCAGGATAATAACAGTTTGTGTGGGAATTCACTGTTATTTAAGAAACACTGAATGCATCAAAAGACGGAGAAGGAAAAGGTTCTTTGGTGAACATCCATAGAGGGCTTCTAAGCACAAAAATTGCTTCGCCTCTAAACACTCACCGAAAAAAAAGGTGAAAGCTGGATATAATTGCATGTGGCTCCAATCATACCAAGACTTAATCCAGTTAACCTACGGTAGAAACACGTTCATATTATTTGACGTCGAATATACCTACTAATGCATATTCTACACAACCGAACTTAGGGGTCTTCCTGCTACCTATGACATGAGTCCATCCACAATCCGTACACAGACCATGTTTCAAATGAACCGATGATGGCTTGAAAATCATTCATGTTTTTTAAACGGAGTGAGTTGGTTTCATATATTGTTACCAAACGCCACTTAAAAGCCCAACCGAAACAAGTTACATTGCTCTTGAACCATCATACGTTTTAGTCTCAATTGTTAGCACTGAGTCATCAACAAAATGCTCCCCCTATTGACTCGATTCTCAACCTCAGGGTCACTCTTGTGCGACCCATCTTTCTCCCATCTTCTCGAAAGCTGAGAAAGCAAGAGAAGCAAGTGTAATACTTCCAACGAGAAAGTGTCAAATAAATTTCCCGTCGATGTTTTGGATATTTAATACATTTTTTCTACTTTATAACCACCTACCATTTCAAAATACCCAGGTGAGTAACACATGCAAATCAAAATAAGTTCACACAAAGGAAATGCCTCGTTGCTAATCAATTTGTTTCGACAATTGTTTAGGGTTTATTTACATCGCATGGACAGTAATCTTGGACTAGCCATGCAGAGTTGTAGCGAAGTGTTTCTGTTTGGAAATGGTCACTGAGATCATTCTCTGCTACCAAGGGTACGCGGTTGCCAAGTGACGTGTGACGTCACAGTTGTACACAGATCGCTGGACTATCACATTGTGTTCTACACATGGCCCTGTACAATAGTACGCGTGTATTGTGACTATACAACAGGGAAGTCTCACGGAGAAAAGGCGCACTGTACTACAACGTAACAACGACCTGTAACTCATTCAATCACCAAGCGACAAGCGGTTCAAACGCGCGGTATAGTGTGCGGCTAATTTCTTGTGAATTCGTAAGAAAACCAGCTAATTTAACCTTAAAATGTTCAAAAACACATTTCAGAGCGGCTTCTTGTCGATATTGTACAGTATAGGAAGCAAACCGTTACAAATTTGGGACAAAAATGTAAGTAGCCATAAGATTTTGCTACGTTTTGGTGTTAGCCTGTGTTATCGTGTATCTGTACGTAACTTAGGCTATAGTAATTCTAATACTAGGCAGGTAATGATGTTGTTGCTATCCAGTATTCACTTAGCAACGTGCTTTCACAAGTGTTAAAAATGTTCAGTATTTATTTCTATGTCATTGTTTTATCAAAGGTAAGTCAATGATAAAACAATATGGCAATTCTTTTTTAAATTTCTCCTATAATTGCTTGCTTTTCTTATAATTTGTGTGTGTAAATTTTTGAGTTCTGACCAAGCCCTTACTTAGGTCTATGCCTTATGTTATTATTACTACCCTAAGATAGAACAGTTTTTCAGTACCCATGTAACACTTATTAACAGCAGAACTATGCCTAATAAGTCCAGTTGTACTGTAAATAGTGTATTTTATTGTACATTTTTTTTTAAATGAATGTGTTAGCAGACGTTTTGTTGGCCATGTTTGGTTACATGCTTTAGATATGCCTGCCAGAGTATAGCCAAACTTAAGGCAAAACCAGTTACCAAGTTAATCTACAGGTGCATTCTTCATGACATTAAGTTGAATTTTGAAAGTTAATCATCATATGTTTATGTCAATATTCAGTTTGATGCATTTTTCTGTCTTTATCAATCATACCGTATTGTTCTCTCGCATGGTTACTAGAACTAACAAGCAGCTTCCTTAAAGAAAATGATATTATAGTGCGCATGTGTTCATTGATGAGTATGCTATGACAAACCTAACCTGTGCCTTTGAAGTGGCAAACTGTTTGTCATGCATTTGGATGAAAATGAAAGCAAGCAATTTTGATTTGTTAAATTGTTTTTCACTTACATTGGTAAACCAGTTGCTATGGTACCATCAACCAATTAACTAGAAGTGTTTTTAAATGAACTTTATATTCAGATCAATTCTTTTAGAGCCTAAGAAACATGACACTTCTGACAGATGATGTATCCTTGCCAATTGAACAATCCATGTTCATTTCATCTACATGGTCTTTAACTGAATGTTATTTAGTGAATCCAGAACATGAACATACCAGTTATGATCTTTGTTTTTCACATGTGCAACGACTACAAGTTAATTGGAAGTTGATTTTCTCCTTATCTTCACAGGTTCGAAATGGTCATATTAAAAGAATAACAGACGATGACATTCAGTCACTAGTTGTAGAAATTCTTGGAACAAATGTCAGGTGAGTGTGTCCTTTATGTTCAAGCTGACTGGAAAATGCCAATCTGATCCAAACAGTACTTACTTTAAACACAGTAATGAGGCTAATAAAAGCTTAATGAATGTTGAGTAGTTCCAATATAATGTGAATAATGTACACTGAAGTACCTGAACAAACGAATGCATGGGAACTCTACTGTTAGCAGGTGAAGAACAGAAGCTAGATACAATTCCGCCCGTAATTGATCGTGAACCATTTTTGCTCCTTTTGATAGTTTTCATAATGTAAGGTACACCAGCCTGTGTCTCATTTCTACAACAAGACTAAATACTTTCCATATTTTTGTAAATTATGCAATAGCTATGGACATTTCTGCGTAGATCCTGATGCATAGCATAGGAACTCCACCACAATGTTGAATGGCTATGCAGGGAAAGGCACAGGGTTCACTGTTTGTTTTCTACCATGTACTTTCAGTCCCTCAGTCAGTGTCAATCCCTCCCAAATGTCAGCATCTATTTCGCAACAGCTATAAATTATTTGCCTCGTACTCCTGTCACAAGTGCTAATGAGGTCAAGCCTGCTTGGAGGCAATTATGCTGATGGCTTTTAAGCACAAACATTCATCCTCATCAACTGTGCACAGCTAACCTTTAAATTGTATCTTTCCAACTCAGATTTTCTTTTGCAAAGCATATATACACTATGTTGTTGCATTTTCTCATTAGTCTCAAAGGTTCTTTGATTCACTTCATTTATTCAGCACAACGTACATCCTGTGTCCAGAAAATCCAAAGAAAACGTTGGGCATCAAGTTACCTTTCTTGGTCATGATTATCAAAAACATGAAGAAATACTTCACATTTGAGGTTCAGGTGCTGGATGACAAGAATGTGAAGAGGCGGTTCAGAGCAAGCAATTACCAGAGCACAACAAGAGTCAAGCCATTTATCTGTACTATGCCAATGAGGTTGGACGATGGCTGGAATCAAATTCAGGTACTTATCTTTCTTCTGTTTTTGTGTGTCCTTTCTCTTCTTATTGGTCACCCAAATCATGGAAGGATGTGCTCTGAGTTTAGTAATTTTTAGTACCATTTGCAGGGTGCATGTGTCATCCATAGCTAACCGTTGTTTGTTCAGATTTGCAACCGTTTTAAACATACATAAAGTTTGAGTTCATTCGCTCATCTCAAGTACTAGGTCAACATGCAGGGAATAGAGGTGGGGGGGGAGGGGGGCATGGCTTCTTTTGTTGTATGACATAAGGATATGAAAATCAGTTGAAAGTCACCATTCAAGCCTGTGTCTGAAGCAAAAAGCATCAAACATTTTTGGAGAGTTCTCTCCTGTGATACTGTGGAAATGTTTTCCAAGAGGTTAATGTTCATTAAAAAGGAGACTGGATCTAAAGGTTAATTAGAAGTGATATCTCCTTTTAGATCAAATTTGAAGCATATTTAATCTCATATTTTTCCTCATCCATGTCATTGTTTTAACTGCATTTGCATTGATGAAGCTGAATGGTTATACTGTAGATGACACTAACATATACAAGATTCACTGTTTCCCCAAATTCATGAATTTAAGTTACTTACACCCTTGATGATATGAAGTAGAATATTTGCAGAAAATTTACACTTGTGTTAATTATAACTTGTGTCTGCCTCAGCACTTCAGCATGTTAAGTGGGGATCAATGTAATGGTTTATTTGTAGATACTCCATTTAACATTAGTATATATAGTAATGTATCCCTGAATCAATTCATTAAATTTCAAATATATCTATCCTCTTCCAGTTCAACTTGTCTGATTTTACAAGGCGTGCTTATGGAACAAACTACATTGAAACGCTTAGAGTACAAGTAAGTTCTTGAGAGCAGTCTTGCCTGCTATTAGTTCTGTTTTATGTATGTTTCCAAGGGTATCATCCCTTCTTACTTTTCCCATGCATAGAATAAGCTGTGATGCCTTACATTGAAATGCTACATTGCTTCTTGCCTAATTAGATGTATTTAGCTGGTAATTAAGTATGCCAGTTACTGTCCCAATTCTTAAATGCAAAATAGAATCTGCATGTAAACAACAACTAGGGAGTGTATGGTTATCATCGGTTGATATTTTACCAGTCCTGAAACGTAATAGAATCTCTGTAGGTTGTGAATATGAATTGGGTAACATTGATCAAACTAGCTAACCAATGTTGCAGTAGCATTCTTACATCGTGGTTGAAGTTATGCTGCAAAGCCATTTACAGATGTACTTGTATGACTGTGGTGGTCCACATATTAAGTCATCAACACATATTTAGAGTTGCATTTGCAATATATATCTGTGTTTGATGATCACCATGGTATTAAATTAAAAGTGCTCCTGCTACACAATCGCCATTTGCCAACTATTTTGAAAATAATTTGCTCCATGTTAGTTGTACTTTAAAGCATGGCATTACGATGATCAAACTTGAAAATTGACAGTTTTCTTATATGGTAAGGGCTTTAGTGCAAAACAAATAATATCACCCTCAATCTATTTTGTAGATACTGAAATAACCATTAAAGGGGAGTTCTACTGGCCCTAAAGCTGTTGTTTTATTCACCAACCTTCCCATCTTACCTACAGTATACATATTGCTGTTTTATTCACCAATCCTACCCCAATCTCCTAATGTGATTTTGATCATACTAGGTTATTTTGGTACATTTTTCGAACAACTAAATTTGCTGTTCAGACAACCAAAATGGAAGACCATGGTTGTCCAAGGGTACAAAAAACCTTTAAAATTTGCCCTCCTATGATGTTATTAGATATAAGACGATGGAATCACTGGTAGACTAATGTGACATTTTCTAATTCTTTCTTCCAGATTCATGCCAACTGCAGAATCCGACGTGTGTATTTCTCCGACAGGCTGTATTCTGAAGACGAACTACCCGCTGAATTCAAACTCTACTTGCCGGTTCAAAACAAGGCCAAGTAACAGAAACGCTAACAGCAATAGTGGTTTCTTTTAAAACATGTGCTTGGACAGAGCTAATCAGAAGGACATTTTTGAGAAAATTAGCAATCTCAAGCTGAGAATGGAAATTTTGGGCGGGTCGCCAAACAATGCAGAAGAATATTTGTCATTAGTTAAGTATCGACAACAAAACAGATGGCTTTTCTGTGGAAAATAGATGAAATCAATTAGTCAGGGAATAACCCCCAAAAATAATATTGACTTATCTGAAAGATGGAGAAATAAACATGACATTGCAATATTTATATGCATGTGTGTGTATGTCTGTTTCCACCTGTCATTAAAATATAATGTGTGTCTAACAGTTTAATAGCTTGCTTACCAAGATACTGACATTATACAGTCGCATGCATTATATATGAAAACAGATTTCACTGCAAGAGGGAAGTAACTTTTTATTTACAAGTGTTCACCCTTCTCATAGGTGTAAAAGAGGAGGGGGGAGGTATGTGGTAAAATGAACACTCTTTCCCTACTCTTTCCCTACTTTCCCTAATGTCCTCAAAATACCCCTTATCTTTTCTTATTTTGTCTTTGCAAGATTATTAAAGTTGTTCATTAACCTGATATTTTTTATTACAGTAATCCTTAGTGTTGTAATGAGTCATAGCCGCATGCACCAGTTCTTCAAAGTGATAAAATGTGAAAACATTTCTGACATATTTCCTGGTAGCAATTGCACATGGATTTGAATCACTGACATGACTCAAGTCAGTTATATTGCTGGAATTTAATCAAAATGGAAGCTCACACGAGAGTGACTTGTTACAACTGAAAGTTTATCCAATATGTTTTATTCACTTGATGCTGCTTCGGATATTGTTCTGGGGTGTGTATTTGCAAAAAGTGGAGAGAATCTTTTACTTTTTGCTTCTGTATTTATTTAATTAATTCAGTCTACCATTTCTTGTGTCCCACACAATTTTTGTGGCTCCTCCCATGTTTTTACACAATATTTTAAGCTTGTTAATTCACTTGCCATCACGTTTCAGTAACTTGCTCTTTCGAACGTTTCTGACCTGAAATTGGTTAGCTATTCGTTACTTTAGGTTGTCTCTTTTGCCCTTTGTAACTTCTCTCGTTCTCCTTCATAGATTAGTATGAGGGGCAGAGACATTGCCTAGTTGTCTGGATTCTGTTTTAACATTATCACTCCTTTAAGCGTTCACAAACAGTTATATGGCAATTTAGAAATTATCGAGGCTTGTGTGTACAACAACAAAAAATTGTTCATAATCCAACAGTTTTCAATCGGTAACTCTTATCTTACTTAAATTGAATATAAGACTATTGAAAGTAATGTTCTATACCATCTGAAGACATTCTAGTTCGCATTCAGGGTTTGTAGAGCCCCAGGTTTGATAATTTTTTTACTTTTTATTGGAAATTATATCTTCATTGTAAATCTGTACTGAACATTATTTAGCAGTCATTTGTAATTTCTTTCTATTGAAAATAAATATCTATTCTGACCCTTGTTAGTTATTTGAGAGAATTTTGAATGAACACAAATTTCAACATACTTTCAGGTTTTGTTTGTTAACTTTAATGTACTTAAGTTAACATCATCTCATGTACATTTGTTCTATTATTACATATTTTTTTTTTCAAAAGCAAAAGACATGAACATTAAATGTTGTACAGTTCAAATGACATCTCTGTTCATTCTGTTAAAGCTCTTTGTCTTTTCTCACTCCTAACATTCCAGGGTTGACACCAACCACAAAATGTCATTAATGGTGGGGAAGGGGGGGGGTTAGCTGCATGTTCCCTAAGCAAACCAAACTGTTGATAAACACCCCTGATCCCTAGATTTATTAACCTCCTACCAGCT
This sequence comes from Apostichopus japonicus, assembly GCF_037975245.1. Taxonomy (NCBI): domain Eukaryota; kingdom Metazoa; phylum Echinodermata; class Holothuroidea; order Aspidochirotida; family Stichopodidae; genus Apostichopus; species Apostichopus japonicus. Next base: position 23,088,097 of record NC_092563.1, on the reverse strand, counting down.
CTGCTCTAAACAGAATTTCTTTCAAGGACCTGGATTTATGAAAGGCAGACTCTGCTGAAATTAATGTTCTTTTATTGATTTATCCTTGCAACCTGATATATGGAATGTTAACATAGTTGACAATGTTTGCTGTTGTTAGAATGTCATGAAAATGAACCTATTCTTCTGATGGATACAGGATTGAAATGCTACTAAGACAAACAAACTACTTCTTGGAAGAATATCCCTGCTGAATTTATTTATTCTGCTTGTTGCCAGATGCATTAACAAATTATCACCAAATTTAAAATATTTACATCATTCCCATACAAAGTTATATGAGAACGTGGTTTTGACCTCAAAACGGTCAACGATTTCGTCAATTTTCGTCAATAGATAGTAGATACAGCCTACCCATCTCTGGATATATGACGCATCGAGCAATTCATGGCACCTTCAATGAACACCGTGTGCAATTAAAGCCTGAAATTTTCATTGCTTGTCAACAAGCCCCTGTACTTAAGTTAACAATATTCGTACGTTGCTCATGGGAAGATATTCCACCCAAAGTGCCACCCCCCCCGTCCCTCACTGTATGAATTAGCAGTTTGAAAATTGCCATAAGGCTCAGATTACGCCACCCCCACCCCCTCCTGACACGTACTGGACCTCTCCTGTTCATTTAAGAAAGTACATTTAGTTATTCTTTCGCACAAAGGCCGGTAAATTTAAAATTATTATTTTGGTCCCAGGATAATAAAGCTTTTGAGGTCAATCTGTCATGAAGTCAGAACCTGGACGCAAACCACAGCGGTAACTGAAAACCCTCTGACAAAAACGATTCTCGGTGAATTCCGTACCACAAATTCCTAAACGAAAGGGCACCGTTTGTGAATTACAATTTTCAAGTTTTTAATAAAAGATACTTTAACATAACAAATAGCATATTTTTTATCTACGAAAATGGAAACGGTACTCTTTTCTTAATAAATCAAAAGGGCATTTGTAGTCAATGAAAAGGCTTTTTTCTTTTAGGTTTTCACAAAACTGGGAGGACACATGCAGCCTGCACCCTCTCTGATTTGTTCTGCATGATAAATTATAGAACTAGCACTACAAAACCTGTGATAGCGTCCTACCTCGACGTAAAAAACTACTTTCCATCGCCCCTTTTTGCTATTTTTCGGTTCGGATGGGGAGAGGATATGATGGTGCTGTTTAACTTTTCTATTTATAGATGTGTGTACTTGGTCAACGATCGAAGTAACAAAAAGTGCTATACCGCCATCTCTTCGTTACCGCGACGCTTAGATTTAGGACAACAATACCTCAAACTAATGTTGTTCAATAAGCCACTATCATCATGAAATTAGTAAGGTAAGGGATTCTGTAACTTATATGTTTTCAATTTTAAATGTTTCTTTTCGCTGTTCTATACATTCGTGAGTGATTGGATGCATATTAGCTGGGAAAATATCGAACGACTTCCTCGACTCCTTCTAGCGTCATGTTCTCAATTTGGAACAGCAGTTATCGATCAACCAATACTTTTCGTTTATTAGTATGCACGGCCCCGTTATTCACAATTTGCAAAATACCCTCAGCATAGGAAGTGGGATATCCATTACTGTCTTATTAACTCTAAGGTGCATAAAGATGTTATATGCAAGGGGTTTCAATGCTATGCTATGTTCTTTCAAACATTAATTGATGACAGACAAGGATTGTTATACTTTAGCCAAAGTCAGTCAGGCCTTTACAATACCAATTTACATGTAGGCCTAGCCTATGAAAGGCCCAACGAAGCCCCAAGACAACCCGAAGTCAGTACCATGTAACATGCCACGACCCATTGGTTGCCACACTTAAGCCCTTTGCTACTACGTTAGTGTGTTTCACATTAGGAACAGTAGTGGATGCAGTTCTAAGTAGACCTCTATGTCCACCTCTTCTTGCTGTAGTTACTTATCATGGCTGGCTATGGCTATCACAAGTACCAGGATATGGAGTGTGCAAGCTGACACACTCCATATATAATATTATAATTGACGTCTTGACTTAACCAGGATTTACCTATAACTTTTTCAAAGTGATTTGTAGGTTGAAATTTGTTTAGAAATAATTTGAATATTCAAGGCCCCTAACTCACAACATGAACACATCACAGATGCCTTGATGATGAATTGCACTTAATTTGTAACTGTAAGACTAAGTTCAGCCCAGACTCATGTGGCTTAGGGCCTTCATCTGATCACATGTAGTACATACATGGTCCCAAACTCTGAATTTTGTTCGAGTCATGCATTGTACAACATTTTCATTTCAAGACCACTCTCTTATCAAAGGTTCACTCATCGAATACTTACAGTATACATATATAAATTTAGTTAACAGTATTGTGATAAGTCCTATATTTTCCCCATCTGATTCTTCCATTATCTAAGTAATGGACTAAATCCCAGTATTGCTTTCTCCTTACTCATAAGTAATCAAAACGGTACAGGAATTGATACTATGAGGCTTACTGTCGACCTTTTCTGTGTATTGGTAATGAAGTTTGCATCAGTTAGTTTGTTACAATGAGAATTAAAATAAACCACTCTTTTGATGTATAATTGTTGACTGAAACAGATTATATGATGCACACCATGTTTTCAAATCTATTACCAGTTTCCTGATGAAACTCAGCCATGAAACGGTGACCATTGAATTGAAGAATGGAACTCAGGCACATGGTACAATTACAGGTGAGAGAACACATATGTTGCCTGATATTATTTACCATTCTGTGTACTTAACATTAAAACTTGAGGCATTGAATTGAGACATTGGAATGTCATTTAATCATACAAATTTACTTTCAATGATATCTAAATGTCCAAACTTAGAGGAATCTGTTACTGAAGTGAAGATAATATGAAGTGAAGATAATAATAAGGTGAAGATAATAAGATGGAACTTAAAAACTTGCAAAGAGCTGGTTGTGTTGACCTTGTATATATGTTTTCTATGTTATTTCCATCGCTCAGATACTAGCGCACCAGTTAATATACGATTTTGTTGCTTTTGTGTCATCACAGATATTACATTTCTCAAGCAAGTACCAAAAATCAACATTTGGTTAGTTTTTACCTACATCTCTCTAGCAAGTGGACTAGAGGATTTACCAATGTTTACAAAGGGCTGTGGCTACATAACACATTGAGAGGAAGTTGAAATTGTCAAATGGTGAATTATAAAGTCCTTTTCCATCAGATTGCAGCATGTTGGAAATATATGTGAATATAGCATAGCAGTAGAAAAGCATTGCATTGTTTAGTCAATGGAAAGCAATAGTTAATACATAATTTACTAGGGCTGTAACGGTTAAACGGTTAACCGGTTAACCGACCGAACGGCCGGATAAACGTCCGCCGTACATCGTATAAGTTTAACCGTTTTTGTAATGCTAATTACGCAGTCGCAACGGCGCGTCTTCACATCACTTTATTCCCGAAATAGACCGCAACATTTGCTTGCCGAAAATCACGTAACAATTGCAAACTTTATCACGCATCCATACAAAAGATTTTTAAGATTGGCGGTACGATTGAAGGGATTACCAAGCGGTATGCGACCCGTGAAGCGCCTATTGTTACCCCGTTCGACAACGTGGCGAGTCTGCATCTAATCCTTTCAAATTTATATTGTATTTAAGCAGTAAACGTTTCCTTTATTATGATGTAATTTAAGTTCAGTGTTCCCTCTAAGGTGCGGGATTCCATTCAACAGACTCAGTAATCCCACAAAGAAAACATTTGTCTGCTGGAAAACCCCGCATCGTTTTCTTGCATTCGCAATAAGTTTATACTCAATGCAACGTATACACTTGACTGTAAAAAAAAACTCTGAAAATCAGTAGAGAAATAACCAATTGTGTACGAAAAGTAAGTTGGTACACCTTTCAAATTTTACGAAAGATCGAGCAAAAAACTTTCGAAAAATTCACGCGAAACTGGCATATCGTGCTAAATGCAACTAATGTCATGTAAACAAGGCTCTAGTACACCCAATTATGAATAAAACGTAAGAACACATCTGGTGTTAAGCGGCGAAAAAGTATTTTCTAGAATTTCCAAAATTACGGAGAAAATAATATCCTACCATAGTTTAGTGTATAGCAAATAGCCTAACCACCTCGTCGGTTACGGATCTCACGTAACTAAAAAAACACAACTAATTGTATATTGCGAAGTTTACGTTTTCTACAAGAACATGGAAACAATATTAAGCATTTAGTTAATCATGCCAAGTGGCCTTAAACATGTGATTACAAGGTTTACTTTCATGTATCATGTGGAATAGATTGTCTTGTTCATGCGGAGGAGTCAGTTGCCTGTTTTACTTACCTAGCTGTTACGGGGATCATATATTACCTACTTTTCTTAAACGTCTAAGATAATAATTCTCATAACTTAACTGAACCTTTACTGACTGACCTTATTAATTCTAGACCATGAAACGTTCCTTGGCAACATGCCAAAAAATTGTTAACAACAGGTGTTAGACAGGGGATGAGCTCACAGTTGTTTGGCAAGGTACCTTGGAAAATGTAGCCTACCGTAGTTGTAGTATAGTGCAAGCTATTGTTAGGCAGTCTAGGAATGGGGCTTTGCCGAACGTTGATTCATAAAATCGCATGTTTTTTTAAGTTAAACTTTTTAATGATTGTAAGACAGATAGATCTCTTTTCATTTTATAACAAAATATGGCTACTCTAACTTGTCATTTCAAAATTTTCATCAGTTTCGTGACAATTTAAATTAAAAAAGTTGTCAGTATTTTGCATCCACAGCTGCGAGTATTTTATCGCCAGACGCGCCAAATTTTCCGGGGCGTTAACCCCTGGACCCCCACAAGGGGTTCCACCACATGACCCAACCGGGGGACTACCCCACGCCATTATGCTACGCGTGCTAATTGTGTTTGCTGCGCGAACTCCGGCGGGAAATTTTACAATGTTTTCCACACTTCCCCCCTACCATCTGCCTACCCCGCCACAATGCACAAATTCAATATATCTGTGACCCATTGTTGTACTTGTAATTGCGTAGGCCTAGCCCTACTACCGTACACTTCTGTAGTAATCGCTTTCTAACAACCGACTTTCCTAACCTTGGCCTAGCTGGTGAAATCCTTGTAGTCTAACACTCCATATGATCGCAAACTTCAACACACAATGCCAATATTAAGTAGGCCTAGTAATATTAGGCTTATAACTGCCATACAATGCCTGCGCTATTACAGTAGGGGCTACGCAATTAACGAAGAAATATTTGCTTCAAATATCTCTGTAACAGTTACCGATGAACTGAAAGAGAAACAAAAATCTGTTTAAAATTTCATGAAAACGCGCGATTAGTCTTTTTTAATGCAACGATCGTCAAAACTAAGCAAATACAACCAAATTCTTGACATACGCGTTACGAACACACGATACTTGCAGCGCTATTTTGAGAATGTACTTCCGCATCAAAAGTGGTGGCGCTCTTTCGGAATTATAATCTGAGCTATATAACTCTGATTTTCGGCTCTTATTTTGAGGCAACAACACGGGTTACGTTTAAACGTTAACCGTTCGGTTAATAGAAACGGTTAACCGGTTAGTGAATTAACCGGAATGACACAGCCCTATAATTTACAATCAAATAGTAATGAAATCCAAACGGTTACTTTCACTGGAGATTAGAGAGAAAATTTGTCCTGGTTGGATCTCTTATAGTATTAGATTCTGTAGAAGTACGGTTGTCACACATGAGTTGTTGTGACCATTTTGCCCTCATTGATTTTACAGGTGTCGACGTGAGCATGAACACACATTTAAGGTCGGTCAAGATGACGGTCAAGAATCGTGACCCCGTGCAGCTGGACACACTCAGTATCCGTGGCAACAACATCAGGTATTACATCCTCCCAGACAGTCTGCCCCTGGATACATTACTAGTGGATGAAACACCAAAGGCTAAAGCAAAGAAAAGAGAAGCAGGTTAGTGGTATCAAATATCTCTAAGCATCCCCCCCCCCCACACACACATCTATGTCCCCATTTACCAATATATAGCTTGATTAATAAAGTACACAAACATTAAATGTTCCTCCTGTCAATATTTCATCATTAATCTTTTCCGTGCCATGGGGTCCATCATTCACTGGATTTATAGCTATATAAGAACAGTTGATAAGGTTCTGTAATTAAGGATTTCTTGCTACCAGGTATGCTAAAGGGTATTGTAAAATAATGTATTCATCTGGATGGTTCAAATTAGTGTCTTAGACTTTTAAAAGGAGAAAAAAAAAGAACTCCATTGTGTGGTATTTAATTGCTTTACATGGAGAATAATTTTGTACTCTTCTAAGAAAAAGAATTTATTGAGCACTAAAAGAAATTACTGTCCGGTTGTTTCATTTGACAATCACATTCTAAAATTGATATTATGACCATTTTCTTCAACAGGTGGTGGACGTGGCAGAGGACGAGGCCGAGGAAGGGGTAGAGGTCGTGGCAGGGGAAGAGGTGGCCCCAGAAGATAGTCCTTGTTTTTTTTTTAATTATTATATTTTTTACCATCATTGTACATTTAACATTAGGTTTGTCATGTGAACATTGGCAAATAACTTGATGATCTGCTTGGATGAGGGATCGTGAATTCCAGTTTCACCGCCGCTAGAATCCAGCAAGAGTTGAGCTTACTCAGCAAAAATTAAAAATTTTCTTTAAGTTTAGAATGTAGTCTTAATGGTGGTCAGGTATAGCCATTGGACATAATGAAACCTTCAAAAACGTTTCCTTTTGTACTTTACTTTGGGTTGTATCTAAATTTATCCCAGTGTGTAGCTGAAGAAATAAATGAGGGTGACAATTTTAACAGCAAAAGACATCAGTCAATGTTAGCAGTGTCTTGTTTCTTTCAAGGTATCTGTGAGAGCATTATATTGTATCAAGTTACTGCCTCACACCAGATGGTGTACATTGAGGGGTTCAGTAGATGTAACACTCAGAGGAAGTGCTATGACTATTGACTAAGCCCTAAGTTAACCAAAATCCACCTCGATGCATGTAAAGCAGAGATATGATTTGTTACATGTGACCTTAATTTCTTCCCCATTAATGTAACTTAATCAGTTCTTTTTAAGTCACATTTTAAGATAATTTTAAGTTCATAGTGATACTACCATTATGATTTGCTTATTTGTCAAGTTTTTCAATTATTTTGTTTCTAAATCCATTCCCATGTAAATACATTCATTGGTGTTTTAGAAACAATGTTTTCTCGTTTTTGCAAACACCAGCCATTGTTAACATGACAGAACTGATTTAAGAAAGAAAAAAGTTTCTATAAGTGAATTTCTTTGTTTTATGTTTACTTGTTTATACCCCATCATCCATGCTACCATTGATCTTCTGTGAATACTAACCTTGTGTAGGATATCCAAAGCATTGCTTCCTACTCACAAACTATGAGGGATCAGTTTATTCTTGTCATTCAATTTTATAGTTAAAGTGATATTCTGGTGGCAGAAAGTGTAACACTTCTATTGAAGAAGGAAATATTACACACGTAAGCTTGGTTCATACACTAGTAAAGGGCGATTGATCAAACTATATCAGTCTTTGTAATTCTGCTGCGAAATTTATTAATACTTTACTGCTATATCGAGTTGATTACTGTTGCATCAACAATCACTCTGCCGTTGCTAGCTGCTGTGTCACACAATCATCAAATTTGAAAACTTCATACCCTTGTAATATCGAGTGGTAAAACAGGATTCCCCTGTGCTTTAAGAGAAAAATTCCAGTTATATTTTGTTAATCAATTTATAGTTTCTTTATACTTCCTAGAATATGAAAACCTAATTGATAGACTTAATTTAATCCTATCCACGAATGCGATTGATAACTATATTAAGAGCGTAGACGGTCAATTTGATAATAAGTTTATTTTGACCCACATTTGATAATTCCTCCAGCGGCCACCCCACCCCGTATCATCTTCCGCCACCATTGTGGGCAAAAGTGCTTATGAACTCATTTCTACGGTAACCACATAGGCCGATGCAATAACGAAACAGGTATCAGATCGAATGAATGAGCAGAGCGCCCTCTGTTTGACGCGTCAAAGCTCCGTCAACAAGATTCTATCAACGAGAAGCAATCTGTTGAACCAGGAACCAACCTGTTAGAAATCAGTCTGCAAATAAAAAGAAAATAAGAGCAAAGAGAAAGAACCAACAAAATAGAGAGGGACATAGCAATGAGTAAATGTGATAAATGACATATATACTGTTGCCCTAAGTTCTGCATTTAATTTGGAACGATATAGTTGCATTCTGCAAATATTGTAAAAAGAAAGTACAAGGAGGAATGAAAAATGTTTGTTTTTATTAGCATTCATAAAAAATACTTAAAACCTTGCTAAAATAGGATGCATTGAAGATATGCATTCTGATATTGAATATATTCGCCTACAGTAAATACAGAACTTTCGGATACATTGTGATTTCGCCCTTTCCTATGAAAATCGATGTGTATATCTTTGTTATAAAGTCACCCTTTAATACATACAACCCAAAGGAAGTAAACCTAAGCTCCTTTTAGAAAACAATGAAGACAATGCAGAATTCGAACATTTATCGTAAATGTTCTAATTAATAAACCTTGGCAAATAGTTGAAATAACCATCTTGATGAAGGTTTTACTTATATTTAGCTATTTTTGTGAGACACATTACTGTAAGTTGTTACGAGACAATATATGCTGGATGAAAACATTGGGGAACTTTTCTTAGAAAGTATCATTATGTTCCCCTTCTCGGCCTTTTGGCTAAGATCATGTGTAGTGTCTTTTCCCTTTCGAGGGGAATCGTGATACACACCTGACGATCATCACACAGTCTCGATGCAAGGGGACTGGGCTGAGAGCGGATCAGTCGTTCGGTTGTTTGGTTTTTCGTGCCCAGGTTCTTTCCTGGTGACTTTTCGTAAAAAGTGTCACGTGGGGGGGGGGTGGGCATTATGTTCCCCTTCTGGGGGAAACGTGATACAAATCTGACAATAATCACACAGTCTTGATACAATGGAAGCGGATCAGTCGGTTCGTTGTTTTGTGCCTATATGGTTATTTCCTGGGTGACATTTCTTAAAATCGAAAACAATGGCTTTTCGACCTTTTTCTTAGATCATGTGTAGAATCTGTTTCTACGGGAATCTGCCCAATTTGCCCAAAACGTATAGCAAATAATTCAAATCACCATCTTGATTAAGGTTTTACTAATGTTATGCATTTTTGTGGTACCCAATTCAGTACCCTGTGTGCGAAGAAGTTCGTGTACTGATTCAGCTGGACTAAGCCCAGCTCCTGCAGAATTTGGATAAGTTTTAAATTTTGGGGCATCGAAAACTAGGTCGGATCTATAGAAGTCACTAGGAAAGGAGTGAGGGAATGTGGACAAGACGAGAACCTATCTTTCACTGTTTTTTTTTTAAATTTATTTTTCTATTAATTTTAGTCTTTAGTAGAAAATTTCTAATTTGATGGAATTCCCTTCTTAGTTTTCTTATAGCCTTGATTAAATTGAGGATTTCATTAGGAAGGGACCAGTTACTGTTAACGCTCTTTTGAGAGGTCAGTTTTTGTTATAGTTATCTAAGATCATTTTGCAAAGGCTATGACACATTGTATCGATTTGTTCAAATGAGGTAATATGGAAATTATCTGTTGGGAGGTTATTATTTTTATTATCGTTTTCGACATCCTGATTGAATTTAACCCGATCGGTATTTTTGGGGAGAGCGGGAGTAGTTCTTAGTGCTGATTGTGGTGGATATTTTACATTTACAGAAGAGAATATGGTGACCACTATAGTCAATATTGTCGATAATGTAAAAGTTATGAAGATTTTTTTCGACTACTATTGTTTTAATGATGATTAAGTCAATGAGTTCTCGATTACCGGTTGTCGGGTCAGTACGGGTTTTGGTTCCCATATTAAGACTATGGAGGTTGTTATTGTCCATTAAATTGAGGAAATCCTGACCATTGGAGTGGTTTTATCACAGCCTTTGTGAGTATGATGGACATTGAGGTCATATAATAGAATAGTATTTCGATTTGCACCTAAGTATGGTTGGACTGAAGATAGTATGATTGGGGGATTGTAGTAGGAGATACATTTATGTTATTATTATTAGTACCAAAAATACGAATTTCAGTCCCCTGCATGTGTACTTCAGTCTCCTGCATGTGTACTTCAGTCCCCTGCATGTGTACTTCAGTCCCTTGTGTACTTCAGTCCCCCCACACCAGGGGGCCTTAGACAGCAGTCCTACGTGACGTTACTGGACTGGTCGCCTTTTCTTTTTGCTGTGTCCAGTACAGTAACGTCACGTAGCTTGCAGCCTAAAGAAAGTGCACATCCGGCGGATACTTAGATGGATGCCCGTTTGATTTATTCACTGAACCTGTAATGTCAATAGTATGCTTAGGCAGGTGGGTGTTAACTTGTCACTGCCCCTCCCCTGTGTCCCGGGCCCTGTGAGGCCGCATTACCTTTATTCTCTCGTTTTTTTGTATTTATAGGAGAGGGGGGGGGGGGATAAAGTGATCAATAAATGTAGTGTCACCACTGCTCCACTGTGGATATTGCCGTTATTCCATAATTTGTTCACTCAAATAAGGGTCGGACTAAGCATATAACCTGGAACGTGCAGGGCCCTACATTTCGCTGCTTTGAACAAACTGATCATTATTCTACTGTTACTAATGACGTAGTGTGACACACTGATTAAAAACTCTTCTCGGGAAATAGACCCAGCCGAAGCTGCGGCCCACGGTGGAGTCGGGGCCGTAAACAATCTAGGCGCACCTACTACCTCCACGTTGGCCGTTTTCGTATAATTCTCTTATTAGAGACTAATTCTTATCAGTTAGGCACCCCTCCTACCCCCCACCCTCCAAAGCCGCGCTCCCTTCGACACACCATAAACGATTTCCAAGGACCAGTAGCCTACACTCCGGGCACTGCTCTTTAAACAGAATAACCAATATCAAACAGTGACATATAGGTAATAAAGTCACAAAATGGACGCGCAGGCGCCATTCGGTCCATCATCCGATTATCGTATTCGTTATACAGTAAGTACTGTGTAAACTGATGAAGTAGATCAACAGTAATATGTGTAAAAATATCTTAACGTGTGTTCTAATTCACCACAGCAGGTACTGTGAAACTGTTTTCTGTGCTCTCATGTATAGGGTCACACAAGTTTGTTTTATTTTAACTCTGGGAATATTTGTTCAATTTCAACTCAAGGGACCTCCATAAAATGTTGATTTGTTTTCTTCTTCAGAAGCTACAACATCCGACCCTCACCGGTACGATGGAATATATATAGGCTATTATAACTTATGTCCTCATTGACAAATTCGTACTCTTTTCCTTCGATTTTACACGTTGCCACATTTTGTGCAATAACCCAACCCTGTATTCATATTATTAAAAGCAAAAATTGTTAGCTACGACAACACACATGATAAAACTATAGATGCCACCATCTGCATACTTACATAGTTACATAGTACTATCGTTTGGTTACTTAACAATAAAAACCTAGCAATGTCGTATCATTGACAAAAACAAAAGTTAAACTCAGACGCCAACATCTGCAACTTGCATATTTACATTGCAAGATGTCTTAACTTAACAACTTAGAAACTAAATATATTTTCCGGGCCAAATATAGATTTGCATATTTGAAAGAGTAGGCCAAAAAGTAAACTTTGGAGACATCACTTATGGAATTTATGGGATCTTTGAGTGAATGTAGGGACCAAACTCATGGACCCATTGTATTGTTTTTTTTTGGGGGGGGGGGGGGTGTAACCAAGGGGATAGGTAAAAAACTTTCTGAGGTCAAAGGTCATGCACATAGGAGTTAGAGATGTATTTCATCAGTTGACTCGAAGGTTATTTAAGGTATGAGAGGGTTATGAGTTGTTTCTCATGACCATACATGCAGTTCTGTGAAGAAAACATAACATCGCTCCATTAAAATATGAAAAAGTGCCCTACTTTCATCCCCCATTAAATACAAGATACAATATAGAGATAATTAGTTGATGAAGATTAGTCCTTACCTACAGCTTCAAGGTGCTGTGTTCGGTAATACGTCTCTTGTTTTGAAATGGGGGGGGGGGGGGTACAGACCTGACTAGAGGGGTGCCAGGGGGAAGGGCCACAACCCGAGTCAATTTATATCATGGGAATACGTCATTACAAATAAACATGTTAATATTTCTTCAGCGTGATTTATCGATAATAGTGCGTCAAATACCCAAGTTATTAACTTCAACCTTGCCATTAGGATGGCAACAGTTCTCTTCCTTAAGTTTTTCGTACTAAGCCACGCTGATGTGAATCATTAACACTTTAACTAACACTACGACAGACGTGAACATATAGGCCTACTTGCTTTCAGCCTCGCTTATAAAAACAATACAATGGTAATGATTAGCGTATGTAGCAGTCATTCATCGGGCTAAATCTATCGATAAAACTATATATAGTTCTATATACCTAACATGGAATTCATCCGTTCTGCTAGTTTCCTTTGCAGCTTATTTCTAGTATCTTTTGTAACTATTAGTGAAGCTAACTTTAATTTAACCATTTTACATACAAACGATGAACACAGTCGTTTTGATGAATTCGGACCCGGTGATTTTGACAAATGTACTCAAGAATATCAAGAAAGCGGTGAATGTTACGGAGGTATAGCCAGACGAATATCAGCTATTAAAGAAATCCGAAAGGAAACAGGAAATGTGATCCTCCTGGACGCAGGGGACAGATTTCAGGGGACAGCTTGGTACAACTATTATCGTGGATCACAGACGGCGTTGTTCATGAACAATATGAGTTACGATGCAATCGTAAGTTTGTGCTTTGTTTCATTAGAATATTAGGGTGCCATAACATGGTTGTGTGTGGGGGCGGGTGGGATTCGGAGGGGGGGGGGGTGAGTGAGGGGTAGAAATATGTGATTGTAAGAGATAATAACTGGTAACTGCTTATATAGTACAGACTAGTGCAAATGATGTCGTTATATTGCTTGATTGTATAAAATGATTGTATTTGAAGCCTTGGGGATGGGAGGGTGTGAGGGGGGGGTAGCAAAGAGTAATTAAATTGGTCATAATGGATATGAGATTAAAGATGTGTCAATGTTACCCAGAATGTTTGTAACAGACGCATTTATATCGTAATCAATAGAAGACTTTTACCTCACTGATTCGTCCATTGAATGACTGCTTTGACAAGGGAGAGAGGGATGGGGGGGGGTGGGGGGTAGTTGTGGTGGGCGTGATTAAAAACCTACATATTAGAGAGCAGATTAGATAGTATTTCAACATTTCAAACAGTAAAACTTGGCGGGAGGGCGGTTCAGAGGTGGGTTGTGAGGAGGGGGGGGGGGGGGGTTGGCGGGGGAGTCCAGTAAATGTGTTTATATTACGCTACAATTCCGCAATTTGTGAACACGGCACTCGTGAGACGTTTCAACGCATGTAGGTCATTAATATAGTCATATTTGGCAACTTTTTTAGAGGACGTTAAGAAATGAATTTACTTTAGATTCTTCCAGTTATTTGCTAGTATTTTAAATAATGATTAAAAAAATAATATCAAATCCAAGAATTAAAGATTTCACCAAATGAAAACAAAGAAGCCCACATAGGTTGCATTATGCTTCACTGTTATTGAAATATGATAATCATCAATTTCACAACTGTACAGTGACCAACCCCTACCCCTACCCACCACATCCTTTAACTACCATCTCTCAGCAAAGATTTGGGGACGTAATCAGCCAATCGGTTTGTCGACAGCTGTTAACCACTTTGTAATTTATAAATTAAATAAACTTGTAATCAATTGATTACGTCTATACGTTTCTTGCCCCAACACAGGGTATTGGTACCCATGACTTTGATGTTGATGTTGAAGGCCTAGCGAGCTTTTTGGAATCTCTGACGTTTCCTGCACTTGGCTGTAATATCGACGCGACAAATGAACCGCTACTCGATAACCTGATCCCGTGTAGCACCGTCCTCAACATCAGCGGTGAATTGGTAGGGATCGTAGGATATACACACCCAGCAAATAAAGAATATTCCAGAACAGGTAAATTGCATAATAGTTTTACATTCATTGTTGTGGCAACAAAAGGTAAAGAACGGGAGAGAAAGGGTCCGACAATCCACCCAAATGTGGACTGAAAATAAAACCATTACCCTTATTTAACTCAACGTACACAATATCAATTGCTTTAGCGGGCACTAAATCCAACATTTTCGTCCCGCCTTAAACCCGTGTGGATATTGTACGCCTCCAACCCCCCGCCCCTCCGCCCCTCCGCCCCTCTGCCTCTCTATTGTTAGAGGAGAGAAGACCTCACAATAGAGCTTGCGCTTGTATGAAACAGTGAGAGGGTGGGGAGTACTATGCTAAATGTTCACCTCTCCCAGCTCAAAATCTAGACTGTTACGATTTGTAAATTTGTAAACGCCACGATAATCTAAGCCATCAGCTATAGTCAAAATGGAGGGTAGGATAATGTCAGTTGACTCCATCTATACCTGTTTGCTCTAGAGGTCTTGGAAAGTGACGAATTTAGTGTGTTCAAGTCAATGGAGCAATTGATTGTGATAGGACACCTATAGTGCAGTATGACAAGACGAAGATAATACTATATAGGCCTATACACGATATTAGACAAAGGTATCACGAAGAGATAGATCATGGCGTTATCTTTGTCTAATTGAAAACTTCCAAGAAGGTTGAGAATTTACTCTTAAGTTATATGTTTGTGGAGACTTTAAACTTTTCATAGGCCAGCTGGCTAACATGTGAAGCAAAATTTCTGATACAATCGTTACCAGAATGAATTGAAAGGTATACTAGTTTTTGTGTGCATAAACTCATCAATATTTACCGTATATACAGTCCGTCCTGATCATGCATTGTTATGTAAATAAGTTTAACGGAATTCAATGGATCATGTTTGCAAGACACTGATAAAAGATTACTTCCATCAACATGTCAGATACAGTATCAAAGGTTAAAGTCTCAATACGTGTTTGGCGATGAATTCGGACTAACTTCCGAAGCAGATTTAATGTTTTTTTTTATATTCTAAATGCTACTTTTTAAGAAAAAGTCACCCAGGAAAGAACCTGGGCACGAAAACCAAACTACCAAACGACTGATCCGCTCTTAGCCCCAGTCCCCTTGCATCGGGACTGTGACTGTGTATATTCTAAATGCACTCTGACCGGTGGATTTAATTAAAAAAAAAGCTGTTGCAATCGCCCATATCAACATGTTAATCATTACACAAATGTAACTTATACTCGTACCGTCCACTTTTTTTTACCCAATTCCACCGAGGAAACTTCTGAAAACACCTCTTTATTCATTGCAATGGAAAGAAATAACACAATTTCGCAGGGCTACATCGGTAAGACCAAAATAAAGATACCATTCAAGAGAAGAAACCTAACACTGGCTATAGCCACGAAATTGAAATTAGTCCTAAAGGCCTAAGCCGCCTAACTTGGTCGTAAACAAAACAGAGAGATTTGATTGGCGCATGATCTGTTGGGCGGGGCATGCAAATTTTGAGTTTGTAGTTTGTAGAATCCACGGACTAATTTTATTCAAAATGTTTACCGAAAGATAACTCCATAAAAATAATGAATATTGATATGAAAATTGCATAGAACAGTGTTATTTTCACTGAGCTTTTAGGGCAGTAAGCTGGAAAGGTCGAAGTTAAAATTTGGCAAACACACATTGAGACATTAAGCATGTATGTACTTGATATATCATTGAGGAGTTATAGGTTTAGCTGCAGCTATCTGTGTTACGTAACTATTATCAGGAAGGGGAAGGGGGGTGGAGGGGTGGCTGGGTGGCTGAGACGATGATTGTGAACTGACGTATACTATTTTGGCATTTTGGCTTACAGCATGTGTAGTATCTGTTCCTTTTTGCAACGAGCCTCGTGATACACATTTTTACGTCACATCGTCACAATCATATGAGTGGAATGGGACTGAGGGTGGATCAGTTAAGTCGTTTGGTTTTCATTCTAGTTTGAATTTATTCTTGAATTTCTGTTTTTTATAAATCGAAAGTCCCACGAAATGTCAACTTAATGAATAAACATCGTTTTAAACTTCTGATTTCGACTGTTTTTCTCAAAATTTCGATTTTCACCAAAATGTCAACTGTTTGTATCAAATTTCGACTTATATTGGTATCTTAATTTCAACTTTCAACTCTTATCTCAAATTTCTTATTTCTGTTTTAAATGTCTTTTATCGATTTAAACAGTCGAATTGGGTACGAGCTAGTGGAAATTTCGACATCTCATTTCGAACTTTCCACTACAGTGTTAAAGTATATAACTTATACATGAAATTATATAAGTTAAAAAATATGACATGTAAAATTTTCCGTCACAAGGAGGGGGAGCGGGCGAGCCTTTCACAACTACATGAGCCTTCCACTGAGTATGGCATAATATAATCACATGGGTGAAGGTCCTTTTTGAATTGCCACCCCCCTACAGACTCGTCCCCCGGAATTTCAGCAGATTTGATATAATTTAGTAATTACTTTACTTATACACAAAAAAAACCCCAGCGGTTTGACCTTTCTGAAACCTTATCTATATTTATATCTTGCCTAAGATTTTATTTATTGTTCAAAGGATAGAGTAAATGTTTGTTTGATTTAAAAGTAAACATATGATGATAGATAGATATCTACCTGGCAGGACTGAAAGTTATACCACAGGTTGGCACATATAATAACCAATATACTGAAATAAATATATGGTATCTTAGATCGTTGTTATGCCATCGTTAAATATCAAATTTGAGATAGACTTCCATCCAGTGTACAGTTGCCATATAGTATAGTATTGTATAGTATAGTACCGGTATAGTATAGTATTGTATAGTATAGTACCGGTATAGTATAGTATAGTATAGTACCGGTATAGTATAGTATAGTATAGTATATTAAAGTATATATCTAGTAAAGGACACATATTTTGATATTGCCGTGTATAATATCATAATTCATATCGATTTCAGAAGATGAAGTCTAAGCATGGTTGGCCTTTTATTAATCACCTCGTTGCAGATTTACACACTAATTTCGTCACATATTATGACCGTTTACAGATTGGAAGTTATCCCTACAAATGGCAGTTTACAAAAATAAAAAATAAAAACAAATACAATATGAATGTAAGCTAAATTTCAATGCTTTTATATTAAAATTGGCTAAAACTTCTCTTCTTGTGTGATGAAATCTTCCCGTCTATTCCGAGACATTTAAGAGGCAGGGAAATGAAAATAATCAGTGACGTATAGAACTGTGTTGGAGGTGGCAGTAAATATTGTTTGAGGATGAGTGGTAATATTTTGAATTCTTTGCATATAGTTGTAGAATTAATAATGCCCGTTTTGGCTTTAGAGCTATAAGACAAAACATATATGTTGAGTAAAGGTTGTAGGTGTAGTTTACTTATAAATGACTAATTATTGCTTTGTGGAGAGTGGAAGGGTGAGGGGAGGGGGGGGGGGCGGTGAGGGGTCGAGAAGGATATGCAGTTGTAAGCTTGAAACAACTTCTTAGTTTGTTGCAGGTTATTTTCAAACCTTAACATTTCTCATAACCTTTGACCTCAGGTAATTTAGAGATTGCACCAGTGATAGAGTCCCTGCAAGAAGAGGTTGATCGTTTGACCAACCAGCAAGGGGTTACCAAGATCATAGCAGTTGGACATGCTGGTATATCCATCGACCAAGAAATAGCGCAGCAGGTTGAAGGAGTAGATGTAGTAGTTGGTGGAAGAACAAATACATTTCTATACACTGGTGAGAGTAGTAATATTTCCTTGTATATACGTGCAAATGAAGGCAGTAACCATTGACAACGCAAACTGTTTTCAAGTTACGTATAGCAACAATATCTGATCGCAGAAACTAACTTGTGTAGAAGTATAACCATGGACTCCATTAGATTGCACTGGGCATCAACTTAAAATGAAGTTGTTCATTACTTTTATGTTGTGTTCATTGAGCACTATAGATGCAAGAATGTTTGCAGACAATGATGGCAATCAAATCACAGGAAATTTGGAAACGCACCATTGACTACTTTTAGCATGAAAATCTTTGCAACGGAAGTGTTGTTAACCTTGTACTTTGCGGTTAATTGTTATAATTTATTTGGTTAAAAAAAATTCAATCATCTGTACAAAGGAATGGAAGAAATTTTGGTTCTTTTGAGAAGTTGTGGTTTTGAGACCAATTCCAATTTGGTATATCATCTCGCTTGGAAGATTTCTTATTTTTGCAGTTTGCTCTTGAAGTGTCCAGAATGATCACTCATGGGAGGAGTCAATGCAGTCTTACACATTTAGCCACAAGTACTATGAATATATTCTTGTTCAAATCAATTTCCAAGTGAAGCCAGTGCTTTGATTGGTTGCTGCTCTACGTCACATGGTAGATTATTTGGCATAAGAACCTTACTGTGGAGACTTGAACTAAAGGTCAAAATAACCTTATTTGTTCTGGTACCCTGTATGCATCTATGTATTAATTGATTATTAAGTTACCGTATATAGTTCGTATATTTGTTTGTGTAAAAGCCAGTACCTTTTCATCGCATAAACACTTTTCTCTCCACAGGGGAGCCTCCTTCTTCGGAGGTGCCATATGGTGATTACCCGATAGTGGTGACTCCTGACAGTAATCCAGAAGGGAAGGTACTCGTTGTGTCCGCCTACAGGTTCGGTAAATATCTGGGAAGACTTGACGTAGAATTTGACGATCAAGGACAAGTTCAGTCATACAATGGAAATCCGTTACTATTGGGGAACCACATTGAGAAAGGTAACGTGATTCAGTTCAGACTATGAGTGGTTGATTTTGCGTGACGTAAATAGCTACTTAACGTAACCTTCAAAAGTCCGGTGCCTGGAGGAGCCCGGGAGAAGGTATTCGGCCCACCTTATTCAAGTATTCTTCATTTTCTGTGGTATATTATGAAAATGAGAACAAAGTATTATTTATCGCATATATTTACCATGTCCCCTATATTAATCCGGGCCCTGGGCTGTGCCCTACTGATCCACCTCTCCTCAGGTATGTTTGAAACTAAGGGATAGTTGTATTTCCAGGTAACGTTCAGTAACTTAACAATGTTATACTTTGATGGCGATGCTGGAAAACAGAATCAGAGAATAAAACATTAATAGACGTCTGTAAACACGTCTGACGCGGTTGTGGCAATTTTACGGGCTTCTTTTTATATCGTATTTGCTGTAAAACCTGTTAAATTTCACTAACCTCATTCTATTGTTTTACAGATGTCGGAGCGTTAGAGACACTTAATAACTTTCGAGGTCCAGTTGATGAGCTGATGGCCAGTAATTTAGCCTACTCAATGGTCACTCTGGACGGATCCATTAACACTTGCGGACGAGGGGAATGTAATATGGGTATTCATTTTGCAGAGGCTATGCTGAACTATCAACTTAGTAACGAATCATTCCCTGGATGGACCCAGGCATCCATCGCACTTTATAATGCTGACAGCTTTAGAATTTCTTTACCACAGGGTAAGTCTGACGGGGAGTTGGGGAGTGTGGAAGCATGGAGGGGAACCATTGGGATGTGGGGAGTGGAACTATATATTTTCATATCGTTCGACTTGCGTGAATCTAGTAGGATGGAATTTAGTAGTAGCATTGAAACGTAATGAAAGGCTTATCTGGTGGTGGTGGTGTGGGCGCGGGGGTGGGGGGGGGGGCGGAGACACAAACTCGGCGAAGCGCACTTTCTAACTACAGTTTTCTCAAAGAAGGGAACTTTTAAGTGCTTTTTTTACGTCAAAATAAGAAAGGGTACAGCCTAACCTAGTTTTTATCAATGAAAAGTGGGGCATTTATTAATTTGAGTTTATCACAAAACTTGGATGAGGCCTGGGAAAATGACGAATTTAGTGTGTAAGTTAATGGAGCAATTAACTGTGGTACGACAACTGTAAGTTTCCTTAGAGATACGTTGTACTAGTTTATATATTATTTTATAGATACGTTATACTAGTACTAGTTTATATATTATTTTATATAGAGAAATACGTTACACTAGTACGAGTTTATACATTATTTTATATAGAGATAAGTTACACAAGTTAATATATCATTTTATATAGAGATACGTTATACTACTTTTAAATATTATTTTATATAGAGATAAGTTATATTGGTTTATATATTATTTTATATAGAGATAAGTTATATTGGTTTATAATTTATTTTATATAGAGATACGTTATACTAGTTAATATATTATTTTATATAGAGGTACGTTATACTAATACTAGTTTATATATTATTTCATATTGAGATACGTAATACTAGTACTAGTTTATATATGATTTTATATAGAGATACGTTGTACTATAGTACTAGTTTATATATTTCTTTTATATAGAGATATACGTTATGTTAGTAGTTTATATAATATTTTAGATAGAGATAAGTTATACCATACTTTATATATTATTTTACATAGAGATAAGTTATACTAGTTAATATATTATTTTATATAGAGATACGTTATACTAATACTAGTATATATATTATTTCATATTGAGATACGTAATACTAGTACTAGTTTATAAATGATTTTATATAGAGATACGTCATACTAGTACTAGTTTATATATTATTTTATATAGAGATACGTTATAACATACTTTATATATTATTTTGAGATTAGTTATACTAGTTAATATATTATTTTATATAGAGATGAGTTATACTAGTTAATATATTATTTTATATAGAGATATTTTATATATTATTTTATATATTAGGTTACGTGACGTATCAGGATGTACTGGATGTGATACCATATGGTGATACCATTGACGTCATAGAACTAAGAGGAGCTGACGTCATTCTGGTACTCGAAGTATCCGTGACTAATCTGGAAGTGGATGGAGAACCAAGCGGCGGATTTTTACAGACAGCAGGTACGAGCACACCATTTACCCCAGTCACTCAATAGGTGAGGGGGCAGGGCGGGAGATGGAATTGGGGCTCGAGTAACTCTCAATTTAAGAAATCGTGACTGGTTTAACAATCATAACTTGTTTCCCGTTGTTTCCTTATGGAAATCAGAGAAGCTATTTCTTTGCAAAGGGATTTTTCAAGATAATTTTAACGAGCCGCCAACTTAATTTTGTAGCATAGTTTTTATATTGTTACCGTCAGTGTGCAATTACACCATGTATACGTTGCTTGGCGAGAGGGGTGCTCCCGGGGAGGGGAAAACGAGGGAAGATATGTTTAAAGTGGTATAGTCTTACTTTGCATGACCAAAGAACTTAATTAGTTGGTACGCGGTCATCATTCATCCATGTTCGGTATTTCAAGATAATTATCTTTTACCTGTCTACTTGGTCGTTATATGTTACTTCTGTGATTAGTAAATGTTTCGAAAAATGTCAAAACTGTACTGTTTTCAAAACTGTATTATTTTCATGAATAAAGATAATTAAAATGAAAAAAAAGCTGTAAGATTAATTTTGAAATTTCCAAAAGGTATTCGGATTATTTACGACTTGACGAAACCAGCAGGCGAGAGAGTCGTAAGTGTGAAAGTGCTGTGTACAGCTTGCGATATACCGCGGTATGAACCCATCGACCACGACATGATTTATAAAATAGTCACCAATAACTACATCGCGACAGGTGGGGCTGGATATGGAATTATTCCGGACATGCTAATCAGTCGCGTAAAAGGTAAGTATCCCATAATAACCGCCCCTCCCCCTCCACCATCATCCCACACCCTATCACCACCCTTACTGCAGTGCATTCATCTTATGTTTTAGTTTGTCTGCAATTTATGTGAGTAATTTCAAAACGAAGGAAATACTGTGATTTTTAAGAAGGCCTCACGCCCTTCCACGCCAACTAAATTGAGCCAAAATATAACGAGAAAAAAAGATGAAAGGTAATAACATGAAAAATAAATAAATAATAATAGTCGACAAGTTATTTCGCACTTTGAAATATTGTATTTAACATTTGTCAAACGTCCATTACAAACGTAGATCTTTGGGACTCTCAGCTTTGCTAACTATTGCTAGGGGTGAGGTGAGTGAAAGAGGGTGTGGGGGGGGGTGGGGATCGATGAGAACAGGGTGACAAGGACGGATCATGCATACAATAATCTTATCCATTTACCAACTAAAATGATGTTTTCCAGTTCTATTGTTTGAACCCTAATTTACTGGTTACTCGACTCCAAGGAAACCACGCATATAGCACAATATTGGAGGCTGGGTAGTCAGAATTATTTTCTTACCCTTCCTTTCATGACATATTTCAGGAGCTGATGATGTTGATGTCTGGTCAGACTACTTCAGGAGTAACTCACCTGTCTGGACTGCTGTAGAGGAGAGGGTCACCTTCCAAGAAGACTCGAAGTGTAATAACGGGGGACAATACAAACTTAATTGGGTTGTCTCTGTGTTCTGCAGTGCGTTGTGGATTGGATTAACGCATAGGTTCAAAGCTTTGATTGATATATAGGAATATAACATCAATAGGGTATGAAGGACTTGATGGCTGAGGGAAGAGGTGGGTGGAGGGGGATGGTCTGATCACAATGTGGGCACCTTTGACTATGTACCTCCCAGATAACCAACAACGTATTAGTGTTCAAACGAATATGCTAAAACAGAAAATACCGATTATTGTTTTCATAATCGGGCCGATTTCGATTATTTGATGAAGAGAAAATATCCCGTTTATACGAAATCAGCAATAAAGTATGTGATAGAAACAATTATTGTTGTGCTTTTCATCTCCTTCCCCGTTCTTTCATTGTACTTTATGTAAAAAAAGGGCTCTTATGTATCCTTTTGTATGTACCAAATCTCCTCTGGGGTTTTGCGGAAGGAAGAAAATAGTTTTTTTTTTTACAGATATCCAAAATACGAAAATATGACATCCTACTAAGTACGCACTGTGCTAAGCGAAATTCGTATAAGGTCCAAACTTTAATTGATAAATGGGAATATGCAATAACATCAATGGTATGAAGGAATTGCAGGCTGGAGGTAGGTGGTAAGGGAACGGTCTGATCAAAATGTGCGCGCCTTTGATATTGTATCTCCCAGACAACCAACAGTGTTCAAACTTTAATTGATATACAGGAATATGCAATAACATCAATGGGGTATGAAGGACTTGAGGGCTGAGGGGAATACATGTGTGGATTAAAGTGTGCGCCTTTGATTATGTACCCCGCAGATACAACAAGATACAACAAGTGCCCTACCTTCACTCCTTTGTGTATTTTTTTGGGCAGAACTTGTTGCTGCAACAAACCTTACAGTGACATACCAACTGTAAAAAGAGACAGCTGTTATATAATCAATTCTACGAGACAGCTCTTAATGTATATAATCAATTCTAATGTTCAAAAAGAGTGAATTGATTATTCACTAAACACATATGTAGCTGCTTTGTATTCAACAAAGACTTTCAGAACCAGCTGTAACCAAAATGACACTATATGAATTGTATTTGGTGTAAACAATTATATTTGATTGTGTGAAATCTGTATCTCGGCTTGTCAAGGTCGACAGTGAACTATTTTCTGGTACATTTGTGTAATTTGTAAATCAGAGCTAAAACCATGACCCCTCTCACCTCCCCCCCCCCAAAAAAAACAACAAAACAATGATATTAAGCTCTCCACATTTTAAAATTTCCTAAAATGTATTAATTGTTATATCATATCATAAGTCCAATATTGTCATGATATTATTTAAGTCAACCTGATCATGAAGTGGCTGAGGTTCAAACCATGATCCCCCGCCCTCCCCCTCTAAAGAAAAAAAAAACCCCAATGATATTCATCTTTCCTGAAATGTATTAAAGTGCCATACCACATCTCTGATATCTTCATGATATAATAATAAAGTCATGTTGTATATATATGTACTGGCAAAAATGCAAACTCCTAATTTAGGCTGAGCAGAGATTTAAAAAGGATGGCGGGGGGGAGGGGGGGAATGGGGGGGAAGGAGGAGCAGGCTCCATACTGTTCCTTCCTTACATTACTGTAATACCTTCGATCCGCACATGACAACGACCATGGTCAACGCTTGAAGCGAAAAACGAGCTTATCGATAACTGTCTCTTTATTTGAACTTGAAGTCATTGCACAATCTCTGTCGTGCTAAATGAGGATGAAACTGTGCATTGTATCTCCCGTCAAGTGCATCTGTCAATCTAACCTCCTGAATGACATCGTCGGTTTTTCCCGAGAGTAGCCTTGCCGCACGTTTCTTCTCCTCATCTTCCCTCTTTAACCTTTCGGCGCGTAACTGCTGGATGTCCACAGAATGAGAAACGGTATCCTTGTTTTTATCTTTCTTATGTTTATGTCTATGTTTTCTTTTGTGTTTTTTCGTTTTATCTTTCTTTTCCTGTTTCTTCTCGCGGGAGGAAGAATGATGATGGCTCACTGAGATGTGACTTTGATAGGCCAACTTGGTTGACATTGCCTGCAAAATAATAGCAAATATGAATGAGAAATATCGCTTATTATATTTACATATCAGAGATCAGATGATTGAAATGAAAAAAAGAGTAATAAACCGAAAATAAAAGATAAAAAAATAATTTTTGACTTGAAAGATACAGACAATCATGCAAATAAATTGAAATGACTGTCAACTTATCAAAACTAAAAATTTCCAGTCTATATTTTCCCTCCAATTGAAATTTAGAAATTTTCCAGACATAGTTACTAACTTACTAAGCTTTGATGATTGCCTTACCGTAAAGCAAGAGTGTAGGAAAACACAAGCATTCAATTATGCTGCTACATAAACGTTCCATTGTCACCAAAAACGATGGCGACATTACTTAAACTAAGAACATATTTGACTATTAACATAACTAAGAAGAATTGTTAAAAAAAAAATCAAATAATTAGTCCATATATACATGGGTTGAACTTTCACATTTGACCTTTTACTCAAGGAATTGAGGCATAAAGACGGTTGGGTGTCTGTGCATGTACTGAGAGTAAATTGGCTATTATTTCTATTTTGTTTTGTTTAATGCCTCTCTACTAATTACCTTACTGACATTGAATTCTTATCAACTGTTTAGCAAGCACAAACCTTTCCTGCAGTAGATTGTCGGTGTCATGATATCAAACGAGATTTGCTAAATGAGTGGACTGTCTAAAAGTGAGTCAAAGCATCATTAAACAAATGGTTAAAAGTTCACAAAGTGCTTAAAACTGTCACAGTTTTCTTTCCTCTTACTGAGCTAGTGGGATGCTTTTCTGATTTTTTTATGATTATGTGTCACATTTTTACAACTGATCTGGATTTTAAACGTGACACGTAGTCTCCTAATTTTTCTAATACAACAGTTTGCAAACTAGTCTCGGAAATTATGAGCAAGTCTTTTAAGGTCACAGAACTGCTCTATCACCAACTTAAACTGGTTTTGTCGAACAGTGGTTGACAAACATGTAGGAAATTTTGTCAGGACTATCAGCTATAACCCAGATCTTTTGAAACATGCATCAGAAAAAGTCCAGCTACTGTTTTTTAAGTACCTTAACTTGTGTTTCCCAAATTATGCTTTTTGGTTCGCAAAAACTGCACCTTTGGGTCACTCACTCTGAATAATGTGGAAACAATCTATGTTCAATATTTCACATAAGTGAGTCACAAGTTTCCAGTAGCTTGCACACATACATATGTAGGTGCCATCAACCATTTGGTCACAGCTCCACTCGAAACACCCGCCCCCCCTTCTTCTTCCCTATCAACAGTGCAAATGCTCCTATACTTGCCTCGCTAAGATACATTTGGATACAAATATGTAATACAACATGCAAGATTCAATATTTGTGGATATTGAATAAGACATAGAACATAACAATGACATAAAAAATAAATGTAATCAAGTCACAATATAAAATGTCCCTGATGTAAAAAATAAAAAAATCCATCAGCAGAGGTTCTTATTTTATTGTTAAGGGCCTTTATGGATCTGCAGTGCTTAGTTGTCCATATCACAAACAATAGTGAGAAATCAGGGGGTACTAGCAAACACGCTTGCGGGAAATTCAGCAAGGTCTTCCAACCGTTCATCTGTTTATAGATCGGTATCAATAGCTAATACAACACAGGCATAGGTGGGCTTGGGCTGGTGGTAATTATGACAAACCTGTGACTCTGAAGTGGAAGAATTTCCTTGACTTGGTTCGTGTCTTCTCTTTCTTGATGTTAGCTTTCCTTCCTCTTGTGCTCCATGTCCGAGGTATTTCTTCATCATGTTCAGAGGGTCCATGGAGTCTTTTCTTTTGATGTCAGGGTCGCTACAAATGTGACAAATTCATATAGATAACACCCAAATTAGTCAAATAATTTGAATTATATTTTGTAGAAAGGAAATAGAAATTTAGTTATTTGTGTGTGTATAATATTTCCTTAATTCTATACATCTCTGACAGATATTAACCTTTGTCTTCAGAGCATCATGCAACATACCAGGAAAAAAATGTCATGACTTCAACCCAAGCAGTTTTCACAGCAAATGTACTTTCACATTAACCTTTTTTTGCATAAGACTTTCAGAGCTCTTAGTTAAATTGTAAACAAATCCTAAAAGGTTATATTTAAACAGCAACTTCATCCAAAACTTGCTCAGTTTTAGAGAAAGATCAACCATTTGGGAAAAGAAGAACCCTGCTCTTTGTGCATGTGGCTGACGGTTCATGATGGAATATATCAACAGACTTAATTAGTCAGGAATCTTCTTTAGGTAGCTGCACAAGCAATTTATAGCCAGAAAATGGACTGATAAGTTATAGACAAGATTCAAAAGATCACAGGAAGTGTTTGCCTTGACCGGAATTTAAAACTCCTAATCATGGCAAAATTAGTTGGAATGCCATTCTAGTAGATAACTTCTTTCCACAAGGAAAACCTGGTTGGTTTTTAGAGTCCAATATTTTGTACTCGTATAAGGCACAACCATTACTAGGCAATGGTTCGACCAAGTTTGAGCCTTTGAACCTGCTCCACAGTTAGCATCAGAATCAAAACAGACATAAATTGGCCAATTTTCAGGGTTAATATTTCCTGCAAACCGAGATCTATATTAGTTATTTTTCATTTATTTAAGTTTACTTTCATTCCTAACTATCTGCCTGAGGTCACTTACACCTCGGGCAGTGGTATGCGAAGCCCGTCCGCCAACGTTTTATGTTGACCATCAGTCACAGTCTGTCCCAGTTGCGTCAGAATTCCAACTTTCTTCTCCCAGGCCTCTTGTTCAGACTTCTTTTCTGCTTCATGATCTTTATTTCCTTTCTTTGTCTCTTTCTGTTGAATATTAAAAAGTTTTACAGAAGGGGATGAATGTACCCATGCTAGGATCACCTTCTGAAATGAAGTTAATCCTGATGATTTAATGGTATACTTGTTTCTTTGAGGGAGGAGGCATAAATTTTGCATAGCCTAACAGGTGGTATCCAGGAAGACAGCCTGTGTCGTCTTTCTGAATGGTTTTGATTCCTTTGGGGGGGGGGGGGAAGGGGGGATGGCACAAAAATTTAGGTTCAAACATAAGTTTGAACTTAACAAGGTACACTACTGTGGATTTTACCAATGGTTTCCTTTTCCACTATTATTTTGTTAGTAATTTTGCTAGTTATCCAGGAGAGATGCATCACAGATGTTGTTCCGCATTATAAAGGAATAAAAAAAAAATGAACTAAAATACATTTGGTTTCCAAATGATCTATAAATGTAATGCTTTAATTGTGCGATAAAAACTTGTTGTTGTTCTTAAAAAGTGGCTGAGAATGAAACCATATCAGTTTGGAAGGTATTTATTTTAATAAATCTAAATCCAGTCACATTTGTATTACAGAGACAACTCAATCCCCTGTAGCTTTAACATTAATCACTCCCTTTCCAATTCCTCATTTCTACTTAATTTTTCTTATTTGTCCCATCATTTTGGAAGTTGGTCCTGACTTTAATATTTTGGCTAGTCAGGGCTCAAACACATGGCCTCCCAGATGCTGGGGTCATTGTTTCTAAAGCTCCTTCCGTGATCCACCTGAGCATAGGACATGTTGTACTAGTAGTCAACTTTAACTTTGTACTTTTCAAGTTAGATTTATTATGCCTATGTATTATTTATTCATACGTAGTTTGTTCTAGAAAAGATTTTACCTCTAGGTCATTGAAGAAGTTGACATGACTTTGACCTGTGTCATTCACTGGTACGACCTCTGACCCAACAAAACTGATGGCACCCTTGGAATGAGCTCTGTCTCGCAGAAATTTCGTCCTTGCCTCTCTCTCCTGCAGAAGAAGATGGGAATAAATATGGGCAAGTTCGATTGACAGGATTTCAGATCAGCATAAAGCTGTTGGCCTTCCAGCTCTCTCTAGTAAATCATTCTTGTAGAATAATAAAACACAAATGTTAGCAAACTGCTTATTTGTCAGGCCCTCTTTACTTTTCCACATTGTAGAATCATAATATATATTTTATCCATTGTGGAATTATGATACTACAGTAACCAATATGCATCACCAATTCTGATCTGATCGAAGGCGATTGGGACTGAGAGAAGGGACAATTTAGCAATCTTGCCTTTGTTCTAGTTGTCATGAAAGGTTAATTTTTATTTTGTTTTTTATTTCAAAAGTGTTTCTAGAACACTGTCAACCTTTGTACAACACTAAAATGAGCAAAACTTTGCATATTTGGTAAGATAAATGTTGCATAAGAAAAAACTTACTGTTACAAAGTAGATGATAATATGAAATGACTTAATATTATTTTGATCACTTACTGCGGTAGCTGCTCTTGTGAGCTGCTTCTTCTCCTCTTCTGCAGCTTTTGCTTCATCTTTCTTCACCCTCTCTATGTTATCTCTGTTCCTCACGTGCCAACTGTTCCGAAGAGGAGAGAAAAGAGAGAAAAAAAAAACCCCAGGAAATTAATTACATGGCTAGTGTTTGTTTGTTTGATTGCTGTTTTATATTGTGTTTGTCTGATTGCAAAAGACATCTTGTCTGAAAGCCAATTATCTACCCAAAAGAGTTCCATCAAAAGGCAACAAATTTACATTGATCAGTATAGATGTGTACAGTATTGTTTTGATCTCTTCCCAATATTATATCCCTTTTTACCTCCTTTTGCCAACTCATCATCAATATGGTCCCATGCACACATTTTCTGCAAGCACCATGCTGCCACTATTAAACCATTTTGTCCTCTCTGACACAAATTATTTTTATGACTGAACAATACTCAATACTTAGGAATGAGCTGGGGGAGTCATAAACTCTACAAAAATTACTTTTGGAAAATGCTAGCTCTTGGACACTACCAAACACTACTAAATGTCTGGTGGGGAAAATCTGGGGAGTTCATAGACTCATTCATCAGGAAAATTTCTGTCATAGCTGTTTCTTGGAAATCAGGCGAGCAATTAAGAATCTGCAGCTTTTTGCAAATTATTCAGTGGATTGAGTATTTAAAATTGCTATGGAATATGGGGCTTGCAATTACTTATTTTTGTGAAATCTTTCACATCGTACAAACATTCTACTATCAGACCTTTTTTCTGAGGGGTGAGTGGGAATGAAGCCAAAAATGACCGTGAGAATTATCACCACATGCTTTATTTGGTCATACATATATGTTTAACATACCCACCAAGGACTAGATTCAGAGAAAATGTTTTAACATTGTACCTCATATACACACACCCTATACCATGGGGGCCATTGAAATCACACACCAAATGTAAACAGCAGTTTACAGTCAACTTAAATATTTTGCAGGAGTGCCATTTTTAGCACACCTACAGCATCCCTAATTTTTTTTTGACAGACAGACATGGCCTGACATGTATTTATCTTATCTGTGAATATTTAATGTGTTATTTAAAAAAAAAATTCTGGTGACTCTATCCCATTTCAACGAATAAATATCTATGAAAGTAAAATGGTACAAACTTTTTCTTTGGTAAGATATTCATGATTGATCAGCCACTCTGGCAGGTTTTTGTTCACAATGACAGAAGAACCAAATTTGAGTGATATCTGCAAGTCAAAAAAAAAAATGGAATATTAAGTTACAAAGGTAAGGATGGCTGAGTTAAAAATACTGGTACTGCATAACAATCATCTGTCTAGGATATTATATAATCAAATTCTGATTGAGCAATGAAACTTTGGCTACAGTTATAGAAAAAGATACCTCTGTTCTGGCAAAAATAATTGCCTTATTTTCTTTTATTAAAACTGTCCATCTTCAATACTGACAG
Source organism: Apostichopus japonicus (assembly GCF_037975245.1). Taxonomy (NCBI): domain Eukaryota; kingdom Metazoa; phylum Echinodermata; class Holothuroidea; order Aspidochirotida; family Stichopodidae; genus Apostichopus; species Apostichopus japonicus. The sequence continues at coordinate 23,057,592 of NC_092563.1, read as the reverse complement.
TGAAGTGAATTTACACTTACTGTGAGAAATACTTATTTCCAATATTCCTGTACCAGACTAATATTATTTTTTTCGTTATATACCTAGGTGCACTGTTACATAAAATACACATTTAAATATGCTACATCCACAAATATAGTAAGCCATATTTGATTCCCATGTGTTTACTGCAGTAATTTGTGACTAGGCTAGGCTACATCATGTATAATGTGACTTTGGGAGTATGATAGAGGTTGATTGTACTAAGATAATGGCTATGGTCTTACAGTAAAAGGCCTTGAGTATACGAATGGTGTACATTCTTCACTATACTAAGTACGTGCTAGGAGTACGAACTCCAATGGTGTGCGTGCATATGCATGCATTTTACTGTATTGTATGTTATGGAAAATCGAACAAAAGTAATACTACTAGATTTAGTAATACCAAACATTCGAATAATGTTGCCCTCTGTGTGTCGATCCTAGTACTGTACTTACGGTTTGAGATTTTGGACTCTTTTGATGAATATGTACGGTGGAAATGGTCAGCAAACTGGTACAAACCGTTTTCATTACATTACATATGGTTTTCAATGTAAGGCGAGGACCATCTTCATCCTCAAGATCTCCCTTGGATTAGAAGAAAGATTGGTGTTTCGCAATGTTTTGACTTTCTTGTCAATTTATTGAAAACACAATCTGACCAGTACATCGCATGTCAATATGCTAAATGTATATGTCATTCATTGTTATTCGGCTGAAATGAAATACAAGTTGGCCATTGGTGTGTAATGAAATCTGGCAACAAAGACGAACTAAAGGCGCTCGTTGTAACGAACGACATGTCTACAATATCATGTATCTCATAGTAGTTGTACTTTTTCAATACTACATACGGTATACCTAACGGCAATGCTGCAGTCGGTTCATATCTCGCCTTTTAGACGAGACTGTGTACAACAAACCTAGCCTAACTGTAGCTCACTTGAAAGAACCCGGCGGTTGTGTTGAATACAATTTTTTTCCATGCACTAGGTAACCAGATGACGCTCCCTGCACTCGAAATTACCGAGCTATGGATACGGGAGCGAGTGGGATTAGAGGTTGAAAACCTTGGTAAGCTTATAACAAGATGATAGCCTACCAATTAACTTTCGTTATCACTAAGTTAGGCTTAACTAAGTATTTTATAACTGAAGTTTAATGTTAGTCTAACCTTACTAGTCTTGCCAATACAATAGCCTAAATCTTGCCAGTAAAGCACTTATATCATACTGCTACTAAACAGCAATAGCCAAAAACTAAGACTCTTGGACTATTTAAATTAAATGTTAAATTCTTTGAGATAAACTCCTCACACCGGTCTGCGATTTTCCCAACAGCATTTGCATAATTCTTAGTTTCTTTGCAAAATATTTCTGGTAAAAGTTTTCACAGAAGTTGACATTTATTGTGCTACATAATATCATGATAAGGTATGTGCCATCATTTTTATGATCAACACCCAATTCATCTTTCAGAACTTGTTTCGCAGATAAATAAATGCAATATGTCATACGCCTAGGATATTTTGTTAACTATATAATGATGGTTTTCTTTTTCAGAGGATGTGAAATCCCTTTCTCTACCAGGTACATATCATCAGAAGATAACCCACCTTGGAACATCGCTACATGGATTTCTGAGACTGAAGAGCTTAGATCTCTCAAGAAATGCAGTAACAAATCTATCAGGAATTTCCCACCTGAAAGTGCTGGAAAAACTCAATCTGTATCCTTTATGTTTGTACCGTGTTTTTCCTTGTTTTATTAAATCTGTTGCCATGTGGAGGTGTGGCTTTTGTGCTCATATGCTGAATAAGATAGACACACTACCACTCTAATGCAGTTCACAATATCACAGTGATATGAGAGTGTGCTACAGTATATAATATGTGTAAATATGGGCCACAAGAGTTGTATTGAAATCTGATTTCTTGTGAAACTACCCATTGTTATCATGTAGTCTTTAGTGAATGGACTTAACAGTATGTCAATTTTTGTTTGTACATCTCTGTTAAAATGATAAATTCTGTTTCAAACATTTCATACCCCTTCCTGTCCATCTGTTCATATATTTACCTATTTGATTATTTATTTCGTTACTATAAGTTTAGTGCCCTTCCCCTTTGGATAAATGCCCAAACACCAAACCTTCCCTCAGTTCTATTGTCCAATAATATGAATCACTTTCCTAAACATGATTTCAGTTACTACAATGACATCAAGAATTTAAAGGACCTTTATCAACTGAGGCACAATGCCAATCTACATGACCTGGACCTACGTCTCAACCCTGTGACCAAAAATGAAGTTGATTATAGGCTCTTTCTGATCCATCTTCTTCCAAATCTCAGGAAGCTTGGTAAGGGACTGACACGGTACAGTACGTATGTACACACAAAAATGGTTCTTATAGAAATTCCAAAATGTTGAAATCGATAATATATTAAACTTATATTTTAAAAGATGGCAGTTTGTTTTCAACTTTGCAGTCTGATCAATTGCAATTAACTGTCAGCGGTAATTTCTTTCCTTGTATTCAGTGAAGTTGATATTTACAAAAGCTGTTTAGACTAGTTAAGTCAATTTGATCTCAAATGTCTTAAATCATGTGTTTTTGGCCATTTTTTTTCAAGTTGAAAATGCTCCGTCCTTTCATACCATAAACTTAGTTGAGTCTGACTCCTGGTTATTATTTATTGTCTGTATAAAAATGTTCATAATTTTCAAAAAAAGTTTCAAATTTCAAATGCTTCTTTTCAGATGATCGATCTGTCAGAGACAGTGAAAGGAAGGCGGCCATTTTGCATTTTGACACCGATCAGGTAAGAATGCCAGGCCTCACTATTGTCCACTCATAAATGATTGCACTCTCAACTACTACAAAGTAGATCTCCATCCTGTTACTGTAGCACAGTTTGAAAGTCTGTACTTATCATCTATTTTCAATCTATGTAGGTAGAACCATTTGGGTACTCTTCATTCAGATTAGTTCATGAGGAAGTTTCTCTTTAATGCATCATCCGAGATAAAAAAAAAAATAAGAAAAAATAAATAAATAAGATTTTTTTTTTTTTTTCATCATTTAAATATCAAGTTGATAATTAATTCTAGTATTTTGATATGCAAAACAATGAATGAATGATTAATTACCTCACTGATTTGTTTTAAATTTTATTTTTAAAACCAAATGGTCATATCAGTAGTTGGGTCAAACTTGTATCAATTTGTCATAAAATTCTTATAAAATTTTCTTGTATATATATCAGAAGATAAACTGGCAATACTGATATATTATATAATGGACACTATGAGTGGCTTTGGTTCCTTCCAATAGGCTTACGATTTGATGTCCCATGTGACCGATCAGGTGACCCAGAAAGAGGGCATCACACATAGTGATTCCATAACCAGATCAGAGCAGATGAAGAAACTTGCCCGCCATCCTACATGTGAGTTGACAATACCATGTCAAGCAATTAAAGGTTAACATGGCCACATTATCATCTAAAGTACAATTTAATGTACATAATAAACTGGTAGTAAAGTCTGCTTATGGGGTTATTGGCAGGGCTTCCTCTCCGCCTTGCATTTACATACTGTACATGTGAAATATGTAACATGCTAGCAATGCTGTTGCTTATATGGTAGTGGGAATATCAGAAAGAAAAACATTTGCCTTTTACTACTAATGAAAAGTAGATATAGCATACTTTATCTATATGTGATTGTCAATATGTGATTCATATGATTTCTAGATGTGATTTCTAGATGTGATTCATCTAGAAGTGATTTTCACAGTAATATTTATTTTCAAATCCTTACTCATATGCATAACATGCATATGTATGAAAAATATGCAAAGTTGAAGCTTGTTACCAGAGGACTCAACCTGACTATAAATGTCACACATCTGGGGATACAATATATACACATTAAACCTAAAAAACATTGATGAAAACTGCCTCTACCTTCTTTATTATTACTATATTTTTGGGTTTCAAGTTATAAATCAAGAACATCATCTTATTTCCTTTACTCACAGAAAAATAATTCAATATTTCCAGGTGCCCTAATGAATACATGCTTGAACATCATCAACTACTTTAATAATATTTCTTAAGTATGCTTTTACATGGATCTGTCATTGCTGACAGATTTTTATAACTAACTGTATCCTTTACAACGACTCAATGAAGGCAATATTTCGTCCAGTCTAGTCTCTCTGGGGGATAATGTTGTTTAAGGATGCAACATTTAATTAGCAAAGTGACAGTCTTCAAGTCTTGGCAAGCGCAGTTGACCATACAGAAGAACTCTGTGTTGATTTCTTGCGTGAGTAAGCTTGCTCTGTGAGGGGTACCTTCAAGGTATTTCTGTCGTCGAATCCTCTTTGCATTTGTTCTTTTCGCACAGCGTTGGATGATGATGATAGTGACCTCATAGATCTTTTAGCCAAGACCAGTGGTGACCTCAACAAACCGTACCATCTATCAGGCTCAGAGGCCAAAGACAGCAGTTTTCAACCTCATTCAAAAGAAGGTAGGTAACCGTATAAAGAAATCTCCAACTATGACATGGATAACAGCATGAATATTCATGAATAGCAGCATGAATAATCATGAATAGCAGTATGAATAATCATGACCAAGCAGCTGGTCATCATTTTTAGCGTAACATTTGTTGTGATGAAATGTAATTGAGCATGTTAGGTTCTCATATATGTCAGAGCATGTCTTTTGAATGATGAGAAATTCTTTCAAGTGTGTTTAATCCAACATCAACTTTCAGACTAGCGTCTCGACTTACCATACATTTGAATCAAATATATTATAGCTTAGCATATTTTGCACATAAGAAGTAGAGTTTTCCAAGTTTTATTTCATAATTTTGTTTATGGTAAGTAACAGGCTTCCCCCCTCATTTCTATATTCATTATGATTATTATTATTTTTTTTGGGGGGGGGGGAGGGTGGGCAACAAGAAGTATGTTGCAGACAATTGCACCAGCGACTTGGAATTGGTATGTGAAGGAGGGGTAGTGGAATATGTTTATGGAATCCAACCAGTTATTTCAAGCAGCTTCTTGATAATTAACAACTTCCTCGGACTAGAAACTTGTATACAAAATAGGATTGGCCTAGTTCTAAATATGCTTTGGATTGATTTTGGTATAGGCCTAAACTAAGCATTTGTATTTGTCTTGACAATTTAGCAGAATTCCTGTTAGCCCTTCTCACTTTACAAATCTAAAATAGAATTTTTAATTACTTCATTTATTTTATCACCACTGAATCAGGCACTTAATCATTTGCCCAAACCTTTTATTTGGTTTTTCAAGGAAACATGAAATATCATCTTCCCCCCCCCCCCCCAAAAAAAAAAATTGTGAATTAAATTCAACATTTAATTGATAAGATTTAATCTGTTCCCGTTAGACATCAGACGAATGGACGGCAAGACAGAAAGACCAACCGACCTTCATCTACTACAAGAACAGGGGGGGAACCATCACACCCCCGACAGTGAAACTCCCATTGGTGATGAGTGTAGTAGCACAGGATCATTCCAAAGTAACAATTCTGGTAAGTTTGTGGTTTCCACCTCTATAGGCTCAGTAATGTAATCGACTGTACAGGATACATTTAGTTGCTGTGGGGCCACCTGATTATGTAAAACATGGCATTGCTCATTTATGATTTTGTTAATAATTTCAGTATATTATTTTGCTACTTATAGTTTGTGCATTCTGTGTGTTCACTGTTTAAGCTGTTTTGACTTACATATTTCCTCATTCCTCCCCCCATCTCCCCTTCCTTCATTCTCTCTTTTTGGTTAATGGAATAAACAGATGATTCAGCATAACCATCTAAGAACTGTGTAGTATCATAGATTAGTACCTTTAAGGTCATAATGAAGCATTCAGATTAGCTAAGTTAGGCTGATTAGGGAGGTTTTTAATAGTGACAGTTTCTCTTCTGACTCACCATCTTGTTAACAACATATATACTAGTTTCTTTCAAAGAGAACTCACAAATTCTAGACCAATTATTAGTTTAATGTTTTTTAAGCTTGACATATTATTTAAGACTTTGTTGACAGTTATATCTTGCTTGTTTAAAGAGAGTGGACCATCAGTTTCTCCTGCAAGTCCTGGAAGTCTCTTTTGAGGCTGAAGGAAGTTTAGATTTAGAATCTAGTCAATGCTAAGTTTTCCCATTTACTGTAGTAATAATAGCTAGCTCTTTGCAACCAAGTTGTATTTTGACCCCATTTGTGCAAAATTTTCTCTTCTAGGTCAGCCAGGGGCTTCCCATCATGCATCACACCATGAGTATTCTACCTACCGAAAAACAAAAGGCCAAGTTCATTTCCAAGATGGCGGAGACTCAGAGTTACCAAACGGAGGAGGATACTCTGACGAACATGATGCTTACACATCTTATACCTCAAAAGGACATTTTACTCCAAATCCTAAAGCAGGTATGAATCATCTGAAAGTCAACTCTGATTGGTCAGTTTTGAAAAGGTTGTCGCAGTAACCCTATGGCATGTATGCAAGAATTGGATGACATTCCTGTAGAATTTCTTTTGTTGCAACAGTTCTTGTGTCCGACTGTCCAATGTAGTTCCTGGAATAATGTGAAATAATATAATAAATAAAAAATAACTAATAAATAAAAATTGAAAGTGATGTTTTGTGAAGGGATGTTTTTGGTCAGACTATAGCTGAGGTAGCTTATCTAGCAATGTGATTTATGAATATGTTATGGTCTATAATTATGTAGAGATAGGAAGAGGTGTAAGTATGTGTATTACACACATACTTATAGATATGGAAGTGTTGCTGCTTGCACAATAACTGCAGTAAGCAATTCCAATGAACATTTTTGACCATCGTAAAGACCATTTCTTATGGGACAGACAAATGGGATAACTTGGAGATGAAAACTTTACTTTTTTGAACTACTCATGGACTAGCATATTTTGTCATGGGTTTTGTAATATTTGATGTACTTTAGACTGTTGGATATAAACAAACCTCACTTGAACTATTCATGGACTAACACATTTTATTATGGGTTATGTAATATTTGGTGTATTTTAGACTGTAGAATGTAACCAGATCTCAATTGAACTACTCATGGACTAGCACATTTGACATGGGTTATGTAATATTTGGTGTACTTTGGACTGTAAGATGTAGTTGACTTCGTTTTCCATGTCTTTCCAGATCATGAAACATCGGTTAAAAGGGTTCCAAGTGAAGCACAGTTGGAAGAATACAAGGAACCACCACATGTTCAGAGACTCTTTGAGGTAAATATGAATAATTAATCACGATGATGACATGCAAAGGGATATTCTGGTGGCTAACAATATGACATTTATATGGAAGAGACAGCTATGTCCACTTTTGTTTGTTGAAAAGCCCATCTCATTATCTTGTCCATAACTCAAGATATGCTTGATTGAATGTAACTTATTCTCACTCACTGGCTAAACCCTTGAGTCTTCCCTGGAATCTATCACATTACATGGTCTGTGATTTTCATTATGGCTAATCTTCTTATTGTTTTATCCTTGAAACCTGATACAGTTGGAATGTTTGCTTAGCTTTCAAGATTCTCTAATGTTAGAAATTTCATCAAACTGCAACTGCTATAAAAATGTTATTTTCCTCTGAATAAGTGAGTAAAATATTGTAAAGAAAAACAATTTCATTTTGAGCTGAATTTTCCACGTTGACATCATTCACTCTGTTGTTGCCATATAATTCACAATGTACCACCAACATTTGCCGTACACAATGCTATGAGCATGAGGTTTGAACCTACAACATACAGAAAATTTCTAGCATCTTTAGTTAGCAAACAGCTACTGCAATGTCCCTTTGAAGCAGTTTCTCTTGTTAGTTGAAAAAATTTCTGTTCTAAGTTACCAGTATCTGAGCTCAATTGAAAGTATTGTTTTATTTTATTTTTATTTATTTATATATATATATACAGGGATGTGCCAGGATTTCCTGGGTGCTGGGTATACTGATTGTCGTCCTGGGGGAGGGGTCTAAGGGGGAGGGGGTGTCCCCTCCCCTTTTGAGAATTTTTTTTTATTTTTGAAGGTGCTCAATTGCCAAATGCTGGCACTTGTGTAGCTTTTTAAGCACATACGCAAGTACTAGTTTTGCTAACAATTTACAATTTTTAAATTTTATTTAGTGAAATATATGAGGTACCTGGTAAAAGTTATTAGTTTGTTTCAAAGAGATTTTACAAGGGATCGATTGAGAGCCGTAAGTAATGTTTCTCGCATGCGTAACTGATGCATTATTAGTCTGTATGATTTTGGCATAGGCTAGGGCCCAATTTATGTTGAATATATTGTTAGGAATGTCAGGATTTTAGATGAAAATAGTGCTGGGTGGGATTCACGATTTTTAAGACAGTGCTGGGCGGTAATTTTTAGTGCTGAAGAAAAAACAATAAATATATTTTTCCCTCCCCCTAGCCTCCAAAAGAAACTAAGGATACAAGACCATCTCCAGTCATCAAGGATGCCAGTGATGAGCTGCTTCTGTCTCTGCTTCATTTAGTGGATAGATACTGGAATGGATCCAGGTCTCTACATTATCATGGTAAATTTCAAGGTAAGGTTTCATTTCTACTTCTTTGAGGGTATTGGTCAATCTATGATACATACAAATGTGGTAAAACTTTGGAAGAAAGGCAGAATTTTTTTTGAGAGTTTCCTCATTCTTTGCCAGGTCTGTCGTCATAGTCTCTGGTTATGGTAGTTTGATAAGTGCAACATTTGTTATTCTTTTTGCCACATGTTATATTAGGGTGGTACTGTATTGCAATGATGATTTTTGTCAAAGTGAGTTTTTATCGAAATCAGATGTGAAACAGCAAATAGAGGAATTTTTTGTTGAACTACTCCTCATTTGTTGTGAGATCCAGATACCGTTATATGTTATAATGTTGTCTTTAGAGATTACAATTATATGATATAATGTTGTCTTTGGAGATTACCATTATATGTCATAATGTTGGTCTTTGGAGATTACCATTATATGTTATAATGTTGTCTTTGGATATTACCATTATATGTCATAATGTTGTCTTTGGAGATTACCATTATATGATATAATGTTGTCTTTAGAGATTACCATTATGTGTGATATTGTTGGTCTTTGGAGATTACCATTATATGATATAATGTTGTCTTTGGAGATTATCATTATATGTCATAATGTTGTCTTTGGAGATTACCATTATATGTTATAATGTTGTCTTTGGATATTACCATTATATGTTATAATGTGGTCTTTGGAGATTACCATTATATGATATAATGTTGGTCTTTGGAGATTACCATTATATGATATAATGTTGTCTTTGGAGATTACCATTATATGTTATAATGTTGTAATAGGAGATGACCATTATGTGTTATAATGTTGTCTTTGGAGATTACCATTATATGTTATAATGTTGGTCTTTGGAGATTACCATTATATGTTATAATGTTGTAATAGGAGATGACCATTATATGTTATAATGTTGTCGATTACCATTATATGTTATAATGTTGGTCTTTGGAGATTACCATTATATGTTATAATGTTGTCTTTAGAGATTACATTATATGTTATAATGTTGGTCTTTGGAGATTACCATTATATGTTATAATGTTGTCTTTGGAGATTACCATTATATGATATAATGTTGTCTTTGGAGATTACCATTATATGTTATAATGTGGTCTTTGGAGATTACCATTATATGTTATAATGTGGTCTTTGGAGATTACCATTATGTGTTATAATGTTGTCTTTAGTGATTACCATTATGTGTTATAATGTTGGCCTTTGGAGATTACCATTATATGTGATAATGTGGTCTTTGGAGATTACCATTATATGTTATAATGTTGTCTTTAGAGATTACCATTATGTGTGATAATGTTGGTCTTTGGAGATTACCATTATATGTTATAATGTTGTCTTTGGAGATAACCATGATATGTGATAATGTTGTCTTTGGAGATTACCATTATATGTTATAATGTTGTCTTTGGATATTACCATTATGTGTTATAATGTTGTCTTTAGAGATTACCATTATGTGTTATAATGTTGGCCTTTGGAGATTACCATTATGTGTTATAATGTTGGCCTTTGGAGATTACCATTATATGTGATAATGTTGTCTTTGGAGATTACCATTATATGTTATAATGTTGGTCTTTAGAGATTACCATTATATGTTATAATGTTGTCTTTGGAGATTACCATTATATGTTATAATGTTGTCTTTGGAGATTACCATTAAATGTTATAATGTTGGTCTTTGGAGATTACCATTATATGATATAATGTTTGTCTTTGGAGATTACCATTATATGATATAATGTTGTCTTTGGAGATTACCATTATATGATATAATGTTGTCTTTGGAGATTACCATTATATGTTATAATGTGGTCTTTGGAGATTACCATTATATGATATAATGTTTGTCTTTGGAGATTACCATTATATGTTATAATGTTGTCTTTGGAGATTACCATTATATGATATAATGTTGTCTTTGGAGATTACCATGATATGTTATAATGTTGTCTTTGGAGATTACCATTATATGTTATAATGTTGTCTTTGGTGATTACCATTATATGATATAATGATATCTTTAGAGATTACCATTATATGTTATAATGTTGTCTTTGGAGATTACCATTATATGTTATAATGTTGGTCCTTGGTGATTACCATGATATGATATAATGTTTGTCTTTGGAGATTACCATTATATGATATAATGTTTGTCTTTGGAGATTACCATTATATGATATTATGTTTGTCTTTGGAGATTACCATTATGTGTTATAATGTTGTCTTTAGAGATTACCATCATATATTATAATGTGGTCTTTGGAGATTACCATTATATGATATAATGTTGTCTTTAGAGATTACCATTATATGTTATAATGTTGGTCTTTGGAGATTACCATTATATGATATGATGTTGGTCTTTAGAGATTACCATAATATGTTATAAAGTTGTCTTTGGAGATTTTCACATAGTGTCCTTTAAGAAGCACAAACTCCTTTTTTTCTACAGCACAAGCAAGACATATCATAAAGACAGCATTCCTTGAAAACTTAGCATCCCATCCGAGTCCTGCCAGTAAGTTTGATGAAGTGATGAAGAAGCTAGAGGAGGAGAATCTTATTCTGAGAGGAGAGGTCGAAGAGAGAAGGAAAGGGGACGGTCAACAATTTCACAAAGAATTGGAAAAGTGTTTGTGGGAAACTCAAGAGGAAGTTGTAAGTAAATTATAATTGTAGCTGTTTTGACATCCCATTATTCCGTCATTATTCGATTCAAATTCAATTTTATTCAAAGTTACTTTGTCACATGTACACAAAAGTCAATACAGGTGCTCAGTGTACAAAATGCACCATAAGTTCAAATGACGGTTGTTGATTAAGCTTGTAGCGACCGGAAGGTTGGAAAGCAAAACCGGAAGAGACAAGGAAGAAAACTTTAAACAAGAAATCCTAGAAGAATAGAAAGTAAGAAATAAAGCCCATGTTGAAACTGATGCCTTCTTTGATAGCCTTTCATAGCTAACAGGTACCTAGCAATGATATCATGACAAGGGGTACATTTTATTTGGTATCTGACAGATGTGGTTAACCCTTGCACAAAGAATGTTGAAAGATCCCAAATCTCTGAGTAGGAGAATGTTTAATTGTTAATGTTGAGAGTGGCCAAGCCATTAAGTTTCAAAGATATGATTTGAGTTGCAAAAAAGAGTAACAGAGAGAATATTGGGGCTCTTTAGCCATTTTAAGCTATAATCACTTTTGAACTTGATTTCCTAAATAATATGGCTGTTTTCTCTGGACAGTTTTTTATCCTTCAGTCTGTCATTTGGGGATGTTTGTACCAGTTGTAACCCCCGGTTAAGGAAGTTCCTTCTTTTGTCATTAATATACTGTAAACTCTAGTAAAAAAAAAGGCGTCTTTAAGAAGGTAATGTAATGTGATGCAGCCATGTATGTTTCATCTGTGGTTTCCTGCTACTCTTACCAAGTTTACTGAGGATTACTACTCAATGTAAGATTATAGTTGATCAGACTTATTCAAACATCCTCATAAATTATTGTCACCCACAACTCTTTTTTGTGTCAGAATTGATAACTGCAAATACTAAGTCAGAAACTTGAATGTTTTCTGCATTATTTGAAATGTTTACTGAGAATTACTACATGTAAGGTTATAGTTGATCAGACTTATTCAAACATCCTCATAAATTATTGTCACCACAACTCATTTTTTGTGTCAGAATTGATAACATGCAAATACTAAGTCAGAAATGTTTAATGGTTTTCTGCGTTATTTGAAATGATTTTTTTTAGTGTTTGACTATTCAAGCTAATGGTTGTTTCCCACTTGCCTTTCAGCGGCTTCTCCAGGGTAAACTTCAGGATTCTATGGAAAAGAATTCTCTTCTTCAAAACCAATTACTGAAGACGAGGGAACCAAATGGTGTGATTCACCCACTTAAAGCTGGAGTAGATGAAGGTAACACTGTATTGCACTCATGTTGGAGGAGGGGAGACTACAGACAGGGGAGGGAATATTGATTTTTTTTTTATTCTTACCTTTTGGCTTTAATTTTTCTTTGGGAAATTAGCAAGGAGTAATCAGCATATCCTGCTTATTGCTTTTTAGGTTTGTTGGTACTTTACTTAGGTAACTTCTAACCAATCCCTTACCCCCTGTCTTCACTGCTCTCCCCCTCCCTCTTTCCTATCCCTTGCCCTTCCATCCTCCCCCCTCCCTCCCCTTTGCCTTGGCCCCTTTTCTCCATCTTTCCCTCTCCATCATCAACACTGGTTGAATCACTAAGATCAAAGCCCCATATTATATCTACCTTACCTCTGAATATTAACAATTCTTTCCTTTCTTTGTCCCCTCTTTAGGTCTGAGGAGAGAAGTTGACTCCTTACTACTCGAAAATGAGAAGCTCAAATTTCAGATAAAACACTTTAAACAACTTCAAGAACTAGCCAACATGCTGCAAGAAAGTCACAAGTAAGGAGCTCAATATAGTTTTTTCACTGTCTTTTCCAATATAACTGAAAATACTGGCAGAGTGTCTGTACTTGTTTGTTGTAATACACAGAAACATTTTGTTCTGTCCGTAGCCTCTGAATTGGACAGCTAAAAGCATGCAGTTTTATACCACAATTAAAGCATCTCTAGAACAGTAACAAACTATGACCTTGTGAGCATTTACACCTGAACATTTCCCCTTGTTTTTTTATAGGGAGAGTGGGAGGGGTTTGCTTTGTACAATTATTTAATGTAAGTGACACAGCATGAGTTAAATAGAGTCAAAATGAATTCTTATTACTTTCAGGTCTTTAGTAACCACCAACGACCATTTACTGAAAGAGATGGATGAACTAAAGAAACGTCACTTGCAGGAAGTTAAACAGCTCCACTGGTCTTACGGGGAGTTAAAGAACAGCATTAATATGATTCCTACCTCGGATCGTAACCAGAATCTGGTCTAAAAGGGTTTTAGTGTTATCTATGGCAGAATATATGTGTGGTATTTGGTACTTGTCGAAATGTTTCAATACCTGATCTGAATGTTTAGTAACATTGAATGAAGTACTCATCGTGGTTCAAACTGTTTGGTTTATATTGTAAGATTTGTTAGTTACATCAGGACCTTCAACTGACCAACACCAACATGAGGCAATAAATTATTACAGGTTATTATGTCATTCTTTAAGGCTGTGAATTGTGTTCCGCTTAAAATTGGAAACGTTCAGTGCCCTCTTTCTTTAGGTGACGTTTTATTGACACAGGTTAAGTTGGTGTAAGAACCCCATATGAAGTACTCAGCAATGAGATGATAATAAATCTAACCAATTAACAGCAGTTTCTGCCCTAGAGTGTTATATGCTAATTAGGCTAGTTCGAGGCATATATTCAATGGAAGTCTCTTCATCTGCTTAAATTATAAAATGGCTGATGTTTGTTTTTGAAAAGATTTCTAGATTGCAGTTTTTGTATTCCAACCTAAATCTGATTGAAAGTTCAGTTTGTCCTTTTGCAAGAATAAAAAAAAAATGATGTGATGATGTTCAGATTTTGGACAACTGAAATCGTTATTATAGCAATAAAAATGTTATATCATTATATCATTATTAATATAATGCACAACACTTGCACAACACATAGAACTTTATGTAAGACTCATAGTGACATACGCATGTCAAGATATGATAACTTTGACACTTTGCACAAAGTCAACTCTGCACAACCTTACTTAAAATGTTATAAATTTTATTTCATTGTTCACACAAATATGTGTGACAATATTCATATTTTGCACAAAACAGACAAACATTCTTTAAAAATTCACTGTGGCAAATGACATGTGAAAGTGTGATAATCTTGGACATTTTGTGAAACCTTAAAAAATTTTAGGCTTAATTTTCAGCTCCGTTGCAGAATGTGGTCTGACAAATTTTCAAAGTTTTACTTGACATAAATGTTGAGAAATGCTCGATATTCAATTCACATTTGGGATTATATCTTTCACATTTTGCACAAAGTTAGCCTGACAGGCTTTTTTGTTTTCTTTATGGCATTTACTGTATCATGGTACACTACTATTTGGAAACCATGTTATTTAGCTTTCATTTGATACAAAGCACATATAAGATTCATCCCTTAGTTTTATTTAGACCTTGTAACAAAGGAAATCTGAATTTTAATTGTCTATCAGTTGGTAAACAATAGACTAACTCTTGTTAGAACTAGAACACCTTCATAATGGCTATGACGTGATAATTTTCTTTCAAACGTAGCACACCACTTTGATATTGATTGTCAGGGTCAAAGATATGAAGAACAGGTTACATTAACTGACCATAACACTGCACAAATTTTTATATAATAAATTTAAAGGATAGCTGCAACTTTTCCATTCCCAAATATTATAGTTTAATATCAGAAACTGCCAAAATTTTAATACTTTAAGATGTTTAATTTACTACATGTGTTCAATATGTCAAGGCCTATATCACAGTTAACAACAAACTTGATGTTTGTTACTTTGTTTGGTCGTGAATCTTCCCGGTTCAATTTCCAAAATGAAACATTTTGAAATTGAGCTTGTAAAGCTTTTCTCCATGTTTGACCATATCATAACAGAAGAGCCAGTTAGTAAATACCTCAAAAGTTGCATATAATGTAAGTACAGTAGAACACAAAGAGAGAAGTAATTCAACTTAACTATTTAACTTTTACAAAGTGAGGCACAAATCAAATATTTATTTTCATTTATTTATTACAGAGAGGCTGATATTTTCTTCATCAATAATCTACAATTGATATCCAGGGTATTTAGGATATTTTAATATATTTGTTTCCAGTTTTCATGCTCTTCTTTTTTATTTCATGGAAGGAGGAGACCAGAGGATGGGATAGGGGTGGGGGGTTAAATGTTTTTTTTCATAGTTTTCTTCCAATTTCATTTCTTAACAATTTGTTATTCAGAAGTGACTTGTGTAAATTTAATTGCCTGATAAGTAGATTACGAACCTTGACCTTCCATATCTAAAACATGACCATGTGAGCTTATTGTGGTTTAGGGCCAAAGCTGGGTGTGCTATATCAACAGTACAGATTCTTTGCTCTCCGACAATGTGAAAAAGATTAAACCAAACAGAGCTTTACCATTCTTAAGTAGAAAAAACGGCATTTTTCCCCTTCTATATCATGAATCTCATGTGTTCCTAGCATATGTAATAACTACTAAGGGAAACATTCCAAATGGAAAGCATTAAGTAATATTGTTGCTGACTTGATTAATGACCAATGATAGGTAAATACATAATGTGCATATAAACTGACTTGAAAAGTTAAGAACCCAATCCCCAGGTATAGTGTTATGATATTAGCTTAAAGTGCTGCATTTAATGAACAAGTCAGTGATGTTTAATATAGTGTGAATGTTCACTATTTACTAGTGTACATTGCTTCATCAATAACATGTAGAGAAATTGCCACCATCTACTGATACCAACCGCAAATTGGTTAGTATAGATGACTTGATCAGTCAAGAATTTCTTAAAAAGATATGGAGAAAGTAGAAGTAGGTTTAAAAATTTTTAAGCAGTATTTTTGACAGTTTATGTGTGCTATGTATACTTTATATAGTTTTCTTCACTATGGTATGAAGTATTCATTCCATTTAGCTCTTATGTGTGCTGTGTAAACATATTGCCATTTGAAATCATGTAACAGATATTTTCAATAGGCTGGTGTAAAATTATAAAATATTAATGAGAGTGATGTTTTCCATTGGTGTTGTGATTCCAAGGCAAGATATTGGTAAAATGGTTAAGATGGGGTTCAGGTGAGTTGATAAGCATTAGGTAAATCCAACCACTGCTTTTGAGAAATTTTTAGAGGGAATGCAAAGTGATATTTCCGATATTCATATATATATATATAGAGATATATATGAAAATATGTATGCTGTTTCCATAGATTTGTTAAATATGATGTATGTATATGATAATATTTATACTTATTCCATATGAGAATATTTGAGGTTATGAATTACAAAAGTTGTGGCAAAATTTGACCTATAGTTGCACTTCATATTCTTTTAAGAGGTCTGTATTTATTAAAGGATCACAGTAGTGTTTCACGGACAGTAACATTAAGAGTTGAGTAAGGTTGGACTCCGGGGAAAGATGTCACTAGCCCGGCCACTCTCCCCCTCCTACTTACTTTCCTAAAGTATACTATGAAAATGAGAACAAATTATTTATCTCTTAGCAACTTAATTGACCCTCGTGGTGATGTGTATACTATATATCCCCCCTCCCTCTTGTCAGACCTTTTGCCAGGTAACCAGTCTGGGGAAATGAACATTTGTCACAGAATATTTTGTTTGAAATGATTTAGCCACTTCACTTACATACATTGAACAGGAAGAACAGAACAGAGCACTGTTGTGTTATAGATCAAAATTATCTTGTGGTCAGGAGGTTCAAATCCCATTCTAGCCAAAATTCTGCTTCTTAAAAATCTTTCGTAACTTCCCCATCAGTTACCGTGTTGATTTTCTTACATTTATGTGAAAGGGCGATGTTTCTCTTAAAATCCCTTCCCTGCCACTTGCTGGGTTTAATGAAATAAAAATTGGCGTGATCCTAGGTTTCAGGGTACCTTCGGTATTCTCCCCTCTGGAAGGCACCCCACTCATCCCCAGAAAACATGGTTATTAGGTTGGTATCAGTAAATTGCTTATCTTAGCAGCCATTTAAGCATTGACAGTTCAAAGGTGTATTTAACAATAAAAACAAGAAAAGAAAAAAGGGACAGATTCCTGACGTGTCTTTCCCTTCTCTTTTATTGAAAATGCCACCAAAACAAGACAGTTACATAATTTATTATGACAATGTAACTTTTCACGTTTCCATTACAAAATTTCATAACCAAGAATATATATTATATTCCTCCCACACGACATTCTTTCCTTTTAATACCAAACCTTCAATAAATCACTGGATCATTTTCCTATCATCGATGATTAGTTTCCAATAAAGGGTTCTCACAAAAATAAGATGATTGTTAGTCATAATGTTCCACGGTGAGGGAAGAGTGATTAATACCAAGCAATTCCCATTTACCTACATGTTATAAACAAGAGCTAGTCAAGCAAGAGAAATGTTAGTTAAGAATTACTACACATACAGAAGTATCATTTTATGTACAGATTTTCTCTAACTTACATGTATTTTGAACAACACATGTATAATAAGTTAAAGAAAATATGTATTATGATATATGACATATATATATTTGTGTATATATATATAAACATATATATATATATATAATAATATATATATATGTATATTATGATTTCATAGCCATTGTTCCATGAAACTAATAATAAGAGCTGATAACTCAATCTATTATGTTTAACTAACCTCACAGCTGGTCAACTTTTCTTGTTTATATAGACAATCTTCTGCTCAATTTGATCATTAGAAACTGACCCCAAACATTCACTTTTAATACAGGCTCATCAAACTACATCTAAAACGACGGTAACTCCACCACCCGGCCCTTTTAACTTACACTTCCAATGTATGACTAACTGAAACACATTACAAACAACAACAAGCATCTGCAGCAGTCTCTGGAAGAAACTGAAGCAATATTACCAAATTACGTACTAGTAACTATCACAGAAACAAGAAAATAAGAAAATGAAGAACCAAGTAATGAAGGACCAATCAGATGTTTACAATATGTTGAAGTTCAGTGGACAAAACAAGATATACTGCCTTTAAAGTTGATCTGTTTTTTTTTTTTAAAGCCAGGCCGAAGATTCCCTCCCTACTTAATGAATGACCGGTCGTCCACATCGCGCAATGTTGGTATTAAGAGCAAATCGACCTCAACTGTGATGAAATTGTCCATGCTTGTTCATTCGACCAAACAAATCCACATTTATTGTTCCTTCAAAACTCTATCGATTCTTCCTGTCACTTAGAGTCCCTATCTTTTCGTCGGAGGATCAGTTAGCTTTGGCTCTCATTGTTGCCCTCTTTGATGTGACGGCTTGGAATCCTGATTTGATACTAGCGACCGAGCACCTTGACTGACAGCTCTCGCACTGGAGGAAGAAGAGGCGGTTCTCCTTGTGTAGGATGGTTTCCGAGGACCTGCACGTGTGACACGTCACATACTCTTCTGCGGGAGGAGCAAAAGAGAAACATTCATCAAACTTGACATTTTAGAGGTCTAGAGATGGAGGATACAGCAGGATTATGAACATCTTGGAGAAAATGGACAATTTAAGTCCAACGGCAGAGGGCTGTGGAGCTTGATTGTGGTCTCCGAACGTCTCCTTCACAAGATGAATATTTTTCAGAGGGAAAGCATCAGTCATCTACTAACATGAAGGAAAATTCTCCTCTTGTACAATTTTTCATGAGTTATAGACAATTCCCAATGAAATAACAATACATTTCCAACAGACGTGCAGTACAAATGGACAAACGGCATGATTACAATTATTATTCCACTGGCTATGAGTACCAGCACAAGGTTTCAACTGTGAGTAGGTAACCTTAAATTAGTACCTATGAAATATTTTCAATATGCCCTGAGCAGCTGAGTACAAGCACAACACTCACTACAAGTAACATTTCCACTATTAATGATCACCCGTCCACATAGAATCTTCTCAAAATTTGGAAATGAAGCGGAAGCGTGAAAACGATGACACGTTCCATGTACTTACTAATGTATCGTCTTAGAACGTTTTCAATCTGTTTCTGTTGGAAACGACCTTTGATGATTAACATGTTCTGACCATCAATAGATCCACTGGTTCCCAGCTCAGCCAAGAGAAAGGCTAGCAAATGTTCCGGCTGCCTGTGAAGCCTGGGATGGGGAAGAACAAAGAGTAGTCGATCTACTATTGAACTGTTCTTAAATCTTAAAGGCATTGAAGACTCTCCCCAAACCGCGTGCCTTGCTCTGAAAAAGTCAACTTTCTGTTGCTTGCAAGTGAAGTGTTTTCAGACAGTAATGACACGTGATACCTTGTTATCTTTTATCTAGACCTGAGATGTCCACGCTGCTATGTACACTGTGTTGTGGGTATTGACCGCAGCTGTATGTATTGACTGTACAGTAGTGTCTAATTAACAATGGTAGCTAGCTGTGTGTGTATTTTCTGGGATCGATGGTGGTGTTTAACACTTCTGTTTCACCTTGTTCGAAACGAGGTCAGAGTACCGACATGACACGTTTCTTTTTGCGCAAGTCTTCCCACCCTTTAATCACAGACAGGTCACTGTAAATTCAATCAACGTTATCGCATCATGTTACCGATGTCAAGCAGAACAAATTTTGGAATTGAGTAGAAGCTTTTTCATAAGTACAAAGCTGCTATGTATTGCTAACGTATTGAATGCATCTAACCCTATGAAATTTGAGCGCCACGTTTAATTAATATATTTCAGCTGTTTGAGAAACCTCATTTAATACTGATAATGCAACAAACCATGCAACGAAAGTCAATAAGTGCTAAGCATTGCCTCAAAGCTAACAAACAGTCCATGTAATATATGTATCAGTAAACTATAGAAAAGGTTAATTAGCATTTTATATAATTAAATATTCACGACTATGAATTTTGTATAATGTACTTTGATGTCATCCTTCAAATAATTTGTACTGACAGTACAAATGTTATATTACTCTCAGATTCAAGTTTGAAACTGTTCATACTATCTGTATAGTTGCTGATATGAGCATGATATGAGAGTACAGTATAGAAGATTAAGTCCTAAACTGCTTCTAGAGTAGTAATGTAGGTGACAGCTGGTAGCCTGCTGTTTACCATGTAACTACACAAGCCTTCAAACACTGCCTCGTATTCCTTTGTAAACTGTTTCCAAAGAGACAGAAAGTCACTTACATTCTGCAAATATCGGAAAAGTTAACGAATGAGCTCTTTTTGGTTCCCACTCTGACCACCTGGGGTGGTTTCATGACAAATCGTTTCTTGTCTCCAACCATGTCAGGATTCTTGGCCTTCATAATGTCAAACACTCTTGTCAAAAGCTGCGTGCACAATTCATGAAAAATAAAGAAGACTTTAGGAAGAGATGATCAATTAAAATTAGCATCAAGTCTTTAAAACAGTCTTCACTCCATGACTACACATGACTACACTTATATCTCTCATTAAGTTCCTTATAGTAGTGTCATACTAAATACTATAGAGTTTGCTCAGTTTAGTATTGTCTGAATAGCCGAGTGAATGTAAGAGGATGGATTCTGCTTCATGCACACACATGAATACAAGATCCACTGTTAATTTCTTGCATTTGCTTCCCTATCTGTTTGCTCCTGACTCAAGAAAGGTTAAGGTTGTCTGTCTGAAGGGCTAAGTGATTGGAACAAGTTAACTCCTTCCACCCCCCCAACCCCTACCCCCCCAAAAAGATATATTGGTCGTTCTTTTGCAATAGTAACAATGTTAAATACGTCAAGAATAGTAATATCTTCACAACAAACTCTCTATGTACTGTAAGCCCCCAGGGTTACTTCACTTTCACAGGATGCTCAATTTCATTATAATATCTGGGACAAAAGATATTTCAGATCGGAAGGAAAGGCAGCAAGTCTCAATATCTGTAATGATCCTACTTGAATAAACCCTATCAATTATGCTTTACATCAAAACATACTTTAAAGAAAGTCAACAACTAACACATTTGAAAGAGGCAGATACGATGGGACTACTTAAGTCAGAACTTACAGTCAGGCTTAACTTTCCAGTCTTACTGAATGTTCTTTATGTTTGTGTGTACAAATTAAAACTGTTCAAATGTTTACTACTTTAGATGCATATTTACAGTCCTTTCTCTACCAGAAGCTTATCAGTGCATGGTAAAAACACTTTTGGCATATCCACTATATATCCACCATATAAATATATCCACCATATTCAATAAAAGATACTTAACGATTACATGGCAAACAAATCAATCACCTCATCGTATGTGTAATCTCTCTCAGATCCAGCCCAAGGAATTGCAGCTTTGATCCGCGCGTCAATGTCTTCTCCTTAAAAGAGGCAAATCAAGAAAAACATTTATAAAAAATAAAAAAATGGAACAGTGACCAACAAAAGGAATGGTTCTAAATATATTGCTTGTAAAACTAGAAGATAAATATCAGTTTGTCCCAGAATGATTGAACATGTACAGAATTTACAATAGTCAGTGTACGTAAAGAATCGTCCCTGACTGAGTTTATGGTGACACCCTATCATCAATCAATCGACCCTGGCATTAATCCACACATTGTCCAGGAAGAGTGCCTAAAAAGCATCATAACAGTTTAACTTCTTTCCTCTCCATAATAGCTAAGTCAGCACACAGAAAATTGAATGACATAACATCAATATACAGGATTTTCGCTACACAGAAAAGGACCACTGTGTAGTGTATCAGGTCAAAAGATCCACAATGTCTTGAAACAGGTTCGTTCAGACAATTTAATTTGAAAGGTATAGAGGCATTCTGTCAGGATACATGCTACCTGATATCATACATAATACCACCTGACAAGTCACATGATTAACAACTCACCTTCCTCTTTCTGTTCCTCTGATTGTCCGTTGCTTAGAGCGTCTTCGATCGTCACTCTCTTCTTCTTTTTCTTCTTCTTCTTCTTTGAGAAGATGTCTGTATCTTCATCGTCGTCGTCCTCAGCGGGAGGAGCAATTGTACTCTCGTTGGTTTCCTGTGTTGTTTCCTCAGTTGTCCCTTCATTATCCTGACGAAATTGATCCAATAAAGCAGTGTTGTGCAATCAATGTCTTCAAACTCACTTACAACATGGCTTAAAGGGAGTGTGACTCAACCGAGTGAGCCAGTTGAGGGTAAAACTTTGACACTTATAAAGGAGCAACCAAAGACCAAAAACAAATTCTAAAATCTACCCACAATTTACTAAATGTACAAAAAACTGTCACAGAGTAATGCGATATTTACTGATTCAACTTGAACTGTGACCTGTAATTTCCAACTGAAGACAGGACTTTAAATGAAGTGAACAAAATCAAAACCATATTACAAAACCATCACAGGGCAGAAAAGAGTGCTAGACCAAACTAGATTTGAGTATGACAGGAGAGATAGAGGGAGTTACCCTGCTCTTGTGACAGGTTGTCTGCCCTCAGAATGGCAGCTTCCGAAGGAAGAGGAAAGTGTACTAACACAGTCTAAGTGAGTCAATAAACACACTGTTCTAAAAATATTACTAAGTTTTTGATGCAAGGTACATTCCCCGGTGTTTATGTACAGATAAGACCGGTAAGTAACAGAAATACAGGTTTGTCAATGGAGTACAATGCAACTTTCTCCTTGTCTTCTCAATCTCAGCTACACTACAACTACTGAATATGTAAACGTATCTCTCTGTACTATATGGCATTACACAACATGAGGGAGGAGGGGGTGGAAGTATATATTGGATTAATGACACTACAGTCTACAAGCAAACTTCTGCAGTAAAATCAGAGAATATCTTGTATGCTCAAACTTGGCATGAAAATATGAAATCTTCAGAAAACACCTAGGTAGACAATGTGGAATTACGACAAGGTCAAAACCTTGAAGCAAAAGAGATGTAGCATGCTGAGATTGTAGTAACACAAACTCTGACCACAAATCTCAGTACAGTATACTGTGATGATACCCTTTAGTTGTGCATAATTGCCACTACAGCCCTACTTCATCTTCAGTAGGCCCATTTATTACATGTTGCTTACTGTATATATAGACCAAAATAAGTGTTGCTTACAGGTAATGCCTCCATCAGACCATCCATGTCAAAACGGGCCTTCTTCTTTTTCTTCTTCTTTTTCAACTTTGAGAAGTTGTCGAGATCATCATCTATATACGGAGAAGTAGCTACCATTAAAGGTTTGTTTCAAAAGGATTGTCAGGGAAAGATGTGTTCATGAAATGTTCCTTAATGTTTTGAATGAACCTGTTACACCAATTTTCAGAGAACCTCCCAATTATTTCTGAAAGAAAGATTGCAATTACTCAAACTCAGGGATACAGTTCAACAACAAGTA
The DNA here is from genome assembly GCF_037975245.1 of Apostichopus japonicus. Taxonomy (NCBI): domain Eukaryota; kingdom Metazoa; phylum Echinodermata; class Holothuroidea; order Aspidochirotida; family Stichopodidae; genus Apostichopus; species Apostichopus japonicus. Next base: position 23,033,840 of record NC_092563.1, on the reverse strand, counting down.
TTATTGATCAACAAAAATGTTAATTTGAGAGCAGCTCTTATGACTTCACTAAATGTTGTCAATACAATCTCCCTGTATGAGTCGTGTAAATCCAGAATCTTGTATCACATTTATTTATTAGAAAATTCATGGGAACTCTAGAACTGAAGCATGCAACTAGAAGAAACACTTAAATTGATAAGTTGTAATTGAAAGCAATAATGCACCAGTATGCAATTATTTCAGGCTCATGGTTGAAGCTTTGAAGTTTAAAAAATTATTTTTCCCATGAAGGGAAACTTAGTTATTTAAGACCAGATGCTGTTGTCTCAGACAAATGGTTAAATGCCAGCGATGTTAGCTCACCTAAATCGGCTTTAGTGTTAGTCTCATCCTTCATCTCATCCTTAGTTTCCTCAGTCGTCTCTGTCTTGTCTTCTTTTTGTTCTGACTCTGCAGGAGCACCGTCTTCATCTTGGTTGGCATCAAACTCCAAAGGAGTTTGCTTCTTTTTCTTCTTCTTTTTCATGGTTGGGTCAAATATCTTGAAAGAAAAAGATAAAGAGTTATCAGTCCTAGGCTGTATTTCCTATACAAGTAAGATAAAATCTCCAAGCCCTCAATGTACACTAAATCTCAATATTTGTCCAAAGCCTAGCATTCTTCTTTCTCATATACAGTACAGGTGATGATTTAGGCTTAACAAAGGCTAAGGTTGCCTAAGAAAAGGTACAACTTACAAGCACAACAAGGGAAAATATGTAGGTCTACAGAGTCAGTCTTTTATGTTAGCCTTTCCAACATACAATACTGTCACTGTAGGCTTAGCAGTTTTATACAGGGAGTCTTATATTAGTGTTTAATAAAAGACAAAATTCAAAGACTTGATGCTGCTAGGCCTAGAAGTGGCTGCATGAGATTAGGGAGAGGCCTCGTTACTTACGTTGCATATGTCATGGCCTATGCTTAAATTGATTTAACGCTAGGCCTTGGGCAGCCACAGTATAGTGTATCCTCGTACTAAGATTACGACTAACAAGTAACATAAGGCTTCGAGAAGGTTAACTCACCCCGTCATCTTCTGACATCTTGGAGAGTAATTCCAACGATTCAGAACTATAGTGTGAAAATTTTCCTCGCTTCAAAGCTTTATTGACAACTACTTGGGTATTTTGAAATCTATGAACGGCAAAAATCAACAGACATCAACAATAGTTAAGATTCAAATTTGTCATTTGGCTGTTTCTGGTCTTTCTAAGCTGACGGTAGTGTGTATATATTGTAGCCTATATAGTAATGCGATTGTCTATTGCATCATGCACGTATTGTCACACTGTATTGTATAAACTGCTACGCACCATGCCGCATTTTTGTCAAGAGTAAGTATGGAACGCCAAAAGAACTACATCCAGAAAGACAACGTTGGAAATAAATATAAATTATTATGTTTCTGGTCTTTCTAAGCTGACGCAAGTGTGTACTGCGATTGTCTACTGCATCATGCATGTGTTGGTAACAAGGGCGTAGAACCGGGGGGGGGCTGGGGGGGGGCTGGGGGGGGGGGGCGCCAGCCCCCAGTGAAAAATGTGGAGGGGCGGAAGTATCATTCTGCCCCCCCCCGCTTCGCAAGTCAGAAAACCCCTTTTTCATTTCCAAATGAGAAAAAAAAATCTCATTTGGAACACCAAATTGCATCTAAGGCCTGGTGAAAATACAAAATTAAGTTTACAAAATGGAGTGGGTGTTTAAGTGTGCTATATTGCACCAAATTGCATCTGAGGCTACCTGGAAATGCAAAAAATTCCAAAGGGGAGGGGACAGCCCCTCCCATTAGACCCCTCCCCCAGGCCGGCCATCAGTCTTCAGCCCCCCCCCCCACTCAAAAGTACCTTCCTACGCCACTGGTTGGTAAAGCATCATGCGCGTATTGTGGGTATTGTCTACTGGCGCTTCAAATCAGCACGACTTTAGAGGTAGACCTAAGTTAATTATGGCAAATTTCATTTGGGGTCCTGGGGGAGGACATTTATTTCCTTGGGTGGGGGGGGGGGCACATGTCAATGTATTAGAGTTGCCCGAGTATGTTCCCGATAGATCATTTTGGCACAGAAGAATAGCGACTGGTACTTTCAACGTTGTTTATCGTGCCGATGTGATTCAGCCTCATTGTGATTAGTTATCGTATTTGTCCAGCTCTATATTTATTAAGCTACTTCAGGGCAAATAACATTTGCAAACATTTCGCATGATACATAGTGATCATGAGTCCGTAGTCAGAAGTTAATTTAGTTAATTAACCCCTGTCGTAAACGTCGCACTGAGTCACACATCATGTTCGACCTCATTGCATGTCCTATGGATGATTGCTTTTGTAGGTGATTCTACGTCACGGCCCACAATATCCGAAAGCCCCACTTTTCAAGGTTTTAAGCCCATTATTTGGTGAGAATTTGAAAATTCACATTTCTCGTGAATAAAATCACTTGAAAACATACCCATAATGTTGCACAAAATTCAATCTATGGACAAGCAATATAGAAAAACCTCCTTGAATCCCTAACAGACAGGTCAAAGTTGCACGAGTAGATGAAAGTATGTTGAAGAATGTTGGTGAGGAAATTTTGGAAAATTCAGACACAGTTAATTTATTGATGTAGAAATATTGCAACCTCTTATAATGGCTATTATAAAACTTGGTTGAAGGAAATGAAAAATAGCAGATATTTCCGATATCAGGTATATCGAAACCGAACACTACACACATAGGCGTAGGTCCCGTAGGACGCGGTGGCTGCAGCCCCCCCCCCAACCCCTAACCCACAACCAAATTTTTCCCCATCTTTTTCAGGCACCTACTGAAAGAAAAATAAATAGCAACGAATAGCTTAAAAATGGATCTCCTTGGTAATTAAAATAAAGTTCTAAGCTTGGCCGACATTACTACTGTAAAAGAGTTTTGACATAAATGGATCTGTATGATTTTTCTCCATCTACATAAGACATTTGGTTGTTTACATAGCATCGGTATACTGTGCAACTTTCACGGACCGTAAGGTACACGATGCTATGCACTGTAATGACCGATGCTTGCTTATATGATATTGGCGTTGATATGTTGAACGCGCGCTTCGCGAGCGAAAAATTTTGGCTTTTTTTTCGGGCAAGTCATTACAGCCCCCAAATCCAATTGGGCTCCTACGCCTTTAACTACACACATAGACAGTTTTTGAGGCTGTTCATCGTGGAACATGCATTTCAATGCTCACTGATATGATGTTTTATCTGCTCTTTGCTTTACAAATTCGAACAGGCGTGTAGCGAGTAATTGCCAAGGGAGGGGCGAAGCCTGTAGGCAAACTATCTAAGCGAAGCGCCACCATGGGTTGGCGCGAAGCGTACAAGGAAAATTTTGGCCGAAAATGCCTCCCATATCGCTGGAAATGACACTTCCCAGGCCTTGTAAGTTGCATCTAAGCATTGTCTATTTTGAAATTACTAGAGATGTCATAAAGAAACTTTGCTCGGGGGGGGGGGGCGGTCGCCCCCTTCCCAAAATGCGTCATGTACCCCGACGACTCGGTTGAGTTCAAGACCAGCCACAGTTGGTTCCATATAGCACAATTGTACAATTGTTTAAGGCGTCCATACACACACGCGCGTTATGATAGACCATATATAGTATTTATATAGATACATTAGTGAGAGAGGAAAAATGGAAACGTCAAAAATGGAGTTGTCGGTGTAAGGGGTAGGGTGAGGCGCACACCCCCTCCGTAATCCTTGATCTGTCACTGGCTACCCTGTGTATATTATAGGGATCAGCGCTTTAACTATGACTGTTCCTCTTCTCTTCCCGAGGTCTTGGCTATCTTCTACTCCCTCCTTTTTTTCCTTTTTCTCTCTTTTTTCTTTTTCTTTTCCCTTCCTTCCTTTCCTCCTTTTCTTTTTTCCCCCTCCTTTTCCCTTTTTTCTTCTCTTTTTTTCTCTCCTCTTTTCCTTACCCGGGGGGCGCGCGCCCCCAACGCCCCCCCTGGATACGCACCTGTATATGTACTTATATAAATGTATAAATACCTAGGCCTAGATATACTTTTATAAATACCTATATATACTTTTATAAATATATAAATTTATACTTTTAAACTATGTTTAAATGCCAATATATACTTTTACACTATGTATTATGTACATGTTATCTACGACTGCCCAAATGGGGGCGCTATTATATTTCAGTTCAACCACCACATTTACCCACCACATTTACCCACCAAAAGAAGGGTACGAACGGTGCATAATATACTACTCCTCAAAACTCTCTAATATTCGATGTTTAAAGGGTGTGAAGACTCGCGCAAAAAGGAACGTCTAATGCCGGTAATTTGACCTAGTTTCGAATGAGGTGTAACAGAAGTGTTAAACACCACCATCGATCCCAGAAAATACACACACAGCTTGCTACCGTCGGTAATTAGACACTAGTGTACAGTCAGTACATACAGCTGCGGTCAATACCCACAGCACATTATACAAACGATACAGCGATGGACATATCAGGTCCAGCTAAAGATAACAATTTAGGTGTCACGTTTCATAACTGTCTGCATTTTGTAGCAACACGAACAAAACGTTACTTGCAAACAACAGAAAGTTAACTTTTTTTCAGATGGCGGCACGCGGTTTGGGGCGAGTCTTCAATGCCTTTAAGTTAACCGCTTCCTGTTTTACTGAATTCGCTCGCTTAAAAATTGGCTCATAAGGACTCACCACATTGCACAGTGAGTCGCCATTGATTACGCAATACGTCTTGAAATATGAAGGAAGGCTGTGCGATTAATGAAACACCTGCAATGCACAATATGCCAAAGATAATATCGAGTAACCTAATAGCGACTGCTTCAATAGAATCCAACCAAAAAAAAAACACCGAAAGTTGGCATACAATTCAAAATGGCGACCGCGTCTTCAACGGGTGTTTGATATATATATGCTATATGCCAATACAAGACAGTTTATACCAGCGGCGTAAAGGCTGCAGCACAAACAACGAGGAAAGGATATTTTTGTTTGTCATATAGTACTTTAACTCTTGTGGCGACGATACAGATCAATGCAGAAAACATGATGACATTAGAAAAGGTACTGTTTCCCAGACAGAAATCTTTCCCCTGTGAGTGCACTGGTTAAATTGCAATTAAGCTGTTCATGCTGTTACTTTCCTGTAACTTTGATCTCTGTTGTCCGTGACTCGGTTCGGTGTGAGTTTCTCAGTTGGCTGCGTTATCTGGATTGTCACTTTTGTCTTGCATATGCATATGTACATAACGCACAAAGACATAAAAATGTTGATGATCTGCTAGACTGGCTTTTAAGCCGAGAATCTTCACAATATCACGACGTTCCCAATTTACAAAAGTCTTTAATCCCCTATGTGTGCGCTGGATCAAGTTTGCCGATTTTAACTGTTCATGCTGTAACTTTCATGTAACTTTGATCTAAGTCAACTCGGTTGGGTGTCATCTGGTAGGCCTATGTGTGTTTTTTTTTCTTGTGGTAGATATCTAACCATAATGGACATGATAGCTATAAGTTTATCTCTCTCAGGTATACGTATTTGTGAAGCAAATTGTATAAATTAACTTATATGCAAAACTACACTGCAACCACCACCAAGAGCTTAAAAGACAGCGGCGGTATTGGCCTTCCATGCATTTATCAGAGATCAAATAGCCTATAGGCATATAAAACTATAATGTTAAGTACTTTAACCTGTGCATATAACCGGCAGCTTTGATATATATGCAATACAATTCGCACTGTCATGTTTGTTTTGGAACTTCATATCATAAAACAGCTTCTTCTTTTTTTATGACTTATACTGGTATTTACTACCTTAGTGTACACCGTACGTCAGTGAATATAACGTAGCCATCCATGAATACGGCTATGTTTAAGAGATAAGGGATAAGAGATAAGGGTTTGTTTTCACCAGTTAAGTTGTATGAAAACAGGGGGTGGAATTCTCTGCGGGAAATACTCAGGCATTGGATTACTTTAAAATGTACTAGATGTCGTGAAAATCGGAAGTACATGGTACACGCATGGTACACGCATGGTACAAAGAGGGCATGGGGTCGGTTCAGGGGGAAAAAAAAAGTTACGAGGGTTTTTGTTTACAAATCTATTCAAATATTAGGAAAAATTAGGAGTTTTAGCTCATTGGTTAACGCCAGTGCCTTTCAATCATAAGGTCCCCGGTTCGAGTCACTCCCAGATTAATGTTTGTCGTCCAGTTACAGAGTTGTTGACAATTAACAATTCATAATGTAAGAGACTGACTTCGGTCAGCTTGCGGCTTTGATAAGCCAATGAGGCTTCTTCGCGAGTTCCTGCTTGCAGGAGGATCTAATATACATACATACATACATACATACATAGGCCTACATACATACACACATTCAAATATGAGAGTAACCTACATGCCACATGTATAAAATGTTTGCGATAACACTAACAATATCAATAACAACAAAACATTGAAGGAGGAATATATAAACCAACTCATTAAAATTGTGATGACGTTGAAGAATACTTCTTCGAAACTGGAACACTTTGGGGGTGTAGAAACGACGACAATTAACCGTAGAACGAATGTTTATACGGCCCATTTCTTTTCATTTTCGTTGCAGAAAAAAAAACACGAAAATACTTGATCCACTGTTTAACCCTAGTCACCTTAGATCGAGACCGTGTAACCGTGTGCCTCACAACAGTATAGTATATTATAGGTGAGCTCTCACCATGCAGTCCCCATGCGAAGGGAATAATATATCCAACCAGGGTGTTGTTATGGAACAACTCCCTGATCCAACACAGTGATCTCTGCAAATGTTTGGTGAGCGATCTAACGTTTGTAGGTGTATCTGAATTGGAAAGAGTAGATATTACACATGATCTTATCCAAATGGCCGATATCTATAAAGAAAGAAACGAACCCCTTCTTATTTATGTTTGTTTTGTTGCTGCCTGCCTGCTTCTGTGACCTATTATTGCATGTTCTGCAGTGTAATGTTGTAAGAACTCACACGGAAAACTGTACATCTAGTGATAAAGACTGCCAATGTAAAGCGAGGTAAGAAATCAGCCGTCAGAATGTGAAGAAATCATTACAATTCATATATTAAAATGACTATATATTGGTTACACTGGTTGCTGGTGAACCTGTATATAGAGAAGTTATAACGTTCCAATATGCCATTTTGCTATAAGTATCGTATATATACAATGCAAACATATTTACGTTCTGAGAGAACGTTCTGAGATAAAATATACATTTTTATTTTCAACAAAATTGTCTTTCAGGTGAGTTCAAAATATCTTTCATATTCGGTGATGATATCGTTGAACATCAGTCGTCATGCACGTAAGAGGCTCTATACATACGTGATTAGACCTATACCCACATTATTATTATACGTGCAAAACATTATATTCCTATGTGCAAAAGATCTGTTACGGGCAAAACGGAGGTACAGCATTCGATTCCGGTTGCTGTTTCCAGGGAAGTTTCTCTACACGTACCGTACACGTTGGCGATTCTTCCGAAGCGTCTCGGAGTTGTGAAGTGTGACATTCCGAGACTGTGAGTTGTTTTCGGTGCAGCTAGCCTACTTAGAAATCTTTTGAAAACGACAGTGATTAAAGTGGATCATTTAGACTCAATATAAGCTTATGTAAATCCCAATAAGAAGCGTTAGTGAGATTCTTTGGTCTTAAAGAGACAATTGGCTTGTTGAGTTTCGATATATCTTTGGCCTAACGCCTCCATTGAGAAGTTTGTACACCTGTCTGTGTCAATCAGTGAATAAATTGCTTCTTCAAGCTAAAAGTAACAAAACATGGATGATTAGGGGAGGTTATGCTGTGGATAAGCCACTTCTTTCAAAATTTTCGGTCCAAAGCAAAACTCCGTCAATTATGTGATAGCACTATAGTTTCTGTGGTCAGTCTCAGCCAAGTTATTAACTCTCCTCTCCCTTACTACATAGCATTAATTAGGCTACGGTTACACCTACATTCGCGTTATGCTTTACTCTACACGAAATGCAAAAAACGTCAATCAAATATGAATAGTCCAAAGTAATATACAAATGATCATTCAGCATTTTCTCACCCCTCCACAACCCACTCCAGCACGCCTCTTCGACCCCGCCACCACCCACCACTTACATCGATCCTACACATGCATGGTAGAATATGCCGCAACATTGTGGACGTGTTTACTTCAATTATACTGCCGTCTTGACATTTGTGTTCATTGCTCAAGACCTTTAACATGTAACCCTTTCCTTCAACGTAAATGTTCAGGTACATTTCAGCCAAATATGCTAGAAGTTGTCATTAATGGTTCCAAATGCTCTTAAAATTTAACACTCCTTTGGGTAAAACGTGAACCTATTTCTCACATTTGTTTCTTCTGTGTTGAAAAAGAAGCCAAGAAATATATTTTAAAAAAATATGCAAAAAAGAACAGGTGAACATTTGGGATAGATAGTATATGTTACTGTATTAACGGTTAGCCTGCAACTACTTCCTCGCCTTCTTTCCGTATAGACATTCCGATACACGACAGAAGAATACAGAAAGATCCTATCGCTGAATACCAATGGGGTATTATCTTAATGATGAATATCTGCATGATAAATGTAAAAACTATTTCTGAAGTCAAAATGATTGTAACCATGACAGCTCTTTCCATTTTGACTGCCAAAAACACACATATCTGAGCAAAAAAATCGAACACTCCAGGTGCCAAAGATATAGCCCAATAATATGATGGACTAGGTGCACTCCATACACCCAATATAGAGCATATTATGGCATTGAGCAGAAAAGTTAACAAAGCATTGGCAAATAATATACACAGAACATGTATTCCCATTTCTTGAAGCTTTCTACCGGCAGTGATGGCAAATCCAATGAAACAAGCTGCTCCTATCGCAAACAATAAACCATATGAATCGAATTCGTCGTTTTGACTCGATGCTGGAAAAATGAATGAAGGCCTTGCAATTAATACAACTCCTGCAATGCATAATATAGTAAATAAAAGATCAAGTAACCGTAGCGACTGCTTCAATAGAATCCAACCAAAAATACCACCGAAAATTGGCATACAATTCAAAATGGCGACTGCGTCCCCAACGGGTATTTTACTGATGGCCAAGGCAAGACAGGTTATTCCAGCGGCGTAAAATCCAGCAGAAACGAAGAGAAAAAGGTACTGTTTCTCGTCGTATAGTACTTCCACTTTGACGAAAATTATACCAATCAATGAGAAAAGCATGATGACGTTTGGATACAAAGTTAAAACAATGTTTGGATGAACTTCATGGGTCGAAATCTCGATGGAAACATCCACACACGAAAACAAGACAGCCGAAAGAAATGCCACCATCATCCCTCGAGATGGGGTGAATTTCCTCAACATGGTCGAAAGTCTTTTGTTTTTCGTGGAGCTGTCTTCATGACCAGGGAGTTCCCCGCCATGACCACTATCGATATCATCTGCGTTTGGTCGGTCGGGATCACACACGGCCCTTGCACATTTCGTGGATGTGGTATGGTCCTCCAATTCCACAGTTGGATTATCCATTCTTAAAGATCAGTATAGGTGGCCGTATACACAAGTCAAAATATACACGATTTTCTAAGCTGATGAATTGCCTATTAAGCCGAGAGTCTTCAAGATAACAATCCCATGCTAATGCAGCAGACTACATCAGTATCTACATACGCTTTATTAAGTTTGCAATTGTACGAAATTTAACCTGAAGAATTATGTTGCCTGTTGAAGTTACATTTCATTTCAGATGAGCTGATGTGATCCAGTGCATGTGATAATATGATTTAGTGGAATGCTTTGGTAGAATTCCGCACATGTACAGAAGAGGTCACTCATCTGATCACTGGTTGTATATATATGAACACCATGCCATACTTCAAATTGTGAGGGTATATGCTGCATGATGAGTACGATATTAAGGAGTATTCTAGCTCATAATGTGGATTCCATAAAGACACTATAAATATAGACATAAACCCATGCACTTTGACCTGTGTACACACATGTCGCTGTGTATAGTGAATACTCGTCGCTGTCAAGCATGAGGCTTTTCCAGCATACATGGTGGCATGATTATGAGATAGAATGCCATCTTATCGTAACAACTAAAAAAAAAAGACTGCCATTTGAAGGTTAGACTATTTTGTTTATGAATGAACTAGTAGGATTTCCGTGCAAGGAATAGCTGGATAAGTGCATCCAACTGTGCGATGAATTTATATGTCGAGAGAAGAACAGAATACAGGAGAGTCAAGTACAACCCGTCAAGGTTTTCACATACGTTTGTTTTGTGCTTTGTTTCCGTTCTCGTCCTGTTTTGATATACGTCTTCAGCGGCAAACTTTTATGGTTGCCCACAGTGGACCAAATTCGGGAATTTATGTTGACATATATTCGATTTAATGCTGACATAAATTCCATTTAATGCAGACATTAATTACGAGCCAACGAGGGGGCTGTGTTCTATGATATAAAATTGATTTAATGAGGGCATAACATCGGTTTTATGCTGGCATATATTCGATTTAATGCTGAAATATATTCGATTTAATGCTGACATATATTCGATTTAATGCTGAAGTATATTCGATTTAATGCTGACATATATTCGATTTAATGCTGACATATATTCGATTTAATGCTGAAGTATATTCGATTTAATGCTGACATATATTCGATTTAATGCTGACATATATTCGACCGATGAGAGTGCAGGAATATATGTCACCATATATACAACAATTCAGCCGCATTCGACAACAATTTACCCACATTTCCGACAACAATTCTTCAACAGCCAATCGTTGCTCTTGTTAGAAATAGATCACGGCGCTGGTTACACTATGATCACAACGTATGACCTTGCCATATATGTTGATGTATTTTGGCACCGTCATGTTAACGGAACCATGCAGGTATACTCTTCAACTGAGAACAGGTATTGAGGGGGGGGGGGGCACGGCTTAATCCAGTTGTATCTACTGTATCTTTGTTTATAGGATGACAATTGTCATAACATTATTTATGGCACAGAACTGATTTTGAAAAGCTCTCGTCGGTGGTTAACATTTTATACTTAATTTTAGTCTAGTTACAGTTAATTTTTATATTGAAGATACCCTTTAGACTAGACTAAATTATTGCAGTGGCTGAAAGGTGTGTCTTACACATGTTAGTTCTATCAGTAGCATATGTTAGTTATATACTAATAACGTGTTAGCCTACATGTATTATTCCAATACGGTATAGCTGTACAAAACCCTATATCTTAGCTATTCCGTACCATCTTGATCATTCAACTAGCACCAATGACACATAAATCGCAGGGCACCGTCCATTCGATCACGATATTTCTTGATCCCTCTTAATGATTTCCATGCCCCCCAAATAAACTTGCCAAAAAAAAGGACATTTCTCGTAAATTCTCTGGCAATATCTCCCATAGATCTCTCTTGTTCTAAACGAGTTATGAGGGAGGGACATAGCCAGAGCCCGATCCATTATTTTGAAAACGGAGTGGGTCAGTGTGGCCCTGCCCTGTGCTATTTGAAGCCGGTTCTCAGTATAGAGAGGGTCGAGGGGGGGGGGGGGAGGGGGTCCTACACAAAGAAACAGAATGGTTAGACGTCAAATGATCGATGCATACTGAGGCATTGAGACTATAAAGTAGGTCTTTAATTAAGTCTAAACCACGTATTATTATTTATTCGTAAATGTTATATCGTTAAGATACAAGATTGTATTTAAGATTATATTGCTGGTTCACGTACGGCTATAATTTTTTAGATAAATTTCAGCAAAGTTTACAAATCACCAATGTTAATGAAATATATATGTTTATCACGACCTTGTAGGAAATGGTATAAACGAATGAAAAACTGAAGAAGTTCCCATTAAATATCTGGTAAACCGAGAAACGCGTTAAAAGATACCGTACTTTTCCTAATAGTCCAGGTCAAAATTTATTTTGATAGGTTAAAGAGGAACATAATCTAAGCATTCTGGTGAAATTTGCATTCAATTCCTATGTACCGTTTATGAGATATATTGACAGCTGAAGTTGCCTCCTTTCGTGCCAAAGGTGAACTTGGAGCAAACAAGTGTGACGTCATTGTTGCACAGTGATAAATAATGTTTTGTTTTCCCTTAATATGTACGTCTAATTTTATACTCGGCAAATGGATGCATCCATAATGTGAATGTACGATAGGTATTGGTATTTTATAAACTTCACATCCTGCAGTTAGGCAAACTAGTCACCCTATCCAATCCAAGGTCAAATCAATAGACTGAAGAATGAAGTAAAAACAAAACATTATTTGTCAGTATGCAACTATGATATCACACCTGTTTGCTTCAAGTTCATTTTTGGTAGAATATCAGATAACTTCAACTGTCGATATCTCCAAAACGGTACATATAATAGGAATTGAACGCAAATTTCACTATAGAATGCTTAGATTATGTTCCTGTTTAACATATCTAAAAGAAATTTTGACCTGGACTTTTCTTTTAGATGGATGATCTATCAGGCCGCAAAGATTTAAAATAAACGCCCACGTTGTGGAGATTCGCACCGATTTCGTACGTAAACTAGAATAGTGCGTTGTTGTGATTGACAATCTCTTTCGGCCAGCTGATAGCAAACTTCCGTCAATTGGGTTACTGTGGTGGGTCTACTAAAAGTCCTCTTCGGCACCCATTCACCAACCGTATAAGTGTTCATTTTTTTTGGCCAACGTTGGAGTTATATTTTCTCTACACGATACTTATGTGTAAACGTAATTATAATAGTACGAAGGAAAAGCAATATACTTTGTATATTCCTGTCACCTATACTGTCACACAGGCCAATTAACGTTATACCTATATATTGGCGTTATATAATATATGGCGATATACTTTGCATACTATATACACGGGAATCCCCAGTTGTCACAGTGGACTGTTCCTGCCAGTTACAGTCGTCTTCAAAGCATATCTGTTATTTCTTAGAACTTTTACCTTTAGCCTCATCCTTAATATGACATGGTTAACAGTATACAGAAAGCACTTTAAGATAACATTCCCATATTTAAAATATCAACAGTCAGCCCCTAGAAACTCAAATAATGCACATGCTTTTATACTACTGCCACTTATAAGCCTTCGTCTCCCTGTGACATTTAACTGTCTAATGCCTTGGTTTTCAACCTTTTTTCGATCACGAGCCCAATTCGTCTTCCGAGCCGTCCTCGCGAGCCCATACCCTACCCTGCAAAGTTATCAACATCATAAAATCAATTTCACAGCGTTTATTAGTGTATTCTTGACACAAGTGACCCGGGGACTCAATCAGAGCTGTGTATGTTCCTCCGTGATCAGATGACAGGTACTTCCCAATTAGAGCCTATCTCAAAGATTTCTTGCAACCCTCAATGGTACAAGGCAATGGTACAAAGCAAGGCTTCCACACATCATAACCTTGGTAAATACGTAGTGTGCAGTGGTTGGTGGGAGTCACCGAATTCTCTTATACTAGTCTTATAGGGTTAGGGTTGAGTAAATTTTACCCGTTGTACAAGGTTTCATCGAAGAGGCTTCCTAAGAAACATCATCATGTGCCTTCGCCACCAGCCCCCAAAAATGCCACAATTTTTAATCATTACTGGGGCAATGCTCGCGAGCCCACAAAATCGGCTTCGCGGGCCCAAATGGGCCCGCGAGCCCAAGGTTGAAAACCACGGGTCTAATGGGACAAGGTGTATAACGTGAAAAGGGCAGGAGGTCCCTGGCGGAGATGATTTCCTTTATGATACGGTTTCAAAACCTTTGGTACCCTAAATTACTACCCTAAATTCCTTAAAGATGTTGATAAGGTTTAAATGCTTTAACAATTAACTGGCAACTCCTTCCTCGTTTACTTTCCGTGTAGATATTCCGATACACGACAGAAGAATACAGAAAGATCCTATCGCTGAATACCAATGGGGTATGATGTTAATGATTAATATCTGCATGACAAACGTAAAAAGTATTTCTAAAGTCAAAATGGTCGTAACCATGACAGCACGTTCCATTTTAACAGCCAACAACAAACACATCTGAGCAAAAAATGAGAAAAACCCAGGTGCTAAAGATAAACCCCAATAATATGAAGAACTGGGCGCACTCCATTTATCCATTACCGTGCATATTATAGCATTGATAAAAAACATGAAGAAAGCATTGACAAAAAGTATACATAGTGAATTTATTCCCGTTTCTTGGAGCTTTCTACCGGCAGTGATGGAAAATCCAATGAAGCAAGCCGCTCCTATGGCAAACAATACTCCGATTGCATCTATTCCGTCATTTTGAACAGATGCTGGGAATATGAATGACGGCCGTGCAATCAAAACGACTCCTGCAATGCACAATATAATAAACAGTAGATCGAGTAACCGTAACGACTGCTTCAATAGAATCCAACCAAAAATGCCACCAAAAATTGGCATGCAATTCAAAATGGCGACTGCGTCTCCAACCGGTAATCTACTGATGGATAATGTAACAAATGTTGCACCAGTGGCATAAGCTCCACCAGAGACTACGAGAAAAAGGTACTGTTTTATATTGTACAGTATCCTAGCTCTCGTGACAATTATGCAAATCATTGAAAGAGCCATGATGACATTTGGATACAATGCTAACACTAGATGTGGATTGACTTGCGATGTCGACAGTTTAAGAGAAACATCGAGGACGGAAACCAAGATGGCCGCTAGAAGAGCCACCAGCATCCCTCGAGTTGGGATCAACTTTTGCGACAATGATGAAAGACAATTGTTTTCAGCAGGAATGTCTTCGTGATCAGGGAGCTCCTTCTCATGACCAATGTCAATATCATCTTCGGTGGGTCGGCTGCGACCCTCTGTGTTAGTGCCATCCTTCACACTTGGTGTATGAGCCCCCATTTCTACGGCTAGATGATCCATTCTTACGATCACTTAATGTCAGTGTATACACAAGCGAAAAGACAAAACGGTTTATCGGAACTGATGGAAATTTTGCTTTCGTGAAACTTGCTAAATACGTCTGTTGATATTCCACATGGACTGAGACGACAAGCATTTCTGACTTTTTGTTGTCTGACTATAGTTACATGACAAAATTATAACGAAAAAGTCCACTGATCTGATTAAATCATGCGGGTCTGGGAATACAAAGCTATACGCAAATCTGGAATGTAGATATGATAAATGAGAGTTGACTTTTATCTTGTTATGCTTAAGAGAGTTAACAGTAACGGGTAGATCGTATAAGCCGTAAAATCAATATATAACTATATAACTATCACGCACTTTCATCAGCGTACGTGAACAAAATTAGCAATCATTTCATAGCCTTTTGCTTTTCCAATATAGAACACTATTTGTATTCTTTTACTGCTGCAATCTTATAACTTTGTTAGATACGAGGTTGTTTATTTCAGCTACTGGTTATGGTATAACCAGAACTCGACCAATAAGTAACGAGTGAAGGATGTGGGTGGGGTTGGAGGGGGAGGGGAGGGGGGTGGTAGCATGAATCTAGTTCAACTGTACCCACGGTACGTATACTAAAAGGATGAAGGTAATCACAAAATTATTATGATATGTAGAGTACGTATTCAAATTTCTTCCATTTGTTCAAGTAATACTTCTGTATCAACTGAGGTTTTGGTAAGAATAAGAAAAAAATCCGTTTAAACTAAGACGCTCTGTAATGATTTAGATAACTCATATGCGCCAGGACATTAGAAAACATAGCACATTTGTATAAACCCGTATGTGCTAGTCGCGGGATTGTACAAAAGTGACGAAAGATGGAAAATATGTTAGGTCATAATAATATTATTCATAGACTTAGTATATCAGTCGTTCAGCTATTCTACTACAAGTTGTGATCTACAGTGAGATGATTACAATGCATTACAAATCTTTATGAGGATAAATGGTAACTTTGTGTTACTGCCAATCTATGTATAATAACTGGGTTCCCAAATGTAACCAAAAGTTCCGTTTGTTTACAAGCAATTGGCACGTTAATTCTTATGAATGTATTATCATTCGTTTCTTGTTATTACATAAATATTGTGTCACATTAATTAAATGTATTTGCCTGCAAAGACTACCTGCTCTTCAATTTTCCCGTTCTGTACGCTTGAAATATGAACAGAATGTTCCCAATATTAATTCTACAGCCTGACACCACCAGTTGAAATAAAAATGGCTAGATACACAGATTGCTTCACGATTGGACGCAAGTTGGCTTTTCAAAACAAAAATATATAGCAAACATAAGTCACACATGCAACCGTGAACATTACTTCATGATGGTTCTATATATTTAAAGGAGAATAATTATACAGTAAAATTAAACATTCATAAGTGATAATGTTGGGTAGATTTCCAGAGAAAACAACAAATATATAGTGATATGGGAGTTTGTTTTATTTATGTTCTTTTACCATTACAATCAAGGGCGGCGGAACCGGGGGGGGGGGGGCACAGGGGGCACGTGCCCCCCCACTTTTCCTCAGGTTAAAAATGTGCCCTTTTTCTACCAAAAAATTTCTAAATAAAAAAAGAGTTAACAAAGCGAAACCCACGTCGAATGAAATATTTCAGGAATTTTTAAATGTTACTACCACAGGCGTAGGAGCCCAATTTGAATTGGGGAGGCTGTAACGACTTGCCCGAAAAATATTACCAAAATTTTTCGCGCGCTACGCGCGCGTTCAACATGGCAACGTGCATATCATATAGGCATGCGTTGGTTATTACATCGCATGCCAATAACATACAATCATTTGCCGTGTTATAACCCTTCCAAATTGGTTACAATTATTGGGAAAGTCGTTACAATAATAATGATCATAATAATATCACTTTAACCATTGAAAAACACATAGAAAATTATTTTTCTTTCGGTATTTTGACATATTTCATTTGCTTTCATGCATGTATCGATCGCGTGTGCAGGGACTTGGACTTTATAATGATTTCACCTCATTTTGTCTTTTTCCTTGTTTCCCAATTTGCACATTAGATATTGCAGTGCTAATATGCATTGTTTCCTTGAGAGGGGGGGTGGTGGCGTTGATGGAGTGATGTGTATACGCAAATAAGATAATACAATAAGAGTTATAAAGGGTACTAAATATCAGGCTGCATCAGTCCAATCGAATTTCTGCTAAGTGCCCTTCAACGTTGGTGCCCCCCCCCCCCAGATTGGAAGTGCTTCCGCCGCCCTTGATTACAATATCATATCACCTTTTGTGCCGTAGCATGTCGAACGATTGAATGGTAACCTTGCATGGCCTAGAATGTTTCTTAATATTGTGTTTTCCACTGAACTCATTCTGATAGACAGTGTAACTGCTGTGTTTGTTAGATAAATTGCAGCATTTGTTTGAAACAAAAGTTTTAGCTTCAAAGAAAACAGCTAAAATTTACAAAGTGAAGGAAGGGACATAAAACATGTTTTCAGACATTTGGCATGCTGGATATCTATAAAATAGGAAAGGGTACAAACAACACGTACCATTTTCTTGTATCTTGTGACATACAGCCATTTTCTGCTGACATTCATTCTTTAATGCTCACATGCATCCTTTTTAACCTATACATTATCGATATCGCTTCGTAAGAAAAAACCTGCTTAAAAAAGGGGAATGGTGTTCAGACTAAGATTAGTCCATGCATGCGACACCAAATTCGATATAGTACCGTTGCGGATGATATACATTTAACACTTTTTCAGTTTAGGTACCAGCTATATCTTAAGCATCCATATATCGCTTTAATGTTTCGTGCAAAGTATTACCATTATTAACAAAAGTTAGTGTCTAAAATCCCTAAAGTGTCGGACTTTCTTTTCAAGTTAACGTTTCTTTTGCAATTTGAATACTATCACATAGAAATAAGTCTAAGCCTCAAATTACGTTTGGAAGCTTGAAATCTGCTTTCAGGAATAATTAATTTCTTTTTAAATTAGAGACATTGTCGTTTACTTTCTTACGGTAGAAATTGCATTGAACAGTCATCAGATCGTGATAATTGTATTGGGCATTCTAAAGTATTGCATTACATCGCATCGTCATTTGCAATGATACTTCTCGTACTTTACTGAAATGGAACGTAGAAGGGTCATGTCCCCCGTCCCTCGCAGGGAGCTGTTCCCGCAAGTGCAAGTATAGGATTTAATTCTTCGTTCAAAATCAAATATAAACAATAGTACAGATTTACCAGAGACATACCTTTATTAAGGTAATTGACTTGTGTTGTACACTATTTATTACTTGAGCTCATGAGATTTATTGGGGCGTTCATTGAGTAGCTAAGACGGTAAGAACTTTACATCTAATCGCACCCCGTGATAAATAAACAGCAAAAATATCATACTTAGAGTTGAGGAGTATATGTCCCGTATGTTATAAACTCAATTAATAGTTCAATAGAGAATTTGAGACCTTTTTATGAGGTTGCTGAGAATGTTTTACATGTTTTATTGACATGTTTCGTTTCATACATATAGATATAAAGTACAGGTAACAGTATAAAATTATGTGCGAATATGATATGGTATCCAAGGGTTTACATAATGAAATTAACGTTAGAAGTATTTTCTTAGCCAAGCAATGTAGTCTGCTCAGAAGCAAGAAACAATGAATACGACTTAAATCTTAAATAAGAATTAAGGTATATAACATGAATGAAGTATGCAACTCGTTATAATAATAATAATAATGATAAAAAAAAAACAAGTTTGGATTACCTTTCTTGAAAATTAGCATTTAAACTTCTATCAAATATTGAAACTGATAGGAGAACTAATTTAGTGCTAACATTGGAAAATGTAACATGATATATGTAAATTTAAAGTAGTAAAGAGGATGCTTAATAAATCTATTGAAACCAAAGGAAATATCCTCTTTCGAAGTCAGTTAACAAACGCTTCAAAAAGCGTAATTCTGACTCCAAGAAGAACGACGAAGAAACAATGTGCCACTGCACGAATAAACGATCCAAGACCTCTTTTGTTACAAAAAGGATTGAATGGGCTATCAACTAATAAATTCAAGAAGAAGAGCCTATACCTTCAAAGTATACAACGAATAAAACGTAATCTAAAAGTATTGAGGTTACTCCGCCCAAACCGAATACGACGGGCACTGAAATATTGTGCACAAGACTTTGTCTTCAAAATAGAAAGAAGTGTTCCAATTTTCTACTGCCTTTGTTTTCTAAGAAAAACTGCCTCTGTTTTTATCTGCATTTGGTTTCCCGGAGAACTGCACTATTCTAGATTAACTTTCTACTTCTTCCTCGTTTACTTTCCGGACAGACATTCCAATACACGACAGTAAAATACAGAAAGATCCTATCGCTGAATACCAATGAGGAATTATCTTTATAATAAATATTTGCATGATAAAAGTGAAAACTATTCCTAAAGTCAAAATGATTGTAACCATGACAGCACGTTCCATTTTAACAGCGAACAACACACACATCTGAGCAAGAAATGAGAACAACCCAGGTGCTAAAGATAAACCCCAATAATATGAAGGACTGGGCGCGCTCCATACATCCATTACCGTGCATATTATAGCATTGATAAAAAATATGAAGAAAGCATTGACAAATAATATACACAGTGCATTTATTCTCATTTCTTGGAGCTTTCTACCGGCAGTGATGGAAAATCCAATGAAGCAAGCCGCTCCTATGGCCAATAAGACACCAATTGCATCTACTTCGTCATTTTGAACAGATGCTGGAAATATGAAAGAGGGCCGTGCAATCAAAACGACTCCTGCAATGCATAATATTGTAAAGACAAGATCGAGTAACCGTAACGACTGCCTCAACAGAATCCAACCAAAAATGCCACCAAAAATTGGCATGCAATTCAAAATGGCGACTGCGTCCCCAACCGGTATTCTGCTGATGGATAATGTAACAAACGTTGCACCAGTGGCATAAGCTCCACCAGAGACTACGAGAAAAAGGTACTGTTTTATATTGTACACTACCTTGGCTCTCGTGACAATTATGCAAATCAATGAAAGAGCCATGATGACATTTGGATACAATGCTAGCACTAGATGTGGATGGACTTGTGGTGTCGACAGTTCAATAGACACATTGACACAGGTAAAGAAGACGGCCACCAGCATCCCTCGAGATGGGATCAACCTTTTTAACCAGATTGTAAGTCTTTTGTCTTCAGCAGGAATGTCTTCGTGACCAAGGAACTTCTTCTCACGGCCAATGTCAACATCATCTTCGGCGGGTCGGCTGGGATTCTCTGTGTTCGTTCCATCTTTCACATTTGGTGTAGGAGCCTCCAATTCTAAAGCTAAATTATCCATTCGTATATATGATCAGTTGATATCAGTGTACGTGTAAGCGAAAGGAATATACGATATAGATGAACTGTTGAAAAAAGGTTGAATGAAAATGTTGCTTTCGTGTTATGTGCTGTACACGTCTGTTCGAACGTTCTTTTGTTCCTTCCTTCATATATTTATTTATTCCAGTATACATATATAATTTATAAAGAGGAGTCATAAAATACGCTAACAGGAAGAATAACTAATATAAAAGGAAAAGAAAAAAAATGGTAGATGTTAAAAGGTATCATATAAAATACCTCTAAACATACAAAAGTTAATACATAAAACGATATAACAAACAGACAACAACAAACAAAGTTAGTGCTCGGATTGAATAAAGCAGCGCGGTATATCAAAGAGTTTCTGTAAACTTGTGTTCTTTATTTTGGCAAAATGTGGGGATTTCTGAGATTTCAGTATTTATTCCAGTATCATATATAATTTATAAAGAGGAGTCATAAAATACGTTCACAGGAAGAATAACTAATATAAAAGGAAAAGAAAAAAGGTATATGATAGGATATCGTATAAAATATTCTACACATACAAAAGTTAGGGCCTAATACATAAAACGATATAACAGACAGGCTACAACAACAAAGTTAGTGCTCGGATTGAATAAAGCAGCGCGGTATATGAACGAGTTTCTGTAAACTTGTGTTCTTTATTTTGGCAAAATGTGGGGATATCTGAGGTTTCTGTTCGATTTGTGCTGACGACTTTTTTAGTACAGTATGCAATGGGTAATTCTGATCACTGTTGATCTTATTAGCCATTTTTGTAAACTCAGTTCTTGCAGCAGCATTTACTGTTTATAAATGTTTATTGTAATCGTTGATATTCCACATAGACTAAGACAACAAGCATGTAAGAATGTCATTCGATAGTTGTATGAAAACCTTGTAACGAAAAAGTCCAATGGTGTTTGCAGGTCTAGGAATATGAAGCTATATATGATCGCCAAAGTTGAGATGATTGTACATATGTTGAATGCGAGTAAACTTTAACCAAGTTCTGCTTAAGAGCTTAGCAGTAATTTGTGTATTGCATAATATCATAAAATCATTATATAACTATATACGACCATGCAATTTGACCAGCGTATACATGAAGCAAACGTGCAATCATATCATATACAGCTTCACTTTACAGTTTACCAATATAAAACAAAATTTTATTTCTTTTACTGTTGCAATCTTATTACCTCAGATCCGAGTCTCTGTATTATCAGCGATCCACGTATGGTCAGTGTATGCACAAGCGAAAAGACTAAACGGTTGATGAACTAACGAAACTTTTGCTTTCATGGAACTTGCTACGTCTGTTGAATGTTCCTTTGATATCCCACATTGACTAAGACAACAAGCATGTAAGATTTTTTTGTTGTCAAACAATAATTAAATAACCAACTGAAAGCAAAAAGTTCACTGCTCTGATGGAATCTTGCAGGTCTAGGAATATTGAGCTAGTCGCCAAATTGTAGATGTATATATATTGAATCCTAGCTGACTTTAATCAAGGTCTGCTTAAGTGATTTAGCAGTAACTGGTGTATCGTATAATATCATTAAATCAATATTTAAGTATAATCGACCACGCTCTTTGACCAGCGTACATGAAGCAAATGTGCAATTAATATCATATATGGCTTCAGGATTGCAGTTTACTTTACCAATATAAATTTAACTATAACCTATGTTTATTCTTTTACTGCTACAATCGTATTATCAGCTCCGATCTCATACTTTCAGCTCCTGGAATTTATGGTAACCAGAACTCGACCAAAATAAACAATATTCGCAAAAAAAAAAAAACCCTAATATGAATGGACAAATTCACTCTGTTTTCACCAAAACTCGATGTCTGTCGCCAAGTTATGATCATTTCTCTCCATAACTTTTGCGAGATATAAAATGTTCATTCAGTATCCTCCTATCTTCCATCTAGTATACAATATTTTTGTTGCGAAAACGCGTTTTCCATGATACCTATTGTAACTGTTCACACAAGAACTTGTCATTGAAAGAGCTGCAAGAACAATCTTTATGGTGTGCAATCCAGTAGTAAATTCCATATCCAACAGTGTATATACTATATGACAACATGAGATGAGATATACATGGCTTGGCTCAAGGAGGGATATAAAAAAGTGAACTTAATGACCTCAGGCGCCGTTGGCCGTTATATGGACTAGTGTACTTGTTATCAGGGGGATTGTGTTTCATCATTAACAGGTGTGCTATTTTATTTTGCACTACGGGGGTTAGTGCCATAGGTCAAAGCAGTATAGTAGTACATATCATTTCACTTGATCGCCACCCGTTTTGGTGAAAATAATAACTAACATTCCTGTAAATATAACTGACAATAGACATGATGTGCCGCGCATCCATGGGTGTCCCACCCGCCCCTAAACGCCTGTCATGGTCGTCATGTTATATACCCACACAACTAATAGCGAGTAACGTAGCTAGCGCCTAGTAGAATCAGGGAGTTGTTATGGAACATAACAACTCCCTGGTAGAATATAGTAATTTGCTGTTTGGAAAAACTTTATTCGCATCCTACGTTCTTGAAATATTTCAATATATAATTTTAGAATTTGCCCGTCTTAGTGTATGTTTTTTACCGAAAGAACGTCTTGAAAAGAAAGTTTACAAGTTCCTTACAAATTAAACAAGCTTAAAGGTCTGCTGTATAGACCCCAACTGTAGCACGCTATCATGGAAAAGTTTCTTGAAATTACGTAATCGACTAGCCTTGGTCGCAAAATGACCTCTTTTTACCAATTAGTCTGCAACACCTGCCACATATTTTTTCATGTATGACGGTCTTTGTGTGATCACTGTATGGTTAACTACACTGTAGACATGAACATTTTCAACACAGTGTTACACAAAGTTGGTTAATGGTAAATGATGCTAAGAAGCTATGCAGGCTAACCTTAGAGCTTGAGGTGGATTTACGACCGTGGCAGGTCGATTACGTAATCACAAACTTATAAATGGAGCCAATAAAGCAGATGTGGGATGTACTCTTTGTACGTGGAAAGGTTCTAAACGTTTTAGAAATTTGGAACACTTGTGACTCGGGTCATGCTTGTGAAAACCCCGCTTTAGTGCGTGTATATATGTGTGAAGTTGTTTCAGCCGTATGGTTAAAAAAAAAAACTACAAATGGTTTTTAACGTTTTATTCTTGAATATTATTGCTGTATCATAGTCCAATTGACACCAATTTGAGCGGTTAGCCGGCTCACCCATGCACATTCTGTCCACAATGGCATTCTATATTACTAAGCATTGATGACGTCATGTGTTATTTTTCGACCTTACAAGTTGTCCTGTACAGTGTGACTGTGAATCAGTAATCAAAGTCTATCGATATCAATAACATTAGGCCTACTGCAGAGCTACAGTATACTCATTTCACCACTTTCGCCCCTGAAGTTCACACCATACACGTATCCCGGTCCTGATATTGATATCTCAAGAAACAAGAACATTGCCATTTTTCTAAAGGCACACGAAGTCTCATCGTCGAGACTCAAATCAAGAATAAACTAATTTGAGACTGGGTGAGTCTAGGCTATAATTTATCATAATGAAAGTTAGTATCACTATCACTGTCAGGCTAACGTAAGCCTACACTATACTACAGTAGTACTAGCTAACTCAATCAATGATTATGACTATCGTAGCATATAGGGCTACAGTATACAAACACATACTATCGGTCTAACAAGTAAAAGCAATTTCTCATTCTTAATAAGTACAGTAAGGAAGTTACTTATCTAGGCTAGTACCTGATTCTAGTGCTAACTCACTGTGGGTGTGAGATTTCCGTGCTTAGGCAGGGCTAAGCAGTCAGAGTCTGGTTGAAATTGAACTTTGAAACACAGGCCTAGGCTAGCTTAGGCCTAGTAATAAGATAGTAGCTGTACTGCCTATGGCTATGCAGGGCTTGCAAAATTTTATGAGCCTGGTGTGCGGGGCACCCTATTGCTACCAAACTTTGTGGGCTAAACTTCAAAATTGCCAACTTTCTTTGCTGTGCGGTAAAACAAATTTCCTTAGTCAGGTGCTGTATTGTACAAGTGGACACAATTTAAACTGAACATACCCCCACTGACACCTGTTTTGTGCTTACAAATTTCTTGCATGAATCTAAGAAACTTTTGCACTTGTAAACGAAGTTATATATATGGCATTAGAGACAATGCAAAGAACAATGCACCACAGTCAAACACAGCATAAGAAGTAACTTATGTGATGTGCAGAAATATTTCAAACACGAAGCACTTGCTTTAATTTACATAATATTGTGTTTTTTACGGCAAAAATGTCCCTACCGTGGACATGCATCAAAGATTAACGGATGATTCTGGTGAAAGGGCGCTCAGTAATTCATGAAAGAGCTTCAGAGTACAAAAAGTTCTTGTTTCAATTTAAACTGTTTTTGTGTTGGCTAAATATAGTACTTAATTAAAGTTGCGTTCTTGAGTGGGTACGATATGACAGTTTATGAACTTGGCAGGGACATTGTCTATCCGAGCAGCTACATATGTAGAACACAGTACACAGAGTGAGTGGACATGGGAAGTTACAACACCACCATACCAGTTGAAATGAAAAAAGATGAGGTACACAGACTGCCTCACTCTTGGATGCAATTTGGCCTTTTGAAAACAAAAATAGATAGCAAACATAAGTCACACATGCAACCTTGAACATTGCTTGATGATAGTTCTCTATATTTGAAGGTGCATAATTATAAATTAACATTCATAATTAATAATGTTGGGTAGATTTTCAGAGGCAACAACATATGTGTATTCCTCAGGGACTTTGTTCGAGTTAAATTGTAACCATTTATCTCATATCACTTTTTTTTCCGTAACATGTCGAACGTTTGAACATACTTGCATGCTCCCTAAATTTTTGTAATATTGTGATTTAAACTGCACTGATAGTTTCTGTGTTTGTAAGTTAAACTGCAGCATTTGTTCGGAACAAAGGAAACAGCTAAACTTTACACAGTGAAGTTTGTATTCTGAGGTATTTTGATAAATTATGTCATTATTAAAAAAGATGCTGAAATCAAGTAGATGGAGGGTAAAAGTATCCACAGACCAAAATCAAAGATATTTTCATTACATTTGATCTTTAAAAAGAATGTTTATTTGCTTAGTTACTGTATATCATCCTATAAACTCACATACTGTATCTTTAACCATTACAGGTTCAACAGTAAGAGAAGAACTGATATCAACATGTTTTCTGGAGGGTATCGTTCCCAAAAGTTGAGGACACATCTCCGACTTGCCATCAACAGATTAAAGTTGATGGAAAAGAAAAAGAGTAAGTGTGACTTTTCAGTATCTCCTACTGGAACCATTTTAGGGATGTCAATAAAGATCAGAGTTTGTTTGAATGGGGAGAGGAAGGAAAAGGAACGGGGAGAAAGGGAGGTTGCCGGTTGTCTTGGACAACCAAAATTCACTATTCTCTGACTTCTGTGTACAGTAAAACAGTCTGTCAACACTTCCATTATTGTATTTAACTTGTTGGACAACAAGCTTTGTTGTTTTGGAAAATCTTACTTACTCATCTGAGGGATGGAGGATCAACAAAGCTTCCTAAGAATCATTCGTACTAGCCCAAAATCGTCTATGGCCTGTGTATGTAGTTCTGCTGTAGTACTGTTACCTCTTTATGCTTTCCCAAGGCCTGGTGCATTTAAGTTTCCTGTGCGTCGTTTTTGTTAACTTAACGGTTGTCTGCAGTCTAGTAATTGTTTGCATGTAATTCTTTATACCTTCAGCTGAACTAGCTCAGAAAGCCAGAAAAGAAATAGCAGACTACATCGCAGCTGCCAAAGATGACAGGGCAAGAATAAGGGTAAGTTTATAGCCCAGACCAAAAATTTCCCTTTATATACAAAATAACCAGTGGGTTGTCTTTCATTATTGAAGCAATGTAACCCTTAGTGCACTTCACACCAGTCTTTATCACATTTTAAATCAAATATTTCTACTGATTTTGTCGCACAGAAATGCCATAAAATAATTATTTCAGTTCAATATGATGTAATGAGCCTAACAGAGAAAAGGAAGGCTACCTAAGAGACCTAAGTATGTCATGTTGCATTTAGTTATCAGAGAGAAGTAGGGTAAATGGTATTTCAAATGTTCAAACTGCTTAAAAAATCTTTTCAATATTTTAACACAAACAACAGTTCAGAATTCTCAAAATGGCTTGTTCGCTGTGTTTGGAATTTTTTTATTTTATTTGTTTTGTAGGTAGAACACATCATCAGGGAAGATTACTTGGTGGAAGCCATGGAGATGGTGGAACTTTACTGTGACATGTTACTGGCAAGGTTTGGGATGATTGAATCAATGAAACACGTCGACGAAGGTCTGCAGGAGGCAATCACCAGCATCATCTGGGTAACACCAAGAATGACAACAGAAGTCCCAGAACTCAAAGTAGTAAGTGTTTGCGTAATCTTGAGCAATGATGATTACATTTGTTAATGACTTTTACGATGTTAACAAAATCTGTTATGATGAAAATATGTTTAAGGTGAAAAATAAAGAAAACAAAAAAGAATGAAACTGCTAGTTTTCTCCACGACTATTGTAATTACTTCACTGCTTTATTAAACCAGTCTGTCCTAAACAAGTACTGTACACTCTGAGTTCTGACTGTTCGTTTGCTTACTTGAAATGTGAACTGTGAGCCATCTCCAATTCTAAGAAGACCTGCCATTAGTGGACTTAAATTATTTTGCTATACACTATCAACCTTCGACTGGATAAGATTTGGCCATATTTCAGTTAGGAACAAAAAAATCGTAGAAAATACAGTAAATTGTCCACATGGACTACATTGCAGTAGACTTTCTCCTGCAAGGACAAATGTGATAAGAAGTTCTCTGAGACCAGCCCTCAATTGAACACGACAGGTCTTGTTCCCTCTAGGCCGAGATATCATCTAAGGATGAGCAATTCTTCAGCTGTTCCCCATATGATTTCTTTTGTTTTGGTGGCAAATCTTACTCTTTATGTTGTGAATTAGATTCTCATGAAGTCTCACTACCTGTGGCAATATCCTTCAAATTATAGAGGAAAATTATCCAATGTTTTGATAAAGGCCTTTCCATTTCTATTCTATACTACCTTTGAAGTTCAAAATAAAATAAAACTGTTAGCAAACTGCTTATCCTAAGAGAATGTGTGAAAGTAAGTTGGCCTGACATTTCGATCCTAGCAGGATCTTCTTCAGAGGCTAAATGACAAATAACGTACAGTAACAGAAGGGATAAAAACACACACAGAATAATCCCTTTGAAGTTGACTGATATATGTTTGTCCTAATGTGAAATAGAAACTACAGTAGTACTACTTCAAGTCTCAGGTGTTCTATGTAAAAAGCAGAAAATAGTCTCTGGGGTGGAAATGTTAATTTAACCTCCAGTTAATACCACCCTAATACAAAACAGTCTTCAACCTTCAATTATGTTAGATAAATCTGATGACTATCACTTTCTAAAGACATTTTGTAAGTTTAAGGGCACCTAAAGGTCTGCTGTATAGACCCCAACTATAGCACGCTATCATGGAAAAGTTTCTTGAGATTACGTAATCGACCTGCTTGGTCGTAAAATGACCTCTTTTTACCAATTAGTCTGCAACACCTGCCACATATTTTTTCTTGTATGAGGGTCTTTGTGTGAATGCTGTATGATTAACTACACTGTAGACATGAACATATTTCCACTCATTGTTTACATGAAGAGCCTAATAGTTTCAAGAAGCAATGCAGGCAAATTGTTGAGTCTGTGGTCGATTTACGACCATGGCAGGTGTAATGTAATCACAAAACTTTCCTAGCTATAGCGTGCTATAATTGGAGCCAATAAAGCAGATCTTTAAGGCCCTCAGATTTGTGTACATTACAGTAGGACATATCCTTCAAAACAGGACACCTAGCCAATTTGCCCCACATTTAGTTTATTTGCTGTGTTTGATAATCTCATACATAATCTGTTGAAATTTTTGAAAGGTTCTTTTTGTTTCCATGACATACACACATGAAGGTTTGATAAATCCAGGATATTCGTTAATTATGTGAAAACTATGACGTGGAGTTCCCTTTTTCAGCACTTAATAAGTTAACCCATAATTACAAGCCCACATATATCGTTTGCATAATATGATGTTCCTCTTTTAAAAGAAGACAATAAAATATTTCAAAACATTGCCTTAGGTCCGCAAACCTGTAGTCAGTGTCATTGAAAAAAAGATTGTGAAATCAAAGAGATAACATAAAAGAACATTAGGCAAGCACTCCCTTAATGTCGTCAATGTACATAACTTGCTAATGTTTATTCATAAATAAAACTAGAAATAAGAAAAGTACTTGTAAAATGGTCAGTCTTTGATGGATTTTGATGGCAGTTTCAGCTATTTTCTAGATCTCTCATGCCGATTAGAGTGATGAAGACAATGTTGTTCAAAGGTGTCTGTAGACATTTAAAGACTTTTTTTATCAAAGTGTAGCAACTTAGTTGTAGGATAGATTTGCTTACTTTAAGTTGTGGTTTAAACAAACCCTTTTTTATGTATATATTATGTTAGTAAGTCAAAGAAGCTTCACACTATGTAATACATTTTTTTTTGGTCTTCTCTTTCATCTGCATTAGGTCTCAGATCAGTTATTTCTTAAATATGGCAAAGAATTTGGCAGGTTGGCCCTCATAAACGAGATGGGAACTGTAAACGACAGGGTAAGTCAAGTTTCACCCTTCCTTTTTGTGGATGGGTAGACCTCTGATGTAGTGCATGAGTCACTTAGAAAATAGACTATGGGACATGAATGTAAATATGAATTTTTGTTTGACTTATTTTACACTGTTTGTTCAATACATAATAAGTCTCTTTTGCTCATTATTATTATAAATGAGTATTGGTAACCAACGACATCTTTATCTGTTAATTGTTAATTTATCACATTAGTATGGTTTGATATAGCCACCTGCATGTTAAGATGTAAGGTGAGTTTGTGTTATAACCAAAACTTTGCTTAGCAATGAGGTTTTTGAGAAAAATTGCATCGCTGTTTACCATTAAGTTAAATTCTTGAATTGTATACATGGGCACAAGTTGTATTTGTGTGCACATTCAACATGTTTGTTTAACACTAACTTTGTCTGAGGTAGTTGATGTTAAGTTATAACATTTTTATTGGGTATCACATTGCAAAGTGCTATGCAAAGTGGGCAAATAGCCATTAAACTGCTGCAAACAACACATGTTTTGGGATATAACTAGTTGTGCCATTGCACAGGAAACCAGAAGAGCTTCAAATCATAGACAGTAACATTTAAATGATCCCAAATTTTAGAAGATTTGCATCTTACTACTGTGTAGCTATTGCACTATGGTCAGTGGTAGTGTGGTGGGGAGGGTGGGGGGGGGGTGCTGTGGAAACAGGGTGTTGAATGCTCTCCTTAGTTGGGTTAATTTGCCTACATAATACAAGGATCTGTTGAACAGTGTAGTGGATAGTAGGCGCACGTAAGATCCAAAGAATGAAATTTCCCCTAATATTTTTGTTTTTATACATAATATAAATTTATGATTTTCTCCCTTCAATACAGTTGGTGCATAAGCTGAAAGTCGATGCTCCACCAAAGATCTTAGTCGAGAGATACTTGATTGAGATTGCAAAGAGTCACAACATCCCCTATGAACCAGACACAGCAGTGCTCAATGTAGGTTTAATTTGTTCTTTGGTTAACTAAACAGATTTATTTTCAAATCTAAATGGAATAGAACAAAGACATTTTTTGGCTACAACGAGATTCGAACTAGCAGGAGTGATCTCTGGGTTGTGTCGAATGAAACTGTGGAGTGATCGCTGATTACATTATATGCAAGGTACTGTGGCCTTTAATTGGCATCCCCAGCTAAAAATATGGCTATACAGAGATTTGCCATCAACTGCTGGGCTTGTAAACCATACGTCACATATTCAAATTCCTGTTTCCGCCATTAATTTCTTTGCTCTTTACCATTATCCAGAATTCCCGGTCAGTTTTCTGTTAATTATTGACCTTATATATTAAAATTATGTAGCTTCATTGAAATTTCTCCAGTTTTTGGTGAAGTTTTGTTCCATCCCAATTTGGATGCCTCTAATAAGTCTGGACATTCAAATGAAAACCGTCCCTGTTATGTTTGCATCAAAATTAAA
Organism: Apostichopus japonicus; assembly: GCF_037975245.1. Taxonomy (NCBI): domain Eukaryota; kingdom Metazoa; phylum Echinodermata; class Holothuroidea; order Aspidochirotida; family Stichopodidae; genus Apostichopus; species Apostichopus japonicus. Next base: position 23,003,076 of record NC_092563.1, on the reverse strand, counting down.
TCTCCAACTGAAGCAGGGACACTTGAACCCAAACTTCAAATACAGTGTTAGGATTTTTGCATTCATTTTGTCAACAGATGTTTATTGTCTGTTAATTTTCAAGAGTGAGAGATTCCTATATGATCGACTGCTGGTATCCATGGTAACAACCTTGAGGGTACCAGACAAAATTTTCATGGATGAGGCCAGTATTGTCGAATGGACTGCAACTGTAATCAGATTTGTCCAAAGGCTCAATAAACTCTCAACCATAATGGCAAACTGGGAAGGTGGTATTGTCATATAATGCTGATATTGCTGAGGGTGTTTCTTTGTTTGTCAGGTGCCATTTTATACTTTCATTGCTTGTTTCTCTATTCCTTTTTGTGGAACAACATCCGAAAACTGAGTCCCCGTAGGGTTTTATGTACTATCAGTAAGTCCAACATTCTTAAAAATATAGATCAACATCTTCCATTCATTGCCTCTGTCAGTTGATGTAGAAATATAACACCTTTAATCTTCCCAGGGAGAACAAATTGAGGATCTTCTCGTCCAGTTGGACGATGACGCTCCCATCCCATCTGAAACACCGGATAAAAACAACAAACCGGGAGGACCACCAGGAGGAGGGTCTGCTCCAGGTGGTTATGGAGGAGGAGGAGCCGGAGGGTATGGAGGCCCCCCTGGTCCTGGTAACGCATTCTCTGGTCCTGGTAACGCATTCTCTGGTCCTGTGATGCATGATCCATCTATGGCCTATCCACCTCCACAGGCACCCCAGGCTCCACAGCCATACGTAAGTGTAGTCTGATGTTTTTACCTATTATTGCTTAGCGTGGACATGGGAGGTTAGCGTAGGAGATGGGAGGTTTTGGTAAGTACAGTACTGTGATCGCTTAACTATCGTACAAAAATTTTCAACGATCGTAGAATTTCGAATAATATCGCGTAATATCGCACAATTTCGCACAAGTTCGTACACGAACTTTTCAACAAAATTTCGCACAATTCTAACGCATGTAAAATCGTACATTTGACCACAGGAATGTGTGCTTAATGAAGCAGAGAATTAACTCTGAACGGGCGAGGTGAAAGATTAGAATTTTCGGAGCCGTTCCAATAAAGATGTCGAAAAAGAATCAATGAAAAAAAAAGCATAGGCCCTCACTGGTCGAGGGCCAGTGGTTTTCCGTGTTTGCGGAATATCGCGGTAAAATGCGGAATTCATGAAATCTTGAAAAGCGAAAAACACGGAATTTGTTTTTCCCACCGATGCTTCTTTTAAAATGTATTTTCATGTGTGAATCAATTCACTTCAAAAACGGGCACGGAAGTAATTTACCGGTAAAAAGAAAAATCGAAGTTAAAAACAGTCAATTCATCCAGTCAGCATGCAAACATTTACACTACCGCTCCCGTATAAGGATCGTATAAAAGCGTTTTTAAACAAGTACAACAGAGCATTAACTCGTTGATAAAAGGAAATGCTATTTTTTTTTTTGTGCTCGATGAATGGAGATTAAAGTGGCCGAAAGAATTAGTGAGATGTTTGAAACAGCCATTTCCTACATCGTACTTAGCTCATGATGCTGTGATAACTGTTAATGATATACATCTAGAAGGAAAGAGGACGATGGTGTTTTCCCATATAATGTTTTAATAAGGAAACTATTCAATGGTCTTTATCCCCCTTTTCTAACATAAAGGTTGTGTTCCATGAAGGAAAAATTCAGCTTAAATTCATTTTTAAACTTTTGGGAAGATTTTGAAGAAATGATAAACTTATAAAGGGCGTTTGATGCAGTGCTAGGTGGAAAAACGTGTTCCTCGTCTGCATCCGCTTTTTTGTTTAGGTTTTTGTCGTCCTTTTTTCTGTTAAGTTTTGAACGAGATCAACATGTATTTTGCTTGTCTATAACACCTGTCGCTACAGTGCTTAGGTTCAAACATTTGACAGTTTAATTTCGCCAATAGCCTAGCCCTTTGTTGGATTTGTATTTCAAGCACAAAAAATCGTGTTTCAAATGGATTTTGAAGCACAATGATTATTAAAATGCTTACCGTAAAATGCAGATGATGTTGAAAAACACATGTCGTATATATTCCAATAAAGATCCGTGACATAGGATAAACGGAAGTGCGTAAGAACAACGATGTTGGTAAAACTGGCAATTTTAGACAATTTTTATTCTCACTCAGTAAGCCTTACTGACGAAAATTAGAAACTACATGTACATTAAAGTTTTAGATGTTGAAAATACCATCTTTTATATTTAGGAGGATACAAAAGATTTAGAACACCCAAACAATCCCCCTTCCCGACCACCTCAGAAAAAAAAGAAACGTCTTGAAATGTTCCATATAGGCTCACAGTGCATTGACACAAAAGTTATTTAATAACAGCTAGCTCTACACAGATTGTTTACATGTGTGTCGCCAGACAGTACAGTACTGCACCAGACATCATTTGCATATTACACCAAAAGGCGGAATTCCTTTGCCTTGTATCAGATGTAGCTGGCTAGCAACAGGTGCACAAAATAAAATACCCTGGACGGACGGCCGACATGCAATGTTTATGGGAGTGATTGACAGTTGCTTTGTTACAGAAAGACGCAGCCTTTTGTTTAGTTGAAACATTGCATTTTTTTAGTCTAAACCATAAGGAGTTATGGGCGCGAGGCCTGGTTGATCAGTTCCTTAGAATTCAGTTATGGATGCATTAAAAAAAGTTTACAACAGACCTCAGCCTGTATGTATCCCAATCATAGATAATTTGTATAATATTTTTTATTTTCGGTCTCGTTGGTGTAAAATATGGTAAATATGACGTCATTTGTATGATGCATAAGTAGCTTCTACGGACTACGGACTTGACACCCCTTCCCCCACTGCCCCCCCCCCCACCCTCCCTCCCGCAACAACCTCTACTGCAGAAAGCAGTTCTCGAGTTGATACGGAAGGGCTGTCCGTTGTGTTGATCACAATAACCGACTGAAAAAGGTCACTCATGACTCATGCACAAATACCCCGTTCCCACGAACACGGTCTTGTTTCAAGCAAGCATAGGTGGAGCTAAAACCGTAACCGCAGATAAGCCCTGCAATTTGAACCCGCGTTTCAACGAGTTAACTCCGGGCATAGCGGCACGCTTGGAAAACCTTGGAAATCGTCCGAACCAGGTTATTACAATAGAGAATACGAGCGATCGACAGATATATGCAGTGAGATTTTCGCGGGTGCATATATCATCCAAGCAGCGCACACACACGCTATTTTCTACCGGGGCTTTCCCGATACGGCCAACGTTTATCACCTTTGAAAAAGTCAATGCACTGGGCAGGGAAATCATTGTTCGTACCTGAAAAGCAATATTTTGAGTGGTACGACTTTTCGCGGGGGTTACGTTAAAACAATCTTTCATAGTTTCCAAAAATAAAAAAAAATAAAATGGAAAACCTAAATGTAATCATATCAATTATATCTAGCAGATATGCCGACTTTGTGTGCGTACAATGTTCCAACAACTCTGGAAAAAAATTGTTCGCACACTAAGTCTTTACCGAAAAGAAATATTTGACCCCTAACACAAAATGGTTGAGCTGGGCTCGATGTGCGCACCTGTTTTTATACTGTACAATTGGACTAGACATAGATGTTAAAACTTTTCTTGGCAAGTTGCCAACAAGAAATTCCACTGCAGTGTATTTTGCTAGTATTGCATGGTGTGTAGGCTTTTCTCTCCCATACATAAAGATGTCTCAGTACACTGGAGCGTTTTCGACATATTTTTTTCGTCGCACCAAATGCCAAGCAATGCGAATACTTCATCTTCCGACCACATGCTCTACTCTGTCTACTTTTGCGAAAATATCGATAATAATAATAATAATAATAATGGCCTTTCCGGTTATCTGGACGTCTTCAAGAAAGCAACTCAAACTTTATACTGTATGCATGCGGATATACACGGGCAGCTATACACTGTGTACTACTCAGCAATGCCTTACGTAATTCCTTCATTCTCGCTGCATCAGTCCATTGTACACATGCACAACCAATATGGAAATAGACACAGTTTATGTCAATACAGAAATTAGCAAGCGGCGGAAACCACAACTGGTAAAATCCATCTTATCTTTTACACCCCAAGGCAATAGTTTATTTACATTGATCAACGTTTACCCGGGCTTAGCTGTCCTAACCCCACCTCTCATGAGGGGCTTGATCAAGCTTGGGCTTGGAATTCCACTATCCTTATTCCCATCTTCAGACCGATATTTTCTCATACGTTACCGATATTTACCGATAACTACCAGTCGCCTCAACAGGGTGACCATCACCTCCCTTTACCCGTCCCCAAAATTAAAAAGACCTTGCGACTAAAACTACCTACTACGCCGGTAATATAGTGAACAGCGCTAGCCCTGTACACAGCACAGCACGTGTCTTCCTTGCATGGATCTTGCTATGACTAGCTTATATATTACTGACGTCTAGAATGTTTGTTTTCCCAGAATGCCTACGGAGGTAGGCCTACCTGGGGAAAAATGAGGAACGCGTGTACTTATTGTCCAATCACTGCAGCAGGATGAGCTAACAGGTGTTTATAGGGACCCTGGGAGTCTTTGGGCTATTAATTACCAAAATAGTTAAAAACTTCTTGTTCACGAAATGAGACCACGTTCGACGTTATTAAATTACGGCACTGTAAAACGGGATGACACGGGGAACGGGCCCCCACCCACACCAGAATTGTTGTGCCACCCCCCTTCTCCCCCCCCCCCCCAAATGACGAACATATTCGGAGACAGTCTGAATGTTTCTCTACTAAGACAATACCGTAACTCATTCGATAACAAGATTACGCAGAATGACATACAGGGTAGGCTATATGATCAGAAAGCCTACTTCGAAAGTTACGCCGTATACACCTCGCAAGAAAACTACGATAACCTTAAATGAAAAAAAAACAATATTTTGCACTTGAAGATCTGGCTTCCCCCAAAATGCAATGATAAGGTTTAGACCCAGTAGTACTTCTTAATACATTGAGTTTTCAATTTCTAGTCAAAAATATTTTCTGAAGAAAAACCGTACGATATTTTTCACAAATATTGATGCATAAGTGCTTCCTCACAATCAACATGCCGCCCGAAATTCGCTCCGCTTAGTACGCTTACGAAAACTTCTTTTTATATATATATAACACGTGGAAAACCTGAGATTTTACACACCCATTGACATTGGTCACGGAACATAAGTAGGTCATCGACATTCGAACTTGGCAACTTGCCCAAGTTCATTGCACCGTGGGAACGACTCAATACATTGAACAAGATGTAACATTTTCCCCGCCATCTAGACGTCGAGTGTAACTTTTGGTGTAACATGCAAATTATTAATGGTACTATGCTGTGCGGTTAAAACTTATTGCGACACATACAAATTTTTGTTTTTCCTCGGGTGGTAGGGAAAAGGGGTGATTCGGTGAACTCAGTCTCTTTGTATAGTACTTGGATACTTAAAATGACCATGTACATGCAGTTTCTATTTCTCTTTAGTAAGCTCTACCTAGCATTGTTATCCTTTGTGGATCTTTATTGGAATATATACGAAATGTACTTTTTGACGCCAGTATTTAACGGTAAGCATTTGTTAAATTTTTGACAGCTTCAAAATCCATTTTCAAAAAAGTCTGTTTTCATGAAGGTTTTATAAAATCGACATACAGCTAGGGTAGGAAAATATTAACTTAACCACATTAACAAAAGTTGTTCTATTATCCAAATAAAATACATGTTTCTCGTACTGAGATCTGAAAAAAAACGGGCGGCCATTTTTCTTCTTTTCAAGCGCTAATATTAGTTTGGAATATGTGGCAACCCTTACAAAATAATTTTTAAGGATAGTTGAGATTTCTTGTAATCCGAATAGAAACTCGGGAATCAGGTAAAAGGAGGCCCATTGCGCGGACGAGAAACATGTTTTGTTTTTAACCGGCCCTTCTTCAAACTCAAAGTTGTTGGGTGGATTTTGTTTTTCTTTTCAGTTGTTGGGTGGAATTTTTTCTCTTTTCATTCAGTTGGAGCCAACGGTAAATTATATAAAAAATTGACACAAGAAACGCTTAGTAACACTTTATTTTTTCTTCTAGGTTTTCAAAATTTTCGGCGACTTTAATCCTATTCATTGAGCACAATAGCATTTCCTGCGTAGAAACTCGTACATGGATTATACGAATGTCTACGCGGCAATTTGTTTGTCAACGAGTTTATTCGCGATTATACTTGTTTATACGTCTTTACACGATCATGTGCGCATACACATGTCCAGTTATACGTGAGCGGTACTGTACACTGTGCATATTGAATGTATGACATTTGAGTCTCGTAACTAAGTGATTTGAACCATAGATAAAAGTTGTATTGTATACTTCGAACACACGTAATATCAAAAAACGACTGTTGTAATTCTAAAAGGCCTATTCAACGATTTTGTGCGATTTTGTACGTTGTAAAACTGACCGCAAAAACCGCGAATAATTGTGCGAATTTCGTACAAATCTTTACGTCCGAATTTTTCAACGATTTTTTAAATCGCGCAAAATCGCATAAATTCGAATAACGTCGAATAAAATCGTAAAAAATCGCAGAATATCGTTTCTTCGAAATTGTACGATCGTTAAGCGATCACAGTACTGTAGGTACTTCATGGGGCTACAAGGTGGGAGTGAAGAGCATAACCTTGAAAGTTCTTTGGAATAAGAGCTCGATTCTTGAACAAGTTCTTGGTTCCATCACTTGTTGAAAGTTTTGTGATTTTTTGTGTGACCATAATTAACAAGAAAAAGCCTGATTGTAAGATTAACATAATGATGTTGATATTTGATATGAAAGTTTGACAGCTGGTCTCATTTAATCATTTCTTTGAAGTAACCCCATCCTGACAACTGAAAACAAGAAATTTATATGTCTTTGTGCATTGGGATTCCATAGACCTTGTGACTAGCACCTTGTATGTTTCTAATTTTTAACAATTCTAGCTGCAATGCTAGTGTAATTTTAGGTCACACAGTTGGTAGGAATCATTACGGAGCAATGAATCACTCACTCATTTAAGATTCAGTCCTCATATAACACCACAACATCATGTCTGAGTTTATTCTGTAAATTATTAGCGTAGCAGAACTTTATCGCAGACGATAATACACTTTCCAGATGAATTTATTTGCTAATAAACTAAAAAGTTAGTTGATAGGTCGAATACAGAGGTTACTGCAAGCTCGATGGAACCGGCTTTGCAGCTTGGATTAAGTCCAGCCAATGCTAGAATACCAAATGATTCATAGCAAGCTGCGTTAGGAAACATTCCGTATCTTACCTTCTCTGCACAAATCAGAGATCTTTACCAACGTGTCTATCTTGTTTGACTTCCCTTGAATAAATATCTTCAGTTTGGTCTGGCTGACCTGTCCTTGCAGTCTTGTTATTCAGTAGCTTGGCTTCTGTCAGCCATTTTTTACTGGTGTTTCGATTTTTGTACATTCTTGTGATCTCTATGTAACGTACGTATATTATAGATACCTCCTCCTGCTCCAGCCATGAATGGCGCTCCTCCGTTGCCCAGTAAACCTCCGGTGGGATTCACCAATATGAGCGTGAGTTAGATCTCTAGAGGTCAACTTAGACTTAGAAAACAGTCACTCTCTTCATTGTTGTGATTCTGCATCATCTCTCCATTCTCTGTGGTGAACATACTATCAGCGCTTCCAATACAATTGACAATTTTCCATTATAAAAATCATATCTTCTTTTAACCGGTGAAAGTACATGTGGCATATATACTGTATATACCGTATATACCTGGTGTATTTAAATGCTTCTTGTAATATCATATTAACCCAGTATTAAAGTCAGTGTATAGAAACTCCTGTGCAAAAGGAATTATTCAAACTTTCTCTCCTTTTACTTGTTATGTCATTTATTTTGACTAATATCTTTACCATTTACTGCGGTAATTTTTATCCAATTTAATCGAACTTTTCTCTTGCACAAAACTGTTGTGCTGTTCACACAATCTTAACTAAATGCACAGTTTATCCCACTTTAATTGTTGAAACATTTTTTCCATTTTCAAATTCTGAAAAATATACCAAGAAGGAAACTCTGTTCAAAGTTATACTTTATAAATCTGGCATTATGAAACTTTTACTTCACATCATAACTTTTCATTGTTAAGGATGATTTTTTGTCGTGGGCTGAAATGGTAGTCAAGTACAGTAATAGTTGCAGAAGTGTTGAGACTCTTGTATGAAACCCTGCTGTTTAAATTTCTTAACTCATACCATAAAGTGCCTTGCACAGTATCTGGTTGTTGGTTTTCAAATAGTAAATAATAATAATATTAATCAGCAGTTATTTTCATGACGCTTAAGCGACCACAAATGTGGGAGAAACCCGCAGGGCTTATGGATTACAACTTACACGTCGAGTAGCTTCCAATTCAACATTTTAACTGAAATTGGAATCTTTTCAATTTAGAAAGTCATTTCAGATGGGCAAACGGTAGCCTCATTGCTTCAAATGACACCGCCGTTATCCACTCAGGTGGTTGTCACAGTTTTCTAGTTGAAAAAGCTAGACACACAAAATCTTGAAACCTTATTTATCTATTCGATGATGAACAATGGCAGTTTAAGTCTTTGGGAGAAAGGGAACTGGGTGCAAAGTGTAGGGGGGGGGGGGATTGGAAAGGGATATGGGAAAGGGAGAGGAGAAACAAGAAAGGGGGAAGGGAGAATTAGGAATGGTATTAAAGTGGTAAACCCAACTATTAAAATTAAAGCTTTTATGGGTAACGAAAAGCACACTTAGTTTCAATGATATAAATTGTAAACTTCATGATTGAGAAGAAATCTAGAGAGTTCAAGGGAACATTGTTGCTGGTTTATTTGTAACATACAGGAATTGCATGAATATTCAGCAAACATGTTGGACTGCTTTGAATGAGAATCTTGTCATTGTAGCAAATTTTCACTGTAGCTTTCATATAACTGGCTTTCCATTGTAACAGAGTGAACATACTCCACATATTTTATGCCACATTTGAAATAACTCACAGTACCAAAAAACATTGGTGGTGGTTCATTTTAACACAAATGAATTGCATGTACATTCAGCTATCATGTTATAACATTGCTTGCATTCTGTTTATGGGTTAATGGATCATTCCCTAAATAAGTATTCTCACTTTCTGACAAATTTCTGATGTATCTATATTTATCTATAAAATATAGTGTCATTACACTGAAGGCTAATTGTCACTACTTCACAGCTTAGCTGGAACGCCATAACTCATCATTTTTGGATGCCTAGTTAATGAAAAAAACCTTGTTAACTAGCCATTCCAAATCGCAGTTTGTACATGAACACATATCTTGAGAAACGTAGAAGTGCACACAGCATACATAAAACACTCTTTATAGCTGGAATCATCTTTGCCTTCTTTTGACATTCTTTGTTCCTAAAGTCATGAATTTTCCAATAATTACATTTGCCAATGTGAGGGGAAACATTTGTAATGTTTTGTGCAATTTCTTACAATGTGGTCTTATTTCTATTTGGAAAGATGGCTCTTTTGTCTGTTGTAAATAATCAGACACCTGGCAACGTTTTGCAATAAATAGTAATGTATGATAGCTGGCCATGAAGAAAGACAAACAACATCTTATGATTCCCAGTTACACAGTCTGTGCATGTGATAACACTGTTGAGATTATTCTTGTAAAGGTCTTCAGTCAAAACAAGGAAAAATTCCCTTTTTACTACATAAGTTAAAGAATCTGAGAATAAGAACCCTGATGTTTCCTTCTCTTAATGTTTAACATATTTTGTTGAGGCTGTGTATTTAAATTATTTGAAAAACGTGGTTATCATATGGCTTTCAAACATGGCAGGAACAGTGTTTATCAATGAAGCTAAACAAGTATGCCACAGTACACAAAGTTATGGAATGCACCAAGTTACCATATCATCATACATGGTTGACTTAGTCCCCCCCCATCCCTGCCCACTACCCCAGAGTTCATGGTAGTAAATTATTTGACATTTTTAAGTCTGTTAACCTTGGTGATTAGGAATTGAAAAGGAAGTCAAGCCAGTCACTCACCCAAATTGAAAAACTGACTTGAAGGAGTTTGATGCCATTTATGTGAAGAGTATAGAGACTTTTCTACGATTGATTTTAATGAGAAAGATTTTTCGTTTTCATGTTCATGTAATAAATTATATCGTTGCCAATTGCCATAAAATATCATATATGTCGATTGTTATTATCAATCAATATTTGTGTATCAGCTTGGTATTCCATGTTCACAGAATGAATATAGTTCCTGTGCTTTAATACAGAGTTGAAACAGACACTATACTGCTTCATAGCATGTGACACAATACTCTATGCAAAGAGTTTATGTGGTAACCCTAGACGTTTACAGTATCTCTGTTATTTTGCTCTTTCTGCTCATTTTGCCCATATTTTATATATTTTGTTTTTAAATTTAAACCTTACAGTGTAAACAAAGATAAGAACACATGGTTTGGAAATGAATTGATAAAGCTGAAAGAAAAGAAAGAGTAATCACATGTTGGATAAAAAGTAAAATGTTAAGTACAATGTTAGGAAACATTTTTCAAAACGAAAATAGGGACACAAAGAAAGTTGTATGGGCGATTGTTGGATGTAGAGGATGGTATGCTTTTTGAAGGAATTTTTTATTTTTCAAATTTGTATGCGTTACTGCTACCAAGATATGTTGGCATTTGATCAAGTTAATTGTAGTTTCTAGTTCAATCTAAAGACACCAAGAGTGCTAACATCATAACCTCTCTGTGTGCCTACTTCCTGATCTTTCGAAATCATTCTATATCCATTTCTTGAAAGCTTTAGCAAAATGTTATTCAGACCAGTGACGAAAATACTGGTTAAATAGGTCCCTTTTTAGTTAAGAATTCATTCCCTTTATCTTTTCAAAATTCTTTTATAATTTCCCAGTCAGTCTTCTGTTCATGACTTACTTATATTTATGTTGCTAATTCCGTTTAAGCCTGTCTGAAACTTTTTGGTTATTGTCTGTATTGAAGGTTGCATACTTATTAACTTCGTTGTTTGTTTTAAAAAAAATGTGGTGTTTTCCTTGCTATATTTCCGATTGCAAGTATTAAAGTCACTAACTGGCTGAATATGAGAGGTACATTTAGAGCAGGGCAGAGTGGTCTCATGTTTTGTGGAAAAGGAAGGAATGGTTTTATGATTTGAGGAAAAGGAAGGAAGGCTTTTTGTTTGAGGAAAAGGAAGGAATGGTATTATGGTTTGAGGAAAGAAAGAAATGGTATTATGGTTTGAGGAAAAGTAAGGAATGGTTTTATGATTTGAGGAAAAAGAAGGAAAGTTTTTCGGTTTGAGGAAAAGGAAGGAATAGTATTATGGTTTGAGGAAAAGAAAGGAATGGTTTTATGATGTGATGAATAGTAAGGAATGGTTTTATGAATTGAGGAAAAGGAAGGAATGGTTTTATGATGTGATGAATAGTAAGGAATGGTTTTATGAATTGAGGAAAAGGAAGGAATGGTTTTATGAATTGAGGAATAGGAAGGAATGGTTTTATTGTTTGAGGAAAAGGAAGGAATGGTTTTATGGTGTGATGAATAGGAAGTAATGGTTTTATGGTGTGATGAATAGGAAGTAATGGTTTTATGGTGTGATGAAAAGGAAGGAACACTTTTTTTAATGTTTCCCAATTGCATGCAAACGTTCGTTACTTTTCTTTAATTCCACCCCTTGCAAAAAATTTGACATTTCATTTCTTTTTGCTTTTGCAGCCTGCTGCCTCTGCACCCCCAGGAGCAGTTGGGTTTCCCTCCAATGTGCCTGTTGGTTATCCCCAGGTACACTTACATCTTGATTAACTTATTAATAGGTTTTAGTCGTCTCCTTGAAAACGTTTTTTAGTCTGAAAGTAAATTCAGGAAACTTCCTCGCAAAATATTTTTATTGAATTGCTTGCTTTGTATGTACCATCATGTTTGATACGCTTTTTTCGGACAAGATTAAATCAACATATCAGACAAAAATGGACATCTTGCTATGTGGTCTTTTGTTCAAGCATGGTTTCATTACTTTCATATTAAAGCCACTGTCATAGTGACTAAACAATTAAATGGTTTATGGAAATCTCATGAGTTTGATGTATATCTCTCGATCGCAGCTGTTATTTTGAATTTCTTCTCTTCAAAGGATCCTCCGAGGTATTCCCTTGCAGCAAACGATCCTGCCTGTAAGTATTGGAGCCTTTCCCTTACTGAGTTTCAATATTAAAAAATGACAACTATTTAGAACTTTGAAGGTAAAATGAAATCAGTAAATTGATTTTTTTTTTTTAGAACCATGAGGTGCTGTATAAACGTAAATGTGACAAAAAGGATTCCCTTTTTAAGGTTTCAAAAGTTTTTAAACTGCCATAGTTCATTTGAATATTTCTGTCATTTGGAAACTCATCACATTTTCTTTTATTACAAACCAGGAATTTGATCTATTATTCATATTAAATATTGAATTAATTTTCTTGTGTATTCCTGAACACAGATCCTCCACCACAAGCTCAACCCATGGACCCAGGTAAACCACATCCTGTGCCTAGAGGGGTAATGCCAACCCCTCCAGCAGCTGGACCAGCCGACACGATACCCGAACTCCCATCAGTGCCTTCAGAGGCTCCCCCGTCAGCCAATCACAACGATGGCGGAGATGATCTGGACTTTGACGAACTCAGCAAAAGATTTGAAGATCTCAAGAAGAAAAAGTAAAAGGTTTAGGCCAGCGTAGACGTGACAAATCGATGACATTGCAATACCTTGGCTCATTTACGGATTATTGTTGAGATGCTTGTCCAGCCCCGCCCCAACCCATTCACGCTCTCTCTTTTGTGGTAACGTCTCCATTTTGTTGATATTATTTTTTGTAAGTGGTATAGACAGATTAACTTTACACAAAGAGAACTTTTAGCTGTAGAGTAGTTGAAATAAAAAGCAAGAGAAAAGTAAAAAGTTCTGTTTTCTTTGGTGTTGTGTATATATTATCTCAAAAATTGGCCCTGTTTCTTATTTTGGCTTTTCTTGTCAATTTGGTCACATAAAGGATGTTGGTTTCAGTTCATGCATTGAAGAAGATAACAGTTTTTTTGTGGTAAACAACAAAACGATTTGTAAGTTTCAGTGGCTTGTTGGATGGATACATCAATCAGTTTATCAATGAAATTAAAAATATTTAATAACAGGAAATGACAAGTCATTTGAATTGCAGGAGAAAGTGAAGCTGGTTCCCAATACAGGGATTCATTTGCTGTCAAAATTTGGTGAGGCAGTTGTGCAAACTCCGAATTGGATATGATATGAAATACAATGATTCCTGTGTGACTGGTTACATCTTTGGGCTTATATAGCTAGTTGCCCATTCTTTGTGGCATTTTGCTATGCCGTAGTGGATAATTATTCCCTGCTAGACAATTAACGGATAAAGTAACCAAAAAGTCTGAGGAATTATACTCAATAAGTAAATTATCTACTGAAATGTTGAACATATATAACACATGGTATATTGCTATATTTGGTGAGCTTAGTTGGTTTTTCTTAGGACATTGATCACCTGTAACAGATTGTTTGGTAATACATTTTCAGCAGGTTAGATGATGGAACTCCTTCTCTGCAGCGATAAATGTGGGCATCACATTTACAAGTGATCTTGCTAGCTACATTGTGTGAAATAGTGTGAATAGTAAGAGTGTAATACTTATCTTTTGACTAGCATACATGTAGAGATATTATAGCATTTCTTGCATGCTTTCTACACCATACTATTACATCAAATTTATTTAACAAGAACATAACCTCAAAGTTTCTTTCATTAGTTAACAACAGTGCTGTGTGATTGTTGTAATAACATAACACAAAGAAACGTTGCATATTCTGTAAAGAAATTTTGTTATAATTGGAGACATCTTCATAGACAGGTTGATTATCTGTATAGATATCCATGTAAACACATGTCCTGTGAATGACTGGCTGTCAAAGGATAGTTTTGGTCTCCAAAAACCAGTTTAAGAAGATGTTTCCATTCATCATAGCCACATAGCCATTTTCCTATCATTTCTTCTTCATTTGCAAGCTTTATGATGGATGTTTTGGAATTCTAACCTTCACTATTATCATCATACACTCACTATCGGCTTTTACACTGTAATGTTGGTTTATGTACTATGGGTTTTGTGTAAAACCGCGATTTGGGTTTGTGTACTCATATATAGATTTACTTAGTTGAATACAGGTTGCATTCTAGGCTAAAGAAGTGTAATTGTTTTGCTTTTAATTTGAGGAAAATTTTCTTTTCCATGATTGTAATGAAGTGAAAATTTTTCTTTCAAGTGTACAGACTGAGAATGTTTGATTGGTTACTTTAGTTTGACTTGTGTTACATTCTGGTCAATTACGTTCTTTGTGATAAGAAACAAATAAATAACAACTAGCATCTATTAAAGCAACTATCTAAAGCCTTTCTACAATAATCTGTGTAACAATCTCTTAATGTTAACCGTTCTCTGTAAAAGTCATTACGTAAAATTGAAATTTCTAGACTTTTGTCAAGTTTGTAATACGCAAGCAATGTTTTGAACATGATTCTGTTGATTGCTTAATTCAATTGTACTTGAATATTGCTGAAAAAGCGACACATGATCTATGATTATTAGTTTAATTTTTATATTGTACACATTTGGAAAAACACCTGGGACATTTTGGTTATGAAGGGGAACAGGAAAGTACTAAATGTAATGGAAATAAATAGGGGTCGACCAGAATAATAATGTAAACAGATATCCTTGTTAGAAGAGCACGAGACCAGTTCATCTCATGTTGGGACTCCACTCTTCGTCATCAATTTCTTCTTTCACAGTTTAAAATCTCCTATGCAGCCCTCTGTTAATGTTATGTAAGTGTTCTGTTAGTGCTTGCTTTCTATAATTCAAGAAGTAGAAATGATTGATTCTTTTCATCTAACTAGCAACCTTAACACTGAACTGCATGTAAGACAAATCAAACCATGTCTCCACATGATAATAGATTTGTTAAATCAAATAAACATTTGATATGAATATAGTCGGTAGTGTATGTTATTTATCTTAGAATTAATTTATTAATGTCAGTGTCCAATTTATTTTTAAAATATTTTCTTTTCACTTGTTAGACTTAGAACACAAGGATGTTCTTTCTTGATGTGTTTCTCTAATGGCCCATGTACACAAAATATTGAAATATTCTTTTTCCTTCATAATATTGCAACTATGATGTTCTCATTTCAAATCTTATGGGACTTCCTCCAAACTTTTTCACCTGCAGAGCTTTTCATGTGTTGAAGAGAGGAAAGCTTGGCTCATAAGAGAAAACCTCAGAGGACATATCTTTGTTGTAACAACGATAAGAGAAGAGAAAATAGCAAAATCATCAGTGTTAAAATGTTTATGTGGTAAGCTGGAAACAGTTACAGTAAAAGCTGGATAAACCTAAAAATATCCACTTTTATCTCGTGATGTTCTAAGCTTGCCGACTTATCACAGTGACGGCATATCTGGTGATATCGGTTGTAACGGTTTTGAAACTAAAGGTCTCTAAGAAAATATTGATTATTGATTACGTAGTGTATATAGCGCTAACTGTATTTAGTCTAACGGGAAGCTGAAAATTCTGTTTTTATAATTAAAGGAGAAATATTTTCACACTTTTATGTATACAACGGTATGAAAATAAATGATATTCTTATCAAATTTGCATCTCATTTTTTTGATGAAAGACTCTTTCTTGTGTTTGAAAATTTGTGCTCTTAGCGTAGGCCGTGACACACTGGAAATCAAATTCAAAGAAAAGAGCTTAATATACACAATTGTTTGTTACAATGCAAAACAGGGCACACTTAAGGAAATGTCAAGGAAATGTATTCAATAAATCAGCAAATACATCATAGACTCATTCCCAACCAGTGTTCAAAGCCTGATATCTACCAATTTTCTGCAGAAAGCACAGAAAGCACAGAAATTTTGTATAATAAATAATAAATAAATAAATAAATTTTACTTTGCGAGAGGTGTACATTTTACAAGGAAATGGAGTAACTTTGAGAAAGCTGTAGCAGAAGAACTTAAAGTTTCAACATTGTCATAAGTTTCAGATCATTCGTACACCACCTTCCCTTCCCACCCCGACACTGCCCTTGGCCCCTCAATTGAAAACGTAGTAACAACACCTCACAGTTTCATGGTAATTACAAATAGACACAGGGACTGTCTCCACCGTATACTTATTTTTAGCCATAGTCACAACATAATGGCACAGTTTCATTTTATTCACGCCTAATCCTGGATTAGGAGACATTGTTAAGTGGAGTATAAACACTACCAGATAGTTGGTTCCTTTCCTCAAGAAAATCTGCAACAGTCGGTTTGATATCTAACTTTAAAAATTATAATGTGATCGTTTTCAATGGTTGCTATAGGCTCTAAAAAAATTACCGTCACAGTTTACAGTTAACTAATTAACAAGTCTATGAAAGAACAATTAAATATATTGTGATCACATTTTGTACCTATACTGATCAATTCTATTTCCAAGCAGCCTATACAGAAAATTGTAAGCATAATATGATAACGTTTTGTGCCGTTTGTCGTTTAAACATTGCCCGATATGAACACCACAGTTTCTACAACGAAAGTTAATTCATATGATGGTGTTTCATTTCCGTGAAGTAAGTTAGTTCAGAAGTTGCAGCAAATTTCTAAACTTCTTCGTACACAATAAACATCCGAGACTGGAATATTCCTTGAACGATACAATACGTTCCGGATGTCCATGTGTTGGTTAATATATATGCGAATACATTAAGAAATTAAGAGAAGTGCATTAAGAATGTTGTGCATTAAGAAATTAAGAGAAGCAGTCCAATCTATTTATAGAGTTTTGGAAAAGACCGATTGTGAAACAGAAAGAGTGTTTACTCACTGAAGTATCTTAATACCAAAATTCCATGTCATTACAATGAGTTATGTATAAACGGCGTTTTACAGTAATATTAAATCAATATTTCACCTTTTATTTACGTTTTTCTTTAACAATGTGTCTGCATAGTTTAGCTTGGTGTGATAGACCTTTGTGTTTTTTTTGTCATTTCTATTTTCAATTTACATGCGAGAGAATTCCATGTGTGTTTTTACCATATCACATACTTCATCACACACATTTCTTGCAATTTACAACTATATTTTTGTTTGATGAAATGTCTGCAGCATGTCATAAGTATGGACTTGCATGCACCATGCTGCAACTTACATTATATCATGTTGCTTAAAGTTTAAACTAATAAACACTTCGCCTCACGATAAAAGCTATGGCTAATGTTTGATACTGCTATGATCACACCCATGCATAAAAAACTTCCTAAAAATTAATTTAAAAATTGTTATACGTAGCAACGGTTTTCAGACTTCAGGAAACTCTCATCGGGTTAATTAAAATAAATTAAGAGAAGCAGTCGAATCTATTTATAGAGTTTTGGAAAAGTCCGATTGTGAAACAGAAAGAGTGTTTACTCACTGAAGTATCTTAATACCAAAATTCCATGTCATTACAATGAGTTATGTTTAAACGGCGTTTTACAGTTATATTAAATCAATATTTCACCTTTAATTTATGTTTTTCTTTAACAGTGTGTCTGCATAGTTTCAGGAAACTCGCATCGGGTTAATTCAACATCATGTTTATGTACACCTATATTGTAAAACCCCAAACGAGTGATATCAAATGCCCAATCCGTTACCACATCAGCCCACGTGGAGGTTGGGGGTTAAAAAGTACGAGCTAGTTTGGTTGTTACGTCATGGATTCACCTTGTCCAATCGCTGTTTCTAAAGAACCAAGTTCCTATCCAATGCAGTGTTACTATATTTCAGACCATTTACCTATACATAAATGTAGTGTCACTAAACAAATATTATTATGTTATAGTGACTTACGGCGGAGCGTAACAGAAGCCAAGCGAAGTTAAATTAGTGAAGTGAAGACTTCAGGCTACTTACTTTTTATCTGTGAATATTGATCTTTCGGCAGAAAGAGTGAATCGACACAATAATACAAGTTTTATTTGGTTTAAAGTCTTTGGAATAGCAAAATGTTCTTAGATTTGTTTTAAAAACTATCTCCGTCGATTTGCTTAGAGGCGTCTGTACATTTGGTACCTCTATAGGGTAAGGGGTACACCTACATCGAATCGGTGACATCACAATTACATGTTCGTACCATTTACAATTGTAGAGAGTAGAGGCTATTTTCAAACATCACCTTGTCTTAGGCTTTAATTCATGTCAGTAATGCTAGGTGAAATGATTGCCGGTTATATTTTGAAATATGAAATATGAAAAAACAGCGACAACTCTTTGAATGATAAAGAACAATTAAAGAATATTGATTAGGCGTTTGAAAACTAAAATAAGGCAACATTCTCGATGTACAAATTGTCATTCCTTCCAGGTTCCAGAGGTTGAAGAAGATCCGCTTGCAGTGGTAAATGGGAGTACAAGAGTTAGGTACCAGCTCTCGGATCTTGATTAATTCTAGTAAGAAGTGATATATGCTTCATAACACTTTGATATTTGCACCCCCCCCCCCTAAAAACAAAACAATTAGGACAAATCTTCCCATATACTACATCGCAGCTTAATTGTTTTCCTTTCTCTCAATGTAAAGGTTATTAATAACGATATGTATCCACTGTATTTATTTAGGAATCGAACTCTGGGACAGGCGTTGATAGGGAAAAGCTACATAACGATTTGACAGCAAGGAAATAAAGGTATCATTCGAAAATCGTTTCACGAAGAATGAAACGAGCTGTAGAAAATTAAGATATCATGATGAGTCTAATGTTCTGGGAAAGACACAACCCTGAACTTGAAATGAATGCTAAAAATATCGTTATGTTCATGCTTCTTTGTCAATACAAATATGTCGTTGAAAATAACCTCCTAAATACAGCTGGAAATATTATGAATGCCTTCACCCCTTGCCTATCTGCGAAATATCCTTATTCCACATTAAGAACTATTAAAATAAGAAGAAAACAGTAAGACCTATTACAATAGGCCTATAGCAGAAAGTATGAGGACGTAACAATAACCTGATCTATACGAGTTTAAACTCATCCGATATGATAAACGTATATTTTGTTTTCTAACTTTACAGCGATATATTCCCCTTGAAAACAAAATGATGCTTCCGTCGTTGATGGATCTGTAGGACTTGGTGGTGTATGTGGCCTTACCTTTCGTTTTTCTTGCTGTTGAGCCTGGCTCAACGAAAAATTAAAACCTGGCACCTTCGGGGACACTTGATTTTTAATCTGAACTTTCAACAATTCCCCCACTAACTCGAACGAAGCATCGTAGACGAACACCTTGGCGAGCTTTTCGCTGCAAGAACAGTACACCCACAGGACGTACCATAGCGTGTCTTCGTTCCTCGTGCAAACACTCCATGGTACGGCTGTTTCTGCGTAGTTAGTAGGTTCCTTTACCTTCTTACTAAGACCTACGCCATTCAGAGAAGGGTAAAACTGAATGACCCGGTTACCGTGGTCACATACAGCCATGCTTCCGTCCATACGTACGTGTAGAATATGGGTATAGCTTTTCAAGGTCACTCTCTCTGTTAGTTGCATTACTTCCCTCGGAGCTTTGCTATTCTCGATCTCCAGATGGAGTATCGTCTTTCCATCTCCTAACAAGGCGTAACACCCTTTACGTTGTTCATCCCACGATATACCGATGATTTCCGGAAGGTTGTAAGCAGTAGCAACCAATGTAATGCCATCTTTCGCCTTGTCTGAGGTTGGAAGAGTAAACTTGTGAATCTGTCCAGAAGCTAACGATAGCATGTTACGCCGATCAGAACATAAATTTGGTGTAATCGTCAACCATTCTTCGTCAATACCTTTTTCAACTGCCCAATTATCTTGTAAGAAGTTAAAGTTGTATAACTGAACGAAATTGTGATTACTAGATACATGGCAAGAAACAGATATCAACCAATGTGTATGTGGCCATATAATTCCACATGAGTCCCCATCATCAGGTAATTTAAATGTTTTCATGTACGTTGAAAAAGTCGACCCAGAGCTAATCAGCTTACCAACACATGACTTCGACTGGGATCGAAACTGTAGATCACGAGCAGTAAAGGCGTTCTTCAGGGCCTGAAGATGAGCAAGATTTTTGAAAATGTTCTCTTTCTTTTGTGTAACAGTTTTGAACCCATTCAATTTGGAAACATTAGCCTCCTGAAGGTCCTTCTGAAAGGACATGCAGATATCTGTGGTGTAATTTGTCAGCAAAGCGATCTCGGAATGCAGGCTTTTCATTGGAGCGATCGATTGACGGACACCCTTTCGTTCTTGTTGTACAGCTTGTTTCAGAGTTGTCTCTTCTTCGTTCGTCTCTCGTGTAATCGTGTTCACAGCGTCAGTTATTTCGTTCATTAAATCTTGAAACTGATCTTCGCAATTCTTTTCGACTGTAGACGTGAAGTTGGTAATTTCTGCTAGTTGTTCGGTAACTGTAAGAAGCTCCGCCATGGTGGCATCAAGGACCTCTCTTTGCTGTGTGACTATTGCTCCTACCGGTGCAATGTCGTGCTCCTCAGACTCTGCGTGTTGGTCTTTTACGCAGTCTTCGCATATCTGTCGTTCACACGTCCTACAGAACTGGTCGCAAGTTTTCATGTGTGCAGAACAATCACCAAACAGTCGTCTGGACTTGTTATTTATGTCTGAATAATCTTTCTCTTCCTCCACAATGAGGGCTTTAAGGGTGAAGTTGGTGGGTAGCGAGTCCGAGGAAGGTGCCATTATTTGTGCACGACAGACGGGACAAGAGGCTGGAGTTGCTTGAATTAGCTTTTCAATGCATGATTTGCAAAAGCTATGTCCACAAGGCAACACCTTGGGATCGGTATGCTTGAGACAGCATACTGAGCAATCGAGTGGTGTTAAGCCAGGTGCTTGGTCATCTTCACTGTCTGAACTGTCTGCCATTGTTGGAGCGATCTACGACAGATAGAGAGAGAGAATGACGTAAGAAAGAAATGAGAGCATGAATAGAAGAATAAATGAATGGAGTGATGGATTAATATATAGATCAACGAATAAATGGATGAAGAAAAAGGAAGGTTCCAGAGGTTTGTAGTCAATTACGTACAAAGAGCACGTACACACACAAACACAAACAGAAATTATAGCGAAAGAAGAGGGGACGGTAAACTTTGCAAAAGGAAAAGTTTATCATGATATACTACTTCTTTTTATTCTGCTCAAGTTTTCACATAATTTATATAAAGCACATGACAACATTCAGGTGAACGGAATAACTGATTAAGGTAGTGCCACTTTTAGTTAAAGTTCCGTGTATCGTATGGAACTTGATTGTCGTCTTTTAGATATATGAGACATGAGATATCTGTGTGTACCAACCCGCTATAATATTATGTGTTTGTAAATGTTTGACATCGTTTCATCTATACAGGGCCTTAGCCACTAAGGGTACGGGGCTCTTCAAATCCACTGCCACCAAACTTGCTTCTAATTGCTTACGTATTTTCACACACGCACGTAAAGTCGCAAAGATCATCGGCAAGTTGTGCACAAATGTAGGTAATTTGATGGAAAATAATTCACCATTTTGTATTTAAGAAACCTTACCGAAAACCCTCCGAAAACGGAGACGGAAACTCCTCGTCAGCACAGACGTTGACCAAACTTTGTTTGCCCCCCTCCCTCGTCAAAATTTCGAAATGTTACAGAAGGTACATACTTCATTGTGTTATGGAAAGTAATCCATCGATTCAAGCGTTAGTTTAACCTTAATTCTATCACTCATAAAATGGAGGCAAGAGAAAAACGCTTTGCCCTATTACACCAAATAGGGTATCTGCGCGCCCGACTTCTGTACAACCATAACAAGTTAGTATTGTCATGGACTGATTAGGTTAATAATTACTTTTTTATAGAACAGTATAGTATATAGTAGCCTACAGTACTGTACAACCTACTGTACAATACAGTATATTATATATATATATATATATATATATATATATATATATATATATATATATATATATATATAACTATTGTTTTAAGACTGGATTAGTGGGTGGATTATCAGCAGAAATATTCCGTAAATTCATGCAACTGACACCCGGGACATCTTCCGTTGTTCTCTTAAAACGCTGAGTTACGCATCCCTTACAAAACCTGTGTCTACAGAATATTATTTGGGGGTCTGTAAAAAAGTCAAAACATATCGGAACATTTCAATCCTGTAAGTGGATCGGAAATGTGACTTCTTTGGCGTGTCATATCCGATTTAGATGAAAGCAATGAGGATTTTTCGCGACTTTATAGATCATACAAATCTCGATAAAGATATGTTCTGTTAAGTGAAGGTATAACTTTAGTACTTTTGGTGTGTGCAAGTGTATAAACCTGTTGACTTAGGTATAGTAAACAGCATCATAGAATATGTGCCTTTCAATCAACGCCGGTGCCTTTCAATCATAAGGTAACGAGTTCGAGTCACTCCAAGATTAATGTATGTCGTATAGTTACAGAGTTGTTGACAATTCATAATCATGGACGTTAAATATGAATCTAAGAGACTGACTTCGGTCAGCTTGCGGCTTTGATAAGCCAATGATGGCTTCTTCGCGAATTCCTGCTTGCAGGAGGATCTAAAATACATACAATACATATATGACTTGGGGATCATTCTCTTTAGATACTGTTCTTTATAACCTAGCAACTTAGCTGTGTTTGATAAATAACATAAACAACTAAGCATTTCTTATTTAAAGTTTTTCCATTTCCCAGCTAAACTGATAATGGCTACATCATACTTTTAATATTTCCAATAGTGCATGTCCATGCTTTGCTAGAGTTCATTTGAGAGAACCAGCTCATATCGATTGCCACATACATTGATGACAATGCCAATCGACGTGAATGCCAAAACAGATCTTATGGAAGTGAGAACCAGGGTTCATCAACGACCCTCCACTTGCAACCAACTGGATTTTTAAAACATCAGTGATTGAAATTTAAGCTACGGATCAGAATTGTGTGAAATACTGTAGACCTATAATGCAATCAAGCTGTTATATACGTATCGGTAATTGAAGAAACATTATCCTTCGTTAAATACACCCTTTGCAGCTTGCACTAACAACGGATAATGGCATACCGCTAATGCACTTAATTCCTACCTGTGTCTGATAGCACAATTCCGATTATCTGACAGGCCTGTGGAATGGATATCATATAATGTAGACGTCTTCAGCGGGTATGAGAGAACAGAAAGACCAGAATAATAGTCTGGAGTAGATTAACCCCACTTCCCTGACATTCGTCGTCTGCGTTCAATCTATGTACAGAACTATAATTCCTACGACAAACACTGGTGGAGCATAATACGTTATTTATGTGACGTGTCATACGAGTACTCAATCGGGGAATTCCGAAGCCTAAAACCAACGCAGTGAGAAATAAGTCACGAAACGCAAAAGGTATTGAACGCCAAAAGGACAACAGGTGGCGCTATTACTCTAAACAGGAGGTGCTACTACCCAAAACAGGAGGTGCTACTACGTACCCTAAAAAGGGGATGCTACTACTCTAATTAGGAGGTGCTACTACTCTAAACTCTAAACAATCATAAGGTAACGATTTCGAGTCACTCCAAGATTAATGTATGTCGTCTAGTTACAGAGTTGTTGACAACAGACAATTCATAATCATGGACGTTAAATATGGATCTAAGAGACTGACTTCGGTCTGCTTGCGGCTTTGGTAAGCCAATGATGGCTTCTTTGCGAATTCCTGCTTGCAGGAGGATCTGAAATACATACAACACATGTATATGACTTAGGGATCTTTCTCTTTAGATACAATTGCAATTTACTTAAGTAAAATTCAATTCTTCTTAAGTAAAATACATTTTAGCTTAAAGTGGAATTGAAGGATCGGTCGAATGGCAAGCCGTTTTAAAATTAACCTCGTACGGAGAAGTGGTTGGTCTGGGGGCAATGTTTACATGGTACCATGCCTGTGGTACTACTACTACTGCTAGTACCACTGCTTGGTGGTATATCGTGTTGAAGTCGTTCCCTTGCCCTTAAAAGTGCCCTTCCAACTTCATCAGCAACAGTTTGCAACGATTGATTGGCTGGCTGCATTTACCAAATGTCTAACGTTCAGACTCAGTGATAAACATAGCTTTGCTTCATTTGCTAAGGGTAAGTATGGTGTTATGTTCGTGCGTACACAACCAAAGCTGGATAAGTATGGCAGTATGGGGGAATGGCCGCAAATAGTTGCGTAACTAGTACGTCTTGAACGTGACTATAGGGTCTATAGGGTCTATAGGTCTCGCACTACAATTAATTGTTCCATTGACTTACACACTAAACTCGTCACTTTCAAGACATGCCAAAGCATTGATAGAAGGTTTTATCTGATGATTTGAGGGAAAGGAAAGAATGGTTTTTATGATTTTAGGAAATAGAAGGAATGGTTTAATGAATTGAGGGAAAGGAAGGAATGGTTTTATGAATTGAGGAAAAGGAAGGAATGGTTTTATTGTTTGAGGAAAAGGAAGTAATGGTTTTATGGTGTGATGAATAGGAAGAAATGGTTTTATGATTTGAGGGAAAGGAAGGAACACTTTTTTAAATGTTTCCCAATTGCATGCAAACGTTCGTTACCCGTCTTCAATTCCACCCCTTGCAAAAATTTTGACATTTCATTTCTTTTTGCTTTTGCAGCCTGCTGCCTCTGCCCCCCCCCCCCCCAGGAGCAGTTGGGTTTCCCTCCAATGTGCCTGTCGGTTTTCCCCAGTACATCTTGATTAACTTATTAATAGGTTTAAGTCGTCTCCTTGAAAACGTTTTTAGTCTGAAAGTAAATTCAGAAAACTTCCTCGCAAAATATTTTTATAGAATTGTTTGCTTTGTATGTACCGTCGTGTTAGATACGCTTTTTTTGGACAAGATAAAATCAACATATAAGACAAATATGGAGATTACTATGACAGATATTCATGGTAGTAGGTAACAACATTTATATGTTGCCTTTGAACTGGTGTAAGGTGTGAATCCCAAGATTGAAAGATATTTCCTAAGATGGAATCTTGCTATGTGGTCTTTTGTTCAAGCACGGTTTCATTACTTTCATTACTGAAGCCTCTGTCATTGTGACTAAACAATTAAAATGGTTTATGGAAATCTCATGAGTTTGATGTATATCTCTCGATCACACCTGTTATTTTGAATTTCTTCTCTTCAAAGGATCCTCCGAGGTATTCCCTTGCAGCAAACGATCCTCCCTGTAAGTATTGGAGCCTTTCCCTTACTGAGTTTCAATATTAAAAAATGACAATTATTTAGAACATTGAAGGTAAAATGAAATCAGTAAATTGATTTTTTTTTAGAACCATGAGGCGCTGCCTAAAGTGTAACAAAAAGGATTCCCTTTTTAAGGTTTCAAAAATGTTTAAACTGCCATAGTTCATTTGAATATTTCTGTCATTTGGAAACTCATCACATTTTCTTTTATTACAAACCAGGAATTTGATCTATTATTCATATTAAATATTGAATTTATTTTCTTTTGCATTCGTGAACACAGATCCTCCACCACAGGCTCAACCGATGGACCCAGGTAAACCACATCCTGCGCCTAGAGGGGTAATGCCAACCCCTTCCAGCAGCTGGACCAGCCGACACGATACCCGAACTCCCATCAGTGCCTTCAGAGGCTCCCCGTCAGCCAATCACAACGATGGCGGAGATGATCTGGACTTTGACGAACTCAGCAAAAGATTTGAAGATCTCACGAAGAAAAAGTAAAAGGCTCAAGCCAGCGTAGACGTGACAAATCGATGACATTGCAATAACCTTGGCCCATTTACGGATTATTGTTGAGATGCTTGTCCAGCCCCGCCCAACCCATACACGCTTCCTCTTGTGGTAATGTCTCCATTTTGTTGATATTATTATTTGTAGGTGGTATAGACAGATTAATTTTACACAAAGAGAACTTTTAGCTGTAGAGTAGTTGAAATAAAAAAAACAAGAGAAAATATAAAGTTCTGTTTTCTTTGGTGTTGTGTATATATTATCTCAAAAATTGGCCCTGTTTCTTATTTTGGCTTTTCTTGTCAATTTGGTCACATAAAGGATATCGGTTTCAGTTCATGCATTGAAGAAGATAACAGTTTTTGTTTGTGGTAAACAACAAAACGATTTATAAGTGTTAGTGGCTTTTTGAAAACATACATCAATCAATTTATCGATGAAATTAAAAACAGTTAATAACAAGAAATGACAAGTCATTTGAAATGCAGGACAAAAGTGAAGCTGGTTCCCAATACAGGGATTCATTTGCTGTCAAAATTTGGTGAGGCAGTTTTGCAGACTCCGAATTGGATATTATATGAAATACAATGATTCCTGTGTGACTGGTTACATCTTATATAGCTAGTTGCCCATTCTTTGTGGCATTTCGCTATGCCGTAGTGGATAATTATTCCCTGCTAGACGATTAATGGATAAAGTTACTAAAAAGTCTGAGGAATAATAATCGCTAAGTAAAATATCTATTATAATGTTGAATATATATAAACCATAGTATATTGCTATTTTTGGTGAGCCTATTTGGTTTTTCTTAGGACATTGATCCCCTGTAACAGATTGTTTGGTACGGTAATACATTTCAGCAGGTTAGATAGTGGAACTCCTACTCTGTAGAGATAAAATGTGGGCTAGTCATGTACAAACCATTTCGGTAGCTAAACTGTGTGAAATAGTGTGAATAGTATAAAGAGCGTAATACTTTATCTTTTGACTAGCATACATGTAGAGATATCAAAACATTTCTTGCATGCTTTCTACACTATACTATTACATCAAATTTATTTAAAAAGAATATAAACTCAAAGTTTCTTCTATTAGTTAACAACAGAGCCGTGTGATTGTTGTAATAACATAACACAATTTAATAGGTTACTGATTGAGTAGTTTTTTACTCTGGAATAACAGCTTTATTTCCAAAAAATGTTGCATGTTCTGTTAAGAAATTTTGTTATAATTGGAACATCTTCATAGACAGGTTGATTCTCTAAATAGATATCCATGTAAACACATGTCCTGTGAAGGACTTGCTGTCAAAGGATAGTTTTGGTCTCCAAAAACCAGTTTAAGAAGATGTTTTCATTCATCATAGCCACATAGCAATTTCCTATCATTTCTTCTTCATTTACAAGTTATCTTTGCCATGATTGTAATGAAGTGAAAATTTTGTTTCAAGTGTACAGACGTCTGCGAATGTTTGATTGGTTACTTTCTGGTCAATAAAGTTCTTTGTGATAAGAATCAAATAAATAACAACTAGCATATATCTATTAAAGCAACTATCTAAGCCTTTCGATAATAATCTGTGTAACATTAATCTCTTAATGTTAACCGTTCTCTGTAAAAGTCATTACGTAAAATTGACATTTCTAGACTTTTTTTCAAGTATTTAATAGGCAAGCAATGTTTTGAACATGATTCTGTTGATTGCTTAATTCAATATGATTATTAGTTTAATTTTTATATTGTACACATTTGAAAAAAAAACCCCGGACATTTTGGGTATGAAGGGGAACAGGTAAGTACTAAATGTAATGGAAATAAATAGGGGTCAACCTACAGAACAATAATGTAAAAGATATCTTTGTTAGAAGAGCACGAGACCAGTTCATCTCACTATTGGTACTCCACTCTTAGTCATCAATTTCTTCTTTCACAGTTTCATCTCCTATGCAGCTTGCTGTTAGTGTTTTGTAAGTGTTCTGTTGGTGCTTGCTTTCTATAATTCAAGAAGTAGAGAGGATTGATCCTTTTCATCTAACTAGCAACCTTAACACTGAACTGCATTTAAGACAAATCAAACCATGTCTCCACATGATAATAGATTTGTTAAATCAAATAAACATTTGATATGAAAATAGTCGGTAGTGTATGTTATTTATCTTAGAATTAATTTGTTAATTACAGTGTCCAATTTATTTTTTTTAAATATTTTCTTTTCACTTGTTAGACTTAGAACACAAGGATGTTCTTTCTTGATGTGTTTCTCTGATGGCCCATGTACACAAAATATTGAAATATTCTTTTTCCTTCATAATATTGCAACTATGATGTTCTCATTTCAAATCTTATGGGACTTCCTCCAAACTTTTTCACCTGCAGAGCTTTTCATGTGTTGAAGAGAGGAAAGCTTGGCTCATAAGAGAAAACCTCAGAGGACATATCTTTGTTGTAACAACGATAAGAGAAGAGAAAATAGCAAAATCATCAGTGTTAAAATGTTAATGTGGTAAGCTGGAAACAGTTACAGTAAAAGCTGGATAAACCTAATAATATCCACTTTTATCTTGTGATGTTCTAAGCTTGCCCACTTATCACAGTGACGGCATATCTGGTGATATCGGTTGTAACGGTTTTGAAACTAAAGGTCTCTAAGAAAATATTGATTATTGATTACGTAGTGTATATAGCGCTAACTGTATTTAGTCTAATGGGAAGCTGAAAATTCTGTTTTTATAATTAAAGGAGAAATATTTTCACACTTTTATGTATACAACGGTATGAAAATAAATGATATTCTTATCAAATTTGTATCTGTTTTGATGAAAGACTCTTTCTTGTGTTTGAGAATCAGTGCTCCTAGCGTAGGCCGTGACACACTGGAGATAAAAAAGAGCTTAATATACACAATTGTTTGTGACAAAGCAAAACAGGGCACACTTAAGGAAATGTCAAGGAAATTTATTCAATAAATCAGCAAATACATCATAGACTCATTCCCTATCAGTGTTCAAAGCCTGATATCTACCAATTTTCTGCAGAAAGCACAATTTTACTTTGCGAGAGGTGTGCATTTTACAAGGAAATGGAGTAACTTTGAGAAAGCTGTAGCAGAAGAACTTAAAGTTTCAACATTGTCATAAGTTTCAGATCATTCGTACACCACCTTCCCCACCCACCCCCGACACTGCCATTGCCCCCTCAATTGCAAAGTACGTATTTACAACACCTCACAGTTTCATGGTAATTACAAATGGACACAGCGACTGTCTCCACCGTATACTTATTTTTAGCCATGGTCACAACATAATGTCACAGAGTTTCATTTTATTCACGCCTAATCCTGGAATAGGAAACATTGTAAAATTGAGTATATACATTACCAGATAGTTGCTTCCTTACCTCAAGGAAATCTGCAACAGTCGGTTTAACTTCTAACTTTAAAAATGATCATGTGATCTTTTTCAATGGTTGCTATAGGCTGTAAGGAATTTACCGTCGCAGTTTACAGTTAAGTAATTTACATCTATGAAAGAACAAATAAATATATTGTGATCACATTTTGCACCTATACTGATCACTTCTATTTTCGAGCAACCTTTTCAGAAAATTGTGGCCATTATATGATAACGTTTTGTGCCGTTTGTCTTATAAAACATTGCCCAATACGTACACCACAAAGTTCATTCATTTGAAGGTGTTTCACTTCTGTGAAGAGGAGTTACGATCAAGTTTACAGTCACTAAGCACATATCTATTGCTCATCTCAGTACCATCTTTACACGGGTCAAGCACTCTTGGCTATTCCTAATTATTTGTATTTCGTGTTCAACTTAATATACAAGAAACTACTCAAGTTCAAGAGGTGCAGAAAATTTCTAAAACTCAACAACAATCTAGTTCTATTTATAGAATTTTGGAAAAGACCGATTGTGAAACTGAGAGAGTGTTTACTCACTTGAGTATCTTAATTCCAAAGTTCTATGTCATGAGAAGATAATTCAATGGCAATGACAAACAATTTGTCTTGATTCATATCTGTCTGTAAATACGTTTAAAAAGATAAGTATGTTAGCTTTCTAGAGGCCTCACTACTTCATGTAATGATTTATAAGAAAAACTATTCGAGTTGTAATAAGGATCGTTTTGAGGATATTACGTACATATGCATGGGTTATCAATTTGATTACAATGTCTCGGGCTGCTTGTTTCAAAGCAGATGTCGTCACCACTTCTCGTTGCACTCAATGGAGATTAAAGTGCGTGGCTAACAGTGGCGTAGCTAGGGTTTCAGGGGTCCCGGTTTAAGAATGAAAGGTGGGGCCGTTCACCCTCACCTCATTTAAACTGCATTCACACAAAGTCGTAAATAAAAAGGGAAACAAGCAAAGAAAGAATTACTTTTAACTGTTGTATTTGGCTCTTTAGTTCAATTCCTATGAATTCTACGAGCGTGGTTAATATATCGCATGACCAAGCACAGTATATGCTTTCTGAGTCCATTTAGTTATCAGAATCGTTTGGCATGCACCTCTTCTACCTGCCTATTTTTCTGTAGTTTCGGTCACTGGTTGGTTTGTTTTCTTACACTGTTAAAAGTGGTTGTATTTTAGAGGTTGAGTTCCGACAGCCAGGACGCCTGTGCTGAGACGTAATTTTACAGTGGTTTGTGAAAAACGGTGAAAAGTTTTTCATTGGATACATGGAAGCCGTCAATTCATGTCGATGTTTTCTATTACAAAATGTTTTGGGTATGATTAGCGGTGCCCTATCCAAAATTTTGTTGTTTGTTTTGGCGTTCAATAGCGCGTATGGTGGGCGGAGCCCCAGCGGTTGATTAACATGTGCCTTAACGTTATAACAACTACAGAACTAAACTGTTTTTCCTCTCTCCGTCTCACATGGAAGATTATGCTTAAATCCCTTTCATGTGAATATGAAAGTATTATTAGGTTGTTGATTAAATAGTTGTCGTTATTAAAAGTGTTTCATTATGACGGATGGTCTAGATTTGCCATCGATACATGAGAGTTAATATTCGTTATAAATGAGACCGTCAGGTTTGCATGTAGGATATGTCTGTGTTATCATGGGCCTACGTATATTCGCATAACAATTGTTTATCGTTGAAGTTTGATTAGTGGTACAATGTCATAATTTACACGAGTCATATCAGTACAAAAGTGATTTATATCTTGATGTTGTTAATAATAGTATATTATATGTATCAGGATGCCGTAAATGTGACATTTTAGGTAATTTCTCTGTACGTAATGTTGCTCAGTGACCTAGCGTTATGAATAGGCTACAGCGTGTACATTTGGTCGTTAGAACTGTCATGAGGGGTGACGTCATTGCTTAGTAACAAGAGTATGGGATCTAGAGAGAAATAAGTATTTATGGCCCGCCAGATTGATTGTATTGTTATGTATTGAATTATTAGACGGATTGAGCAGGTTTAGTTTATTATTTTAAGAACTAGAAGTAGCCTTTGTTTATGTCAGGATGAAAATCCATTCAGATGCCTTATCCATGGATAAGGGGTCCACCTAGATTGAATCGGTGACGTCACAACATGTCTGTACCATTTACAATCGTAGATATAGTTGAGGTTATATTCAAACGTCACCTTCTATTGGCCCTTAAATTAATGTCAGTAATGTTTTGTTGAAATGATTGCCGGTTATATTCTGACATATGAAAAAACCCAGCGACAACTCTTTGAACGATAATAAACAATTAAAGAATATTGATTAGGTGTTTGAAAACTAAAATAAGGCAACATTCTCGATGTACAAATTGTCATTCCTGCCAGGTTCCAAAGGTTGAAGCAGATCCGCTTGCAGTGGTAAATGGGAATAAAAAAGTTAGGTACCAGCTCCCAGGTCTTGGTTAATTCTAGCCAGAAGTGATATGCTTCATTACACTTTGGTATTTGCAAACCAAAACAACAAAAAAACAATTAGGACAAATCTTCCAAATATAATGTAAAGATTATTGATAACGATATGCATCCACTGTATGTATTTAGGCATCGAAGACTGGGACAGGCGTTGATAAGGAAAAGCTACATAACGATTTGACAGCAAGGGAAGAAAGCTATCATTCGAAAGTCGTTTCACGAAGAATGAAACGAGCAGTAGAAAATTAAAATATCATAATGAGTGTAATGTTCTAATGTTCTAGACACAACCACAAACTAAAGATGACTGCTTAAAATATCGTTCTTTTCGTGCCTCTCTATCAATATAAAGATTGTCGTTGAAAATAACCTCCTAAATACAGCTGTAAATATTATGAATCTCCCCCATTGTCTATCTACAAAATATCCCTATTCCACATTAAGAAATATTAAAATAAGATGAAATCGGTAGGAACTATTACAATATAGCAGAAAGTACTTGTATTACATATGAGAACGTAACAATAACCTGATCTATACGAGTTTAAGATCCTCAGATATGATAAACGTATATTTTCTTTTCTAACTTTAGAGCGATAAATTCCCCTTGAAAACAAAATGATGCTCCCATGATTAATGGATCTGGGACTTTTTTTGGTGTTTCATAGAATATCTGGAACCTATCCAACCCGCCAAAACGGCTCGAAGAAGAAGAAGAAGTGTGAGCTTGTGAACTCGCTGACACGTTTTCGTTAATCTGAACTTTCAACAGTTCCCCCATTAACTCGAACGATGCATCGTAGACAAACACATTGGCGAACTTATCTCTGCAAGAATAGGACACCCAAAGGACGTACCAATGATTGTCTTCGTTCCTCGTGCAAACACTCCACGGTACGGCTATTTCTACGTGTTTCAGTTCTGTAGGTTTCTTTACCGTCTTACTAAGGCCTACGCCATTCAGAGAAGGGTAAAATCGAATGACCCCGTTACCGTGATCACAAACAGCCATGCTTCCGTCCACACGTATGTGTAGAATATGGGTATAACTTTTCAATGTCACTTTCTCTGTTAGTTGCATTACTTCCCTAGGGGCTTTGCTGTTCTCGATATCCAGATGGACTATCGTCTTTCCATCTCCTAACAAGGCGTAACACCCTTTCCGTTGTTCGTCCCACGATATACCGATGATATCCGGGAGGTTGAAAACAGTAGCAACTATTTCCATGCCATCTTCCGTCTTATCTGTGGTTGGAAGAGTAAACTTGTGAATCTGTCCAGAAGCCAAGGATAGAATGCTACGCCGATCAGAACAGAAGTTTGGTGTAATCGTCAACCACTTTTTGTCAATGCCTGTTTCAACTACAATGTCATCTTGTAAGAAGTTAAAGTTATTGAACTGGACGAAATTGTGATTACCAGATACATGACAAGAAATAGATATCAACCAATGTATCTGTGGCCATATAATTCCACATAAGTCATTATCATTAGATAATTCAAATGTTTTCATGTACTTTGAAAGAGTCGACCCACGGCTAACCAGCTTACCAACACATGATTTTGCCTGGGATCGAAACTGTGGATCACGATAAGTGAAGGCATTCTTCATATCCTGAAGATAAGCAAGATTTTTTAAAATGTTCTCTTTCTTTTGTGTAACAGATTTGAACCCATTTAATTTGGAAACATTGGCCTCCTGAAGGTCCTTCTGAAAGGACAAGCAGATATCTGTAGAGTAATTAGTCAGCAAAGCGATCTCGGAATGCAGGCTTTTCATTGGAGCGATCGTTCGACGAACAACCTCCCGTTCTTGTTGTACAGCTTGTTTTAGAGTTGTCTCTTCGTCGTTAGTCTCTCGTGTAGTCGTTTTTACAGCGTCGGTAATTTCGTTCATTAAATCTTGAGACTGATCTTCGCAAGTCTTTTCGACTGTAGACGTGAAGTTGGTAATTTCTGCTAGTTGTTCGGTAATTGTAATAAGCTCCGCCATGGTGGCATCAAGGACCTCCCTTTGCTGTGTGACTATTGCTCCTACCGGTGCAATGTCGTGATCCTCAGACTCTGCGTGTTGGTCTTGTACGCAGTCTTCGCATATCTGTCGTTCACACGTTCTACAGAACTGATCGCGAGTTTTCATGTGTGCAGAACAATCACCAACCAGTCTTCTGGACTTCATATTAAAGTCTGAAGAATCTTTCTCTTCCTCCACAATGAGGGCTTTAAGGGTGAAGTTGGTGGGTAGCGAGTCAGAGGAAGGTGCGATTATTTGTGCACGACAGACGGGACATGAGGCTGGAAGTGCTTGCATTAGCTTTTCAATGCATGATTTGCAAAAGCTATGTCCACAAGGCAACACCTTGGGATCGGCATTCTTGAGACAGCATACTGGGCAATCGAGTGGTGATAAGCGAGCTTCTTGGTCATCTTCAGAACTGTCTGCCATTGTTGGAGCGATCTACGACAGAGAGAGAGAAATTATTGCACCATGTTGCATCTAAGGAACCTTACCAAAAATCCCTCCGGAAACGAAACCCCTCGTCAGAACAGACGTGGGTCAAATTGTGTGCACCCCACCCCCCCCCCCCCTTCCTCGACAAAATTTCGAAATGCAACAGAAGGTAAATACTACATTGTGTTATGGAAAGTCATCGATCGATTCAAGCATTAATTATACCATTTTCTATCAATCATAAAATGGAGGCAAACAATCGCTTTGCCCAATCACACAAAGAAAGCTGTCTGCGCGCCCGACTACTGTACAATCATTACAAGTTAGTACTGTCATTGACTGATTAGGTTAATAATTACTTTATCGTGACGTACATATCTTAATGGAAGAGTTCTACTGTACACATCAAGATGCAGAACATTACAAAGAATGCTGAATGAGTATCAGCTAGAAATGAAATATAAGATTGTGCTCATGAGCCGCAGACTAATTTTGGTCACGAATATCAGGTGAGGAGAAAGGGGAGGAAGAAGTATACCGATGATACTGCCATCATGTATAGTTTAAAAAAAGGAATTAGATAATTGAAAGGGTCATCAATTTGGACATGGAAGCTGTTTCTGATTGAATGAACACTAATAAGCTGACACTTAATGCTTCTAAATCCAAGGTTATGACATTTGGCTCTTCTCAAATTATACAAAATGTTAATCCCCTGAATGTAAAACTTGATTATGATATTCTTGAAATGTGTATGTATTCAAATACCATAGAACGTGGTTCGACCCGTTTCTTAAATGGGAAAAAAAGGAATTATATATTGAAAGGGTCCTCAATTTGGACATGGAAGCTGTGTCTGATTGGATGAACACTAATAAGCTGACACTTAATGCTTCTAAAACCAAGGCTATAACATTTGACCCTTCTCAAATTATACAAAATGTTAATCCCCTGAATGTGAAGCTTGATAATTATATTCTTGAAATGTGTATGTATTCAAATACCATAGAACGTGGTTCGACCCGTTTCTTAAATGGGAAAAACATATTGACAAAATTACTGCAAAAATATCACAGAAACTTGGTATTCTAAAAAGACTTAGCTTGTGTGTTGACCAGCATACACGTAATACTATGTACAACGCTTTAATTGTACCCCAGATAGTTATGGTCATGCCGTGTGGACTACGGCGACGAACAAATTGGTTCACCTGGTTCAGGTTCTCAAAAATTGAGCAGCTAGATTAGTCCTGGGGTGTGGGCTTTGGGGTGTGCATGTTACAGATATTTTGTTGTTGAATTGAAGTGGCTAAATATCCGTCAAAGTGCATTATATTTCAGGAATATACTAATGTATAGATGTGTCCACGGCCTGGCTCCAGATACCCTTACTGATAATGCAATTCTACTGAAAGATAGACATTCCTACAGAACTAGATCTCGCTGCTCTAATAATGATTTACTTGCTTCTGTTAAATCTGTGAATGGTAAAAGTTCCTTTTAATTTTCTGGAGGCAGATCGTGGAACAGTCTCTCCCCAAATTTGAAATGCTTGCCAAATGTTAATATTTTTAAATGCAATATGAAACTTATATATTTTGTTTAGATGTCTGATAATTGTTGGTCTAACTTTTTGCCGTCCTTTTTGTGCTTTTGAATGTTTACCGTTTTTCTACTGCATAATATTGAATATGTATTTTGTATTGAGGGCTCATATGGAAAGCAGTGCTTCTGCACTGAGCAGGACTACCCACAGTAAAGATGAAATTAATAAAAAAGAAAGTATAGTATAGTTTAGTGTAGCGAAGTGTAGTATAGTACAGTATAGTAAAGAGTAGTGTATATCTATAGCTTTAAGACTGGATTAGTGGGTTGATTATCCGAAGAATATTCCGTGAATTCATGCAACTGACACAAGGGACCTCTTTCGTTGTTCTCTTAATAAACTAAGTTGCGCATCCCTTACGAAACCTGTGTGTACAGAATATTATTTGGGAGTGTTTTAATATGTCAAAACATATCGGACATTTTCAAACTTGTAAGTGGATCGGAAATGTGACCTCTTTGGCATGTCACATCCGATTTAGAAGAAAGAGATAAGGATTTTCGCGATTTATAGATCATAAAAATCTCGATAAAGGTATGTTCTGTTAAGTGAAGATATAACTTGAATACTTTGGGTGTGTGCAATTGCATGAAGCACCAAAGTAATATAGTAAATAGTATCACGGGGTAGGAGTCGGGGATCTGTCTCTTTAGATACTGTTCTTCATAACCTAGAAAATTAGCTGTGTTTGATACATAACATAAACAACTCAGCATTTCTTATTTAAAACTTTCCCATTTTCCTGCTAAACTGATAATGGCTACATCATACTTTTAATATTTACAATAGTGCATGTCCATGCTTTGCTAGAGTTTATTTGAGAGCACCAGCTCATATCGATTGACACATTCATTGATGACAATGCCAATGACGTGAATGCCAAAACAGATCTTATAATATTATATTTTCATCATTTTAGTCAGTTATAGGAAGGCAGGCAATTTTTGCTCGACCGAGAGTGCCTCCATTACAAGATACCAGATTTGAGTCCTCATAAGTTCTTGATGAAACATGATAGAATCCTGAAAATAGCTGTCTAGGCCAAGCTGTGGCCACAACTTTGTAATGGAGGCGCGCTCGGTCGAGCAAAAGTGGGCGTGGCAAGGTTGGCTGAGTTATTAGATTGATTAAGTGGTAAAAACGTTAACAAAATAATTGCCTGCAGCGCAATCATTATTAGTTTAGCGAGAAATGAATGACATACTTATATTTGGCACTATATATGGCAGTACTTCCAAGTGACCCGGAGGAGAACACTGACAGACAAATTGTGACAACTGAATGTTAACACATCAGTGATTGAAATTGAAGCTACTGTTCAGAGTTGTGAGAAATACTGTAGGCCTATAATGCAATCAAGCTGGTATATACGTATCGGTTATTGAAGAAACATTATCCTTCGTTAAATACACCTTTTGCAGCTTGCACTAACAACGGAAAATGGCATTTCGCCAATGCTCTTAATTCCTACCTGTGTCTGATAGCGCAATTCCGATTATATGACAGACTCTTGGAATGGATATAATATAATGTAGACGTCTTCAGCTGGTGTGAGAGAACATAAAGACTAGAAGTATGTCTGGAGTAGATATACTTCACTTCTCTGACATTCTTCGTCTGCGTGTTCAATCTATGTATAGAACTTTATATTCTACGAAAAACTACAGTGGAACATAATACACAATTTATGTAACGTGAAGTGTCGGCGTATTCCGAAACCTAAAACACAACGCAATGAAAACTTAGTCATGGTTGATCATAAAATGTGTGAAATGCGCCCCAGCTATATTTCAAGGCATCCTTATTTTCCTCTCCATTATTTGCGGAAAGTAACACTCTCAAATCCCATTGTTCTGAATTGAGTAAGTATTAGTTTTTGGCTAACGCCATTAATATGGCAGTCGACATTAAGACAGTGTTAAAAAGTCACTATTTACAACATACGGGCCATCGCAAATCAATTTTTCGCTTCAGTCAACTTCAGTCAGCTTTCTTAGTCCTCCTCCACAGTGGCGTCGCCAGACATTTCAATCTTGGGGGCACTGAGGGCATACTACTTACAGAGGGGGCACAATGTTGCTGTGAAAGCCGTCCTGGGCAAGGGATGTGAGGGGGTGCTCACCTACCCTTAAAATTTTGGTTTTTGAGAAATTTATTGATAAATAAGGTTCCTAGATGCAATCTGGTGCTATATTCTTCAACTTAAATTTTCGGGATTAGTCTGTCCGATATTTATGTTTTTAACTGAGGCAGATCAAGTTTGTTTGGCTTAGTTGTTTTTTAACACTACAAATCTCATCTGGGGGGGGGGGGGAGGCACCTAGGAGCACGATTTTCTTGGAGGGCACGTACCCCCAGGCCAACCCCTGCTCCTGAAGCACCTTGATTTTTTTTTTGTAGTATTGTATATTTGCACTGTGTAAATAAATTGAAACTAAAACTCACGTTTCACTAGTGAGTCGTGGCAGCATCCACCAACTATTCTCTAACGCCTACAATTGAAAAGAGGGTGCTATTTTAGATTGCACCCGTTACAAAAGAAGTAGAGTACACTACATTTTTTATCTGAAGTTGTCGAGATGTTTGCTATTTATGATTTTTATTCTTTACAGTAATTTTACGGCATGATAATTCAAGAGATGAAGTCACATATGAAAAAGAAAAAGAAAGTTATCCAGCCAGTAAAGTACATCCAACGTATGGTTTTGACTGCAAAATAGTAACACCCATCACTGAGCAATGAAAAAGAAAAGAAAGATACATTGATGTATTTATTCTTGTGAGTGCAAACGATCAGTTTATTTCTTCAAACGGGCTTACAGGTTGCAAAATTCTACTCAGTCACTGATGTGGAGTGTACATAACATAATCAATACGATAAAAAATGAAAAATTGCACGACTCGTTAATATTAATCCTGGCTACGTAAGTAGTCAAAACAGCAGTCTTAAAATAGTCGAAAGACAGACGCGAACAAGAAGATAGATAAATAAATGATAGTTCTATGTATTTATCGACTAATGCCGACCTCAGTTTATCCAAATAAATGGTCAAACAAGAGGGTAATCCACGGAGTTGTATATCTCATCCCTGCAGTATAAGACTAACTTCAAATGAACAATATTATTATTAGTAACTCAATATGGCAATCGTAGGAAAGTACTACGTGATATTAAATTATACATGTGGAGGGTCTGTGTCAATTTCCTTGGAGTTACGGAAACAAAATAGACAAGCGATAGTAACTAAATTTGACCTTTGGTTCTGAGGGTCTACGAGACACAAGGGTTCAACCTTGGGTCACTACCTTCACACCAAGTTTGAAGAAATTAACCCAACAGAAGTTGACACACACACATACGGACATGTTTAAACACCTCCCTCAGTCATCGACTTCCAGTAACCCTGGGTTACACCACCATGTGTGCGCAGCTACTCATGGAAATTAACCATTACTCTATGGCAACAATGTGGCCTTGTGGCAACTGTTGCTACGGCAACTGGCATATCTGTATATGGCCCTACTGGCAAATGAACTATAATATCTCACCTTCCCTATATGGGAGAGGTGAGATAACAAACCCAAAAACCATCTCTAGCTCCGTTTGGGAGATATTTTAGTGTCTGAGTGTGTGTGAAATGTATATGTTTCTTTCAAAGCTTGAAACAACGCAGAGGAAGGGTTTTATTGACAACAACACCCTCCTCCTGACAGTTGAAGACCCACAAGCTATGTTTACAGACACTAGGCACTTACTTATTACTCTTCTCAGTACGATCTTTATACAGATCAAGCACCCGGTCTCAGTTATTCCTAATTACTTTACTTTCGAGTTAAAAGAAACAACTCATGATAAGTAAGTTAGTTCAGAAGTAGCAGAAAATAATTTCTAAAACTCCTCGTACACAATAAAAATCCGAGGCTGGAATATATCTTGAACGATGCAATACGTGCTGGATGTCCATGTGTCGGTTAGTATATATACGAATAGTGTATACAAAATGAAGAGACAGCAATCTTGTTCTATTTATAGAGTTGTGAGAAAGACCGATTGCGAAACTGAGAAGTTGTTTACTCACTGGAGTATCTTATTTCCAAAGTGCCATGTCATTACTAGATAAATCAATAAAATCAATGAACTCCATGACGATGAAAACCAATTTTAAATTATTCGGCTATACATTTTGAAAGTTAAGTATGCTTGTTTTTTTTTGGAGGCATCACAAACTCACGCAATAATGTAGAGTTGTAATAAGGATCGTTTGAGGATACCACGTATACATATGTATGTGTTATCAATTTTGATTACAAAGTCTCGGTTTGCTTCTTTCAAAGCAGATGCCATCACCACTTCTCGTTGCACTCAACGGAGATTAATGTGCGTGGCTGACAGTGGCGTAGATAGGGTTTCAGGGGTCCTGGTTCAAGAGTGAAATGTGTGGTCCTTCACCCTCACCTCAATTTAACTGCATTCACACAAAGTCGTAAACGCAAAAAAAAAAAAAAAATACTTCGAGCGAATCTTCGATTTTCCACTAGTTTTTTTGTTTCAATTCTTGTGTTTTTTCTGAGCATTTCGCCCAAAGAAATTGCCGAATATATCTTACTGTATTACTGGTCAATAACTGTCGCGGTGTTCAAAGTCAAGGCTAGGGAGAATTTGCAAAAGCGTTTGCAATATACAGTATTTGCACTGTAAAGCGCTATTTGAACCATAGTTTTCTGTTCTACGCATAAAGGAGGTCATTGACGCTATTTCGACTATATATTCCTTTAAGAAATTACTAACTTGATATGTGACTTAATTTCTTCAAATAAGAAAAAAAATCGCAAAATGTAGACCGTTATTCCGAAAGTTTATGAGTTTATGTCTCAAAATCTACTAAAAAGTCAAAATTTTAACGAATAACTCAAAGTTTTTATGTTTTTAATCAAACATGTACGAAATTTTCAACCGTTTTATCAAATAAGCACTACTTATTATTTGGAAACTTTCATTTTCGCTAAAATTTACCACTATATGCATTTTGAACATTGTTGGTTGAAATAAAGTTGACTTGAATTATGTGAAGGTGTCGACCCTGTATTCCGATTTTTGAAACT
The DNA here is from genome assembly GCF_037975245.1 of Apostichopus japonicus. Classification (NCBI taxonomy): domain Eukaryota; kingdom Metazoa; phylum Echinodermata; class Holothuroidea; order Aspidochirotida; family Stichopodidae; genus Apostichopus; species Apostichopus japonicus. Next base: position 22,961,984 of record NC_092563.1, on the reverse strand, counting down.
GTTTCAAGTCTTAATATTGTAATAAATCCGCCCATATTATCACTGTTTTATTTTATATATATAATTAAATTCATTTTGACATTTAACGTTCAAACCAGACGTTCATCGATAGCTCGAATACGGAAGTCAATATTCCACGTATATATGAGACAAATGAAACGTAAACTTGATCATTTCTTTGCCTGACACTATATTTGCTAAGATGTAGAATTGCGCTGAATTCAACTCAAGTTGTAAACGTGTATATAATTTGTTTTAATTAATTACGTATTTCTAGCAAAACTCGTTTACGATTATTCAATCAAGTGATAGATCAGATCGGATCACAGAATATACACTCTTAATTTTTCCGGGTCACTTTTGTGACCCGGATTCCCGGATAAAAATAGTTTCATCCTTTTCAGGATAATTTTAATCCATTCCCGGATAAAATTCAACCATTTCCGATTCAATTTCATTAGGCATGGTATCATTTCATTGTACCGTTCCTGATCAAAACGTAAAGCTTGCTGCTATTGGCTGATGTACATCATGTGACCTGCAGCGCTCGAACGTACGCTACACGGTCTTACACAGACGCCATCTTTTCGAAATTTTGCACTCACGAAATGCTCTTATGGATCTCGTAGAAGCAAAAATTACTTCAATGGGGATTGGAGAAGTACGTCAAGAATTTCAAAGGTGAGTTATTAGGCACTTTCCATTTCGTTTGTTGTGTTAATCATACGCAATAAAGTTAGTGATTTGAAGAAGCTATGCTCACTCCGTCACGGGTTTACTCTGGCCTAGCGTTATACAGTGTACACTATAGTGTGTAGCGTGTGGTGTGAAAAATATAAACGCTAGGTTTTTGATTGACTGTACTGTACAGTATACTACAGTACTGTACATGCCTACAGACAACAGTATGTAGTACTATTGTGAAGCCTCTATGGTGCTACAGGGCAAACAGTATTACTGTATGGTGGGTTCTAATGTTCAGTTGCTACTTCACCACAAAGTGGATTGTAATTTTTCGACAACCAAATAAATTGAATGACATAAGTAAGGCAGGCAAGGCCTAATAAGGGTTCCTGGTAATTTAGATTTAGGTAATGTAAGACTTGCCTACAGTGGGAATCAGTCTTTCCCTTGTATGTTCTACTGTATATTAGGTGATCATTTACAAATAAGGCATAGACCTACTGTATATGCTACTGTAGTGTTGTGGTTGGACTGGGCCCAGTAGTGGAGTGTACTGAACTGTACTTTTGTGTTGAAATGAAAACAACACTGATTTTTCTTACTTTTTGATTTTAATCAATATTTAAATAAGTTTCTGCAAAAGAAAAAAACAGAAATGGTAAAGTCGTCATTAAATCGCAAATACATTTGTAGGCTAGTGTCCATAGGTTCATGGTATTGTGTAATAGTACAGTCAACGCTTGAAGTAGCGGTTCCGCGAATATTTCAGGTATACCCGGTTATACCGAGCAGGTATGCCGCTTTATGTTAATGCTTATACCGATGCACCTTAGCATAAAGTTGCTTATGGTCTTGCCTAGAAATGGCAAAAAGAGGGGCAAAATAACACACTACTGTAAATGGTATACAGAAACTTCTCTGAATTCTTATACTGTTCATGGAAATAGATCATAAGGATCTGAGATCCGTATTGAAACGTTCAGTAAACTTCATTTATGGCAATATGTTTTAAAATGCAAAAAAAGGTAAGGAAAAATTGGCCAAATACAGGTCTTTTCAAATTGTGTTCATATACCATACTGTGTGCAAAAGTGGGTGCTGTACAGTAAGCTTGTGATAAGAATAGGCTCTTAATTGCATGAGGTCTGCAGATAAAAAAAAAAAAAAATTGCAGAAATGAACTTTCATGGAGGTATTACTACAATGAATTTTTAGAGAAGTAACATTTTTCTATCATATGTTTTCTTTGCTAAATTTCAGGAAGTCTAGTTTTGTGCTGGCACATGTCTCCATGAAGCAACAGGCTACCCGGAAAACCGACTGCGATACGTGAGGAGAAAGGACCAAAATAAGACAAAGAAGTCTGTTCGCGACCCTCATAAACCTTCAAAGCTGGTTGACACAACAGATTTGGAATTGACATCAGGTAAATTAAAATGTATTTATTTATTTATTTAGTCTTTCATTCATCCATCCATCCTACCATCCATCCATACATCCATCCATTCATTCATTCATGTAGTTTTTGCATCTAGTGACTTTTGTTGCTTAAAACGATATCAATGATTGTTTTCACAGATGATGCAGAGGAGTGTGTTCTTTCAGCGATGGTAACGTGTCTGGAGACTGGAGTATCACAGAGCCTTTAATATCAGAGACAATAAGAAGAGTTCTGTGGGAGATATTCTCTCAGAAAATACACAACAGATGGCATGGTAAGAGTTTTACTCAATACATGTGCTATTCTAGCTCAGTCACTTGGCGAACAGGAACCCAAACTAAAGTGCGCTAAGCTTACTGTTGCTGTAAGACTTAAGAAGAGTGAATAATGCCATGTTGTAGGCTACACATAATATATCAACGTTAATTGGGCCATAAGAGTATGGTATGAGTGTTTTGCTAGTCCTTTTCTAGCCTTTCCTTGGGTACCTGTTAGGTTGATTGCAATTTTACTGAGCTTCAAAATTATGCAAATCTGTTTTTTTTTCTTTCTTTTATGACTCTACTATTTATAGTACTTTAAGTTAACGAAGGTTGCCTCACATTCTTAAAATCATATATGTTTCTCAGAGAGAATGACCTAACGGTTATGAAATGATTGAGAATCACAATGATAATAATGCATGGTGTTGGTGATGGTGGTGGTGATGATGATAGTGAAGATGGTGGTGGTGGTGATGATGGAGGTGTTGGTGATGATGATGATGATGATGATGATGATGGTGATGGTGATGGTGATGGTGATGGTGGTGGTGGTGATGGTGGTGATGGTGGTGATGGTGATGATGATGGTGGTGATGATGATGGTGATGATGATGGTGATGATGATGGTGATGATGATGGTGATGATGATGGTGATGATGATGGTGATGATGATGGTGATGATGATGGTGATGATGATGGTGATGATGATGGTGATGATGATGATGATGATGATGATGATGATGATGATGATGATGATGATGATGATGAGGATGAGGATGAGGATGAGGAGGAGGAGGGGGAGGAGGAGGAGGAGGAGCTAGTTGCAAAATTTTAAAATTGTGGCAATGTATGGTTGTAACCTTGTATGTCAGAATGTTGCAATTTGAAAACAAAAATGTGTAATTTCTCATATATCTTTTCAATAGATTGGCACAAACATACCATCTGTCCTTGAAAAAGTTCAACAGCCACAGCCTTTCGTTTTGGCATGAGGACCAAGAGAGCAACCAGAGCAGGTGTTTAGTAGAGTTGAAAAAGGGGGCTACCTTGCCAATGACTTCTGCAGACAGTTGACATATGTTTTAAAATACTTGAACTCAATTATACATGAGAAATAGAATGATACAACACCTGGGACTTTTTGAGAACTTTCTGAACCAGAAGACTGAGCAATCATCACCTTTTTTTTACCCGTCATGGTATTAATGGATATCACATTATCTTAGATAACAAATTTATCATAGTTTGAGTTCAGTTTGTCCACTCATGTTCAATATTGACAGGTCAAATTGCACTGGAATAGTTTGGTTGAGCCGGTTGCATAATTTAATTGCAAAAATTCCTCATTGTTATGTGTGAGCTGTTCAGATTTTAAAGATGAATAGAGGGATGGTGTTTTTTCTAGCATAAACAGTGAGTGATGCATTGGTAACTTAACCTACCCCCACCACCTCCTCCAACTAAAACCTGCTTATGCCACTTAAAGTAACAAGAGAAACATCATCAAGCATTCATACGTGATAATTCAAGCACTTGTTCATTTCCAAACATGTTGGTAGTTCAGTAAAATTCTTAAGTTTTCAAAGTATTTTCATTTATTTTAATACATAGAACATTCGATGCAATTAATATTTAATAAAATTTTGCAAAGGTAAACATAGTAAGGAAATTATTTTTACAAACATTTTCTTATTCCCATGACAAATCACATCTCTATCATTTCTGCTGTATGTAACAAAGATTTTGTGCATGCAATTTAAAGTCTTACCCATTGTTAAGTTGTACAATATCAAAGTTGTGTCATTCTATAGTACTAAGTTATTTGTAACAAACCAAAATACATCAAAGTATCATTATTTGGTAAATAATGTAAGACCATTCGTTGAGAGGCTGGTGGAGTAGTATTTTTCAGAATTTTTCATTATCCTGCAATATGTAGATTTCAAAGGTTAAAGTTAGCAGGAGATGATCTCTTTTAAGCATATTCTAACACTTGTACCTATTGTAGGATATCTTTAGTGGAGATTTTAAAGCATAAGACATAGACATCCTAGTTAGAAAATACAGTTTTTGAAAGCAAAAAGTTACACATAAATTGCCACAACAAGTCACAAGTCACATATATAGCAGGGATATAACTAAAAATAGTATACACTTTTGCTGCCTTGATAAAACTCTCGCATTCCATCCACTTTTCCATTTCCGCTTTTGTTCATCAGTATTGTAACACAGATCAACCTCTTTTTATAAGTTGAAATAATTGACGTTGTTTGTTAACGAAGTTGTTAAAAAGAATAAAGATATGGCCAAGTTATTTTCAGATTTGTATGTTGTTTCTTATTCATAACATATCCAAAACGTAAGTACCCTTGAAACGGAAACGGGATCAAATTTATCCGGAATGGGGTCATTGTTTTTTTGATCCGGAAATCCGGATCATTTTGATCCGGGCGGGGTCGGTGCCCCTGGGATCCGGAAGCCGGATCAAATTTGATCCGGAATGGGGTCATTGTTCTTTGATCCGGAAATCCGGATCATTTTGATCCGGACGGGATCGGTGCCCCTGGGATCCGGAAACCGGATCAAATTTGATCCGGAATGAATCAAATTTGATCCGGATGTTTTAAGAGTGTATGTGAAGTGCATAGATACGATCAAAAAAGACGGCCGCATTGTTCTCGGCACATAACTTAACATATTTGAGTGAACTTGCTGTGGGATGTTAATTTGTGTGCCAACACAAAATAGTTGTCAGCGAAATATTATAGACAATGGCACTGGTATGTTGGCACTCATTCAGTTTTTTCCCTGAATTCGATATTTCATACAACAACACGAAACAGAAATATCAACACCTTCGAAATATTGAATGATCTTTAATCTACTATTGTCAGTTGTTATAGACATTTCGCTACATACGTTTTGAGAAGAAAAAAAATTATGTTAGATGTATCTTAAATCTTAAAATCCATCATGGTACACCCCTCCCCTTCTTTGACAAATGTGTTAAGTTATTCGACAACGTACATTCACAGTTAATCTGTTGGCGTTGATATATTGTTGTTGTTAATTGTTGTGTTTCTCTATGTTTAACCTTTGTTTTTTAGTTTTAAATTTGTGAAAAACGCTGTGACGTTTTCATCGGAATCACGAAAGTCGTCAATTCACGTCGATATTTTCTTTAACTAAACAAATCCTCTAATGCAAAGTTGTCTTCTTTCATCAGGTTGGTTCTTCCTAGTTTTATTTGATTAATCGGTTATACCATTACTGCCTTCACATGCTAATGAATACCGTCAATGTTGATTCCTTAAGTCAAGGAGCTTATTAGAGTTTAAAAATGTAAATGCCTTCACGAAGTATATACCAACTATATGTATCTGTGATAGATGTGAAAACTGCCACTATTATTTTAGCACAAACATAATCAATTTTCAAAATATTTGTAACAACCTAGATTCATTCATTGATTTATTTGTTTCTTCGCAATATAAATAGAGAGAAGTTAACTAAGTGACAAAACATATCAACAACAGGGAAACTTGTGAAAGGAAACACTCCAAAAACCCCGGCTAGATGGCTTGTCTATTAGAGCGCTCCCATAAGTAAATATAGAGAACAATACAAGAAAACTGTTAAAACTTATATCCACCCGCACACCGAACCAACACGTGAAACCCACCAACCACAATATATATACATACATACACAATTGTATACAAATACACACACGCATATATATCTATATATATATATATATATATACATAGTATATACACATATACAAGTATATACACATACACACATACGTACATACACCCAATGTTAATATAAACATGTATGCATACTTACACATACACATATCCCATCATGTATATACATATATATATATATATATATATATATATATATATATAGAGTAGGTTGGCGTCTATCTTGGCGCAGAGTGCTCTATGTCCATTGGACAGAGCGTAATATATGTTGATACTAGATGAGACTAGTGGAACACTAGTAGTTGTTACTCAGAGTTTCACGCGTTATAGCGATCTTCAGACAACTGCAGTCTGAAGATCGCTATAACGCGTGAAACTCCGAGTAACAACTACTAGTGTTCCACTAGTCTCATCTAGTATCAACATATATATATATATATATATATATATATATATATATATATATATATATATATATATATATATATATATATTAGGGGGGGGGGGAGAATACAATAACAAACGAATGGCTACAGTGTACAAATACAAATGAAAACTTAAAGTTTTAGTAGAGGTTTATAAGGGATATAGAAAAGTTGTAACGAAAGGAGTGTACATTATGCTTAGAAGTTAAATGCTCAGGAATGGAATTCAAGGTGCTGATGGCTCGATAATGCAACCTTGTCTTCGAAAAAGTTAGCCGATTGCCAGGGAGACGAAGACGATTGTTTTGATGATTAATGATTAATTAGACGCATTATTTGAATAATTTAGCACGTAAAACACATAAACAGATATAACACACAACAATTGCGTAACACCTTGATTATAAAAAGCAAATTGACCCTGTCACATAATATGGTAAATGCTACACAGCACATAATATGTTATTTGAGCCTTAAAACAATGTGTAATGTATTAACGGCGTGTCACAGTAATATTGAGTCAAACTTTAACCGTTAATTTACGTAATTTAGCTAATTTACTTAGTTCAGCTTGGTGTGATAGTCTCTTTTTTTTTGGTCGATTTTGTTTACATTCGAGAGAATCCCATGTGTGTTTTTACACTATCACATACTTCATCACACATGCTTATTTCAAGTTACAACTATATTTTTGTTTGACGAGATGTCTGCAGCATGTCATAAGTATGGACTTGCATGTACCATGTTGCAACTTACATTATATCATGTTGTTTAAAGTTTAAATTAATAAACACTTCGCCTCACAATGAAGCTATGGCTAATGTTTGATACTGCTATGATCGAACCCATGCTTAAGTAACTTCTTATCAATTAGTTTTAAATTTGTTATATTTAGCAACGATTTTCTGACTTCAGGAAACTCACGTCGGGTGAATTATACATTATGTTTATGCACACCTACATGGTAAAACCCCAAACGAGTGATATCAAATGCCCAATCCCTTACCACATCACACCACGTGGAGGTTAGGGTTAAACAGTACGAGTATGGTTGTTATGTCACGGATTCACTTTTTCCAGACTGTCCAATCGCTGTTTCTAAAATACCATGTTCCTTTTCAATGCAGTGTAACTATATTTCAGACCATTTGCCTACATATCAATGTAGTGTCACTAAACAAATAATAATAGGTTATATGACTTACGGCGGAGCGAGACAGAAGTCAAGCGAACTTAAATTAGCAAAGTGAAACTTCAAACTACTTCTTATCTGTGAATTAGTCAACTTTTGGCAGAAAGAGTGAATCGACACATTAATACAAGGTTTATTCGGATTAAAGACTTTGGAATAGCTACATCTTGTCTTAGATTTATTTTTAAAACCTATCTACGTCGATTGGCAAATAGGCGTCTGTACATTTGGTGCCTCTGTGAGGTAAGGGGTACACCTACATCGAATCGGTGACGTCACAACATGTTCGTACCATTTACAATCGTAGAGAGTAGAGGTTATTTTCAAACTTCACCTTGTCTAAGCTTTAATTCATGTCAGTAATGTTTGGTGAAATGATTGCCGGTAATATTTTAAATATGAAAAAAACCAGCGCCAATTCTTTGAACGATAAAAAACAATTAAAGAATAATGATTAGGTGTTTGAAACTAAAATAAGGCAGCATTCTCGATGTACAAATTGTCATTCCTTTCAGGTTCCAGAGGTTGAAGAAGATTTGCTTGCAGTGAAGTGATTTGCTTCATGACACTTTGATATTTGCAACCCCCCCCCCCCCCCCAATGAAAAAATTGGGACAAACCTTCCAAATATAATGTATCGCAGCCTACCCAATTGCTTTCCTTTCTCTCAATGTAAAGGTTATTAATAACGATATGTATCCACTGTATGTATTTAGGCTTCGAACTCTGGGACAGGCGTTGATAAGGAAAATCTTAATAACGATTTGACAGCAAGGGCAAAAAAGGTATCATTCGAAAATCGTTTCACGAAGAATGAAACGAGCTGTAGAAAATTAAGATATCATGATGAGGGTAATGTTCTGGGAAGACACAACCCAAAATTAAAAATGACTGCTTAAAATATCGTTTTTTCTTTTGGTGCCTCTCTATCAATATCAAGATTGTCGTTCAAAATAACCTCCTAAATACAGCTGTAAATATTATGAATCGCCGCCCCCCCCCCCCTATTGCCTATCTGCCAGTGAGGACGTTGTGGTCAAGTGGTTAAGGCAATGGACTTGTGATCTAAGGATTACAGGTTTGAGTCTTGGCCAGATCATTGCGTTGTGTCCTTGGGCAAGGCACTTTATCTCCATTGCCTCTCTTCACCCAGGTGTATAAATGGGGACTTGCGAGGTTACTTGTAAATATAGTTGCGTGCACCGGTTTTCGGCTGCACCCTATGGGAAGTCCCTATGGGTGCCCTAGGAAAGATTGATTGAATTGTGCACACTTTGGTGTGTAGGTGTGACAAGTTACCAATGACCAGGGTTATATTGTAAAGTCGTGTGAGACGGCCTTGGCCCTGAACAAGACTGTAAACCTAAATAATAATAATAATAATAATAATAATAATAATAATAATAATAATAATAATAATAATAATAATAATAATAATAATAATAATAATAATAATAATAATAATATTAATATTAATAATAATAATAATAATAATAATAATAATAATAATAATAATAATAATAATAATAATAATAATAATAATAATAATAATAATAATAATAATAATAATAATATCTACAAAATATCCATATCCCACATTAAGAACCATTAAAATAAGATGAAAACGATAGGAACTATCACAATATAGCCGAAAGTCCTTGTATTACATATGAAAACGTAACAATAACCTGGTCTATACGAGCTTAACATCCTCAGATATGATACACGTATATTTGGCTTTCTAACTTTAGAGCGATAAATTCCCCTTGAAAACAAAATGATGCTTCCATGGTGAATGGATCTGGGACACTTCGTGGTGTTGATCTCCTTGGTTTTTTTTCTTTAATCTGAACGTTCAACAAATTCCCCACTAACTCGAACGATGCATCGTAGACGATCACTATGGCGAACGTTTCGCTGCAAGTACAATACACCCAAAGGACGTACCAAAGATTGTTTTCGTTCCGCGTGCAAACACTCCACGGTACGGCTATTATCTGATCGTGTTTTAATAGTGAAGGTTTCTTTACCGTCTTACTAAGGCCTACGCCATTCAGAGAAGGGTAAAACTGAATGACCCGGTTACCGTGATCACATACAGCCATGCTTCCGTCCATACGTACGTGTAGAATATGGGTATGTCTTTTCAAGGTCACTTTCTCTGTTAGTTGCATTACTTCCCTCGGGGATTTACAATTCTCGATATCCAGATGGACTATCGTCTTTCCATCTCCTAACAAGGCGATACACCCTTTACGTTGTTCATCCCAGGATATACCGATGATGTCAGGGAGGTTGAAAACAGTAGCAACTATTTCCATGCCATCTTCAGTCTTGTCTGTGGTTGGAAGAGTAAACTTGTGAATCTGTCCAGAAGCTAAGGATAGCATGCTACGCCGATCAGAACAGAAATTTGGTGTAATCGTCAACCATTTTTTGGCAATACCTGTTTCAACTACCGTGTCATCTTGTAAGAAGTTAAAGTTGTACAACTTAACGAAATTGTGATTACTAGATACATTACAAGAAATAGATATCAACCAATGTATCTCTGGCCATATAATTCCAAATGATTCATTACCATAAGATAATTCAAATGTTTTCATGTACTTTGAAAAAGTCGACCCACAGCTAACCAGCTTACCAACACAAGACTTCGCCTGAGATCGAAACTTAGGCTCACGATAAGTGAAGGCGTTCTTCATGCCCTGAAGATGAGCAAGATTTTTAAAAATATTCTCTTTCTTTTGTGTAACAGATTTGAACCCATTCAATTTGGAAACATTGGCCTCCTGAAGGTCCTTCTGAAAGGACATGCAGATATCTGAAGTGTAATTTGTCAGCAAAGCGATCTCGGAATACAGGCTTTTTATTGGGTCGATCTTTTGACGAATACTCTCGCGTTCTTGTTGTACAGCTTGTTTCAGAGTTGTCTCTTCGTCGTTCGTCTCTCGAGATGCCTTTTTTACAGCGTCGGTAATTTCGTTCATTAAATCTTGAAACCGATCTTCGCAATTCTTTTCGACTGTAGACGTGAAGTTGGTAATTTCTGCTAGTTGTTCGGTAACTGTAAGAAGCTCTGCCATGATGGCATCAATGACCTCTCTTTGCTGTGTGACTATTGCTCCTACCGGTGCAATGTCGTGCTCCTCAGACTCTGCGTGTTGGTCTTGTACGCAGTCTTTGCATATCTGTCGTTCACACGTCCTACAGAACTGGTCGCAAGTTTTCATGTGTGCAGAACAATCACCAAACAGTCGTCTGAACTTCATATTAATGTCTGAAGAATCTTTCTCTTCCTCCACAATGAGGGCTTTAAGGGTGAAGTTGGTGGGTAGCGTGTCCGATGAAGGTGCCGTTATTTGTGCACGGCAGACGGGACATGAGGCTGGACGTGCTTGAATAAGCTTTTCAATGCATGATTTGCAAAAGCTATGTCCACAAGGCAACACCTTGGGATCGGTTTGCTTGAGACAGCATACTGGGCAATCGAGTGGTGATAAGCGAGCTTCTTGGTCATCTTCAGAACTGTCTGCCATTGTTGCAGCGATCTACGACAGAAAGAGAGAGGGAGAGAAATTATTGCACCATTTGCATCAAAGGAACCTTACCAAAAATCCTCCGGAAACGAAAACCCTCGTCAGAACAGACGTGGATCAAATTGTTCACCCCCAATCCCCCCTCCCTCCACAAAATTTCAAAATGTAACAGAAGTCACATACTAAATTGTGTTATGTAAAGTTATCGATCGATTCAAGCATTAATATTACCTTCTTTCTATCACTCATTAAATGGAAGCAAAAAATCGCTTTGCCCAATCACACAAAGAAAGCTGTCTGCGCGCCCGACTACTGTACAATCATTACAAGTTAGTACTGTCATTGATTGGTTAGATTAATAATTACTTTATCGTGACGTACAGATCTTAATGGAAGAGTTCTACTGTACACATCAACTTGCAGAACATTACAAAGAATGCTGAATGAGTATCAGCTAGAAATGAAATATAAGATTGTGCTCATGAGCAGTAGTTTAAATTTGGTCACGAAAATCAACGGAGAAGAAAGGGGGGTAGAAGTATAGTATAATGTATATTATACTACAGTATAGTATAGTATAGAGTAGGTTGGTATGGTATGGTATGGTATGGTATAGCATAGAACTAGTGCTTTAAGACTGGATTAGTGGGTTGAATATCCGAAGAAATATTCGAGCAATTAACCCAACACAGGACATCCTCCATTGTCCTCTTAAATAGCTGAGTTACGTATCCCTTACAAAATATGTGTTCACAGAATATTATTTGCTAGACTTTAAAAATGTCAAAACATATTAGGCATTTCAAATCTTGTAAGTGGATCGGAAATTTTACTACTTTGTCGTGTCATATTTCAATTTAAAAGCAAGAAGAGATAAGGATTTTCGAAAATTAATGGATCATAAAAAGAACTTGATAAAGGAAAATATTCTTTTAAGTGAAGATATAACTTTAGAACTGTTGGTGTGCAAGTGTATAAACCTGTTTACTAAAGTAATATAGTAAACAGTATCAAAGGATAGGAGTTGGGGATCAGTCTCTTTAGATACTGTTCTTTATAACCGAGCAAATTAGCTGTGTTTGATGCATAACATAGACAACGAAGCATTTCACATTTACAATTTTCCCATTTTCCTGCTAAACTGACAATGGCCACATCATACTTTTAATATCTCCAATAGTGCATGTCCAGAATTGCTTTGCTAGAGTTCATCTGTGAGAACCAGCTCACACAGATTGCCAAATGCTTTGATGACAATTTCATCTTAAAAAAGTGGGAATCAGGGTGCTTCAAAGACCCTTCGATTGCAACCTTAGCCTCCTGACAGAAAAGATTGTAAAAAAAGGGCAGCCATACATGTCATCTCTCTAAGCATGGAAAACGATTGCTACTTAATTCAACTTTTAAATTAAATCAAGAAACCAAAACTGACTGGAAACTCAAAACAAAAAGGAGATAAGGATATTTTCCACCAACAACTAAGCAATCAAGCTCTCAAAATTATACGTGGGAATTTCTCAATACCCTAAACGATAACTGTAAAATTATGAACACTAATATATACACTGGGTTGTTCCATACAAAATCAACTAAATAAAAAAGAAAATCTTGGTAGGCCACCTGTTGGATTTGATTCATTTTTGCATTATTTGTTGATATTAGTGAGCTAGGAACGTGCGCAAAATTTTAGCGTTGCAGGACTTTCGATTTACAGCTGTACAACGTTGAGGTGCCACGACAAGTTTTGCTCGACCAAGAGAGCCTTCATTACAAAGTACCAAATCTGAGTCCTCATAAATTCTTGGTAAAACATGATAGAGTTCTAAAAATAGCTGCCTAGGCCATGTTGTGGCCACAACTTTGTAATGGAGGCACGCTCGGTCGAGCAAACTTTAAACAGCTTTAACTGAAAATGTATAAGTCAAAGAACAATCAAATTTTGCACACCTTCCTAATATCAACAAATGATGTAACAATGAGCCTGATCCAAGAGATGAACTGCCAAGCCTTTGGTCGATTTTGTATGAAATGGCCCTACTACATACCGTTCAAAACATTGCTATCAGTCCAGGTTGTATTTCCATACAACCCCTTTAAACCCTATACAATGGTGTAAAAGGTTCTATACAACCCTTTAAACATTTGAGGCCCATTATTTCAATAATCTGGACTATTACTTAGTGTAACACATTGACTATTAGCTAATAGATCAGTTCTTCGGATGTAACGAAGTATTCAATAGAAATCTATAGAGACATTTATGTACTCAAATAAGTTGTTAACGTCGTTGTAAAATGTTTCACGGATAAATGGTGTTGAAAATCGTCTATGTTCATATAGGCCGTCTTCTAAGTCTTGTTTCGCTTCTTTTGCTCACCTTTTCGGGTGACTGGTATGATTGAAGCTTAATGTGCGGAAAATAATCGTAACAATCATGATTTACTATGCCAGCAAAACAGTTCTTGCACATTAGTGTAAAAATGCAGTAAAACGATTGTATTTTAATGGATTGTGAGACATGCCTGATTTTGGGCAACTGACCAATCACAGGGCTGCTTCTCGTGACTTTTTGCCCAGGCCAAAACTTTGTTTACGTATCTAATGTAGATAGCCTAGATTACGCACTCCATGCATATAAATGTGCCTGACGATTTTAAGCCCATCCATTGATCCAATATAAAGTAGACAACAGTCTGAATGATTAGGTCTGGGATAACTTAACTGATGGGACAGTAGAACTTAGAAGGCATACATTGCCTAACTGTAATTTACTGAACATTAGATGCAATAGGGCTACTAGGCCTGCACAAATCAATAACAGACAAAGAAGTTTTGATAAAACAACCAGGCCAGCTCTGCAAAGTTTGTGCAAAGTACCATTACACTAGGATCTGTTAAAGTGGATTTCACTTTGCCTCGCCTCTATGCCAAGGACCAGGAAAGTGGGAAAGCAGCCGCTGTGCCTCACTGCACCAAGGTCTCTATATTGATTATGAATTACATGATTATGAATTTTTGAACTAATAAAGTTCCATGCCTTCAGCTTTATGTTTTATTTCACTATTTTCTCTGACAGTTTGATGATGACTGCACACAAATGTGTAGTCCACTGTGCTGGGAAGGATGGGCCATTAACGAGGTTCACCCTAATCAGTTGACTAAAAGTTATTGCCTGTGCTGAGTAATGATGTGAATTATCTGGCCCACAGTTTGATGTTGCTCATGAAGTTGTAGCCACCTAAAAAGAAAAGCCTGACAGCTTTAAAGAAATGTTCTACCACAGTGATTGCTATGCGGCTTTCACCAACAAATCAGATATTATCAGAGCAAAGAGCGAGAGACATAATTACCTCAACAAAAAGCATTTGAAGGTAAGAGGTGTGTCAACATGCATTTTATTTTTAATTAAAGGTATGCTGTATTGATCCCAAATGTGCGAGATTTTCAAATATCCTTGTAAGTATATGTGTGAGAGCAAATTGGAAAGTAAAGACCTCCAGGAAAGGTTTTTTGAAAACTTCAAGTATGATAGCATGTTTATTGACTTCAATTTACATCTATTTTAGAGGAAGTTTATATACACAAAAACACATACCAACCCAACAAAGCAACTGTAGGTCACTTTCAGATAGAGGAGGCATACTGAGGGATTTTAATTTTTTTACACTTTTTATATTTTATTTCAGATTAAGATATCTCTATTGAAGAAGATCACCAAACAGAAATTGATGAACCCCTGGATAAATAACTCCAATCATCAAACTTGGATTCTTCCTCATCTAGGGAACAGAATTTGCTACCGATCGAAGAAGTGTATCATCTATAACTATGAAGACCTCCAGCAAATCTCATTAACTAGCCATGATATATTATTTCCAGAGTCATCATTACTGTGCTTAAAAAAGTATCAGCTATTTGCCAGTACCCCATGTTATTGCATCGTGATTGCTTTTAAATGTGAAACATTAGTACATACTAAGTGAAACAAGTGTGAAAAATAAGTGGGGATATACATTCTTGTATATACAGAAATACACATTGATGAAAAATATAAATTCCAAACGAAAAACCAACTTCCCATTTCATTTAAACATGCGGCTGATGTGTTTCAGCTGCCAGTGGCGAACATATTGTGATGCCGTGGCCAGCAAATATGTCGCCCTCTGTTTATTTAGGCTTCCGATGCCACTGTTTTCCATGTGGAAAGTAACGTAAGTATGATAGGTCACGTGACGCCTGTTCATTAGCTCAGCTGGATCCGATCTTGAGACTCGGTAGTAGCCCTGGCTCCGACCATTGTGGTTGTATTTGTATCTGTTTGTGTCCTTCTTGTATACAATAATTTACTATCATTAAAGGACTCTACTTCGATATTGAGACCTCCCCTGTACCATTTTTGTTGAAGTACATGGTTGATATAGATCTATATATTATTGAGGGCTTGGTGCCGATCTATTGTCTGTACCGTAGCTGATTATGGTAATATATTGCGAAATCTCAGCGCTCGTTCTTTACTCATTTATCTGTGCGTTATATTCTTTGCATGTAATAGCGATATTTAAGGCTTAACCGTTAATTAACACACTACCATCGTAGCCGCATTCAGTGTTCCCATGCCACCACCAGTTCTCATTGGGAATATTCGGGCGCCCCGGAATCTTAGACTAAGTTAACGTTACAGTGTGCTATATAATTTTTACAGAAAAAGCTGAAGCTACTGTATCATCAATTTCTGACTTCCAGAAATCTATTCATACCATATCACAGAAACCTCAGAAAAGTTGTAGTAAAACTGGTCTCAATCAAGAACAACACATTCCCACCAAGTTTTCTGGGGTTATCATGGCAACAACATCACTTGCTGAAATCATCATAACAGCATTGCATATTCTATGATACCATACTTTACGTGTGTATGTATCTTTCAGCCATAAATTGGTGGGCTTATAGTCCTTAAGAGGACCTTTCACAGAGAAAGTTTCATATTACTCTACTCTCTGACCCTGGCTATTCAAAAAAACTTCTTAGTTCATCATAGCCATATGTGGGCATCTAGCCGCCATTCTGGTTCTTGGCACAGCCATATTCACATGTTGACACTGCCAACAAACAGACAACCAAACCTAATATCAAATTGTACTCATTTTCACTCAAATCAAGTAGTCACCAAATATGTGAGCAAAATCGAAAAACTAAGCACTTTTATTGGCATATGGAAGACGGCCTAATAAGTATGCAGTTTAATGACTCGCAATTAGGGTGGGTTGAGTTATTAGAATTGATTAAACGATAAAAACGTTATCAAAGTCAATGCCTGCAGCGAAACCATGATCAGTTTAGTCTTAAAGGAGAAATGAATGACATACTTATACAGCAGTATATATGGCAGTACCTCACATTGACACGGAGGACAACACTGACGGACAAATTGTGACAACTGAATGGTAAAACATCAGTGATTGAAATTCAAGCTACTGTTCACAATGTGTTAAGGCTGCCGCTGTGTGAAATACTGTAGGCCTAGAATGCAATCAAGCATATACGTTTCGGTTATTAGTTTAGTTTAGTAGAAAAAAGGATCAGGAGGGACACTTTAGTCCCCATCAAGGACCCTATAGAGAGAGAAAAAAACTTAAGACACAAACACTCAGACCCGATTGCAATGCTTAAAGTGCTTTTCCAAAGCATTCTTAAACCCATTGACACTACTAGCAAGTACAACCTTCTCAGGCAAATCATTCCACTCATTCACAACCCTATTAGAAAAAAAGTTATGCCGAATATTAATCCTACTATGTGACTTATGGAGTTTAAGACAATGACCTCTGGTACAACTGTTAGCAAACATGACCTCTGTTAGCAAACATGAAAAAGTCGGCAAAGGATCAATTGTCGAAACCATACACCATCTTGAAAACCTGGATCAAGTCCCCACGTAAGCTCCAGTGTGGTGAGATTCAAAGGTGATATTGAACAAGCTATATCCCGAGTACGTTAAATTTACCTTTTGTAGCTTGCACTAACAACGGAGTAATGGAATCCTAATGTCTGAAAGCACAATTCTGATCTTTGACAGACTCTCAGTGGTATGGATATAATATAATGTAGACGTCTTCAGTGGGTGTGAGAGAACAGAAAGACCAGAAGTATAGTCTGGAGTATATTTACCTCACTTCTCTGACATTCGTCGTCTGCTTGTTCAATCTATGTATAGAACTATAATTCCTACGATAAACACTAATGGAACGTAATACGTAGTTATGTGACGTGTCATGCGATTACTCAACCGGGGAATTCCGAAGCCTAAAACCAACTCAGTGAGAAATAAGTCATGGTTGATCATAACATTTGTGAAGTGCGCCCCAGCTATTTTTCAAGGGCATCCTTATTTTCTACGAAACGCCAAGAGGACTAAAAGTGGCGCTGTTACACTAACATGAGCAGAGCCATAAGGCTCTGAACTTGCGCAGAGCCGTATATAGAGCTACGGCTCTGAACATGAGGTGCTACTTCCCTAAACAGTAGGTGCTACTACCCTGAACAACAGGAGGTGCTACTACTCTTAAGTGACGATGCTACCTGGCGAGCTACTAACAGGCGCGTAGCCAGGAATTTGCCAAGGGAGGGGCGAAACTGTTGAATTGTCATTGCAAACTATCTTAGCGTAGCGCCACTATGGTTGGCGCGAAGCGTACAAGACAATTTTGGCTGAAAATGCCTCCCAGATCGCTGGAAATGGCACTTCCCAGGCCTTGTAAGTTGCATCTTATCATTTTCTCTTTTGAAATACTAGCGATATCATAAAAACATTAAAAAAAAAATATGCTCAAGTGGGGGGGGGGGGGCGGCTGCCCCCTTCGCCCCCCTCTTGGCTACGCGCCTGGCTACTAATACCACAGGCGGCGATGCTACCTAAAATTAGTGGCGCTTATACTCTAAACGAAAGTGTACTCCTTCAAATTGGAGTCACTACTACCCTAAACAGGGGTTTATGCAAACCACATTCTTTTCTTGCACGACCGATCATCAATAGCAAGTCACCGTTTATACGTTTTTCAAGGAGGACAAATCTATTACAAGAGTCTTCAGTTTTGGACACATTTTATTCTATGACTCTTGTTTTCAGGTTTAAATATATGCACGAGCCATAATTTATGTTACTAACATAAATATATGAAACATAGGGATTTAATTTGTAATTTAACAGTTTTGTATTATCTCATTTAGTGTATCTACAACTCTACTGTCATCCTGTTTGAACAGGGAGCTATCCAAGTACCAGCTCATTGGTTTGACCACGCCAAATTCATTACGTTCCTTAAAGACAACATACACTATACGATTGTATGGGGTAAAGTAGAATTGTAATCATGGTCAATCTTGCATCAAACTTCAAGCATTCAAAGCTTTGGGCCAAATTCCAATTTCCCTCCCCGAATGATTTTGTTTGGGGCACGAACATTAAGAAACGGACTGCAGGCCTATCAATGGCTGTAAACTATGGGTTTCCCTGAAGGTAGATTTTTCTTTGCAGTGCTTCCCGGAAGAAATTAACACATTTCAGATTTTCAGCCATTTGTTGATTTGTTAAAAGCCCATCTCGGGTTTTAATTTCATTTAAAACAGTCGAGGCAGTCCCAGTTAGGACTTGGCACCTTGTCTTCCAAATATCAAATTTCGTAACTTAATAGATATACCAAAATTATGTTGAAAACTATAGCTGAGGAATGTCGACGCAAGGGAACCCAAACAAAAACACGTGTAAAGAGGTGTATACTCACCAGCAAAGCCAAGAAAAACGCTTTCGGCTCAAATAGAGACGGTTATGGCTTTCAGGCATTCCCATAATATATGGGAAGTAGTCACTGGGGTAACCATTTCCACATTTACCGATCGGCTGTGGGAAATTGCATATATAAAGCACGTATATTACGTGTAGATGATGTCTCGAAGCTACGTGTGGTTAAATGCAACGTCGCGTCGCAATTTATACCTTCAAGCACAACGAGGTTCAAGTGAGCATTATAATGTGAAGATTGCGTCTATAAGGGACGACTAAGACGATCTTTACGGTGTGTCGTCTGGCAAGGGTGTTGTTCAATAACAACTTCCCGACATGGATGTTAAATGGATGTGTGCCGAGAGATTGGCTTCGGTCAGCTTGCGAGTCTATAAGCCTCCATGGCTTCTTTCGCGTGTTCCTGCTTGCGGGAAGATCACATATACATACATACATACATACATCATTTGTAAATATGTAGAATGAATCAACGTTACCAGCGACAGTTGACGAAAAAACGCTAGATTTGCGAAAATAAAACCCCAGAAAACGCTAAATGGTAGTTTCCCTAACTTTCGTGTTGTTTCGAGTCAATTTAGCACAGATTCGTAGGAGGAATGGTCACCAATCACAAAATAGATTTTGAATAGTTGATTTGAGTGATAGTCTGACCCAGAAAATTTGAAAAAATATGGAAATTTTCGGTAGGAAATTCCGAAGATTGGGCAAAAATACTCAAAATAAATTTGTATGGGTCTCCAAGTAAGAATTTGGTCTAAAAAATCTGAAAATGGTCTATTTTTGGTAAATTTAACTAGTTTTAGGCAAAAAACGCTAGAATTACCAAAATTAGAAAAAACGTACGCTAGAACCCCAGAAAAGCCAAAAAACGCTAGATCTAGTGTAAAAAGCTAAAGCTGGTAACACTGGAATGAATGTATCAGATACACTAGTGTAACCATTTCCACGGTCAATAAATAGCTATTAACTATCGTCTATAGGCAATTGCAGTGATTACGTCATCTATTTCTCTTGTCGAAAGTATACCGATAGTTATTACCTATTGGCTGGTGGCAACGTGTCGAAGCTACGTGGGCTGTGCTACCATGGGAGCTTATGTACAAGCGGCCTGTTGGATTAGAGGTACGGTTCTCGTTTTGTGTGCGCGAGGTCCCGGGTTCGATCGCCCGTCTAACCTATCTATTCCTTTTCCTATTTTTCTTGCGTAAAAAATCGTTCCAATATGCAGGATTGTTGAACATGCAACGTTTGAATATGTTGCATTCAAACTGCTTAATAGGTATAATTGTTTTCATGTGTTCACGGTCAACAAATAACTATTTCCGATCGACTATAAGCAATTGCAGTGATTACGTCATCTATTCCTCGCCACGAAGCTTTATTGGCGCCGTAAAGCAAGTGTATTAAGTGTAGATGATGTATCGAAGCTACGTGTTAGGGATAAATTCGCTAGTCGCGTCGCACTTTAATTCCTTCAAGCCCAAAGAGGCTCCAGTGAGCATTATTACGTGTAGTTTGCGTCAATAAGGGATAACGTAGACGCCGATTTCGGTGATAATTTGTAAATATGTTTTATGAATTGGAAATAGATACACTAGGGTAACAATTTCCACGGTCAATAAATAGCTATTACCTATCGGCTATAGGCAATTACAGTGATTACGTCATCTGTTCCTCGTCTCGAAGCTTTCTATGAGTCGCCGTGAAGCACGTGTATTAAGTGTAGATGATGTCTCGAAGCTACGTGTTAGGGATAAATTTCCCCGTCCCGTCGCACTTCTAATCCTTCAATCCCAAGGAGACTCGAGTGAGAATTATTACGTGTAGATTGCGTCAATAAGGGACGACTTAAACGCTGATTTCGATGATAAAATGTAAGGATGTTTAATGAATTATAAAAAGATACACTAGGGTAACCATTTCCAGGGTCAATAAATAACTAACCTATCGGCTATAAGCAATTGCAGTGATTACGTCATCTATTTCTCGTTTCGAAAGAATACCGATAGCTATTAACTATTGGCTGGAGGCCAACCTTTCGAAACTACGTAGGCTGTGTTACCATGTGGCTTATTTACAAGCGGCCTGTTGGTTTAGAGATACGATTCTCGTTTTGTGTGCACGAGGTCCCAGGTTCGATTCCTCGTCAAACCTTTCTTTACCTATTCCTTTTTCCTCGCGTAAAAAAAGATTTCGATTTGCAGGATTGTTGACCATGCAACAGTTTAATTTGTTGCATTCAAACTACTTAGTATGTATAATTTGTTTTCATGTTTTCACGGTCAATAAATAGCTATTACTGATCGACTATAGGCAATATTTAGACGGCGCCCTTCCAGAATAACACTACAGTCAGCCAAATTCAATCAGCTGATTTGAGAAAGCGGAAGTCCAAGTCACAGAAATGAACTCTATCTGTGTCCAAAACATGACAGCAATGCCATTCATGGTATTACACTGACAAATGTAGCTACGTCCCTGGAACTGCCTCAATTGGTGCATGTACATTGAAACAGTGCTAGTGACTAGTGGTTGGTTAGCTAAAAACTCAGATGTTGGTTTGAGCCTCTGCAATAAAGGGGGGGAAGACAAGCAAGTGAAGAAACGAACGTAGGCCTATGTCCTTGTAAGTTATAAGGTACGGTAGTCTTAGGCTTGTTTACTTTGAATTGCCTAGCCTCGGTTAGGTTATATGGAATACTGTGAAACACTTTTAATAATAGAGATAGACCTAAGGTCTACTTGTATTGTAACTTATGGGAACAAAACTTTTAGAACAGGTTTAGTCCTAACGTTGTACTATTGTATCCCAGGCATGGAGGTACAGTACTTACTATAAGTACAAAGGAAAGTATTGCTTCTTGCCTAATTGCAGAATACTCTACGCCACAACCCTTGAACTGAATTTCACAGATTATGACAGAAAGTGAAACCCTATAATAGTAAACAATGTTTGTTGTTCTTAAAAGCACTGTTTGTGTCACGGGGTATTCTGCAATTCCTTCAAAGGTATGTCTAATGTCATTTGCAGTTGTGTTATTGTGTACTAGTAAGAGAATTCCAGGATCCAACTATAGAATACCCCACTCATTTGAAACCTCACAACGCCTCCAGTGATGCAGTCATCAAACAGACTATGGATGGAGGCTCAGTTGGCATGTTACATTATAACATTGCATGCTCCATAGTGTGCTATATGTTGCTGCAGGTTATACCACTCAAATAGCCAGGCAAATAACTACACAGTAGCATATGATCTGTTATTTCTTTTTCCAAGCAAAAACTAACTTACAGTAGTATATTGCACATACATATGCAGTCTGCAGTCAAACTTCGAATATCAATATACTGTGACTGCACCTACACCCCAGAAAGTAAGAACTCTACCCGTATAAACATTATTTTGACCTAAAAATTTTCCATGAACATTGCATATCACTATAGGTTCGATCTGTCATTGCGACAAGGCTTCCAGCCCCTTTATGAAAACGACTACATTGAGATCGTGTCGTTCTTAAAATAAAACTCTCATCCGGCCCTAATGTAAAGTTCTGAGCCTCAACCCCAGAATGGAGAATCGGCTAGTAGACATCACTTTTATGGAAACTCCTCCATGACGTTGAGCAAGGACTAATTGTTTCATGGCAACTTAGCCTCCACGTCACTTATGCAAGAATTATAGACTATATTTTTTAATTTTTTGGACAAATTTGTAGCAATTTGCCAGTTTTAGTCGTAGCTTCAAAGAAGTGAGAAAATAAGGCTTCGGATTCATGAATACTTATTCTGAATGCTTGTTAGGCTTCAAATTAAGGCTTCATAGTCATGAAGCTTTAGTTTAAGGCTTCACATCCTTATTCAAGTTCATGAAGACTTAATTTTGAATGCTTGTTAGGCTTCAATTTAAGGCTTCATAGTTATGAAGCTTTAGTTTAAGGCTTCACATCCTTATTTAAGTATTCAGAAGCCTTAATGAAGGCATTTCAGAAGCCTAAATAAGCCATCATGTTTGGTAAGGGAGCCCACCATGTGACATCTTCAGTATATGCCAGGCTGCGGGTGTACAGTGGTCCATAAATAATTAGTAAGTGTGATTAATAAAAACCGAGTCTGTGAAGATGGTAGAGCAACCCAAATTAATATCGCAAGTCTTCACATTTTAATAATTGTTCATATATAGAACTGAGAGGCAGATATTTTCATTGCCATTTTGTCACAATTCTGTTTCCATTTCCTGTCATGAATGTTTAGTGCCTAGTTCAGTGTATAGGCCTAGTACTTAGAATCTGTTCTACATTGCTTTAATACAAACTCTCCTTGTAGGTACTCATATAGAAGTGGAATTGACTGAAAGTATGGCTACACAGAATAGCATTTGCAAGTGGACAGCCATTGCTGTCACTTGTTCAGATCAAAAATTTGCTGCTGCAGTACAGAAAGGTAAGGATGTGTTAGGGGCCTTTTTGTTCTTCCAATTTGAATTGTTCTTATTAAAACTGACTGTGACAATTAAAAACTGATCAAATTTCTATCAAACATGTACTGCCTTCTGGCGCTTTCTAAACGTTCATTCAAATCACATGCTGTGTTAAGTTTTGTTCTGTTTTGAATTTGTTACGGTCTTGTGGGAACGTGGTCAACAGTTGACAACATATCATGTAATTTAGTCCATGAAAATTACACTCAGATTTGGAAAAATAAAATAGGCATAAGGTCGGTGGAGGGTGCATGAAAGAAAATTATGTACTAGATTTATGTCACACCAATTTTTTTTCCCCACAAATATCTCACAAATTAGGGAAAATTCAAAAAAAAATAATAGCAGAATGGAGGATACTTTCAGGGCACTGCAGCTGAAAATGTCTTTGTTTTTGTTTATGATAGGATATATCATTTATCTACAGAGCGGAAAAGAAAATCTCTATAAAAAAAGATACACTTTGATGCAATACTTAGTACAGAGAACTTTGACAGTTAGCTAAAGAGAACTTTCCAAGGATAATCACAAAGAAGACTATAAGGATGACATTACAGCATGTCTACTGTGATCCTCTTCCTTTAAGTGATTCAAGTTTTAGTAAGTCAAAGTAGGTTTCACTCAATCAAACATATCTTGAGCGGGAGACAAGATATTGAGATGAGGTTGTCAACTGAGAGTATGGAATACTTTTCTTATCAATTATAGCAAATTTACACTTGGCTGTACAACCGGATTTACACCGCCAGAATGAAAACCCTGACTGTTGGAATGTGGAGAAACTTCCTCTAAAGTACTGTTGTAATGTGGAGACATGTGGATAGTCAGGAAGTGCACGTGTGGGTGTAACTAAGACTAATCAACATTAAACATGTTCTCAATTGGGTCAACTTCAGTAAGCAGTAAACTCACGCATGTACCGTTTTCTCTGACTGACAGTTGGTAGTGTGCAACTGTAGAGAACTACAACTGAAAACTGGTTGAAAATGTTTGAATTTGACATTATTTCAATTATTCAACATTTGAAACCATCATAGAAAGCCATGCTTATATTAAGTGAATTTCAACATTTATATTATTGATTCCCTTACAAATGTTTCTTTCAGAGCTTGAAATAAGGCAGAGGAAGGGTTTCATTGACAACAACACCCTCCTCCTGACAGTTGAAGACCCACAAGCGAGAGTGGGCAGTGGTGGGGCTACTCTCAATGCATTGTTAGTTGTCGCAGAACATCTGAGTCAACAGCATGGATTTACCGTAAGTAAAACAAGACCATGTGTCAAAGTATAACAGTGTTTATTGGTTGGGAAAAATATCTTTTTACTTATTTCAACATTTTTCTACTCAAAAAGCCTGCTTGGTTGATATCAGCAATTATTTATTAGAATTTTTTTCCTGGCCAGTTTAGACAATTTCAGCGTTTGTTTTACCTGACAATATTTGAACTTTTGAAGTAGATGATAAGCAAAGTAGAACTAAAGCAAACAACTGGGAATGACTGTGATGCCATGGCCAAACATGTTGCTGTCTATAGAAGTCCATATACAGTAATAAAATTGATCTAGGATGGCTATTATGAACCTCTTTTTGCAGGTCTACAACCAGAAGATTCTATGGAATGAAAACTTCTTCAAATGGAATAACCATATAAAAACATTTTTTTGGACTATTTTATAATCAAGTAGCTCTTTTTTATAAATTAGTGTATAAAAGTTAATAATAACAATAATTATCAGTTCTTATATAGCGCAACTTATAATAAAGTCTCGCAGCGCTGTACTTAACCCTAGTCATTGGTAACTTGTCACACCTACACACCAAAGTGTGCACAATTCAAACAATCTCTCCTGGGGGACCACAGTGCACCACAGCCACGTGTCCCCTGGGGGACTTCCCATAGGGTGCAGCCACAAACTGGCGCACGCAGCTATATTTACAAGTCACCTCGCAAGTCCCCATATATACACTAGGGTTCTCTTTTTCTTCTCTTTTAACGCAGGTGGTGAACAGTGATGTGCTTCTTACTTCACGGATTCTCATCCTGCACCTGGTAAGACTGCCTGATTTTCCAACTTGGGGTACAGCTTGCAATAAAGTATTTGACAAAACATTCTTTGCATATTCCAGCTGATGTTAGAATTGAAACTCTGTGACACACAAAACCTCAACTACTGTAACTTCAAATAGACTTTGATTTAAATCAGATATTTTGTAATCCACATCTATATGCCTTTGCTGCCAAGGGTTCATCTATGGCAGGGTTGTCCAACCTACGACCCGCAGGCCACAGTCCGGCCCGCCGCAGGGTTGCGTCCGGCCCGCCAGAGATGCTCTACAGTGCGAAATTTTAGTGAGCAGATTTATTGATAACAATTTGAAGCTATATAATCTATTATTCGAACCTTGTGGGTCCAAAAAACTACATACAGGTCAGTTTGTGTGACACTCTCTCAGCGGAGGAGGAGGGGGGGGGGGCGGCTGAACTGTATTCATCTGTTTTATCAGGAAGGAAAATAAATCAGTGCGCTCCGCGCGCAGTGCTCACATTTTGTTGCCGTGGGCTTCGGGCAAAAAATCAAAAATCGAGCGTAGGGTTCATGCGGCCCCCTCCTTCATCATAATCATTCCATGTGGCCCTCCTCTGCAAAAGGTTGGACAACCCTGATCTATGGGATGCCAAAAGGGAAATATATTGCTGGATACTGAAGAACATCATCTCAAAATTTTTAAAAATTTTATCAAACTAAGACACCTCTATGCATTTCCATAAAAAAAAATGTTGATTTTCCAGAAAAGAAATGAATTTGATTCATCCATCAGCATTTTGTCAGCCAAATAATCTTTTCATAATTTTTTTAACTATTAAACATGTAAAAAGCAAATAAACAATTTTCCAAACATTAAAAAAGTGGCCTTTACATCATTATCTGAAAGAAAACTTGACTATTCAATCTAACGGCTAACACTTTCTTTTATACAAATTTGATATATTGGATCCTAAATCAACCAAAATTGTGCTTTAATAGTTCTTAACATTTTGATATGTTCTCTGAATTTGTGACATCATTCATCATGAAGAGTATTGTTATAGAAATGTGCCAACACTTAATGTACGTCCACTAGTACATACCGGGATTGAAGTCTGAGGTTGGTGGAACTAAGAAGTTTACTTATGATAAATTATGGCCATAGCTTCAGGTTTATAACAAGAGCACCTTCTATTTTATCAGACCTTTTTTCTTCTTGATTGTTTAGGGTAGAAACTACCCATTCAGCAGTTGTGGCAAAGCATTTGTCAACTTGCCAGCCCAGCGGGTGGCCAGTCAGACCACCAAACCAGATGATCTTCTCACCAATATAGACTTCATCCTAGACACTATTTCTTCTAAGGTAAAATTTCAATCTGTTCGGGAAAGAAATTAAGCTTTGGTGATTTTTCTTATACCTTATCCGAATACAGGAAGAAATCTATACGGCGGTGGTGGGCAGTGGCGGCGGAACCGGGGGGGCTTGGGGGGGCTCAGCCCCCCCAATAAAAAAGTTGAGGGGGCAAATGCATGATAAGCCCCCCCAATATTTACCAAGGCTCCGAAACGTGCATCTGCCTATTTTTCAATGCATACTTGTCGATCTGTCCGATGCACACGTATGCTCTATAGGTGTAATAATTTTAGTAATTGCTGGGGGACCCTCGGCCCGTCCCCTGGCTATAGACCACATTGTCACCCCAACCGCGTCTTCACGCCCCGTGAAAAGTGGAAGCAGTGAGTGTGAGTACCGGTAAGCGTAACACAACTTCGTCTTAGGCCAATGACTTGCCTCATTTCAGCCACTTCTCCAACATCCCCTTACTTAGTGGCGGAGCGTCCATATATACAGTCAGGAGGCGGATGCCCCCCCCCCCCCCTGACGGACTCAAATGGACTGCTGGCGCCCTTTTCAGCTTTTCACTACTTTTTACTTATTCGCGATTTTTGACTATTTTATTGCGCTCTCATATACCTATTGACATTTGTCATATTCTGTTGGTGTAATTTTCCGACAAAATGGCGACGACACCTATTTATTCTCCGTTTATCTGCAAATTAGCAAGGCCCCGGAAAGGGTCATTTCCTGCAATCTAGGGAGTGTCTTTACTCAAAAATTTTCTGTACGCTCGGCGCCAACCTGTGGTGGCGCTCCGCTTAGATAGTGTCGAAAGCGCCCCTACAGACCATTCTTGCCCTCCCTGACCAATACTCTAGCTCCGCCACTGCCCTTACTACACTCAAAAACATCTTTGCGAGTACACTACGAGTAATAGCTACTCTCTTAAAAAACCATCGAATATACAAATTACAATGTTTTTACAGACTTTTACGTGCAATCTGAGAAATTGCAGGCTTGAGACCCATATTTTAGGGCTAGGTATTCGCAGCATAAAACACTCGGAAAGTGCCGTT
Organism: Apostichopus japonicus; assembly: GCF_037975245.1. NCBI lineage: Eukaryota > Metazoa > Echinodermata > Holothuroidea > Aspidochirotida > Stichopodidae > Apostichopus > Apostichopus japonicus. The sequence goes on along the minus strand of NC_092563.1, from coordinate 22,934,006 downwards.
TCCGGCCATCTGGGGGTTTGAAAAAACCAAAATTTTCTTGTACGCTCCGCGCCAACCGATGGTGGCGCTCCGCTTAGATAGTCTCCACACATTAGCCCCCCCAATAATTTTTCCGTTCCGCCGCGCCTGGTGGTGGGGTGTGTGTGTGTGTATGTAACAGTTGCTTGTAAACGCTCTAACTTCAGAAAGATAACTGGGTACATTTCGGACGATTTCGTATTTATTATGTAGATTCGCGTTAGGTAGAACTGGTTTGGGATTGTTGGTGGTAGTATTGGCAAAATTAGCACCAAATGCGACACATATGAAACGGGCATCTCTCATAACACAATATGGGCGACTCAGACCCATGAAATGGTGCAACCGGTTCCCTGTCAGCAGGTCAATCTGCACCTGACCATTTGATATCGTTGGAACTACACATTTCCTTTCATATAATTCAATGATGTGACATCTCACAAGAATGTTGTCACTAATTCCTTGTCTTCTTGACTGAATTTGTTTGTTCCTGTAAAGCTGAGTCCAGGTAGCCCTCCAGGTGTTTGGGTGAGTTCTACCGATATGATGCTGCATGTACCAGACACAGCACAGATAGAGTGGTCTGGCCAGGCAGCGGGAGCCGTAGCATTTGCCGTCCCTGCCAGCGAGGATTATGCAAAGCATCATGGGATGTATAGAATAAACAAAGAGGTGAGCCTACTATGGTAGTTAGAAAATCTTGGTACTGTACATGCGATATTTGATGTTATATCCATACATTTTATAGTATTTGTTAAAATTTTACAGCTGGTTCATAAAACTCAAAGTTAGTAAACAAAACCTGGAACGAGGACCATAACTCAACTAATAAAAACAGATATGTCAGTTATAGACTTGAAAATAAACTTTTTTAATGACCTCTTAAGCTACTCGCATAGACCCTATCCCACTGCCAGTGGTTGATACCCCAGGTTTTGTTATTAAGTTTCTTATCAAAAAGAACCCATGTGTTAAAACCGTCATCTGGACTTTGCATTAAAGAAGGAATTCTCAATATTTTGTCAATTCAGTTTACGTAATGCAAACAAGAACAATTCCATACAAGAAGCTTCTTTTATAGTGATTTGCATAAATTACCTGCTTATACACTGGCACTTTGTTTGAGGCAAGCAGGCCTACTCTTAGCTGTTTGAGAAATGAATAAGATTATAATTTGTAGTAATCATGTTTTAGATCTATATCTGTCCCCTCAGCTTATATAGTCTTCTCTGTTCATAGTGCAGAGATGTAGCCTTATATCGCATATAAACCAATCACAAGCTACCAGACTATTTAGATCTATGTCTGTCCCCTCAGCCTATAAAGTTGTCTCTGTTCATAGTGCAGAGATGTAGCCTTATATCACATTTAACAAGTCATGAGCTACAAGACTTTTGGCATATTCTGGCACATTTGCAGCAAAAGGGGAGAGAAATGTATAATGAAACCAGCTTGAAGAACACGTTACGTTAGGGTTTTTGATAAGAAAACTGGAAATGGCATTAGTTGAAAGGTGTTATCCAACATGGAAATGGTTGAAGAAAAAGATTAGAAAGTGTATTTCGACCAAGTAATTTGAATGATTAATTTGAGAGCAAAAATCCAATTATTATCACTCTAATTGGGAACCGACAACGTTGCTGATGACTATTGGTCATTAAAACGGAATATTTGGTTATTATTTTGACCTGAAATGATTGGTGAAGGTCTTTTTTCTGTAGGTTCCATTTTCGATTAAATTTCTTGTAAATTTCACTGGCACAGATTACACTTCAGTAATAGTGGGTTAAAGGTTTTCAAATAGTATAACCGATGCATAAGAGGTTTGTGCTTTTATTTAGTTAAACCCAAATTGATGAAATGATTAACCATTTGAATATTCATGAGCTCATTGGCACCTTAATTTATAGGGCTATGTTGACGACATCATCTACCAAGGAGGTCCCACTGCAATGAAGATGTGCCAGTTATCGTCTGGTATCGGCGAGGGGGATGTTGGACAGAAGGAGGTATCACTGGTTTCGGGTGTGGTCTTTCTCTCTGTGAGGTATAATTTTCAGGCCATTCTCTAGGATCAAAGATTTTAGAGCAGCTACAAGCAGTAGGTTTGAGATTTAAGGTCATTTCTGAGCTCTATTTGAAATAATTTAGGGCACATCTTAGGTCATATGTGAGAGATTTGCGGGTACTTTGAAATTTAAGTTTCAAATTAACATGTGTATAGATGTGTAGAACATTGTTTGTATATTCATTTGCATCTCAAAACCCTGTTTTAAAATTCCAGTTCAAAGGTCGCATCTGTGACTCAAAGAGAGTAACCTTGTTGTTTATTACTACATTCTACTTTAAATATTGTTCATAGATACAGATAATGAAAATAGATATATTTTATGCAGGAAGAATAGGACATCTCAGTTTTAGAGAGTATTTGTTGTAATATGCGATAGTCAAATAACTCAAGAAATTTCATTTACCATTTAACAATCACTGTTAGCTTTAGATGTCTTTTTGTTAACTACCTTTTAACAAGGGAACATTCAACTCATCTGGCAGTGAGATGCATCTGAAAAAAAACTGACTATTTTGTTTCCAAATACGTCGATATTTAGAACAAATTTCATCTCATGACAGATTCAGTCATATATGTTTGTATTTTTTGAAGAGCTGCAGAGAAATTGCTGGCACTCCATGTGTCCCCTCCATTGGATGCTTGCACCTATATGGGATTGGATAGTGGTGTCAAACCATTGCAAGTGAGTAACAGCGTACTTGATAACATTATTCTTTAACATCTCTTAGTTTTTAATTCCATAGAGTACTCTGAGTCAAATATTGTTGAATCGATTAATGGAATTGAACAAACTTGTCCTTTTTGAAGTCAAATTTCCATTCATTGCTTTTTTTGTCCCCCCTCTGTCACCCCTCTTCTCGTAGCTCTCTTTCACCTTTTTTTTCACACTTTTCTGTCTTTGTTCTCCAGTTTAGTCCCTACCCTCTTTCCTTAATCCACTCTTTGTCCCTCTTCTTTTATCTCATACCTCTCTTTTTCCCCTGTTGGTTTCTTTCTTCTCTCCATCCCTTGTCTACTAATCCTCTTACATAGATCTTTCTCTTTGGTGTTCACCCTGCTCATTAACTTGTCTGTATTCTGTGTGTGTATTTGTCTCTTCTGTTACTGTAACTTGTCATTTAGCCACTGAATAAAATCCTGCTAGGATAAAAATTGTCAGGCCCTCTTATGCAGGCGTCACACTGTCGCGAAGTTGACACCAGATGGCCATACGAATATGGAATTTTGAATTTCGCACGAAGATGGCCCCGAACTTGGTCAACAGCCAATCAACAGCCGAAGCAAGTACGATGCCTACAGAAGGTCACACGATGGCACCCGAACCACACACGAAGGCAACACGAAGATGTGCATTTCTATTTAAGTAGTTTACCCGCAGGACACACGAAGGCCACACGATGGCTACACGACGACGTATTGATAAGTACATTGTCGAATGCTAGAAAGGCAAATAGCAAGAAATGACAAAGTGAAATAAATTAATGCTTTCTTATTGTAAGAGGATGTGCTGGGCCTGTAAGAAGTGCTCATCATGTTCTCTGAGGTACATCAAAAGAAGCAATGCTGCTGCTTTCTTTTTCCTGGTTGTCTCATCACCAAAGTATGCCATTCTGCAGGAACTGAATTGTGGTTAGTTGTGATTGTGATTGTAGCTTTGGGAGTTACACACGCTTCTACTCTGTAGAGTTGCTTATGACTGTCTGTGGTAGATTCTTTGAGGCTGGCCTTTATATGTCCACGTTACCATGACACCTGCATGGGAAACGCTTGAGGTTCACAAATTCGGCTGTCTTCGCCGACACCGTGGTCCCATCTCGATGTCATCGTATTATAATACGATGGTTACTCGACGGCATTGCGAGGGCTTCACGTATTCGTGTTACCTTCATAAGACAATCGGGCAGCTTCTTGTTTCCTTCGTATTGTCTTTGTGAGGCGAAAATGCCCGATGGCACCGATGATCACACGAATTAAAAACGAAGATGACACGATTTGATAAGATGCCCTCACGATGGCCTTACGAAGGGCAAAATGGACACACGAATTCAACACGAAAATGAACCTTCGCAAGGTCTTCGGGCAATTTTTTGGCATGCCAAAGATTTTGCCACCACTCACGAAGTTGCTGCCGGAGCCTGAAAAACTCCACCGGCGGTCATACGATGGCTTAAGATGCCCTCACGAATGGCCCGATGTTTTTACGATCAGAACCGAATTTGAACATTTTCTTTATCGTGTGTCCATCTGATGTCAACTTCGGGACAGTGTGACGCCAGCATTACTTTTATACATTGCTTTTAAGAACAGTAATTAGAATAATATCTGTCATTCCGCCCTGATCCTGTTTTCTCCAAGAACATTTTTCCTATTGTTTTGAAAATGGTATGTTTAGGATACAAGAGGTTTTAGGCTTTTGTGGTTTAAGTAACCTAGTTGTTTTTTAATCTTAAAATTTTTTCCTTTGTTTTTTGTTCTACTTTCATTGGTTACTAGCTGTCTCTCTTCTTTGATGTGCTCCTTGCCCTCTGTTCCGATGTCAGTGAAGAAGAATATATTTCGGGTGAGCCATGTAAAACCTACGACAACATCCATCGAAAGAATTCCAGCTATGAAACAGCTGACGCTATGATGAAGCAAGCCAGGTCTTTAATTTGGAAAGCACTTCACGGTCTCAAGATGAAGGCTGGTAAGAATCTGTAGCTGTCAGCAAACCATTGTTTTGAAGTCATCAATATATGCCCTGAAATATGCTAGAGAATCAATAATGGTCACCTATTTTCGTATTGTAACAAACATTTTGCTGCCAGTCTATAAATAGTTTAATAGGGTAATATCCACACTGGGATATATAGTAGTCAAGTCTAACGATTCTCATAATTTTTGAGGATTAGATGGCATTGAGGAAAGTACTTTTGAATAAAACTGACAATGTTTAGTTTGCTAATTGTTTTTGCCTACACTGATCACCTTTACGATGTTCCCACAGTATTTAATCTGTTAAGTGTTACACTTTCTGTTGAAAAAGGACATTTCTTGCTGGAATGTTGTGAAATTTGGCAGAAGAATATAAATGCTGTATATTCCTTTATCAGTGACTCACAGGCACTGTATCAAACAGGTATTAAAGCTGCAGCAGTGGCCAAATCCCTGCAGTAAGGCTGAATCAACATGAAATGATATTGATCATTTCTGTGGTGCCTATTGTGTGGAATGTAAAGCACAAGAGATCGCACCCTGTGTAACTCACCTCCCCCACCCCTCCCCCCCCACAGCATCCAATGTTTGACACAATGTATGTATGCATTAATATCCACAAGTAAGAATTAGTGCTATCTTTGTGATTGTCAGTTGAGCTAGCATTCCACATTCTCTGGTTATTGTTTTAATGTGTTTTGACTGGTTTTTGTTTTTCTAGTGGTGCTTCCCACAGCCAGTCATCACTACCTTACAGAGTCCGGTAGTGACTTCTTACGATTGGTGGCAATGTGTCCCTTGAAGGACGATGAAGGGGTTAATAAGAGGTACATCTGGAACTCTGTCATCAATTCCTATCTGCAGGTACTGTTTCTACTATGTTTGTCTATCTAAGTTCTCAAGTGTACTGCACTAAAATACTGTTTAAGGTAATGAAATAACCTTCTTGAGCAGAATTATTATCTGTGCAGGTCAAAGGTCGCTTTGTGTGTTTTCGGAATGGAATTTATGTCCTTTGAAGTGCCTTGCATTTCTAAGCCTCTCTACTATTTTGATCTTCATGAATTTATAGTATTTTTATATTTGCTAAATTTTTTAGTTAGCTGACGGTGCCCTTTTTTCGATCACCCTTTTTGTAGACATATTGTATTGATCATAATTGTGTTCATATCCTTGGCGTCTGTTTTGTTCCTCTATATCACAAAATTGTCATAACTGAGTCACATCTGTTGACAATCACCGTCATAGTAAAATAAAGCAAAATTGTTATTTACTTTAGTGACTGCAGATTATTTAGTGGTTGCAAGCATAACTGTTCAAAAGTTGAACTGTCCACTATAACGACCTTCATTTGCCACCTTCTTGATAGCAACAATGTTTTTAGCACTGCCTCCCTCCCCTATATTCTCCCTGTATAAATATTCATACATAGCAAGACTAGAAGCCCGACTCTTTGTAGCAAGGATCCAAGAGTCACACACTGCCACTGACCAAAATTCCCCAAATGACATGCAATACTGTTAGATGAAGCAAGGGTAACTTTAATTATATTCCATCATTAGAGAGCAGGAAAAGTTATTGTAACCTTGGGGAAGGGGGGGGGATGGGGAGGTCTAAGTTGAGGGACTGCCCCTACCATTTGCCAGAAAAAATAAAAATAAAAATCACTTTCGAGAAGGTGTTTAATGACTCCATTTTATAACATCTTTCTCTGAACTAATTCAAAATCCAGAGCATTATTAACATTTTGTAAATCCACCTGGATGGTCACATTTCCTTCCATATTTCAGGGTCCAGCCAATACTGCTGACAACAGCATTCTTATGAATTCTATCATTGAAGGTGGGATTGAAATGGCTGCCAAGTCCATTGTTTCTCATTGCCATTTACATGTGAGTATCAATCAGTGCTCTTTTCTTCCAACCCTTGTGTGAGATACGTAGCCCCTTTACTTCTTACACCCAAGAGGATGAAGCAATTGGTGCTGGCTGCTTGTATGCATGTTGTTAGTTGCAACAAAGGTGCACAGTTTTTTGAAGATGGAGGCCAAAGTGATCATGTTTATCCTTCATGATATAATATTGATATTAACGAACCCAGATATCTTGACAGATGCAAAACTTCCGTTTAGTTATGGAATTTAATCCTTCTTAATACAAAGGATAGGGATGTAATGCTTTATATTTGTATACAGTCAATGGAATATTATAATTTATCTTAGCTCAGTTTTTCTTTGATCAAATGTGCTTAAAAAGAAAAAGTTTTTGGGCAAATTCAATCTGTAACTTATCTTCACTCTCTCCAAAGTGTTTGTTTATTTATACTCAAATCTGCTACTACAAATTTCTGGTATCAATTGTGTCTGGATCTGCTGTGTCTTGATCAGCTGTAAGAATTTTTTTTGTAAATATTATCAGAGACATTTGATGATTAGTTGCTAATGGCAACAAGAAATTCTGTGATTGTTTGAAGTATTAGATGAGTGAGAAAACATGTGGGTTAGTACCCACAAGTTCTGATTTTTTTGTTCATAGATGCTTGCTATTGTTAGGAGTAAACTCTCATCTAGAAAAGGTGATTTAGGTTTGCTACCAAAATCACAGCTTTGAAGTTGAAGATGTTAAAGGAAAACACAAACAACATATTTTTTGATCAATTCTGTGAAAGAAGTAACAATGTAAAGGAATTTTAAATGCAATCACATTTCCTTGGATACATTTTCTTTTATCATTAGATATCCAACATTCAAGCAGTTTATGCTTGAGAAAACTAGGTTTTATCATGGTTATAATTTCAGGCCTTGTATCTTTTGCTTTTAGCATGTTTACTGACACAAAACCACAGTACAAGTCTTCAACATTCCATTTTTTATTTTCAGGGACCAATAACTCTATCCAAAGATTCCATATTGAATGGAATTTCTCAAGAGGATTCTAAGGTAGGTATTTGGGCTAGCATGTTGTCCATATATCTGTATGTATAAGAGGTTAACTGTAGGCAAGCTGAAGTTCAGAGGTTAGAACGGGGTCACTGCAACATTCTCTTAATATTAAATAAAATCCATTACAAAATTTGGAGCTATTATTATAGCATTTTGTAAGATCACGTCACTGCTCACTGGTGTGAGTTGATTAGCTGTTGGTTTAATCACAGTAAAATGCTGTACTTATTTTCTGCTTAGACTAACCAAGGATCTAACATAATAAACATTGTTAACATTCCATGCAAATTATGATTCAACCATGTGAATCTAATGTAGTGTGACTGTAGTCAGGTTTTCTTCAACGTCTCTTCAGGTTATACAAGGTTTGACTTTACCACCAGGCAGTATCATACAGGGGTTTAACCTCCAGCTTGGCTCAGAAGTTGATTCCAAGAAGGCTAAAGTTTACATAACCTTTGGAAGAATGGACACTTTTCAGGTACATTCCATTCCTTTGTAAAACATTTACCGATTTTTTTTTTTTAATGAATATCACTATCGATTTATATGGGAATGATAGAAATTCACATTAATGAATCATAATGAAACTATATGTTTATGTATGCAGGTTTTATAAGCAATTGTGTATGGGGAAAGTGTGAAAATGATGGCAAAAAATATCAATATCTTTGCTTACATTTTCATTGTTTCGTTCATCTTTATGCATTTACACATTGTATTTAACCTCACTGTCAGCTTTCTTATATCTATAACCGATAGGTTGATATTGTGTGGTTTTGGTCACCAATTGGCCTGCGTGTTGGTCTTGCTACTAGCAGTAGGGTTTTACATATTGTTTTCCAGTATCAATCAATAGATTGAAAGCTTTCTCTAGAGCTTCAAGAAACTTACTGAATGAAAACGCATATTGTGAGTGGTAATGAGAGGTGGCAGTGAATTAGATTGATTACTGAGTCATGTGAGCCTGACATGAGATTTGTTTTTGATTCATCACTCAGACACCCTTCCAGAAAGCCACTAGTAGCTTCTGCAACTCACCCTGGATGGTTTTCCTGAACAGGACCGGGATCGATAAAGAAGACGTATGGCCGTTCCACTTGGTAAGATGTACCCACGTCCTCCCAATGAAGTATATTCAAACATATTGATGCTTGCCAATTAGTAAAACAGCATCTGAAAAATCAGCCCAATGTCATCCATCATGAAATAAAAGGATCTGAATAGAAGAAGAAAAATGTTAAATTCAGCTCAATATCATCCATTCAATACACTGTTGTCATTCTCAATGTCTGTCTTATTTCCAGACTGACTATGGTCGGACACTTGCCAATGCCAAATTGTTTCCAGTATGGCACCACAGACACTCTGTAGGTCTCAAGGAGGTCATTTGGCTCCTACAAGGAGAAGCAGATGCAGACATTTTGACCAGGTGGAGGTCGTCATGGAGACTGAGTTTGGAGGAAATAATGCAGTGTCTAGATGTCCCCTTAGAACTGAAGCATAGGAGGTAAAAGATCATCTGCAGTTTGTTTTAGTGATCCTATCACTGTCTATAATATGCAGAGATACAGTATATGTATGTGCCAGTATTACCATATCCTACAGGGATAGTGTTTAGGTTCAGATATTACAATATGCAGTCGCTGGTATATGCTCTCAATATGATATCCTATAATAGGGTCTGTGCTGCTATTATCATATATAAGGCCTACTGTAGGTAGTGTCTAGGGGCTGCCATTACCAGACAGTAGCTAATCTGAATGTGTTGTTTATATTAACATATACTGTAGCTACGGCAAGTGTGTATGTTTTGTATTACCCTAATATATAGGGATTATGTGCTGTTGTTAGCATATACTGTACTAGCTAGTATGTTCATGCTGATATTACCATATGTAGCCTACTGTAGGTAGTATCTAGGTGCTGCCATTACCATACAGTATAGCTAATCTGTATGTGTTGTTATTACCATATACTGTAGCTAGTGTGTATGTTTTGTTATTACCCTATCACAAAGGTATTATGTGCTGCTTATCGCATATACTGTAGCTAGTATGTCTATACTGATATTACTGTAGCTAGTGTTTAGGGTCTGCCATTACCATTTACCAAAGCTAGTATGCATTGCTGCCATCACCATATATGGTAGCTAGTGTGTATGCGTACCTCATTGTCTGTGCACTGCTAGAGCCAAGTATTGTATGTAGTATGTAGTAGCTTTGATACTGAGGTTAGTATTAGCTGCATCTTTTCATAAGTTGCATCACACTGACATAACACCAGCTTTATGATGTCTCATTTAAGTGTTGGTAAGTAACCATATTATGAGCATGCATATGCATTTAAGTAATATTTATATCAGATATATCAGATATGCATCAAATTGAATGGTTCTTTTTACAGAGACATGTTCTGCCAGATAGGAACTCTCAGCATGACCAGGACACTTGAGCAGTGTGTTAGTGTTAGCCCAGTGCCTTTCTTTAAGAGTGCAGTTATCGAGGACAGGGCAGTGGATGTTCTCAATATTCTGGACAAAAGTAAGTCAGTCTCTGTGTGAAGGAGAATAAAAACGTTTGTGTTATACATGAAAGATTTTGCAAGAAGGCAGTTGCATGTTGATAAATAATGGCACATAAATTGATATCCCTTGTGTCGGTAATTGAATTTATCTTTTTTTTCTGGTCAATGATGTTGCAAATTTATTTTCTATTGTACTGGTTTCAGTTATTATAGGTAGTATATGATTTCTGTGTTGTAAGTATAAACCATAATCATTCTTATGTACTTTTTTTTCACTTTCATAGTTGCCATGGAAACCAGCTCTCATGGAGTTGCTGCCAGGACACTTGCTTGTATCGCAGATGTTCTGGGTGCTATGGCTGATGGGAAGGGTGGCTTAAGGAGTGGACCTGCCGGTAACAAAAGATGGAGCCATTCTTTTGCTCTTCTTGAGGTATTAAATCCCCTGAGTGAAGTAACAGTAACCACCTTTATGCCAAGAGTGTGAAATAAATCAGTTTTACATATTTCAGACTGTGGAGGATACTTAAATTGCTATTCAGGGATGATAAGTAGCTTGAGTACATATTGGCTTTTGGGAGAAGTTATTTGACATTTTCAGTTTGTAAACTTGAAAACTGCATTTGCTGTAGTTTTATTCTTGAAGTTTTCTGTCTAAGTTTTGCAGTTCTGTGGAGAATTATTAACTTTGCTCGTTAATGATTCTTTGTGTTAGAATTAACGGTGTCTCTAAGATGTAGCTTACAAGCATAACTGTTGTTCGATTCACTGTTTGGATCATAATTATCAAAGCTTCTTCTTCTTGCTCAATCCACAGAAGGGTGACCGAAGTAATGGAGTCCTAGCTCTAGCAGCGGAACGTAGCCATTGGCTGGTTGATCCAGACCATTTACTCCGAGCGGCCAGACACTATGAGGGCGCTGCTCAGATATTGATTCGACAGGCTGTGATGTCAGCTAGAGAGGTCTGTCAACACAGGACCCTCAATTCCCCCCCCCCCCCCACCCACCCCTTATCTTCTGCCCTCAATGGGGTTATAGCAGTATGTAGTAATTACAAAATGAAAATGTAAGGCTTTTTCCCAAGAAAGTATTGGAAGCCTAAACAGTAGTTCACTGTGTTGAAGTTAAGATAGTACAGGTAATGATAAGCTGCACCCCTGCAGTAGAGGTAATGATAGGCTGCACCCCTGCATTAGAGGTAATGATAGGCTGCACCCCTGCATTAGAGGTAATGATAGGCTGCACCTCTGCAGTAGAGGTAATGAGAGGCTGTGCCCTTGTGGGTAGAGGAAATGTCACATGTTGAAGTGACTAGAGTGAGTGGTGAAGTGAGTGCTGGAAAATCAAGCAATAAAATAGTTGGTTACTAATAGATTGGTAGAGTGATGGAATATGCAGCACTGTTACATTCCTTTGATACCACCAACCGGAAGTCTTCCAAATGTTGCTTTCTGAAAAGCAAATGAAGAATATTTTTATTTTCAAAGGTGTAAAGTATTGAACAATGTAATATAGAAAATAAACAAAATATTTTACAAGATATTATTTTTATGCAATGAAATGTTCGTTGCAAAAAGTGGTTGAAATTTATTCTGTGTAAGTTGCACATTTTATTTCTATATGATGTGATGGCACCATGCTTCTGTAACAATTATTTCCCCTACTTTGGCTGTATCATGCAAAGATCCTTCGTTGCTTCATGTGTGAGTAGTTCATACAGATATTTAGGTAAGGAACATTCTTCGATACATGTATTCTATCGGTTTAAAGTGAAGTTTACCATTTTCTCTGTTCAATAGTTCATTACGACTCAGAACTGCGATCTCCCTCCAAGAGACAAGTGGATAGTTGCGAGATGCCCAGCAAGGATCGATGTATCGGGAGGATGGTCAGATACTCCTCCAATCACCTATGAGAACGGCGGAGCGGTTGTCGATGCAGCGATCCTATTGGATGGCAAGAAACCTATTGGTGCAAAGGTCAAGAGAATCGAAGAGTGAGTAGTTATCTAATGAGCGTTTATAGACTGGTAGGCTGTTACAGTATATCAGATTCAGTGGTTGTGGCAAATTCTACATGTAATGAAGCAAACTTTCTAAAAATCCAGCAGTTGTCGCCAGTTTGAAAAAGTTTATCAGGAGTTTATATGGTATAATTTAAGCATCCTGGTAATATCATTTTAAGATTTATATGGTTGTAGATTTCGGTATTACAATCGTTAATGAAAGGAGCAATAATTAAGGATCTGTACTAGTTGTATTCTTTTAACATGTCGTTACATTTGTTGTTTTTTTCTCTTCTAGACCACATCTTGTGCTCGTTCTAGGCACTGATCCATCGACTGCCCAACGATTAGTTTTGACTAAGCTGTCCGATCTAGCTGACTTCACCAACCCTCAGGCCCCCGGTGAGTGCCGACTCTAAGAGTTGCCATCCTGAAGATGCTAGATTGTTCAGTGCTACTATAACTGCTGCTAAAGTTTTTTCTTAAATTTCTAAATATGTCTATCTTTACTACAAAAGCCTGTTAAATTATTTTCAGTTCATTAAATTTCTTCAACTTTTATATCATTTCTTCTACTTTGGCTCATAGGTTCAATCTGATGATCTTACTTTGTAGTCCTGGTTTGAAAGTGTTAGCTAAATTTATTGCATCTAATTTTCTGGTTTTTGTTTTCCATTTTATAAAGGTGCTCTTCTAAAGGCAGCATTCTGCTGTGCAGAGGTCGTGACCTTTCCTTCTTCTACTGAGCTGAAGGATCAGTTGATTGACCGTTACCAGGGCGGCTTTGAACTTATGACTTGGTCTGATCTCCCAACAGGATCAGGTAGGAGGGGCCAGCTGGTCCTTCATGGACACACCAGCGCTAAGCCAAATATTTTCACTCCCTCCAAATTGCCGTCTATTCTGTCATTATGTCATGCTGGGGACTTCGGTTCCACAACTTGTCTTGTGTACCATTTCTGTAATGTATTCCTGAAATTATGGGAATTAATACTTTTTTATTTCGGTCAATATTCCTGTTCTCAACCTGATGTATAATTTTATCTCTTTGTCTTGATTGACATGATTGATTGATGTGCATGATTGATGGAAATTATTAATTGATTGGAATATTTAAAATATGTCCTCGAAATGTGTTCAGATTGTATCACGGTCAGCCTCAATACTAGAATAACGGCGCCATCTGTTTGTACAACTACCAATAAATTAAACTACTTTTAGACAATGGGATCATGATTGTTGATAGAATGTGTCAATAATTTGTGTTCACTGTTAATGTGAGTTCATTACAGTCCTAAAGATCTTAGACAAAATGTATTTCATGTGCTAGAACAGAACAACAAAAGTGATCACATTTTCAAGGTATTAGTAAAATCTGTTAAGTGTGTTTTGGCGTAGACAGTGTTAGAGCAGTACTACAGATATAGTACATTGTATTAATCAATGGTTAATGTTAGGCATATGCACAAGCTTCTACTCCATCAGTTTGAAGCAATGTGAGTTGAGATACCAATAGATTAAATTACTTTGTTTCTTGGGGGTGGGAGAGAGAAACCTGGAGGGTAGAGAAGGGGGAAGAAAGGGGTGAGGAAAGGACAGTAAATGGAGGTATCTTGTAAATTGGCTTACTGGTTTTTTCCTGCCCCTTAATATAAGTAATTTTTCACCCAGTACATCATTTGTTATCATGTTTTCTTTAATGATACAAGGTTTGGGAACGAGTAGTATCCTGGCTGGAGCTGTGATTGCTGTTCTTTGGAAGGCCTCTGGTAAAACATTTGACAACCTCTCACTCATCCATGCTGTAAGTATACAAGAGAACTTGAACAAGTTGTTGGGACTTTTCACTGTGAATATTTGTAACCCTTCAAAAGATATATCAAGATTTGGCACAAATAGTCATCATAGCATGGGTGTTACACCCCTGCTTCAACCAGTCAACCTCCCTCCCTCCATCACCCCCTCCTCCTTGGATAATTTTACTTCAGTGATCAGGAAAAGCTTAAGTTTTACATTACTCAATTTATACATGTCATGTGAGAAAGGTGCCCACCAACTTTTCTTCAAGGACCATGACATTGTGTTTTCACTTTGAAACAAGACAAACGGAGGAATTGTTTATCATTCTATTAGGTCTTACACCTGGAACAGATGCTCACAACAGGAGGTGGCTGGCAAGATCAAGTTGGAGGTAAGGCTCTTCTAATTTTCCTTCTTTTATTTATTTATTTATTTCCTTTTGCTCCTTGCTTCTTTTTTAGTTGCAAAAGGAGAGTTGATGGATATTTCACTGTAGCACAGAAAATGTTAAGTTCTCATAGCAATGTATGCCTGTTAAATGTTGGCTCCACATAGTAGCAAACAGGAGCAGATGCAGGATTTATTTGAGGCCTTGGTTCTGAGATCATTGAAGCAGACTCTCATGTAGGGGGATCTGAAAAAAAAATATATGAACAGTTTAGACGTCAAGTAGTGCATTCTGAGGGCATAGTTAGACTATAAATTGAGTCTATAATCAGGTGTAAGTGCAAGGTTGTGCTAATAAGTGCTTTTTAATTTGTACAATAATCCACCCTTAAGCCCCTCCTCCTCCACCTTCCCCCACCCCACCTGGATCAATACCAATTCAGTGGTGGTAAATATATGCTTTCTCACAAAGCATATTCATTATAGCATTCAATTGAAATATTAAATTCAATTGTTTAAATGTTAATAATTTGTGAAGCTGAATAGTCCTGTTGTTACAAGTATCACCTTTCATCATGGGAAAGTTTGTTTGATCGTTCCCTAGGACTGATGCCTGCACTAAACATTGGACGCTCAGAAGGGAAGCTCCCCTTAAAGGTGACTGTATCCCCCATTCAGGTTTCCAAGGAAACACAACAAACATTTGATGATCATTTTGTACTGGTGTACACTGGGAAGACTAGACTAGCAAGGTAGGATTTCCAGCCAGATGTAAAATGCCTTCCTGGACTGCTCCTCCTGCTAGCAGAGGCAGCAGAAGTGGGGTCAATCTAGAAGGATGAGGATTGGGGTGGGGGATGAATTGGGGGACAAAGTTAGAGGGGAAGTGGGACATATGTGACATTGGCTTGTGGGGACAAACCAAAACGGTATTTCAAAACATTTTGAAATGGATCCTCTGTGCATTTTGTACCACAAATTCCAGTACTTGAATGTATTTCATTGAAACAACCTTTCTTGTTTCACTATCAACTTAAATTTTCAACAACAGGGTGCTTTTTAATTGATTTTTTTGGGAGTTTTCACACAAAATGCACAGTTTAAATGAAGGAAATGGGACTTTCTAAGAACAAAATTTGTGAAAAGGAAAATCTTTTAAAAAACAGAGAGAGACAATCTTTTTAAAAAGCAGGAAAAGTAGGGTGGTTTTTCATGCCCTCTGTATCATCAAGGCTGCCCCTGCCTGTAAGTCAAATGAACAATAATTAGGCTCTTCATTGCCATACATCTGACCTAACTTACTGACAACTCAAAGCAGAATGTGGTTTTCTCACTGAAAGTCTGAAATTTATTTGTCAAACACATATATAACATGGATCATAAATGGATTTGGTAAACAATTATCCCTTTTTTGCCAAAGATTTGTGCTCTGCATCTTTACAATACTGCTTCTTGTTTTAATCCCTGCCAGGAATCTTCTACAGGATGTGATTCGTAATTGGTATGGCAGGCTGCCTCAGATAGTCACCAACTGTCAGAATTTAAAGGAAAATGCAGAGGTTTGTGCCAAAGCCTTTCAAGAAGGTAAGATCCTATTTCCTTTTTAGAGATACATGCAATCAGCAAACCACAATGTATACAGATACCTCTTGCATACTCACAGCTACCTCGTGCATACTCACTGCTACCTCATGCATACTCAAATACATACTCATTCATACTGACAATTACGTCATTCATACTTACAGCTACCTTGTGCATTCTCACAGCCACCTCATGCATACTCACAGCTACCTCATGCATACTCACAGCCACCTCATGTATACTCACTGCTACCTTGTGCATACTCACAGCTACCTCATGCATACTCACTGCTACCTCATGCGTACTCACAGCCACCTCATGCATACTCACAGCTACCTTGTTTATTCTCACAGCTACCTCGTGCATACTCACTGCTACCTCATGCATACTCACAGCTACCTCATGCATACTCACAGCCACCTCATATGTCTTCAGTGTGTCCTACAAAATTAGTGCATTTCAGGCCAAGGTAATGAAGGAGAAATAGACAAAGAAAGGTTTACATGGCAGGTACATGATATTATTACCCACTATTTGCATTTGAATCAAATCTGCAAATCAAAATGTATGTCTTAAAGCAATTTTAAAGTTGCCCAAATAGTTGTGGTGGATTTCACAGGTATGATATTGTATGGGAGTTGTAAGTAAATATTTTTTGCTCATTTCTTCAAAAATTACCTGCATTAACCGTATCAACACATCATGTTTGGAGTATTTTCTAAATGCATTCAAAGCAGTCGTTAACCACCAATTGTTCAAATTTTTTTGCCCCCACTTGGTCCTGGAATTTTCTTGTAGGTAACTTTGAGAAAGTTGGAGATTGTATGAATATCTACTGGACCCAGAAGAAGGTCATGGCCCCTGGATGCGAGCCCCAGCTGGTCAGGAGGATGATGGATGCGTTATTACCGCATGTCTATGGCCAGGCACTGGCAGGAGCTGGAGGAGGGGGATTCATGTACATTCTTACCAAAGAATCTGGTGCTGTGCTGAGAGTCAAAGAGATTTTGGCAGGAGTAGAGGTTAGGCTAATCTGTTTTTGTGTGGTTCTATAGTAGTAGCAGTAGTAGTAAGTTGAGTCTCGTCTGTCCGACATGCTCAGTGATTAACCTCTGCAACTTATCACGATCTTGTGCAAGGTTTATTGCTTCCTCGAAATTGTTAATGTTAACGTCCTTTAATTGCGACTTTATTTTTCCAAGCAAGGTAGTCACAGGCCTTCCTACTCGTATGTCTCAGTGCTTCTCGTAAAGCAATCTTAGCTGGAGCGACCTCTTGGAGTGTTACTACATGACAGAAAAATCTCAATCTTCTATGGTTCTATAGGGTTTCATAAAATTGTTTTTCCAGTGCATAGTTATTGCAGGCTATTGTAAGTGTGTCATGTTGCTAAGGGTTATAAGATGATGCTGAAATCGTATCCTGAATTCAGTTCAGGTAATGGATAAATGAATCCAAACATTTGAAAGTTCAAGAAGGAAAATATCGTTTGGTTTAGGCAGAGTGTTACCCAAATCTCAATGCACACTCACATATGTATACCAATTCACATAGCCCATGTGACCAATACTTGCAAGTTTTAAGTGTTTTTAGGGAATGCTGAATTTTCACAACCCAGAAATGTGGTATTCCATCGGTGATATTCATGTTTTCTCTCTGCAGGGCACAGAGAATATCACGGTACATTCAGTCAGCCTGGACCAAACGGGACTAGAAGTAACCGTGGAAGATGATGTCGAGGAAAGCTAAAACTAAGAAGAGGAACCTAAGGAATATATCTCTAAGGACACAGTTTTTCTAAAAATCATGCAACAGAATTTCGAATTTATAAAATTTCTGTTTTGTGTGATAAATTCTTGAAGATAAATCCCATTAGTTGGATACAATATCAACATAATCTGCTCTCTATGCCATGCACAGAACAGTCTGTTAACCATATTTTAGTGTTAGCTAGCTAGGCTGATAAGCAGACGGCTCACCCAGGTTGTATTTAGTTTATTCAGTATGTGAGTCTACTTTCATTAATACAAAGCCTATAAACGTTCATCTGTATCATGCACACACAGCACTGCAAACACTGGAATTTGCTGAAAAATTTGTAACTGCTAGTCTGCAACAGAGGCCTAACTTTATATATGCACCCCTTCAGATAAGAACACCTTTAAAAAAACATTGCTAAGTAGTAACCTAACATGCAGTAGTAGAAACAGAATGTTATGAATTCGAAAGTTTTCAGGAATTTGAAAATTGAATACAGAATTTGCTGATTTCTGAAACGGCACGTCTGGTATCATCTGCTTCCGTCATCTTCTGAGCAAACTAACACGGTTGTCTCTAAAATCACTCAAATTGTACTATCTTTTGCCTTTCATTATTTTATGAAGTATCCATGATTACCTAAAAATTAGGTCTTATTATGCGATATTTTCAATTTTTTAGAAGCTTGAATTTTACCTGTTTTATACGTTTCTTTTTCAGTAGTTTGTGAGATATCTCTGACAGTTAGACTTTCTCCCCCTTTTTAGTAAATATCCTTTGGAAGAGGGTGGGAAAGGGGGGGGGGGGGAGGTGGTGCAAGGACTGGGAATGTGGCATTAAATTGATACTTTGTTCACTGCCAATACAATTTTCTTGTTTCTGGCTTGATTATCTTGTAACTTTTAAGTTATGGCATTTCATACATTGTTTATTAAATTATCATTGGCTTTTTTGTGTGTAATATTTGGAATGATGACAATAAATTTCACCGTTTGATAGAATCTGTTATATGCGAGTAATTGAAAGGAAGGTATTTTGGGAAGAATCATCCCTCGTAGAGTGATTATGAATTTTAATACTTGGTTGACAAACACATAAAATATGGACTACCAAATGTTCTGTTGAAAATTTTTGCTGCAATTTTAACATTTTGCAAATATTATTGAAAGAGCATCTTTTGTTTAGTAAAGCAATGGATGAAAAATCACAGGACATGAAAATTTGCTGATAAAATTTAATATGAACTTCTTTCAAGTCTTGCCAGATTTCACTTATAAAGGAATTAACTTAATAAATTTCAATAAAGTGCCTTTATACATAGTATTGTTTTTTTTTATTCTTTGTTTTTATATTCGCTTTACATAACATTATATTGAGAACTTGTTTCTGGAGCCTTGTGAAGTGAATGTTGTGAGATAATAAATAAATAAATAACAATGGAACACTTTGGACAACCATATATTTATTTATTGAATATATAATACCAAAATATGAATATTGACTGCACTGTCTATACACACTTAGAAGAAAATTTAATCTGTTTTGGTCTTCTTTTACGCTTATTAAAATATTTAAAGTTAACAGTATAAACTTGTGCAAATTTTACTGGTCCATTTAAACATGAAAAAATATCGCATTTAGTATAAAATACCTGAATCATTGAATGGAAAATACATCTCCTACTTGCCACATTAAATTGTGTTATCAAAAATTGAAGAAAATATATACGATAGTGGACAATTTCGTAAATATTGGACAGCTATTACATTATAATGAAGTTAACAGTATAAACTTGGTGCAAATTTTACTGGTCCCTACTAAAATGAAAAAATATCGCATTTAGTATAAAATACCTGAATCATTGAATGTGAACATTGGACGGAAAATACATCTCCTACTTGCCACATTAAATTGTGTTATCAAAAATTGAAGAAAATATATACGATAGTGGACAATTTCATAAATATTGGACAGCTATTACATTATAATGAAGTTAACAGTATAAACTTGGTGCAAATTTTACTGGTCCCTACTAAAATGAAAAAATATCGCATTTAGTATAAAATACCTGAATCATTGAATGTGAACATTGGACGGAAAATACATCTCCTACTTGCCACATTAAATTGTGTTATCAAAAATTGAAGAAAATATATATGATAGTGGACAATTTCATAAATATTGGACGGCTATTACATTAAAATGAAAAAAACAGAGACAAAATAAAATTATTGCACTCCAACGATGCCTTCAAGGAAATGTGAACCTACTCATGTTTTCTATGCTGAGTATGTCTTGATATTACTTATATAACGCAATAGTTGTAGTATACATATACAGTTTAGCAGACAAAACTGTATTAAAACAAGCAATAAACTTGGTATTTAAAATGTTTGAAAAACAAAAAAAATCAAGGTTTTGCGAATTTAACGGATGCAACAAAGTATAATAATATCTAAAATAATATTGTATTGTTATGTACACTTGTGACTCTCTACAGGACTCAGTTTATGGGTTTCACTGTATACAGACACATGGACAGGCATATGTATTATATTTACATCATTAGTAGTATCTTTGAGCGCTGTCAATTGGTTTTGTCTGTGTTTAAGAATTAACTAATATGCCTCAATTTCTCCCAGTTTACAGTTTTTTAGATTAAACCTTTTAGTTGACATCCTTGATGTAGACTTATAACAGTCATCAGTAATGGTACAAAACTCTCAGCATGCTGAACTTTCCAAACTGTTTACTTTCCTGTAGGAGGGGGGGGGGCGGGGATTCTGACGCTCCAATTATTCACACAATGAAAATGTTCATTCTAGATTAGTTAATGTAACAGTATTGACAGAATAGGCTTTGCAGGTGTCAACCTGCGACAAACAACACCCTGTGAGGCTCTTTTGTACCTTATGCTTGCCCTTCCCAACCACCCCCTACACCCCTTTCCTCCCAATCCCTACCAACTTCAAAACAGAAAGTTGGTATGTCTCGTCTGGAGGCATTCACAGAGGTACAGCCTACTGAATAACCTGGCACTAGGCTCATCAGCCTAGGCTGATGAGCCTAGGCTGATTATACTAGGCAGATGAGCATAGGCATATCAGCCTACTGAATAACCTGGCACTGATGGCAGTGAAAGGCATGTTACAGTTTGAACATTTTAAAGTTTGACCATTGAAAGACATTCTTGCATATTTGTGGTCAATAATGATGACAATTAATATACAATAGACTTTTATCAAAGAATAATACATCAGAGAGAAGAAAAATCACAAGTTTCCATGGAATGCTACATGTAAAGGGAATGATATAGGCCAATAGGATCTCAGCCAGATGTGTTTGTTATGGTTGTACAGTATAACCAGCTGAATTTAGGTAAATTTGTAAATGTAAAGGATTCTTTCTTAAGGCAATAGTGTAGTCTCTCTCTCACTGTATACAGATAACACTTTACCAATTGACATCAGTGTTACAAACTTTTGTATCAAAGTCAGCAATGCACAACTGCTGTTTTAGCCTCCTCTGTGTTATGAAGTCAGGATTCAGTTGTGTATGAGAGCTGCTGATAAGATCATACAATACAATGTTAAAACAACTTCTCAAATGATATCAAATGTCGATTGTTTTCTGCTTCTTTATTGACAAAATCTGTTTTGCCCCTATAGGAGAGAAGGTAACTTCCATCACAACTGCTACCTAAAGTTCTCTGGATTTACGATCGAATCTTGTGGCATGAAATACTTCTGTGATGATTTTAATGTTAGCAAAATTGGTTGATGCAGTTCTTCGTAGAGATCAATGGGCCCTGGGAATGGGTTCATGTAAAATGTCTTCATCGGGAAGTCAATCTTGTTGGTAAACTTGTAGAGTCCATCCACAGCAGGTAGCTGGCTTGCATGTTGAATAATTGGTGGCAGTTTGAAATCTAAATAAACAGGAAAGGAAAGTGATAAAAAGAAGTAATTATTCATGAGTTAAATCAACAAAGAAAAAGAGTGTAAAATGGTAAGCAGATTTTGGAAGAGAAAGATACGTTTGACCAGGAGGAGACTTGCAGCATTGAACCCTAGGATTACAATATTTATCAATATGTATGGTCAATTATATATATATTTATCAATTTGTATGGATTTTAAATGACGATGTTTTGGTTGAGTTACTAAGAGGGATATTAAACTAAGCTGTCATGATAAGATTAAGGTCTGGCCTTTGCAGCCTCATAATGGATTGAGAATTACAAGGCATTGCAAACATTTAGAATATATTTAAAGGTTTCTTGAAAACCTAGAATGGCTGTGAAAACATAACTGGTCCAGAGAAGTCAAAACTGGTTAAGTTTCCTTTACATATCAATATTTACTTCCTGTGTGTAACGCTTCCCTTTAAAGAAAAGTGCAAAATTGTTCTGAAATATAAAATACCTCTCTGAAAGTTTGTCGATCGGTGAGGATTGCAACGACTGGTATGAGTCTCACCAAGGCGGACCAAGTTGGGCTTGCTGCAGAGAAGATGGGAGATAGACAAGACATCATTGACCATTCACAAAGAACTACACTGTAAGCTGATATACCATAACCAGATGGGACGCATAAAACACCTGCTAAAAGAGATGTTGCATTCAGAATGCAACGTAGTGTGTGCACACACAGCAGCTGATTAGTACACAACCATACTTGCACCATTTTCACTCCCTTCACCATGCCTCTCTCTCTCTACCATCCTCTCTCTAGCCTCCCCACCCACTCCCTTCATCACGCCATGTTTATCCTCCTGCGATTCCTTCAAATCACCTAATGGAAAGGCTGGAGGAAGAAATCAAGATAGTTTAAAGATGAATGAACTGACAAAATTATTAAAATCTAGGATAAATTGGTGGAATACAAAAAAAAGAGAAAAAAGTAGGAGACAAATAACCCAATAGTAGTTAAGAAAGCAAATATCACAGAGCTAGAAGACTTGTGCTTGTCCTTTCTTTGTCCATGATCAAAAGAAGTTAAAAAAAGGACAAACCCACCTTTCTGTAGCCTTCTTCTTCCTTTTCCTTTAATGTTGCATGGAAAGTAGGAATTGTATCAAAAAGCGTAAAATTATTTAAATTTTTCTAAGAACCTTTACTTACAATTTTTTAATTTAGCTTAGCCAAGTTAACTTTGGCAGATGTTGGCATCTGTGAGAAAATTAATTATTTAAATTTTTTTGGATCGAAGAATTTTGATAAAATTCTCAAACTGATTGTTCAGACTACACTTTCATACAAGAAAGAAAACTTTTGATATCAAAGGAAGTAACTTATAAAACCACTAAAAGTGACCTCTCCCCAGCATTTTCAATACAGTGGACCAAGCAGTTAACATGAACAAAGTCGCAAGCAATTTATCCGTACCGGACGACATAATCTGAAGTAGCAGGTATCACAATGAAAAAATATGTGATAGATAGGCTAGCTGTTGGAAATAGCAGAGGTCTTGAGGTAAAGAGAGTTATACCGTGATGTTACAAAATAATATTTTCATTTCCTCTAATTAATTACAATTTACTCTCTTATGAAGTATCGTACAGCCAGTTTTTCAAACACCTGCAATATTTTGGTGGCAGAAGTTTTATTAGTCACAGAAAAGATGTCAGCTGTATTATTTCTCCATTTCCACCCCCCCCCCCCCAGCCCCCAAACATGCACCGTGTTGGAGAAACTAACTAACATATTACTAGCTTAAACAACTGTGTGGAAGTGGAGGAGGCGTGATGGAATCAGTCAACTGATTGAGATTTGGGTGGGGATTGGGGGGAGGCTGCTCATTAGTTATCTCATCATTAATATCAATTTTGAACCTCATTTATTTGTTTAATTCAACAAACCAGTCTAGTTATAAATTGTACTGACAATAAGTTTCTTCACTGAGGCTGCAGCTAAGATACAACTGTTTAAAAAAAAAATCAGGGCACAAAACTAGGATGATAAACTCACTCTTGATTCTCCAATAATTCAATTAATGTTTTAATGACTTCAGAGCTCTGACATTACATCATTAAACCATTTGATCAAAGTCCAATGATGTAAAATGATTATTTGTAGAGTGTAGGTTGGTATTTAAACAAGAGCCACAAAGTCTAAAACAGTAGAATGACCAGAAAAATTAAAATATTAAGAAAGAACAGTTACACTACCTTAACATATCCTCAAAGAGCTCTCTGTGTTGATGTAAAAAGGGGAGAAACATAATGGATCATTTGGAGTGTTACGTTTACAGATACGAATATCTCATTTTTGAAAAATGAGATACACACATTGGAAATTGATTTTCTTTTGCGGTTTGCATCAGGAATATCAAAAGCAGACGGCAGTAAGACCATTTATGGTTGCTGACAAATTTGAGAAGAACAATGGTAATTAATGTAGTGTGCACATAATTAATTCAACTTGGCCAAGTTATCGTTGGGAATGTGTATGAATGGTTGAAATCATTCCATTGTAGGTATGGATTTAAGAAACCTAGAACTCCAATGAATGATGGGATAAAAACAACTGGGAAATTATAAACAAAGAAATTTGGAACCAGGAGTTGAACCAGTGATCTCACATGCGATCTATGTGGTACATTTACGTTCCCATGAACTGTGCACATGGCCTTAATTACCCCGTTTAAATTTTACTGACACAATTATGTATGTGACATATATGCCGTAATATTTACGACACATTTGTAACAGTTGACAAATGTGTCGGTTCTAGATACAACTACATCAAAAAATGAACTACTAAGAATATACACAGCTAGACAGCTTCCTTGTTTCACATGGAATCTTAACAAACCTTCACTGACAATTGATAAATTCTTTGAAAAACTGACAAATAATCATATACAGACATATTTCGAACATTAAGTATTCCCTTCATCTGTAATCACATATAACTGTTTGAAAAGCCCCCAAAAAAGGGGGAATGACCGCTTCATAACACAAAATAATATATGAGTCAATCATTAATTACACCAAACACGGCGAGGTGCATTATTTACATTCCCATGTAAGTCAAGTATGACAATGGTTGGAAGTAGGTTTTGAGAATTTATTATAGGCTGAGACAATCAAAACAACCAAAATGATTGCAGATTTTGTTTGGTTTGGTAAAGTTGATACTGTTTGTCCAAACGATAATAATAAAGACGACGGTGATCCAGCCAGTAAAACAATGAACCATTTAAGGAGCCTGCAGAGAACTGGAAAGCCTTTTTACAGACCATTATCGACGTTCGAAAAGGTTTGTCGGAATAAAGTGAAATCAAACAAGTATAGGAATCATAGAATTACCTCGCTGTCTTAAATCCTGTCGATGATAATCCGGGGCTACGAGAACGGAACCAAAAAATAAAAAGTTCAACTTTGTAGAATCCAGATAAAAAGGGAAATCAATTCCTCTCGTTAAGAAAGGAACTGGAAACACCTCAAATGTCCAGAGACATCACTGTTATATCAAACTATCAAGACAAACCGCAAACGAAATGGACTCATTGTTAAAAGACAGAGTGAAGATGAACAGCACTTTAAAGTGCGGTAATAAAAAATGAAAAAAAAAAAACAGGAAAAAGGTTGTTAGAAAACCCATGTAGTTTATGTTAGTGTGATCCCTGCTAAATTCTAATTTTTATGAAGATAGAGAAAATAAAGAACATGCCCTAAAAGTCCATCAATATCCCAGAGACCAATGAAAAGACCATCTGCATTTGACAAGCAGGAGTATAAAACAGCCAAAAATGAAAACATCGCAATTTAATAAAAATTTTAATTGCAGATATCTCCCCGACTAACAACCAGCGTTTAACTACTGAGTTGTCAAAATGGCAGGGATTTATTTTCAGATCAATTTTGACTCAATAAATCCACCCACCGGGATTAAAGATTGAAAATTATTCTTGCTTCGGACAATCTTGAGGGGGATTTTATCAATTATCTGCTATTGATGAAGTTAGAGAGAAAGCTGGACTCAGATGACGATGGAGCCTGGAAGAGCTTACCGGTACTCACACTCACTGCTTCCACTTTTCACGGGGCGTGAAGACGCGGTTGGGGTGACAATGTGGTCTATAGCCAGGGGACGGGCCGAGGGTCCCCCAGCAATTACTAAAATTATTACACCTATAGAGTATACGTGTGCATCGGACAGATCGACAAGTATGCATTGAAAAATGGGCAGATGCACGTTTCGGAGCCTTGGTAAATATTGGGGGGGCTTATCATGCATTTGCCCCCTCAACTTTTTTATTGGGGGGGCTGAGCCCCCCCAAGCCCCCCCGGTTCCGCCGCCACTGCTTCACAGAAGCTGGTAATGAAGACTATGAAGGTGTGAAGTAGAAAGCATGAATCAGTAGATCAAGACAAGCAAACGACAAGAGAACGCACTCAAAGGAGGGTCAAAGTTCAATCAGAAGACGATAGATAGAAGAACATCATGTGAGAACCATAGGCGTAGGAGGCGGGGGGGCTGGGGGGGCTGCAGCCCCCCCAACAATTTTTTTGGGTGAAAATTCGGGCAATATGCTGAGAATTTTTCGGGCACCTACTGGAAGAATAATAATATGCAATATGTTTTTCTGGGGTTTTTTTGGGTAAAAATTCGGGAATATGCTGAGAATTATTCGGGCATCTACTGAAAGAATCATAATTTGCAATGTGTTTTTCAATTTTTTGGTGAAAATTTGGGCAATAGGCCTATGCTGAGAAGTCGAGCACCTACTGAAAGAAGAATAATTTGCAATGTGTTTTTCAAATATTTTGGTGAAAATTCGGGCAATATGCTGAGAATTTTTTCGGGCACCTACTGAAAGAATAATAATTTGCATTTTTTTCAATTTTTGTGGTGAAAATTTGGGCAATATGCTGAGAATTTTTCGGGCACCTACCAGTGGCAGAGCGTCCATACAGTCAGAGGGGCGATGACCCCTGACGGACTCAAATGGACTGCTGGCGCCCTTTTCAGCTTTTTACCACTTTTTTCTTATTCGCGATTATCGACTTTTTTATTGCGCTCTCAAATACCTATTGACATTTTTCACATTTTGTTGGTGCAATTTTATGACAAATGGCAATGACACCTATTTATCCTTCATTTTTCTGCAAATTAGCAAGGCCCGGAAAGGGTCATTTCCGGCGATCTAGGGAGTATCTTTACTCAAAAATTTCTGTACGCTCCGCGCCAACCTGTGGTGGCGCTCCGCTTAGATAGTGTCAAAAGCACCCCTACAGACCCATTCTCTTCTCCCCCCCCCCCCCCACCTGACCAATACCCCTCGCTCCGCCACTGGCACCTACTGAAAAAAGAAGAATAATTTGCAATGTGTTTTTCAATGGTTAAACTGATATTATTATCATTATTATTGTAAGGACTTCCCCAATAATTATAATCAATATAGTAGGGTAATAACACGAAAAATGATTTTATGTTATTTGCAGGTGTAGTAACTGATGGATGCCTATATGATGTGCACATTAACATGTAAAACGCGCGCGGTGCGCGCGAAAAAAAATTTGGTTATATTTTTCGGGCAAGTCGTTACAGCCCCCCCAAATCAAATGAGGCTCCTACGCCTATGGTGAGAACCCATCACACCATGAAACAGCAACACTCGGTTAAATTAAGTTAGTGTGAATGAAAACTATTGAGACTGTAGACATACATTACATAAACTAATTAATTAGTAGTTACATGAAATTACATCATCTCATGCCAACTTGATGACTGCTTTTGTGCAGTCCCGTAAAAACATCATTATGGTAGAGGGTGGAGGGATGCCACAGGGGACAATCTCCTCTTACCACAGAAACAGCCGACACCAAACCCTCCTAGATTTATCTGAACTTAGGAGGAGTAAATCGGCTCATATCCATTAAGTCTCTACCATATTGTGCCCATATTCACCCACATCAGTCCTACTCATAGTCCCATGCTGCAACCAATTACACACTGACCATTGTTTCATTCCTGACCAATGAAGACTATTTTTCTAAGATATCTATAAATAAACAGACAAATTAGTTTTCCTTCATCACAGACAGCAAAAGTGCAGATCTAGATCCCCCTCCCCCTCCCTGTAGATCCATGCTTATGCAGAACCGACCATCCCCCCCCCCTACCTTTTGGTAATCCTTTAGTAATCAATTATCAGTGACCAGACTACCTGTGTTTAGACAATCTAAGAATCTTCAATTTACCTTTTCTGGTCATCAAATTGCAGCTCTCTTTAAGGAAAAAATATGAATAACAAAGTGAACCATCATAGGTAAAGGGAATCTTACAAGCATAGAAAGGTACAAAGAATTAATCTGTTTGAGGATTAAATAAAGGAAGAGCCAGTACCATCCAGGTGGACTACTTGCTTCCATGAAAGATAGAGAACTTTTGGCAAAAATTCTCAAATTCTTAAAATGTTTGATAAATAATTTGTAACAAATATTCCATTGTACAGCAAGTTGATTTTGGACGATTGCATTGTCATACATGTAGCAGATATTATGAACTGTTTTTTTCCTACTCAATATTTCGTATAAATTTCACACGATTATCCTGAGGGTCAACATTAAAAATAATTAAAAATATTAAAGATATACAGACTGAAGATTCAGAAAGTTCTGAATTGTTCAAATCTTAAAATTCCTTTGTGAACAGCTACAATAAAACTTCCGTTCCACATAATTTAGGTACAATGGTTCTGCACAATTTGTCTACGTTCAAAATCCATTTCACATTCAGTGAGTATTCTAACCACCCATTCTGTTATTGTTATGACTATCTATACGATGTGTTCAAGAGGGCTTTCCAGAGTCCCTACAGAGGGTGCTGTCATATTGGCTCTAATGTGTGTGATCTGTACGATTTGATGATCTCTATTACTTATAGTGACACCATCACCTGAAAGTGCTCACAAGCTGGGAACACATCTGATGAACATGCATACTGGCACGCTGGGTGATTGACTAGTTAGTGGTTTCGCTTTTACATTTTCACCAAATGGAAAATATTTTTATTGAATTGGCCAGTTCCAATACATACGTTTCTTCCGACCCAGACTTTTAACTTTAAAAATCGTCGCTAGGATATTACAGTGTTTTGCGAGGACTGAGTGGCATCTTCATGGTAGGAAAACAAAATCATTACTGAAACCACTCCATAAATCCTGATCATCTTTACCTTGAATATGAAAATCTAGATTCCAAGTCATCATCAAAGCTTTCTCTGGCGGAGGGCAGGAGGAAGATAATTATATATAAAAGATGATAACGGAATTATGATAATTATGGCAATAAATATATTAATTAATAAGAAAACTTAATTAGAAAAGAAATAAGAATACAGCTGGTATATATTCACTTATACTAACTTGACGTCATCATGTATTCAAGTGTGTTATGACTAGTGCAATCTGTATTAATGCCCCATTATCTGCCACATTATTGCCACATCACATTAATGCAAAATCCTGTTACATCCACAAAATATTCACGTTTTACCAAAATTTACAAATCACTGTCCCACCAAATATACCACAGTAAACAATATTCTAATAAACCCATAGTGATACTGAGGCTATAAATGTTGACACTCCTCTTGCAAAAATGGTTTACTTCCAGACATCTTTCACAACCATCATCCATCAAGAATAACAATAATCTACTTTGTTACCTTTACATAACTAACTTTAGTAAAAGTCATGATAATGTAAGGGTCAGTCAGGCTGTTAACATTACAACAAATATTTTACTTTGTAATTTCTCATTGTCATTTGTCATGCTGATACATGTGTTTGTCTACGGTAAGTCATTGCTATGCCTGGGAATTATTTTACGGGTGAGATCCACTCTAGAAAATACTTTTGAACATTTCTAGCAAGACTGAACATACTCAAATTTTACAGAGATGGTATGATAGGGGGGGGGGGCTTAATGGTGACCCTTTTAAATAACAAAGTAGCAGGGAAATCTCAGATGTATTCTCTAATGGTTACAAAGTAAACACTTAATTTTGAGTAAACAACATTGTGATAAGTCTTTCAATGTTTGGCAGAAGCCTCAGGACAATATTGTGTTTCTCTTGATTATAAAATAAACATTGTAAAAAAGAAAAATCATATGAGAGGATAAAGTGTTGTTTCACTAATTAAAATATAAAAAGAAATCTATGTTAAAGTCAGGTAACAAACGTAAAGAGATAAAGACACAGCACTGCAATGATGTAATTAACTGAGATTAAAAAAAAACACAAATGGAAGAATATTTGGATCATGTTTAAATGTCTGGAAGAAGGTTGAACAAGTTTAGATTGCAAAGCAAAAATTCATTCTAACATGGTGCTACTTTGTTTGTCAAATTAATGTCAAACCTCCACAGTAGAGCTATATATTAAAGGAAATTTCCACACACATACAAAAATATGGGTTATTATAAAAGTGGATGATAGTTCTTGAGTTGTTGTTATCTTTTAATTATGTTACAGAGCAAAGTGAAAATATAAGTAATCTTTATAACAGAGCTGAAAGTTCATTAAGCTCCTAGAGAAGTGTTAGTATTGTTTCACCTTAGTTTTCATTACATCAGATGCCTTTCAAGTGACCTTTGTATAGATTTGTATGATGTTATGTTGGCCTCTGTATAGATTTGTATAATGCTATGTTTGTTGACATTGAAAAACAAAAGTTTCCTTAACCTATATAAAATCATAATGTTCACATCATGATTGTTTAATATTATTATCATAAATCATAAACAGTTTAATTGAAAGATCAAATGTAATTTTATTTTTGTAAACTGTTCAGTTGCAAATATCAGTATATCCTCTCTTTTCCCTCATTCTCTTCCATTGATTATTTTGTTATTTTTTTTGTTTTAAGAGAGAGATGTTGGAGGAGGAGTGAGGGAAGAAATATTATGCAAATTGCAATAACTATATCTTCTGTTACATCAATGTAAAGAATGTAAAGACAAAACAGTGAGCAGATCACAGCAAAATGGGTGCACCAAACAATACCTTCCAACAAGAGAACTCGCTGATCCACTTTTAACAAAGGAAACAAAATTACGTCATGAAGAGAGTTTTTCCCAGGCCGCTTTCCTTTTCATTACTTGTTGCAGACACTTATCAATCATAACAAATTTACATAAAAGACATAAACATTAAAGAAAGAAAAAAAACGCTCAATTGATTCCTATGAATGGGTAGACCGATAACTACTGAAAGTAAATTCACAAAAAAGTTGGTCTGTTACATGCACTAAATTTTGTCATCAACTACTGCAGTCAGATGTAAATTCTTATAGGACTGACGTTGTGTGAGAGATTCAATTTTTCAAGTGAAAAACTGTACGTCACGTTACCTCCCAAGTCGTCCCACTCCAAGTTTGAAATTCTTTGAAGAGTAAATACACACCCAGCAGAGGCAGAATAAGTAACTAAGGAGAATACAGTGTTGGACAAAACAGTAGTGAAAGAGGTTGTCACAAAACAGAAGAATTTAGAGCTTAATATCTCCCAAAATTTTACAATTTGAAAGTTGAGTTAAACTTTACTTGTTAATATTAATCTCTGTTGTTGCTAACAAATATGACTGTAATTTTTTAAAATGCACCAGGAGACTGTTACGCAGCGTGCATTACGGTTGACAGCCAATGAAGAGGCAGTATTCTTTGTCAGACCATAGTGTCTGACATGCTCTCAATTTTTAATAAATATTGTGTTGCAGACACTGTTGTTAGAATACGTCCTCTTAAGGTTCGGTCCAACACTATTTTCTCTTCTAAAAGATTTAGGTTCTTCTTACCCTTGTATTTTTGGTAAGACCACAATGGTGTTCTTCTCACTGGCCTGATCCTTGGCTGCCTCTTCCCTGGCCTTAGCCAGCCGCATCTTCTCCAGGTATCTCTCAAGTTCTATCTCAACGAAGTAGTTGATGGCTTCGATGGGCGTGGCGTTCTCGATGGAAGATGCGTCGGGAGGGACGTCAAAGGTCACTAAGAATGGTGATGTGTCGTGATTAAGATAAAGTAAGGTTAGGAACAAAACAGACAGCGAGTTTATTTGAAACCCTATTTGAGATGATAATGGACCCCCCCCTCCCCTCCCTCCCTCCCCCAAAAATGGTTGATATAAAGCCTTCTCATTGCAACCAGTATTCAGGGGATATTAATGCAGGTTATCATGTTAACTTCATATCTTTACCACTAAATAAGACCATCCATCAATTAATGGCCTCTTTCAACAGAGTTATAGGGTTACCATATTTTATCTGAAGAATGGATGACAAGTTGTGATGGTCTGGAGGGGTCTAAGTTGATGGGTTCCCCCTCTCCTTTATGGGAAAAACTGATTTGAAGGGTACCTACATGAAAATAATACCAGATGGAAGATCACAATGGTTGAGGGACTATTACTAAAAATCATTTGCCTTTCTGTGCGTTAGTAGCCAGACAGCCAAATAACAGTGAGGGATTGCATTTAATTACAACTTCGTCGCAACTACAAAAAACTTTGGACATTTGTTAAACACTTTGTTAATCCATACGGATGCTCATGTAGCATAGTCACTAGAAGATATGTCTGGGGAAATCAGACATCTAATAAAACCCTACTCCCAGCACCTGATCCCTTTTCAGGTTTTGAGTGTATATTTACACAGTATGGATAAGGCCAGGGATCCACTCTTCAAGAAATGATCCATCTCATTTTACTAAGTTACTCTCCCCTTGTGAAGCAAGCTACGTTTTTTACAGCACTTAAACAGAAGCATTTCTTTTGTTATCGATACCTGTCAGTTGTTGTGGTTCCGATGGGGGTGCGGGTGAGTATTTCCCTTTACTGCCCTCACTCGTTACTTCCGATAGACCGCTCTCTGAAGCCTTGTCATTGAATGGAGAAGATCCGTCACTCTAAAATTGAAGAGCAGGTTGTACAAGTTTGATTTAGGTTAACAAATCCGGGCATTAACTTTACAAAAAATCAATCAATAAATGAACGAAAAGGAAAGAAAACGATGCAAGACAAAAACTATTAAAACGATGAAAGTACGTTGGCTAAATGAGAAAGTAAACACACACTGTTCTGATTAGAATGACTTAAAGTTAGAAATGATCGCCGAAAAAGAATTTCAATCGCGGATGTCCATCCCCCTCCAACTCCTTGTCCATACATATTTGACTCCAAAGCCTAGCAAAAGCAAAACTAACATTGACGTACACAACGTCTATCTGCAACATCCAAAAACTTTAAGCATGCTGTCATTACTACAATCTCAAGTTACCTGGTCACTTTTCTTAAGAATGCTTTTACTGGAGGCGCTACTGGCTGGAGAGGACTTCTTTGGCGCCCTCTGTATACTCCCTTGTACTTTACCCTTCTTCAACTGTTCGATCGTTTTCTTCAAGTGACTCTGTTTAAGGTAAAGTAAAGTTTATTTGCAAACACTCGCTGTTCCACACCAGCAGTCAATTACAAATTAGAGATATGTCTTTAAGTCTTAAAGAGTTTCCTAAATGTCTGCTATTTAGGTGAAATACTCAAGACATTACTGATTAGATATATAGGCTCCTATACTATATAGTCTGTAATGCCAAAGAGTCTTTCTTCCAGTAAACCTTAAACGTATAATCAAATTTCCCCAAATATGGTAAATTTACAACTCTTTTGCATGTGTATCGTTACTTCTCACATGTTTTTCTTCACATGCCAACAGTTTTTGAATTCTTTTAAAAATTGATGATTTTCAAAAAGTACTACACATTCATGATCTATATGTATCACCATAGCAACATAACAACTTTCTTGTGGTTCAAATCCAACTATTAGCCCTTTCAGCATCCACCACCTCCCCCCTTCCCACTTTCTAGCCCTATCCTACCTTAACTTCCTCCCATATAACATTACTCCCCCCCCCATACCTTGAAATGACTCATCCACTCTTTTAAGCCCTATCCTATTTTAACTACCCCCACCCCCATAACATTACCAACCCATACCTTGAAATGACTCATCCATTTTTCTAGCCACTTCCGACACATTCCGGTCAGTTCTGGTTTCCTGTTTTCTTCCTCGATATTCCAGATATCCCAGCTGTCCATCTCCTTGAAGAAGTAGTTATGGTCATCATTCAGTCCCATGTTGAAGAAACACTCCCCCACTAGTTCTCTGTTAGATCAAGTAAAGAGATTAGAAAAAATACTTCTTCATTTATACAGTTTTCACTCAAAGTTTCATTGGTTTTTAAACAAATCTATTTGCTTTGAACCAACGGATATTTGTTCTTGAGTAGTATCTCAGTAAGTATAATAGTATAGGTAAGTATATAGTACAATTATATCATATACAGTAGTATAGGTAAGTATATAATCTATATATAGTATTAAGTATATATAGTGTAGTTATATAGCATTTATACTGTAATATAGGTAATATATATAATATAATAGTATATAATGTAGGTAAGTATACTAGCTGGTGTGGTACTTAGGAAATCAAGCAAGGGAAGGCAGGGGGACGGGGGGGGGGGGGGTCATGCAACAGTTCTTGTGCACTGACTCTTAATTTTGTAATATAACTACACTATATATAGTATATAATGTAGGTAAGTATATAGCATAATTTTATAGAAATATAGGTAAGTATATATAGTATTATATATACAGTACTGTATGTAAGTAAATACAATGTTGATTACTATCTGGTGTGGTAATTAGGAAATCAAGCAAGACAAGGCATGGGGAGGGGGGGGGGGCAGGCAACGGTTCTTGTGCACTGACTCTTAATATTCAGCCTCAGAGTATCAAAAGGATCCTTAACTGAATAAAAAATAATCATAATAATAATAAAAAAGTGTATAAATAAAATAATTTGCCCTCCTCCTCATTCATACTCCAACAATCTCCCCTCTATATTACCTCACCTCCTACCATCATCTGGATCCCTTACGGTCATCTTCAAACCTCCAACTCTTGTACATACCTGATATCTTTGTCACCGTCCAGAAAGAGACACATTAGCTCTACCACAACATCAATGGTATGAATACCGAAATCACGCATCATGTGGATGGCGGCTACCACAAACTCCTGTAGAGAGGTGGAAAAGAGAAACAGTTGAAACTGAATTAATAGGTTGTTTAGTGCCAGGGGCAGGAATGTGAGGAAGGAGGGGTAAGTAACAGTTCGACCTGACTTGCGGTTGTGGCTAAAGAATTTTCCACAAAGAGGAAAAAGGATTAATTTTATAATCTTTCTACAATATTTACAACGACACTGATGAACATTCAAAACTTAATGTGTTAATATTAGTTAATGCCACAAAAATGTCAAAAACTATAAAACTATTTCTACTAAAACTGATCTTTCCCCAAAACAAAGACTAGACCTGCACTGTTAGACCACCAGCACAAGCAGACAACAGCAAAAGAAGAAAAAATTTTTTTTAATGATTTTATTACAGAACTAACTAACTCCCACGATTCATATTAACTTTGAACATTCTGAATAATATCAAACGGCACCTTTTGATCCTCTTCCTGGTAGCTTGGACCGTTTCCCCGATTCAGAATGGATAGGATGGTCTCTACCACCAATGGTGCTGCCGTCAACGGTTCCTGCTGGTGCAGCTTCAATATGGCGAAGCAGATTGGAGTCTTCATAGCGTAGTCCGATATCTTGATCAGTCTCAGCAACATGTTAATGAATGCGGTTACCGTCCAAGGTTTAGGGAAGGTCTGGGATCAGAAATTGAGTAACTTGTCAGGTTGAATGAGAATTTTGACATTTTGTAATCAAAACATTGTGAATATAAGGCCTACTGCTACAATATTCAGAACATCTGCATTCAAACGTTGTCATGGTTACGGCCTGAGAAAGGATAAACTTAATTTCAGTCCTATTGGTTAACATTTTGTTATTTACTTCCATTTATATCCTATCTGGACGAGAAAAGTGTTTGCGTTTATCGTGATATACAAAAATACGAATGAATACAGGCTTTCCTCACCCTTGAGCTAGCATTTGGGAAGTATTCATCAAACCACTCGGAACCAATAAACTGACTGATGAAGACTGGGAGTGGCGTGGGTGGTCGCGGGGGTGACGGAGGGGGTGGAGGAGGGGAAGGGGACTTAGGTTCGGGAGAAGGTTGCTTCTCCTCTACCACTGGCACTACAGGCTCGGGTACTACTGGTGGAGGGGTACCCTTTGGCTCTTCCACAGGCTCCTGGGGTTGGACCTCTGGTTCTGGTGTTGGTTCCTCAGGAGGGATCTCTTTAGGTGACGGAGAGCGGGTGAGATCGATGTTGAATTTATCCGCAAGCGATGACTTGGGAGACATTTCCAACTCCAGGGAAATCTCCGAGGGTTCCCTGTCTTGATTCTGAAACGAAATGGACAAAGATTTCTAGGAGCTAGGTTTCTACAAGAACCTCTGAAGAAAATTCTCAGATTTAAATACAGTGCATTCGTTTATGGTCACTGAAACATTAATTTTGGTATTTACAGCTTGTATACAGTACGATCACATTCTTCATCTAGCTGTGCCAATCATCTTTACTGGCACTTCCTTTATATTTTCTTTGGCCAGAATTTCCGATGGTGCGTCTAAAATGATATTGGTCAAGAGTGAGAGTAACCTTCATAAGAAGGTCAAATACTGTAGTCCAATATCAATACATCGGTTGTCATGAAAAAAAAAATTAAATGATATACAAAAAAAAAACTGTATTGCAAAGTTCCATTTTTGACAGAATCATCCAAGTGTGTTGATGTTCATCCTAAACAGAGGCATCCACTAGCTGAATAATTAAAATTCTTTTTCAAGGCATTTCACCTCCCACATTTTCCTTCCCAAAAACCTCCCTACTCCCCTAAACAGTAAGAGAAAACAAATTACATAAAGACAGATTGTATCATAGGATGCTGTTCCTATGACTTTTTTTTTCAATTTAGGTCATATTGTGGTCAATTGAGGTCATACTGACATAAACCTATTGTTGTTCTGTACCTGTGATGATGTATCCTCCTTGGGTAGCTCAATGTCCTGATAGCATGTAAAATGTTGAAATCTAGTTAGTCAGACGGTAATTAGCAGGGTTTAAGGTAAAAAGTGACTTATTCACAGCAAGAATCAGAGCCAAGTGGACTTACCAATCCTCCCTCCCACCCCCCCCCATTCTGTCCTCATCAACAATTAAAGGTTTGCACAGGGTGAAGAAAAATTCAACTTCTGCTTCAAACTTTACGAGTGAAAAGGAAGTTACTGATTAGATGAAAAAGTAGTAAATCCAAAACAAAAACAACATGAAATAAAATAAGCATTAATGTAAGTAGGAGCTGAAGTCATTAACAAGAAACAGGACAAAGTTAACTTTAAATTCATTAATCTCTCCGAATTATTTTGCTGCCAATTGCAGACCTTGAAGAAAAGAAATATTTCTTTACTTTTCGAGAATTACTGAAGATTTTTTATTCAAAACTTCAATAGGCTGATAATGGACATCTTTAAGTCACTGTCCCCGAGGAATAACAGAAAAGGTTTGGAATTATAACTCCATAATTTTTCTTTGGAAATTAAAACTTCTTACACTTCTTTCAGAAAGCAATCATTGGTTTCAGTTAAGCTTTCAATAAGTAAGTAAAAAAGAAGAAATATTCACTTAATAGTTGTAGAAAGGCATAACAAAATGTCAAGGAAATTAGGATTAATATTTAATTTCAAAGTACGGTGGAATTGGTTGCAATTAGAATGACGACATGAAAACAACTGCAATGCAAGGTATGTTACATCTTAGGGTCAGCAATGTAAATCACCATTGGTACTGGTAGCCACATGTTGTACTATTAAAGGACCACATGAAACAAAACTAAGTTTTGCTGTACTGTAGACATAAATCAGACAGTCTTTACTCCAAATAAGCCCCAACATCTGTTCTATTTTGAAGGAACCATTTTGAAGTCAGAATGCCAAAACACATCCACCAGGAAAATCTCCAGCAGGCATAGTAAACTTTGCAGTTTAAATCCAATTTTTTGTCCTTGTTTTGGCACTGAATTAAAACAAAAAAGTATTAAACTTTTGGAGGCTATATATATGTATATCCATGTTAGATGGAAACATTGCTGTGGATTATCTCAATCCAAAGCAAGGAATGGTGAGCCATTGTAAATTATAATATGCCATGCAGGAAGACAAGATGTAATATTCCGAATGCTTTCTGCAGAGTTTCTCCTCTTGAACAGAAATACTAATGTTAGAAGCAACTGTTGGTCCTTGCACCGAGGTTAAGTTATTTCTTGGTGCATTAATACATTATCATGGAGTGTCTTAATTGTGGTTAGTCATATGTAATGGGTAAAGAGTTTGTGCACAAACAACAATAACATTAAGTGATTATTAAACATTATTTGGGGTTAGATGTGCCAAAAAAATTTTATGTAACAAAAAAAATGTGATGAAAATATGCATTGACGATACAATACAAGTAGTCGGTTTACCACAATAACAAGTAGCAATATAAGGAACAAAGGATTTAGGATGGCATGGTTAGGCCCTAAATCTAGTTGCAGGTTTCAGAGAGCATTGTAGATGTAGTGAGCAAAACACAGAGACACCATTGTTTCAGTAAACATTTGACCAAAGTGTCAAAGTAACTTTATATTTACTACTTTACTACTCTTTATTTACTATTTGCAGAGGAAAATTAACCTTTCAGATAAAACTTTTTGCCATTTTAGCTTTGCCAAAGAGTGATGCGGGGGAGGTGTGTGGAAGGCTAATTGAGAAGCAGAACAATACTTTCCATCCAATTTATCTATATTAACATGAATATATCTTTAATCTCTTCCTTTTTGAGCAAGAAAATTTTTACAAATAATTCAAGGACTGATGCTAACCTGTCCCGGTAGCGTAACAAGCAGGTCAAATCAAAGCACGAATTATTTCAGTACTGCAAAGATGATTTACTGAAGACTGTTTCTGCTAACTGACCAAACATTCATAGGAGCCATACTTTTAATGTAGCAAATTAGCATACAATAAACATATAATGTTATCGACTTCATGTAAGTAATATTTGGCTTATCTGATAGAGATGTTGTATTTCCATGCCATGATGAAACATATCTATTCTCAGATTAGTTCTAATTTTTTTTTTAATTACACATGCAATTATAATTTTGACTCATTTAGAAATGTATTGGGTTTAAATTACAATAATATGGTTGTTGTCATGCAGATTAGGTAATTTAGCCACAAAAACTGTAGTCTACAAGCTTTAAATTTTGATACATGAATCCACGTATCTCCCACTTAATGTTACAGCATGATGGTATACGGTAAATTCGCGATAGTGAGGGCATTAATGTTCCTTTAAAGGACATCCTTGATGACAATCTCACTGATTTTGCTGAGCTGTTTACTATCTTTCAGCAATGCAATTTCATTGACGGGTTGTAAATAGAGACAATTATACTTGTAAAGGTCGGGAGTCAAACCGAACAAAGCAAGGAAAAATTTACCTAACTTCACACATGCGTAGAAATTGACAGTATATATTCTGCTAAATAGTTGAAATTATCCACGAAAGTGTCTCAAAATGAAAAATTGATCAATGTTTCTTGATTTTCACTGTATGAAGTTTTGGTCATCTTCTTTAAGGCTTTGTAGATTAAACTTGTGATTGCCAGAATAGTTACAAGTTGACTAACGGACACAGCAACTACAGTGTCTATCAGTGCAACTACATATATATAACACAGTACCTGTAAGGGAATTTAGGGGAACCCGCAGAAATTACCGTATTCTACCATACCATCCCGTACTATCCCATACCATACTATCATTAGTTTATAATTGGACAAAACAATATATACAATATACCTCCTCCTCCTCATCCCAGACAAAGACTCGCTATCAGAAGGGAACAAGACAAAACCATCAAAAATAAACATTTAAGGATGGATTTTAAAGGAATCAAAAATACACATTTAATGAATGGATTTTAAAGGAAATCTCATATCATGAAATGATTGAAGGATTAGAAATTATTCTGTATTGCCTCAAGATAAGCTAGGATATGCTATAATTGGCATTACTGGTAGGCCATATCCAAATGTTACACAAGCATGATGTAATGCCAACTTCAAAGCATTGTTTTGAATCAGAGACATTTCATTTTCAAGAAGTCACATTTCAGTCTCTAGTTAAGAAGTCTCAAGTTAGGTAGTAACTTGTGGAGTCCGATCAGCATCTCTACAAATAATTTTTTGAAAATTCATAGCATGATGAAATTGAAGGCTATACAAGATGGGCTAGGAGGGCGCCATCATCTATAACTCAAGAACGAAATGCTGGTAAACTCCAGAACTATCATAATCACAGGGTTTCATTGGGGTTCCCTCTTGTAGTATAATGATGAAGTAACATGAAAAGCCAAGCAAATTTACAAATAAACCTCGCAGTAGTGGTAATTAAATAAACTGCTAAATAGGTGATTTTTGCTAAGAAACAAATTCAGGAGTAGCAACATTGTGCTAGCAAATGTACAATCACTATATGTAAGTATTTTATGATACACTTCCAGCTATAAACATTTTCATAAACTGCTATACTTTTAGAGTGTGTGCATACTGAAAACATTAAAAACATGAACA
The DNA here is from genome assembly GCF_037975245.1 of Apostichopus japonicus. Lineage (NCBI taxonomy): Eukaryota > Metazoa > Echinodermata > Holothuroidea > Aspidochirotida > Stichopodidae > Apostichopus > Apostichopus japonicus. The sequence goes on along the minus strand of NC_092563.1, from coordinate 22,893,565 downwards.
GGGCACATTCACCAAACTTCTGAATGACAAAAAAAATGTGAGAATATTTGCAAAATCTTGGGATCTTGAGAAGCAGAAGTGGATATGTAAAATGACAAAAAAAAAGAAGGAATGAAAAACCTATGATATTCTTCCAAGTCTACTGGCTTAAAATTATTATTAATTGTTATTATAGTTATTATTATTGAATTACATTTATATGGCACTTATTCTAAAAATAGGCTCTCAGTGCCTTACAAATAACAGAAACTTGATAAAGTAACAATGAAATTAAATGGACAAGACAATAGAAACTAAATAATCACCATTCGATCCACTCAATTTGGCTATAATTATGTGTATAATATGTTGGACATGTAATGGAAAAAAGATGTAAATTCCACCAATTAATGAATATATTTGTGACATTGATAATAAAAGAATATAAACTGAAAATACCTCTGGACTTTCCATGAATTGCTAAGCAAAGGAGAGAAAGATATCACATGTCACTTGAACACCAAGAAAAAAGCAAATGAAATAGAAGAAAATATCGCCCAAATGAGCACATTAAGGAACAAAATGTATAAAGGAAACATTCTTTGGATACAAATGAGTCAAGTATGTTACAATTCAAAACAATAAAGCAAACTCAAACATAGGAAACAAAACTGAAAAATTACAAACAATATCATTAGCTCTTCTAAATTGCAAGTAAAAAAATATGGAAAATACAAGTAAAGAGGTTTATTATGAAAGGAGGGAGGTAAAAACTCAAATTTTACCTCGAATCAATACAAGGTAAGCTTAAAATAGATCAATAGTTTGCAATCCTCGTGTCAACTCACCTTTTTTCGAGTGGCAATTTCTGCCAGTTGTGACTCTGTTAATTGTGGAGGTCTGTAAGGAGACTCTGTGGAGATCTTCCTCTCCTCTGGAGGCCAGAGTAATCGTAAGAGGATGGAGTTTGGAATGAATCCAGATGGATGAATCGGTGGATTGATTCCTCCTTCTTCACCCTCAACCTCCTCGTACCGTCGGCCACCTCCATTCCTTGCTTCTCTCTTCGGTGGACGGGGTCTTCGTGCGGTGGATAAAGGAGGGAAAAATCCGTTGGGTTCGATTTCGGGGACCCAAGGAGCTTCCGATTCCCCATCACTGTCGCCTCCGTCTGGGTTGAAGTCATCTTCGGCCGGTATGCGAGGCTTGTCTGTATGAAGATGCATGGAGTGCCAATAGCGCCTAAATGCATCGTTTTTTATCCTAGAGGAAGCAGAAGTGTCTCTGGGAGGAGGCTGCCACTTTGAAGAGTGGAGTTTCCCGTCTCGTAGTCGCTGTAACTCCATCTCTCTTTCGGCCAAAACGGCAAAAGCCTACAAAATCAGGAAGATATCAGAAAGGGGGTCAAATCAGGACATTGTTTAGGTTTACTTGTCACGCTATAAGGTAAATAGAGAATCATTAATACACAACGGAAACATATTCTGTAAATTACATTGATGAGTATCTAAACAGACGAAATGAAAAGTGAAAAAAGTGAAATATTTGTCAATATGGTTGATTATGAATGAAATTCATTATGGATGAAATTCAACGATAGTACACTCTCACAAATACAACCGAAAGTAAAAATATTACGTGGAAAGGACGAGTGGACGAGAGGGGGGGGGAGCTTGTAGCTGTCTGTCTAGAAAAACAAACAATGGTATCTTACCTCTTCCTTCACTTTCTTCTCTCGTGATAATTCTTCCGTCTCTTCTTTGGTTAATACATCGACAAAATTGTCAAATCTGGTAAAACATGAAAAAAAAAGCATTAGCACTAAACACTTCTTCCAGAGATTAATATATGTTAGGAAGAACCCTCATCAGCTAACTCAAGTTTACTGTACAGAGGTCATTCAATAATATGGAATGCCTTTTAATATATGAGGCAATGAAACAATCCGGTAATTTAAGAATCATTCTTTAAAAGTATAATTTGTGCAATAACAAGAAAACTCTGAACAATTTGAAAAGAAAAAACATTCATCTATAGATATTCATGAAAACTGAACGCTGAATGGGTTAGTAGCTGTCCTCACTTGAAAATGGATGAATGTGCAGTCTTGAGTCTTTTCTTGCCGAGAGGAGACAGCGCCCGGGAGAGATCTTCATCGTATGGGATGACGTCTTCACTCGAAGGAGGATGGAATATCATGGAGACCATCTTCCGTAGGAAAGGACGGGGAAGGTCTAGGAAATTCATCCAAAACAGCAAATATATGTCAAAGTAGAGATCATTGTTGCCAGAGTGATAATTGCCAAACCTATATCAGTACACTAGCCAAGCACTAATCCTGGAAAGTTTATCATTTTAGAATTGGCAAAGATATCACGTATATATTTGTTGTATTAAATTTCCATCTACTTCGAAACGTGGTTTGATCTGGCAACAACCGAGGAAGTCGACTTGACCGAATCGGGTGATTGTCTTGACTGAATTCACATCTCACTTTGGTGAATGAATGGCAAGGGTAAGCCTTATTGGCAACACAATTCACGACGGATTCAGACATTTTCAATTTCCAGTGAGCAGAACTAAAGACAACAAGATCAGTTACAACAAGAACAGTTTCTCTGTGAGACATCTGAGAAACCTACTCCCAGCTGTGACACAGACAAAATTGGTAGACAAATTTCACAATGCATTCTGGGATGGTATGAGAAAGCAATATTCACTATCACGATGTCTACAGAAGCCAAAAGCTATGAGTAATTATAAATTTTATTATTTTCTTCTGATAATCCTTTCCTCTAAAGTGAAATTTTGCCCAACATGGGAACTTTTAGATTTCAAAAGGATGAGTAGAATAATATATATTATGAAAATGACAGTTTACTCACAGCTGGTATGATCAATCCTATGTACATGATTTCCAATACCAACAAGCAGGTCGCCTCTGTCTGTACAGAAATTAAGACTATATGGTTCAGCATTCAACTTGATAGACCTAGAAAGAAGAAATAAAACAAATCATATCGTACACGTTTCAACTAAGAATTTATGTTGAGACTGATGTCATGAATGAATAGGTGAGCACTAGGTGTGAGGGGATGGGGTGTGGGCCAGATGCCCAATATTTACCTACATATTGCCTGTCCAACTTTACTGTGTTGTGTTTTTGTTTATTAGTTGTTTCCATTTATCTCTTCCTTACTCAGGTCAGCCCTTCTTGAGACACCTATTATAGGATGTATACTTTACTCTTCTTCACAATTTCATTGACTTGTTTATAGCAAACCATTGTACTTCCCGTGTATTCCAATGATATATCACACACCATATTCATTTCTGTTTACTCAAAAACACTAATAAATGAAACAAACCCTTCACCTGCTATGAACAAAAAAATCAACAACTCAACGTCAAATCCTTTCATTTTTATTTTTTTGACGAGACTTCTGATCACTTTTTTACCTGATAAGTCTGTTGTATTCATCCCATATCTTGATGGTCCCGTCCAGACTGGAGGAAGCGAAATACCGCATCCGTGGGTTACACGCCAATCCAGTAACCGTATCTATATGATCCTCGTCCGGGCTGTGGTCGTTACGACCTGAGAAACGTGAAACAAAGTGAGTTGACATTGTCCTGGACACTTAGTTTTTTTTGGGGGGGGGGGGAGAGGGGGGCTTTAACAAGGTTACGAATTAGAAATAAATACTAGAGAAAGTGTGGAAAGATATTGGCATCACTACTCTACTTTTGTGAAGCATCGCAAACAAACAAGTATTTTAGAGGTGAGAAAGGTAACTGCACACATTTACAAAGATTAAAGCAGCCATATCATTATGGCATACATATATGAAAGGAACTGTTCTAGTCTAATTCAGCAGATAATCCCATAAAAAAGTGATGGCTCCCCTAATGAACTGGTCAAGGCTTTTCACTTTCATTCATTTTGTATATTCATAAATATCATATGCTTAAACTTTGTTAAATACATCCCCTTACCCCACAAAATCTGCATAATTATGGTTTCCTTATACATTAAACAAGGTTGACATGACGATGATTGATGATAACTTGATTAAAATGGTTACTACTGTAGGTGGGGGTTACAACATAGAAAAAAAGGAATGTGTTTTGTCTAGCATATATGTCTCCCAGATGAACAAAATCCAATGTAAACATGTTTAAGATTATCCAGAAACACAGGAAATAAATTGGTGTTCAAATATTGTAGAGAAGTTTTGAGGTCTCTGAATGGTATGTTTCCTGTGTAAAAAACCTTGCTACACATGTTTGCCTTTGTATAGCAATACAACCATTTTGCATAGCATGTTGTGTAGTGTTTTTACCATGCAATTCAGCTCTATAAGGAAGTTAACAAAGTTTTCATAGTTTACATAGGACAGCAACATAGACAACAAATGTTTTCATTTTTTTATTTGATTCAATATCTTAGAAAAAAAAGCTTTTATGAAGAAAAATATTTATGCCGCGGAATATTCAGCACTTTTTTCAAAAACATTTTTGAACAATCACTTTGACTTACTTTTGGTCAGCAGGTTATAGTGTACTAAGCTATAGGTAACAGAGGAGGGGTCCTGAAATGCCACACAGAGGGTGTTCTTCATGACGGACATGTGGAGTGGGGTGTGAGCGCAGTAGATGGACATCAACGGAGCCAGGGACTCCTCTGCGAAGGGAAACACTCGCCAGATTTTGAGGACGTTATCTGGAAAAGGTATCATGCCAATTTACATATTTTTTGAAATAGACATAGCTACAATGAATTATACAAATTTACTGATTCTGATATGTAGGTGAGAAACTGTGGTCATTTTTGGGGAGTTGAATTTTGTGCTGAAAATCAATTTATTGATGGTGTGAGGAACTTCTTGGCTAATTAGATACACGATAACCACAACAGATTGAAGAAACAAACATTAGATTAAAGCTAAATATGGGTAAAAAAAATTTAGCACGGCAAGAAACATTGTCATATGACTGAGGAGACTTGTTTCATTGTCCAACACAAAAATAAGTGCTTCCAAGGAAGCATAAAGAGTTAGTGTTGCACTTTTAACACTTGTGAAACATTGCAGGAGTTGTTTGTTGTTATACCTCATGACTCACTAAACCCTTTATATCAATAATTCAGAAGATAGTTTTGTTTTGTCATAAAGCTGCATGAAAACCTTACAAACTTACAACAATGATACTGACTAACACAGCATGAATATTAATTTCATCTGATGAACAAATCTCCCCAGTAAACAAGACCTTCATTAAAGACCAATGTCTTTCCTATGTATTCACTGACATATCTACATTGAAGGCAATAATACATCTCGGTAATATGAATTTACATTTCAAATTAGACATTTTCATGTAAACATTTGCACCCTTTTGCTACGTCATCTTTTGAACAAATTAACTTGAAACACCTCCTATATCAAAACAGTTGATCACTGACAAAATATTTTTGGTTTGTTGTAATCATGTCAACTTACCAATCACTGAGCATAATAAAATACATAAAAGTCTTTAATTTATGGACTAAATTCAAACAAATTCTTTGGAACTGTTTTGGAGGCCGCCATTTTGGTTGCTTATTCCAATGATGCTAATGAACAGTTAACGTTCAGGTCAGCTGTGATATAATCCTTGTATAAAATGTAACTTTCTTAATTCCAACAGCCCATACGTCGAAGCGCCATTCCCACTCGTAGTGATGCAGAGAGAACGATGTCTCCAGAAGAACTGTGCGCATGTTCATACTGTCACACATAAATAAGAAAACATCAGCAAGGATTGTTCTTTTGAATCTGTCGTTTCCATAGACTAGTTGGCTGGATTTTGCATCATACAAAAATATTACAAGCTTTATATAACTTAGTCTCACATCTCTCAGAGAAGGATCAAGAAATATAATAATCCTTGTAACATATAAAGGTATGGACTAGTTTTATTCCTAGACTCATCTATGACTGTACCTTCAATTTCATGAAAAATTGAATCACAAAACAACTTATCAGGCGAACCTGTGACTCGGAAATCACATGAAACGTATTAACTTTCTCGATTTGGTTACAAATTTCTCTTTTAAAGACAAAAAATTAATTAGAATCATACCAGAAACTAAACAATGTTAAGAAATTATTTATTAGTCAAAAAATTAGTAACAAATAATAATTCATCCTTACCATCCATCATTCCAAAGTCTAAGTATGCATGTAAAATGAATATTCATAGATGAGTTTAAAACAATCCATAATAAAATGAACTAGCAAGATAAGAAATTGACAAATGAACAAAACAATTTGCTATTTTCATAATTATCTGGCAAGGTCATCAGGTATTGGAGCTTATAAAGCTCAATATGATTAACCCAATTCATATCAGATTTATTATGAAACCTTATTTAGTTCTGTTTAGTTAAGTTAATTTCCTTATAGAAAATAGATACATAGGTATATTGACAGATATAAATCTTTCCCAGGAGATGACTACACACAATAAGTTGCTCAATTATAACAACAATATATATATTTGTATTTTATGTTATGTAATGCATGATGTAAATATATATATTAATTTTTATAAACATATTTCCTATGGTTAAGAGTCACTGACAATCTAGAACAGCGAGGAAACTCCCAGTCTCTACCAGGATGGAAACCTGCCTCTTCCCCACTGGCAACCCCCCCCCCCACCCCCAATCCCAACTACACCCCTCTGTTTGTGGTTACCCAAACCTGCTGAACTATGGACACTAAATGTTATTATCATCATTATTATTATTATTATTATCATTATTAAATGTTGTCTACCATAGTTCAAAACCAATAAAGTAAGGACATCATTTCACAAAAATTGAAATATAATCAGAGATATTTTAACTCTTACCCATTCCTGATGTAATCAGCTGATCATTCTTGGGATTTGCGACAATCCCCAGGACACCTTTCAAGCCGTGTGCCTAAACCGAGAAAATAAAATGGAACTCTAGGTGAAAAATAACCTTTCATATAACTCTACATGTGAAACTATTTGATATGATACATTGCTCCAGTGTTTTGCCGATAAATGGATTCACATGAAACATTTTTAAAACCACTATGACTCTTTATACATTACTGCATGTGTTCCTATGTAACACTCAGATTATACAACAACAACAAAATCAGCAGCATTTTAGATTAACGAAACCAAGAGGCCGACTCACGTCTGTCTTGTATAAAGTAGTAAGGGTTTTCCAATCCAGCACCGAGATGCAACCGTCCTTCCTTCCCGCTATCAGTAAAGTACGATCTTTGGACTGGATCTTGCCTTGTTGAGCAGACTTGGTTGCCTTTAGTGATTTCATGATGCCCTTCCACGAATCATTCTGTAAGGTGGACTGGACGACATACTCGTACAGGCATATACAGTTTATGGTCTCCTTGTCCGACGCCAGCTTTGTGTTCACACGGTGAACTATTCGACAAGGGTTGGTGCTCGCATCTGCTCTCAGGATATCTCCATTTCTTAGAGCAACAAAGAGGATTTCTAATAGAAAGAAATTGAAGATTAACAGTATAATGAATTCCCGTATAACTTTAACAAACTTTACTACACGGAAACATGCACTATTTTCCACCAATCTGTGGTATGTAGAAATATTTCTCATTTTAAGACCATGATATTTCAGTTTATGGATGAGAGATTAACAAAAGAATCAAGAATTTTATGCATTGTCACCTGAGCTTTTTTTTTTCTTATCATTTTTGTATTGTTTTAATGGCACTAATTTTCTTCATAAGTTTCAAAAGATTAGTGGAAAAGCAGGTTCCAATCTTTTAAATAATTTTTGCTAAATTACTACTTATATATTTTTATTATTTATTTTGTAATATAAGCACAAAATTGAGAGATCTAGAACAATAGTTAAAGCTTCTGACCTAAACAGCTCAGTCCAAATTTATGCCAAATGGTCTAGAATGGGACAAAAAGTACTTTGCATTGTAGAAGTATTATGCTGAGTCTCCAAAGGAGATATTTTTTAAATATTAATTAACAACATTCACATCTCTTGAATGGCCATATTTACTGAATACCTATCTCGTTACACATGAAACCAAAACAGCTGTAAATTTATTGTTTTTGTTTCTTCTTGTCAAATTATCTCAATTGGTCCAATAGAAAATTAACCAATAGTTTTTAGTTAAGATTTATCAGTTTGAAAGGTAAATATTGTAACCAATGAAGATTTGAAAGAAAAAATCAAAATATGATTATCTAACCTTGAGCAGAGGCGTAAGCTGCATCGACTACTTGCTTCCCGCTGCCGGCGATGAACGATGTGATGACATCACCGGTACCAGGGGTAACTATCCGGACCGTACCATTACGGGATGTACACATTACTCTGGTAGGGACCTAACAGCAACAACCACAAAATTGTACAGAAAATTCATGAATTTTATGACATTAAACCAGTAAATTGGCAACCTATTTTCTAAGTCAGTCCATCTGTGTAAAAAAAATCACAAAATATGCAAGCACAGTATATTCCAAGAGAGTTTTAGTTTCTTCAATTTTTACAAGTAAGTGGAAATAAGAAAATACTGATCAAGTCAGTTAAGTTCATCGAGTCATTCAAGTGAAGATTTTAAGTTTTGCAAAGGAATAGTAAGGTTTACTTACATCAGGGTGGTTCGTTGTCTTTATCTGTACCACCTTACTCCTGTCAAAATAAATGCAAATTTTGGATGCAAGATTTGTCACAAAGTACTGAAGATTGTTTATTTTGAAGATTGAAGATTGATTTGTAAGTCTATTGAAAACATGTTGGAAAACACAGGGCAATCTGTAACATGTTGATAAATCATTTCAAGAGTTGCAAGGATATTGGAGGTAAGAGAGTGACAGGTTTCCACATTACACTTATCAAAGTTAAGAGTACATAACTTGCGAGGAGACAGGTGTCATCAACAAAGGTGGAAATAAAAATCTATAAATGGTGGAAATATACCCAGATAAACAGACTTGTAATGTGAGTACAACCACATGAGTATTGAGTACCAGTAAACTTCCCCTTTGTTATGAGTACAAGGCTCTCAGGATAAGATTGAGTACCTAAGTTGTGTGTTAGTATTTGTACAAGATTACAGGCCTTGAGTATTGAGTACCAGTAAACTTCCCCTTTGTTATGAGTACAAGGCTTTCAGGATAAGATTGAGTAGCTAAGATGTGTGTCAGTATCTGTACAGATTACAGGCCCTGAGTATTGAGTACAATTAAACTTCCCCTTTGTTATGAGTACAAGGCTCTCAGGATAAGATTGATTACCTAAGTTGTGTGTCAGTATCTGTACAGATTACAGGCCCTGAGTATTGAGTACAATTAAACTTCCCCTTTGTTATGAGTACAAGGCTCTCAGGATTAGATTGAGTACCTAAGTTGTGTGTCAGTATCTGTACAGATTACAGGCCCTGAGTATTGAGTACAATTAAACTTCCCCTTTGTTATGAGTACAAGGCTCTCAGGATTAGATTGAATACCTAAGTTGTGTGTCAGTATCTGTACAGATTACAGGCCCTGAGTATTGAGTACCAGTAAACTTCCCCTTTGTCATGAGTACAAGGCTCTCAGGATAAGATTGAGTATCTAAGTTTTGTGTTAGTATCTGTACAAGATTACAGGCCCTGAGTATTGAGTACAAGTGTTAAATCTACAGGAGTGAGTACGACAACAGGCAACTTTGCTGAGTATATGTGTACAAGTATGGACTTATATTGTAAGCCTTCCCCTGAAATGAGTCACCTTCCTGACTTGTATCAAACAGTGTTATGATATATTCTGCTAGACCATGAGAATATCTGTAAATCCAAACTTAACTCAGTCTAAAATTGCAGATGCTTATATTTTATTGGCCAAACGAAGGCTGTCATGGCAGTTACAGTATAAAATGGCATAGTTGCAATATGGTAATACAGGTAGTAAAATCCAGTCAAAAAGGCAGTCACTATTAAATATTTCAACTCTAACAACCTTGGAAACTGAAAAAAAAAACCAATGGTAAGTGGAGTGACGTATTACACTTACCCTATGGCTGTGAATAAATTGTGTATCTGTCGCAATCTCCAGAGATGAACTGTGTTGGCCGAGTAGGAATGAATGTTGTCATTATTCAAGACGGTTCCAAGACCTTCCACAGGATCATTTGTCTGAATACTTCAAAAGCAGGAAGAATAATCATGCTCTGACTTTTGGGCATTTCAAATCATACTTTGCGATAGACTTGCATGTGGAAACATGGCAGGGAAATGGGTAGAGCCTTTCCTTCAAGAGAAAATGCTTAGGCCTATGTTGAAAGTAGACCAACGGATTAAAAGACATAAAATGACCTGTTAGACAGAGAATGGTCATGTAAAGAAAGTAATTATAGATAGATTTAACTTGTCTCTGAAGATCCTGCTGGGATCAAAAAAATAATTTTACCTACACCTTTGTCTAAAAGCAAAGACTTGGCAGATTAGATTCAGACATGTAAAAAACATAATAATATTTGTAAAAATGAAACTTTTCAATGAAGGGATTAAGGGATCTGTGAAACAATTTTTTTTTTTTTTCAGATTTGCTCAATTTACCATTTCTGTACTGTCCCTAAACCCATCTCACCCCTTTCACCCCCCCCCCCCTCTCTATCTCTCCTAGCTCACCTTTCAATTACTGTCTGAAATTTCATGATATACCACTTTTAAGGGGCCAACCAGTATGCCACTACAAAAAGCTAAATTTTTTAAGGAAGAATGAGCAAAAGTCTCTACAAATAATTCCTAGTTATTGATTAATTAGTCTCCCTTTTGTGTCATTCAGCCACAGCTGTTAGCAACAAAAATCTACTCACAGGTCAACTTCATCATAGGTCTCCATACTCCATACACGTATGGTACAATCCTCAGAGCCAGACATGATAGATGGGCCGTATGGAAATATGGCTAGAGCGGTGACTGGGCCCCTGTGGCCAACAAAGACCAGGCGAAGGTCCCATCCGTCATCCCAAACTTTGATAGACCCATCCCGGGCCCCGGTGATGAGATACTTCAACGGGTTAAAGAATAAAATGCTACAAAGGGAACAATGAACAAAATTAACAATAGATTTTAATTTGCTCCTTTTTTTTGTCGTCATTACATAGATTTCAGGGGTCAAATTCACACTTATCAAGACATTTTCATCAGACGTTACACTGATTTTATCAGCGACTTGTCTCCTGGTTAAAGAAGTGACCTTAGCATGAATGAGGAGACAATTTTTTGCACCACTAGCAAAACATCTATCTCTTCTAAATTTTGTATTAACTGTTTTATAAATTTGTAATATTCTTCATGTGATAAATACCTTATAAGTACAATATCCAGAGAGATTTAACCAATGATATTTTGTTAATTATCTGCCATGTTACTATCACTTTCATAAAAAATTTCATATATCATGGCAATAAATCATCCTTTCATGATCGACATTATGCCTTATATTGATGCACAAAGGAATATCAACAGAAATAATTCCCTTCTGCCGATGATTAAACGCTTGAATTATTTAACATTATAATGCTTTTTTCTCCAAACGACATTATAAACTCACCACGATATATTCCTAACATGCAGGTTCTTCCTGTATGACAACACTGTACCCTCGAATAGGTTTACCACGGCTACGTTTGAGTCGCAAGCCACAAAGCACCTCTGGGTTCTGCTAGCTGTTTCTTCCAGAGCGATCAACCAGTAGTTATCATTGGCTGGAAGACCCTCTGTCGTTATCTTCTTCTGGATGAGATGTTTGGCACCGTAGCGAAAACACCAGGACTGTAAATAAACCAAAACAATATTAACAAACTGTTTTTATCTGCTGCCAAAAAGCCTGTGTAGATAATATAAACGTTTGAGTGCCTGACATCCCATCCAAGATGGATCTTCTTCAGAGGGTGGCATGCAACAAAAGCAGGTTGAAATGGGAGGTTAAGGAAATGAATGGAGGGGTAGTATGTATGGGGAAGGGGGGGACTGGTGGTGAGTAGACAGATCTCCTGCTACCATTCATCTCACGGCCTCATGTCTGTCTAATTTTACTCGATATCATCGATCCATAGTAAATTACCTTGTCTGTTCATCTGTCCATTTTTGAGTCTTGTGTTACGAGTCTGATATTGTCTCAGGCTGACCCTGTTGAAGCTGATACTGTTAGCATCAAACCATCAGTCCCTCTAACTTACATATATGTTGTAAAGAGGACAGGAAGGGATTGTCAGAAAAGTGGAATAGACTTACCAAGACATGTCCCTGACCTGCACTGACGATTTCACCCTGATGGTCGTTATACGCGACACAGGAAATCTTGAACGGAGATTTAGCTTCCGATATCAACTCAAAATCATCTTGAAATACCTGAAAGGGAGAAAATGTTACATATATCTCTTTCAAAGATTTTTAAGTAGGTCACACTTAACAGTCCTTTCTGAGTTACTTTGGTAACCTCTGCTAAGAAATGAAAGATTACTAAACATGAAGACCAACAGGATATTTAGATGACATCATTTATAACTTAGAAATAAAATAAACTAAAAAAGAACAGAATACATCCTAGAAAAAATTATTAACATACAAAACCTGTGGTGAGAAGGCTCATCCTCACTACTGTGCTTACTTGTTTCAAAAATTGTGATGACTTATTTGTTTTTTAAACTACAGTTTATTTGCTACTGCCATTGTCATATGCTCTTCTCGGCTGCATTTATTCTCTTTTCTAATTTTTTTTATTTTATACAGTATATATAACTATATTTTGTTTTGCTGCAAAAACATGAATTGTGTGCAACTACCATTACAGGGTGGTTGGATATCAGATTCAGATAATCCAGTAAACATCCAAGATGAGAGAGGTCTGGATAATGCAGTATCCGGAAAAAAGACTTCTGGATATTCCTTTATCTGGATAAGTAAAGTCCAGATATTCCAGTTTTTGCTGTCTTTGCCTTTTCAGCTGTTATATTCCTTCAACCTAATATATACATTGAATCTTTTCAAGTTGAAAGCCAAACTTTGATGATGTATGTATTTCAGATCCTCCTGCAAGCAGGAAATCGCGAAGAAGCCATCATTGGCTTATCAAAGCCGCAAGCTGACCAAGTCAGTGTGTTAGATTCATAAGTCCTGATATTCCAGTTTTTATTTTCTCTGCCGTTATAGCTGTTTTAACAGTTTCACATAGCTATCAAATTCCTGTACGATATGGTAAGTATTAAAATGAAACGTTGCTTACTTTTAAGTACTCTTCATCATCTATCCATCCGACGTATCTCTTTGCACTTCTGGCATAGAGCAGTTTATCTACGTGTTCCTCCGGTTCGATTCTGTCCTTGTACCTTCCATCCAGGTAGAAGATGTTGAATCCTTGATTATTAATCGTCAAATATTCCTGTGAATGAAAAAAAAATGTATGACTCTTAAATATGTGCCGTTGTTCTAATCCAAACAAATGTTTCATCCATCCCCTCCCACTATCCCCGCCTTCTTTCCCTCTAGCTTCCCTCTCCTCTTCGTCCTTGCACTGATTGAAACAAAATTTTAAAAGCGATATGAAAGAAGCCTCTCATTTATGATCTAAGTCTGTTATGGTCGACCAAACTAAAATAAAATTCTGATCCCTCCTCTACTCACAGCTTTTTCTGAATTGTACAGCACACTTCTGATTGGGTCTAGATGGTTTATCTTCCTGAGATGGTGGACTCCATGAGCGATTTGTATGTCCCTGGCATCGGCTTTGGCAACCAGCTTTGAGGTTTCCCTTATCGACTCTCGCAAGACACGCCAAAAGAACTGAGCCTTGGTTTCATCATCACGTTGGCCGGGTCTGCGTTCCCTTTCCTTCAGTAACTTTGCCACCAGCTCACTCATGTTGAATTGTTCTCCTGCAGAACTGTCTACAGTATCATAATATGAGGACAAAGGTAGAGAGTAAATATATACATAGATAGTGATTAACAATTCACTAAATTCAAATAGCTCAATTAATTCATAACATGTGTACACATTAAGTTCTAGTTTTTCTATATAGAGGACTATTGTGCACCTCCATCCATATCTGTGTTTGTTATGAAAGGCATTTGCTATTTTAATGTAATAGTGTGACCAAACTAATTGAATAGACAAGTTTATAAATATCAATATTGAGATAGAAAGCTTCCACTTCAATAAAGCTATACATTAATGCAAGAAGAAACATTACGCTAAAACCGAGCATGACGGTACAAAAATTCAGTTAAGATTACTGCCTTGCTTATTGTCATGTCACAAGGAAAACTTTTGTGTGGTGGAAAGAACAAGTATATTTCTTCCTGATTCACTGAGATTTTGAAAAAAAGGTGACAATTTGGGTTAGGCTATTGTGGGTTGTGTGTTACCTAGCCTAAGCTATCCTGCTACTGTAAGCCTATCACATGAATTTTACAAACAGGCCCAACTTAATTTAGGAGGACCTGCCACATGCACAGCCTCACTAGTCCTTGCTTAATAATAATTTAATAATCAGCATTTATTTATTAAGACCCTGGCATAAACTCATGTTACAGAAGTGCACAAATCAACTGTAATACGTAGTATTTGTAGCAGAATGGTATGCTGTAAAGAAGACTTCCCTTCACTTTGTAATATTTATGTGAAGAAACAAATAAATGAAATGAAACTTGTACTTAGTCTTACTCGTACTATAGTAGGTTTTGAAAATATGTATCAAATGGACAATTTCGCAGAATAGATAGCCTACGTATAATGAGTAATAATAACATATCATTTCATGAGAAGTCATCCCGCTATTAACTTAACATTTCCTCCGAGACCTTGGACGGAAAAGCTTACCTTCCACTACGAATTTGTCTCACTGCATATTTTTACAAGAAACACACACACTGATTAAACATTTTCTATAAATAACGGAGGCAAATTTCCCATAGATGTTGGCGACATTGGCAACAACATTCTAACAGCAGTTGAAGTCCAAGTTTGTGTACGATCTCCATGGAACTAAGAGGGCGCTATTTCAAATCTGTGCCTTAGATTTTATACATACAAAATCTAAGATTCAGTTTAGATTTGGCAGGATGCTAGAGAGGGGCAGGAAAAAAAGAATGGACACATTGTTCAGCTTGATTTCACGAAAATGACACAAAATGTTGATTAAGCTAGTAACACTATATATCTTTTTCTTCCTCCGTTTTATTTTGTGTGTGTAAATATAGCTTTTTGAATGTTCCCCTGACATAAAGGAAAATGTCCCCCCCCCCCAAAGGAACAGGGCACAGCGCGAGCAACATCCTCCGTACCGCCTCCCATTTTTCACTGAAGTGGGATAATAGTATCACCCTTCCCTCAAAGCCGTATGTATATGCCTCTGCAGTTTGCACCCCTCCCAACCATTTTCTAACAACAATGGATGCACTCGGCACCACAATACTATCTGGACCATTCAGCTGAATCGCCTAATATAGCTAGATCGAGTGCCAGGAAATTATAATGATCAAGTTTTGTTTAGTACCGGTTACCATTGGCGTACGTAGGAGTCGGGGATGGGGGGGGGGGGGTGTGGGCCGGCAGCAGCCCCCAACCAATTTTTTTTGTGAAAATTCGGGCACCTATACTGAAAGAAAAATAAATTGCAATGTGTTTTTCAAAGGTTAAACTTATATAATTATTTTCATTGTTATAGTAATGACTTGCCCAAAAATGATAACTAGTAATATGGAAGGGTTATAACACGGCAAATGTTTGTATGTAATTGGCATGCGATGTATCGATGCAGCCTATATGTACATGAACATGGTGTTGAACGCGCGAGAAAAAAAAATGGTTACGAGTTCGGCAAGTCGTTCCACCCCGCCCCTCCACCCAATCAAATTGGGCTCCTGCGCCTATGCCTCGGTTAACTCATCAATTTGTCGAATTCTCAATTTGCTGATAGCAACATCAGGCTACAACATGAAATTTCGAAAATTTGTTTATATATAAACCGATCGTCATTTAAAGTTAAAAGGCCACAACAACTTCGGTAAATAGACGAAATAAAGTCGATATTAACTCGAATGGTCGATAATTTGTTTGGAAACATGAGAAAGCTTGATGTACTTACAAAGCCCAAGCTTTAATGAGAAGGGATTTTAGGGGAACAAGACAAAATTTCAAAGATTTCGCTAAATTAAAGCGGGAACAGTCCACATAGGCGGAACTTGAAAACTCGTGTCGAAATCCTTCGATGAACGGTCGATATTTCGGTTGGAATAAAACGCGAAATTTCGGTAACAAAAGTCGAAATATTAATTAACCGCTGTAGCTTCTTTCGGGTCGAGTAAACATTCTGAAATAAAATGTAGACGTTCCCAAGGTTCCATCTGGGCCACAGTAGCGCCTACAAAATTCTCATGAGGGTACGTGATCTTCATAACCTGCATGCAGAGCCGTATGGCAAGCCGTTTTACTTTTTATTCAATATTTAATGATATCTTTAATTATTTGATGATATCATTAAATCAATTGTTGATATCAAGATTTCGAATTGTTGATATCATTAAATCAATTAATGATATCACTAATTCAGTTCATTTCTTGTTATCAATAATTCATTTAATGATATCATTAAATGAATTAGTGATATCAAGAAATGATTTAAAGATATCTTTAAATGTATTTGTGATATGTACATATCACTAATTCGAATTGGTGATATGTACATATCACTAATTCGATTTAATGATATCAACAAATATGACGTCATATTTACTGATATCACTAATTCGAATTAGTGATATGTACATATCACTAATTCGATTTCATGATATCAACAAATATGACGTCATATTTACTGATATCACTAATTCGAATTAGTGATATGTACATATCACTAATTCGATTTCATGATATCAACAAATATGACGTCATATTTACTGATATCACTAATTCGAATTAGTGATATGTACATATCATTAATTCGAATTAGTGATATGTACATATCATTAATTCGAATTAGTGATATCATCAAATATGACGTCATATTTACTGATATCACTAATTCGAATTAATGATATGTACATATCACTAATTCGATTTAATGATATCAACAATTATGACGTACATATCAAGAATTTGGCCATATTTAATGATATCATCAAATATGGCTGCGATATGTCTGTTTATACGGCGTAGTCTCAGTAACTCATCCGTACATAGGCCTTATGGAACTAAGCTGGTGGTAGTTGGTATGGGTCTAGTGCAGTGCAGTATACATTACATTAGTTATTCGGTAGGCTCAATACGTAAAACTGCTCTTAATATGGCGGGGATTGAAGCTCAACCAGTTCTAGACAGAATATAATGCACTACCAGCACTGCACTGTACTTCCCGCCACATAATCCCAGGCGCTCAAACTGAGGGCGTAATTGATGATATCATTAAATATGGCCGAATTCGTGATATGTACGCCATATTTAATGATATCAATAATTGGAATTTATGATATCATTAAATATGGCCGAATTCGTGATATGTACGTCATACTTTTTGATATCATTAATTTAAATACAGATATCTGAAATTGAATTTATGATATCTTGAATTGAATTATTGATATCTATAATAGTTCATCTATTTTAAGATATCACAAATTCAATTCTTGATATCAGAAAGTTTAATTATGATATCATCAAATAAAATAATGATATCAATAATTTCCTTGCACCAATAAATGATATCATCAAATATGAAGTACATATCATTAAAACAATTTCAGATATCATGAAATAATTCATGATATCATTAACAAATTGTTGATATCAATAAGTACTGAATAAAAAATAAAATGGCTTGCCATAGAACCGTATATACAGATCTGTCTACCTATCGTCCCAGCAGTAAGGCCCAGAGCCGCCTGCACAATAGTTCCCTAATAAGTTAAAGCCTGGTATATTGACTGCCTGTATTGATCAAAGATAACTCACCTTCCCATTCTATTGCCTCTCGTTTACGAGACCGCAGGTTAAATCAGATTTTTTTCACACATTGAATGTCCGCCATAATTAGAACGTTTTGTCTTAATTAACCAGTTGTCTGTACAGATTTTTTTTTACAAATACTACGCGTATAGGCTGTATGCAACTGGCCTATAGCACACACTGTAGCGTTATCTCTAAGGTCTTGTAATCACAAGCCTGTATTTAGTACACAAGTACAAGTCGGAACGACAACGGGATCCGCGAACCGATTGTAGTCCTAAAATGAAGTAAACTAACAGCAAGATATTAAGTAAACCAACTAATTAAAAACAAAGCGACTGTGTGTGGAAAACCGCTGGTAGTGAAATAACATTGTCGTGTTGCCTTACTTTGATCATTATTTGTCATATTCATAACAAGTTTACGATGGTAGGCTAGGCTTGGGTGCAGTTAGGAATCGGAGATATGTTTTACAGTCAGCTGTAACTTGTATTGTAAGAGTAACGTTACCGTTAGGCCTAACGTTACAGTATCTTGTTCAGTCACAGTACCTTACAGTTCCTTTTAAGAAATAGTTTTAAACATTCTAAATATGTATTGCGGTGTATGTTACGAACACACAGTTACTTCCCAGATCAGAGGTTCTCAATAGTACATTTGACCAAGCCTCGGCCAAAAATGTCTATGCATAGCCCTATAGGTCCAACTCCAACTAAGCTAGTGTCTAACACAACAACAGTTAGGACAAATAATATTAATTAGGCATAAGCTACTTAAATTTACTAATGTAAGATGAGAATGACGTCTGGAGTCGAAGTGGCTAGTAGTACTAATGGCAGTGCCAGTAGGGCTATAACAGTAATTACTTAGTTAGAACTTGATAATTGATAGGCCGTGGCTATTCTTACGACGAGTCGTAACAATTATTTATAAACTATTCTTACGACAAAGGCAAATTCAAGAGTAGTAAAGTAAATAAAGCAACTGCGCATGTAGTAGGGGTAACCCTAACCCTAAACATAACCCTAAACCTCGATCCTAACCCTTACCATAACCCTAACCGGAAATTATTGTTACTCCTCGTCGTAAAAATAGTACGCCTGGTCATGAAAATAGCAACTGCGCATGCGTAGTCGGAAATTATTCTTACGACTAGTCGTAACAATAGCCACTTTGTAATTGATATGATAGTCATAATATTGTAATTTACTTGGCTTATGAATGCTATGGCATATGAATGCTTGGCTTATGAATGCTAACCATACAACAATTATACTACCACCATGGGAGATGCAGGACTACAGACCTTATATCTACACAGAGTGGGCAGGTCAAATCCAATACTTGGTGGTCAACATTATGCCTCAAATTAGGCATAGAATGCTGATTTTACCCTCATTGAACTAGAACACAATTAAATAAAGGAATGTTAGGAAAAGTCAACGCAGGCAAGAGTAGCATTCGTTTGTTCACCCTCAGTCACAGTACAGTAGTAGACACTTTCCGAATGAGGGTGAGAATAATAACAGGATATATATGCAATAGTTTTATAATAATTATTTAATAATATTTATTAAATAAATAATAATAATTATTTAATAGTAATTAACAGCATAACTGTACAGCTACTGCAATTACTGTAAAGTTAATGAACAATGATATGCACAAATTATTGAAAGAATTTCATTCAAGAGGTAGGGAGAAAGATTATCAGGAGGCAGTTACAATTTCAAGATCAAAAGTATAAAAGAATTCATGCAAAATATAACATGTGGTATTTTGTTTTGAGATAATAAGTCCTAACAAAATTGGGACTTAAATGAACTTAATGATCTATTTCATTGCTAATTCAGTGTCCCATCTGGGCCCACTGTAGTTGAGTATCCAAAAAATGATAACTTTTTAGGGCCCAAAGTTTAAAGCGATAGGGGTGGCCAAAAACATTCTTATTTGGCAAGTTGATGTCATGGAAAATTAATTTAAAAGGCAGTGAATTTCTGTTTTGGAAGAGTCATTATAAAATGCAATGCAATATGTGCCAATATTTGGTTTACCTGTTTGTTCCTAAAGGTTGCTTGAGTATCATCTAACAATACAGTAGGTCTGCCCTGCCAATTCAACAGTATTGAACACTGAGTAAATATCATAAACATTTCACTTAAAAGGATGGCCTTTTGACCTTCAGATTAAAAGTTGCTGTTCTGGTTAACAGGTTTATTTGATTACTGATTGGTAACTACATAGCTTGTGATACTATTTCTATTGAAATGTAATATTTCAGAGGTCATAGCAAGTTAACAAGTAAGCCATTTGGCTAGATGGCAACCTTCTTCTGACCTCCAGATTAAAGCCTGCCTGTATACAGAATAAATCAAACAGTGTAATTTGGTGAATTGGAAGTTGCAAGAGTGCAAAAATACTGTCTCTATTAATATCATACTGTTTAGAAGTCATAACAAAATTTGTAACATTTTAGTATCAAGTAAATCAAGTCCATCTGTTGTTATCAGTAATTATCCATTTTTTTACCAACAGCTTCTACAAGGAACCAGTAACTTTACAATAGAATGAATTCTTTGGGCTCCTGACATACGCCATGCCTATGTTTCGGTTTCATAAAAATCATGGAGTCAACGTCAAACTTTTACATGACCGCCAGGTAGCCCGACGCTCAAACAGCTTCGCAAATGCAATAACCTTCAGCCAGACCAAACTGCAGCCAGGTGAAATATTTATGGTAGAAATCGAGGAACAGGAATTTGGATGGAGCGGACATTTGCGATGTGGACTGACACAGCACCGACCATCTCGAATGGTACCGATTAGAGTAGGGAGCACCATGTATGACGGGGTACCCCAGCTGATCGAATTCTCATCAGAGAGTCAACAGACTCAAGACGAAAGGTATATTCCTATACCACAGTATTCAATGCCGGATTTAACTAATTTAGGAAAAGCATGGATATTCGCCGTAACCAAATACCGCAATAAAGAACAGAGTCCGGCTGGCAGATCTGAAGGCACCGGTGAATCCGACGCCTTCATCGAAAGGTGCGGTAACGTGGTTCGGATCGGGAGGAATGTTCTCCCTTTGCATTTCCTAGTGAGCCCAGACTTAATACCGATTGTGGTGGATTGCAATAGTAGTGACGATGAGCTTGCCAGTCAGAAAATGTTTGCCACCTCTGTCGGTAGTAGAATCGGTGTCACATATGATATTAGAGACAACCTCGAAACAATGGAGAAGGAATGCTTCATGCATCTTCTCATCAACGGTGAAGATCAAGGAGCGACCAGGATGGATGGCGCTGAAATAGATCAACCATTTTACGCTACGGTAGACGTCTACGGCACATCGAAACAAGTCAGGATAGTGCAAGTTAACCATTGTAAGTCCTACACTTAATCTCAATACGTGTTTCATTTCTAGAGCATTTAACGGGTATTACATTACAGAGATATAAAATGCTTTTGACAGTTCTGACAATGCTTTATAATGTCATTATATCAATGCTTTATTATGTCATGATATCAATGCTTTATTATGTTATATGAGTGCTTTACAGAATGCGGCACGTTGCATTCATTCTGTTCCCACTTCAATTCCCACTTCCCCCAGTCGGTTTCCTGTTGCTCAGCTGATTACTTGAATAATTTTTCTTGTAATTCTGACAACATTTGTTCCTAATTTCCCTTTTACGTGGCAGTTAATCATTTGTTTCCAAAGTGATATTTGTGGCACTTTCCAGTCCACACAGTATTTCTGCTTTGAAAAATACATCTACAGTGTAATGTCAAGCCAAGACAGTTCAATTTCTTCAAATGAAATCACATTGTATAGATTCTTAATTTCAGTAAAACTCTATTTGTATTTTCCTTGATGGCATCCTGTTTTCTTTCTTTTATACCTCATGTCTGGAGGTTCATTTAAATTAAATTAGGGTTCATTTGGGCTCATTAAATTAGGGCTCATTAAATTAGGGCTCACATTAAATTAGGGCTCACATTAAATTAGGGCTCACTAAATTAGGGCTCATTAAATTGAGGTTCATTTAAATTAAATTAAATTTCATTTAAATTAACCAGTTTGTATTCTATTATTTCTTTCGAATATGTATTCTCAATTGTGCGTTTTCTCCTTCAGTGCCATCTTTGCAAGAAAGCTGCCGTGTAGCGCTCAGAGCTCAAATACCAGACAAGGAAATCAACAGTCTTCCTCTGCCATCCAGATTAAAAAGATACTTGAGATACGAAAAACCTTGATGAATGAGTCTATAAGCCAAAATATCAACAAACATGTAACTCTGCATTTATTTTCAATGGCTGAGTTTTCCTAGTATCTGTCTTGTTGACCTATATTATCAGTACCTCCTCACCATGGCATCGGTAAGCGACTCGTGTATTTAGCTACTTCGCAGTCTTTAACATGTGGGAATCTACATCCTGTCAGATGGAAGTGCAGTATATATATCTCCCAAGTGACGTTTATTTCTTGCCCGGACTCTTGGAAAGAAATACAAAGACTGCACATCAACACAGTAAGGCTACATGTAAAATGTTCTCAATTTGAGCATTCACATGTTCATAATGTTAAATTTGATTACTGAATGTTTCACTGCTGAAAAGTGTTGTACAAACAAAAGCTGTACATGTATGAAGAAGTTTAAACGACTATTATTTGACTTTGCCATTAGCATAATGCTGTGGGAGAGTTGGGGGGGGGGGGATGGTGGCAAGGTATATTTAAAACAATTTTGGTTGCCTCTATGAAATAGCATTCTGTTTTCTTGTAAGTTTGTTATCATATTTCTTGAAATTACCCATGTAGATGTCGACATATTTATTTTTGAATAAAATTATCCTCGTTAGCTACTGGAGTATCTGATGATAATGTCCAACAGATAAATAATAAAGAGATGCAATCAATCTATATTCTCCATACTTAATGCGACTTTGGTATTTATCTACATTTTGCTATGGGTGGCATATCGTTGAATGTTCTAATCAACCTATGAACTTTTAAACCATAATACCATACTTATCATTCAAAGTAAGAAAGTATGTACTGTAAGGTTTGAAAGTGACTACGTGATGGCTACTCATATAGTAGAGAGTTACAAACCATTTGATCTAAACAGAAATTTTGTGCCCACTAGTTATAATGCAAAAGTTGTATTCCTTCATTAATTAGACTCTGCTCTTTATTACTAAACATCATCTTCCTGGTGTTATGTACTAAGTGAACTCCTCAAAAGCAACTGACAGATTTGTTCTGGCATCTAGTCATTCCCTCAATGTTTGCTGATCATATGATCAATGCTACTAGATTGAGGTAAACTCGAGGCACACTGAAGCTTTGATGCATTGGATAATGCTTGTCTTACAGAGGCTAAAGGGAAGCCCTCGCATAGCATCTGTACTTGAAGGAAAGAGCATGTGTAGTTGTGTACCATATTTCATTACTTGAATGGATCTGAAATTAGGGTGCCTGCAATACTGCATTTAACAAATGAGAGATTGTCATTCTCAGAGCTTGAAATAAATTGTCAACTTTTACCAAGTGTGACTTTTTCTCCTTTCATTTCCTTCTGTATGCATGTTTTCTGTGGCAATGTTCTGGATTAAGGTCTAAGAAAAATTATAGCTTGTAGCCATTGCGACAATATTTATCAGATTAGCCTTGTGTTGAAATCCAGAGAAGATGAAGTGGTGAAATGCCTTTATAAATATCTGTGGAATATTGACCATCACCAGTGCTACAGTAGCCTACTTTGTGCTATGATATGATTTAAATCTTAGAAGAGGATTTTTCATGACTTTCAAATATTTAACAAATTTAATTTCAGAGATTTCCATCTCGTATTTTTTCAAAATTATACTTTTAAGAAAAGTCACCCAGGATAGAACCTGGGCACAAACAACCGAAAGACTGATCCGCTCTCAACCCCAGTCCCCTTGCATCGAGACTGTGATCATCGTCGGGTGTGTAACACCATTCCCCTTGAAAGGGAACAGATTCTACACACGATCTTAGCCAAAAGCCTGAGAAGAGGGTAAAATTATTACTCCGTTGGTGTATCCCATTATATCCTGAATAATGTTGGACATTTTTCAATAAACACACTTATATACTGCTTTTGGTGTTTGACAAGAGTGAAACCATAAAGATGATGAATATAGTTATGTGAATTAAGTTGCAGTAGTTCAGAGTCCTGTATCATGGCCATGCAAGGCCTTAATTCTTACATAACTGTATAACAATTAGTACCTGATAACTTGTTACACCGACAAATCCAAGTGTGCAATACTTCAACTGTCACCCACATGGCATTACAGTATATATGCAATATGTATCTATTCTAACCTTGGGAGACATTTCATAGGTTTCAGACAATCTCGGACACTCAACTGTATCTACAAATTACACAGGTCTCCATTTATACACCTGGGTAAAGAGAGGCATTGTGATTAAAATGCTTAGCCCAAGGACATAATGAGCTCCCCCCCCCCCCTCCAACTGGAACCTGCATCCTTCGATCACATGACCATTGCTTTTAACCATTTCACCTCAACACTGGCAACCTTTCAAAAAGTGTCAATATTTGAAGTTACCTGGTTGTCTGTATATAGTGTAGTATAAACATAGTTTGTGAAATCCAATTGGTATACTATATGTTTATTGGTGGATTGGTGAACAACAAAAAATTTGGAGAGAAAGAAAAATGATGAGAGGGCAACTGTGGTTTCAAAGTTTACAATTGATCAAAAATAATTGATTAAAACAAATTGATTAAAAATAAATGACAGCACTCAATCTGATGGTTTACATATTTATTTAGTTCACCCAATGATGAATGCAAATTTTTACCCAGGCTACAATCTGCTGAAAAGAAAAAGAATCAGGAAACAACCATTTTGTGGGCTACCACAAATTTAAAATCGTTGATAAGATGCATTTCTAAAGACGAATTCTAAACTGCAATTCATGAAGCATTTTTACACTTATTAAAGGAATTTTTCGATTATCGACTTAAGTCACAAATAGTGTTATAAAGAAGTAACTACGCAACATATGTTTAACCTTTGTTTAACATGAATTTTTACTCACGAATATTTGGTTATTCAAGAATTGTATCACTTCAGTTTTACGTAAGTTCCCAACATTTACATAAATTCCCAACATTGCGACGTGTTAATTTTGCCATATTTGAGCTGATAGCATACCAAATACAATACATGTAGGCTATACATCAAACGCCACAACAGACTTAAATCTTCATTTGAAGAAAGAAAAGGATGATGATGATGATGATCAAATTCAATAAAAATTTGGTCAGAATATAATTTCAGCTTTGGATGAGAAAGCTAATATTAGCAAACATTCATAACAGTCTCATATTATAATAAGTAAGACTGCTTGATAGTCTGAAGAGAAATTGTATCCATTGTACATAGAATATACAAACTATTTTGTTCTACAGATCAAATGATTTCTTACCTTTAATATAGTATTGAAGCTTAAAATGATGTCAGAGGGTAAAATCTAAAGCGTTGCTGCAGGATAGTGGAAAAACCTCTTGTTATATGAGATGAGTATAATACTACATACAGACTCAATAACATGTAAAGTAGTATGTATATAGAAGAAATGGGGTTAAAGTTATATGTAATGCGCTGGCCTTTGCTACACTCAAAAGCAGCTTAATGAAATGTTTCCTTTTTTTTGGCTTCAAAACTGATGCTGTTGAACACTCTTTACTTTTTTCCTTTTTTTCTCTCTCTCTTGTACATTACTATAAACTGAGTAAACTAAAGAAATCACAGTAATTAGAAGAAAAACAAATATAAGTAAACAGCAATTAGAATTAATTATACCAGGTATAGCTAAGAAAACCCCAATTATATGTCATTTAATCACCTTTTCTGAGTGATAGGGTAGTTTCATTAAACATAAATACCTCTTCTATGTAATCATGTGATTCGTAAAGGTAGTTTTCAGACACTAGTTAGTGTTCATCAACTCATTTAAAAACTAAAGATAATATAACAACAAAAATCTGCATCAAAATAGCAGTAACTCTTTTACATCTTCAAATATCAGATCAATGACAAGATGAAGCTCATATATAGAGCAAATAGGAAAATGCAATACATAAACCACAACAGCCGCATCAGTTTAATTCATTACAAGGCAGAAAACATTCTGTATTAGTAAAGCCTTTTCTGCAATAACTGTGTATATATATCAAGAAATTTGAAAGAAGTAATATGCCCCAAAATCTTAGGCCATTAAAGTAAAAAAAATTAAACAATGTTATTCTTCTTGAAGTAATCACTGCTCTTGGTAATTGAAACTATTGAATAAATGATCATTCTTAATATCGGCATCTGTTTTTCAGATCTTTTTATATTTCAGTCAAATTGACTTTGATATTAGTCAACCCAACTTTGAAACATTCGCACCTTGACACAATAAAATAAATTGTCATATTGCTTTCCTGTACACAGTTGTCTTTTACTTGCTTGCACCATTCTCGCAAATTGATACAGATATAGGATAACACATGACTACTAACAGCAAGCTTTCTTATGACTAAACGTAATGAAATGGAACATAGTAGTATATGCAAAAAACATGGCTGAAATAACCTCATAGGAAAATAAACAAAACCAAGAAAGGAAAAAAAAATCCAACATCTTTTATGTACTGTACTACAATAGTAGAAGTAAACATGTTTGAATCATGTTCATAGATTTCTATTTATGTAAAACAACTTAATTCAGAATTTCTAAACGGTAATTTACATCAACCCAGAAATGCTAATAATGTTATAATAGCTTCCAACCTGTTGATTTCTTTAATGCTTGGATATTATTAAATGTACTACATATACAAAAGTGGTGTACGAGGCTGACAAAGGCCTTAAATAACAAATTTTTAATAGAGATCCTTCCTAGACACATACATGACTACTGCTGTAAATGAGGCCTTGATCAATTCAAAAGATATATATGTCATAAATTCTCTCCAAAGGAGTTGAACAAAGGTTTTTTTTTTTTTTTTTTTTTTTTCAAACTTCAGGTTGTTGATATCTTACAATTCCTGGCTGAAATGTAAAATCTACTTGTTACTGATTTAGAATAACACAACTTGTGTATGACTGGTTAGATCACCAAGTCAGTTCCATTTCCTAAAAATAAAAAATAAAATAAAAAAATACTTGGAAACAAGAAGAAAACATATTCCTTCACTGAGTAAGCACTATTATTTCTTTACCACTGCAAAACTATCTTTCTTAAGTCACAAATTTACCTACAATTTAAATATAGTGTAAACGCCACAAACGTTATCACTATGACTTTCATGTTACCTTTTCAGCTAACATATAATTTAATTGACTCAAATACAGTTAACTGTGCAGTTAATTTAATGGTAGAGTTGAAGCATCAAGATAAGGGTATGAATGCAACTCTAAAACTTAACCCCTCATCTTGCTCCTTCAGCAATCATCCCTTTAAACAAAATTGAGAACAAAAGAAGAACTTGAGAATAAAATCTGCTGTGAAGGAAAAAAAGAATAGCTCATATACAAAGTGCTACAATGTATTCATGAACTAAACTGGAAAATGTTAAGCAATTTGTTATCTTTTGAGAGGAACTTGAAGGAAATATGAATAAAGTAAAATTCCAGTCATAGTGTATTTACAGTAACATCTAGAATACAGCACATTCCAAAGGCACACAGGCATTCCTTCCAATGGATTCACTGTCTACAATTGGAAACTCATATTTAATCATTAACACTAGCTACAATTTTGTATTCGTTTTTTCTTTGAAGGTGGTAAATTGTAACTCATTTTGCTTTATATGCTGGGTTCTGCAAGTCAGGTTACACAATTTCATGATCTTACCCCTCAACTGGAGCCATTAAAATGATTCCTATCAATAATTTGAATGTGAGAACTTCAGCATTAAAGTTACAAGTATTATAAAGATCTTGATTTAATTAAAAACGAAGAAGAAGAAACAAGAAGAAGAACGAAACTTACACTGAATAGAATTTATTCTATCCATTATTTACTATAAAGTTCACTCCACAAAGTAGTTAACAAAGATGCGGAAAGGAAGGGATACACTTGCTGAGTGATGATATTTTCCCCCACATTTGCAACAGTATAAATTAAATATGTGCACATAAGGGAGAGAGATATGATCCCAAACTGAACAAGTACTATAATCCTTGCTGGTTCACAACTGTTGCAATCCATTGATTTGAAAATATTTTTACAGGTGCCTGGCTTTCAGGAGTCACATACCAAGTGATATCATGCTCTAATGTTTGAAATCTACAAATGAAATGCAACATTCCAAAAAGACTACACAAATCAACTGCATTCAGTTTTTGCAGTATTAAAATCTTTCTGCTTAAAGGTAATTTTGTTTCACAGGGGTTTGGGGTGGAATAACAACAAAGTCATTTAGTCATGCATCTCGATGAAACCATTGAATCTACTTAGAAATCTGTACGTCCTGCAAGTGAGGTATCATGAAGGTGTACGACATAATAACTTTTCATATCCACATCATCACTTGCACTGGAGTCAATTCTTAACTCTGAATATTGGGAGTTACCACTTCTATCATCCTCTGAGTTTTTCTTCATTTCACCCTTACTTTGATTTCCTTGTGAAGTTTTTGATGTGATCTCATCTGGTGTTAGCAAGCTCTTTCCCTTAGAAGATCCAGCTTGGTCTCTGTTGAGTGAAGCATGTGGACTCATACTGTCACATTGGGGATGGATGTTTTGAGTCATGTTAACTTCAAACCCATCCCGCTGAGAATGTGATGGAGCAGTCTTCCTGTAGTTTGTGGAGGATCCAGGGGAGTCTTGAATGGTGGTGAAGCTATTTCCAGGAGTGGTTTGACGAGTCCACCTCTCATCTTGTTGCTCATTGCGGTGTTTATTCCTAGCTTTTTGATTGGGAGGATAAGTGGAAGTTGGATAAGTCGATGTTTGCTGTTGGGACGTTTCCATATCACTGTTGCTCCTTTGACCTTTAAGATTTTCATATTCATGTTCAGTTGATACTCCTTGAGATCTGATGTTAACAGATCTACTCCCTGACTGGTTTACACCTGTAACTCTAGTGTCTTGGGAGAGATATGAACTGTCTCGGTCGGAGTTGTTGTTGCTTAATTGTCCAATATTTTGATTGCTTTTGTCATTCCTTGATTGTTGGTCAATGCCATGGTCCTTCAAATGTCCACTGTTTTGGCTGTGTTGGGGAGTTCTGTAGTAGCTTGGACCTCCACTTTGTTGACTGCTGTCACATTTTCCCCTGTTTTCACTGGATTCCCAATCCATACGATTTTCATCTGTTATCTCATCTGCACAACTTGCATTCTGATGAGTAACTTTACCTGCACCATACAAACGGTTGTCATGTTGCTGCCCATGACTCAAGGCCCTATCTCCAAATCCCTGTGACATTACTCTTCTTTCTTCTGGCTCAATCCTTTGGTTACTGCTACTTTTCTGAGGCACTTGCTGACTGGTTGGTTCTTGATTGAAAGTATTTTGGTATGTGGAGTCTGTATGACTGAGGCTGTGGGGAGGCTGCAAAATACTTTGATTGCTTTCTGAATAGTGCCCATCGTTTCCCTGTGCACTTCTAACGTGTGTGGTTTGAGAAATTATCTCATCTTCATATCTTGTATTCTGATGAGTACCTTTATCTGTACTGATATTAGCCACCTGATCGTACAAACGGTTGTCATATTGCTGACCACTGCTCAAGGCCCTATCTCCAAATCCCTGTGACATTACTCTTCTTTCTTCTGGCTCAATCCTTTGGTTACTGCTACTTTTCTGAGGCACTTGCTGACTGGTTGGTTCTTGATTGAAAGTATTTTGGTATGTTGAGTCTGTATGACCGAGGCTGTTGGGAGGCTGCAAAATACTTTGATTACTTTCTGAATAGCTGCCACCGTTTCCCTGTGCACTTCTAACATGTGTGGTTTGAGAATTGGTGTCCATATGGGAAGATGCTCTATTCTTGACAGGTCTATAGAAGCATATGTAGGCATCTGATAGCAGTCTCTTCAAGTATTTTGAAAAATCGTGTCTTTTCATATCTCTTCTGAGGCTGTCACTCTCCATTTGTTGCCTAAAGTTCTTCAAATGAACCACTTCAGGAATGTTGTAACCATGTTGATCACCTAGAAATATAAGCCAATGGATATGTTTTTTCAACAATTTTGAGCTAACAAATCAACCAACCACCAATCAACTCTTGAATAACTTTTACTAATGAATGAGAGTTAAATGTTATTATTTATTGACTGTGAAATGTTTTCATAACTTACTGCCAAAGGCAAAGTCATCTAGTATAAATTACAGAGAATAAGGCCAATTTCGAGACCATTCCATTTAAGATAACCTGTTGACCACTTGAGTCCAAGTTTGAGCCCATTTGATATAACACATGGACCCCTTGAAGCTCTGAGTGTGAAAACTGATAAGGGCCATTTCAGTGTGTTTAAAGCATCCAACAGAAGAGTATCAATTCATCTGAAGCAGATTTCATTTCCTGGCTGGCTGTGTATTGTTGGAAGATTAACTGAAATCTATTGTATATCTATCCCTTCACAAAACTAAACTAAATTGAAGTTAAACAAACTATGTTCACCAACAGAAAATCATAGCATGAGAACTCACAGATTGATTGTAGCTTTAATTTTGGAGAAAACATGTTCACAAAGGATTTGAGAATGCGATACCTGTTGACCTTTGACCTCAATAGAGTTCTTTTTTAATCACCAAGCCGGATCTACATACCAAGTATGAATTTCAAAAGAGATGATCTATATCATCTTAACAAAGTTATTAGACTATTAGCTGTTGAACTCAAAATGACCTTTGTCCTTCACAGTAGAGAAAAGGATTCTTGTACTCAATACAACAGATGCGCATACCAACTGTGAAGTTAATCCACCATGAAGTTTTTGAGTTACCCTGTTTAGAAGCAGGTGTCACATACACAAGCATATGTCATCACTTATTATTCCTTTTGCCTCCGGTGAGGAATTATAAAAAAAAAGAACATTGATAGGGTGAGTGGTATTACCTGGAATTCTGTATAAAAAAGAGTAGAGGGGTGAGGATTAACAAAGAGTAATCCCGATATGAGCTGATGAATTCAACTAGTTAATAAAAACTGCAGTATTCTCATAGACTTATGTTTTGTATAAAGCGATGTGTCGTTTACTTCAAGATAAAAACAAAAAGTGATATTTTGTATCTGATTTAAGTGCCATGTTTTTTCAAGAAAGTGGAATTTTGTTATCATTCACTTTTCTTTAACAGATATTATGATACATGCATCATACAGCAGTCACTTCAATAAGCTGTCCCACTTACCAATTTAGCAAAGTTGCTTTTCTTTGTTTTATATTGATTGCGAAACAGTGATTTTCTTTGAACTAAAATCAAGTGACTCAAATAAAAATTGAGTCCAGTGATTACAATCAGCCAAACCTGTGGATTGACAGCTGAAAGCTAATGGGTGTGAAAAACAAATGAGGTCAAAAATTGTTTCGGTGAGTCGGGGAGTTCTTCAGATGTTGCAAAGTTTATCTAGCTTTTGAGTTTGCTGATGAACATCCATTTAGTAATATTTTTTACATCAATTACCCTGTCCCACCTAGCTTGATGCATTCCAAGCATTGATATAGAGGAGTGGTGGTTCCATATGGAAGATCCAGGTTCATGGACCAACACATTTAGGGAACGCTGTTGTAGTAAGTTCTGCAAAAGCAGAAAACTTTTGATGAAGATTAAAAATATCTGTCTTGATATTCCTACCACCAGAGAGGTAGTTGTGACTTAAAAACCTACCTTGTCTGTCAGCCATGCTATCAAAGAACACCCACTGTTCACCATCTCCACTACCAGTCTTTACAAAGGCCACGTAGTGACTTGTTTCGATGCAGACGACAGAAAACAACTCCATTCTGTGTTTTGGATAAAGATGCTGAGTCTTTTCTGCAATCTCATCTTCTTCAACCTTTTCTGCTATCTCTTGAAACATCTTGGTAACTTCAAGAGGTACAGACAGGTTTGTAATTCTATGTCTCTTTCTTTTCTACAACAAATAAAATACAAAGACCATAAACTGATACTGAATTTAAATGGAACACTCAAGTGGACACTGGTAATAAACATATCGTCCGTACAAGGTTATCTTCTAATTCACCAACAAATAAGCAACATCTTATACCCATTTTGGGAGAACACATTGAGGAGCTTCTGCAGCAACAAATACAACATTAAATGATTACCCAGACCTCTGCCAGCGTTATATAAATTTATTAAAATCCGACCGAACCATGCGGTATCATACATTAAATATCACACTGCCCTGTGTGTTATTTTTATTATCCTGAATAGTGTTCGACCGATAATCGGTTAGACAATCGGCATCGGGCCGATTATCCGACAATCGGTAAATAATCGGCAACGGCAATATCCATTGCGCTTCCGATTATTTGGAACCGATTATTACGTTCCACATAAAGGATTGTATTTTTCCGCGCTTTTGATACACCACAACCACAACAGGAGAAAAAAATTGATATTTCGATTCGATGCTATTCATAGCCGGAGAAGGTTCGCTAATCTACCGTGTAACGGTACCACAAGTCCCTCACGCGAGTTTGTACAAATGCTGTTCGATGCACGATCCAATAATGGCAGTTAACATTATGCAGTACACCCGCGTATCAACATACAGTAGACCCGCAATAAGCTTAGGGGGACAACATATTTTTTTTGCTTCGATTGTTACATCTAACAAAACCACCTGTCATCATGTTAAACGATTGATAAAGAAAGATTAATTGTCTATACTAAGTAAAAACACCAAATCAATATACTTTTGAACCACTTTGGCCATTTCACCCTAGGTGAAAACTGGAAAGTGAAGACAATAACATTAGGTTTTGTTCATTGTGAGATCTACGTACATTAGGCTAGTCTGGCTGAAGAACGGCTGAGCTTCAGAACTGTTAAGTTTGTAAATGCGCCCAAGATTTTACAAATGACATAAAATGATGAAATCAAGGCTCCAAATACTCCTAAAAATCCCTAAACACGTTTGGCGACAGTCCTCAGTAGTTCTACTGCATTACAGTATTTTGTGATAAGGCAAACATTCTTACGCATACTTTTGCGAAAAACCCCAAGCAACTTTCTTCCAATGCCGAGTGTGCTATATGTGCTAACAGTAACCAAACTCCTTACCGCAACCGACTAAAAGCAAGTCTGATTTCCAGTGACACGACGCGACAAAGACAATGGGACTTAAGTGTGCGAATTCTCCCACATGTAGTTAAGTCAATGGAGAAGCGCCATTGACTTACTGTGTATGATCTTTGGAAACAACGTTTGTTCGATGGGAAGTTATACCGCGCAGATGGTAATCATTGAAAATTTGATGCAAACGTTTGGGATTGTTTAATTTTTGATAATAAAATAAAATTGTTAGCAAACTGCTTATCCACTAAAGAGCCTGTGTAAGAATAGGTTATAAGTAATGTGGCGTTACATTTCGATCCTGCTAGGATCGAAACGTCAGGCCAACTTACTCTTACTAGTCATAGGCCTGCACATTATTTTTCATATCAAATTATATATTTCAATATCAGCTAACGAAATAACAAATATTTTATTTACCTGCGATAAACTTTTTACTTTAGTTACGTTGGAGTTGCAACACTGATAATGGTTCTAATAGCAGTTGTTAAAGCTGTCCCTAACTTTTTTGTTTTTCATTTCGTAGCTAATGGCTACTATTTTCCCCCTTCTGTAGTCTGTACCTGTGTTGTGGCGGGATTGCAATATTGCTACTCCTCGTTATAATCGTACATCGCCCTATGTATGTATAACAGTGTTCTTCACTTGCTCCACTAATCTTTTACTGTGAAAAGTTAAGTCGTTCATTTACATCTTTGATTGTATTGGCCTAGAAGTTGGTAATCATGCATAACACTAAATCATACATTAGGCCAGTTCCACAAAAATTTTGAAATAATCGGAAATCGGCAATCGGCCGATTGTCACAGGAATTAATCGGTAATCGGTAAAACCGATTGTTATACAATCGGTCGAACACCAATCCTGAACCAACAAATATGTATATATCACAAAGTAAAACCTCTTGTCATCGTTTTTTGGCACCTCTACCAAAACTATACCACACATTATACATAGTACGTGGTATTACATACTCATCTACTATAGTATACTACAAAAATAAGCATCCACAAGCCAGGTCAAGGTTTAACAATTTCACCTGAAATTTTAATTATTTATAATATTTGCGCTTGATGATTCTTACATTCGAGATTGCCTTCTCTTGGTTATCATGTTCCCAGTTGCTAATACACATGCTTTCCTTTGCACATATTACCACAGGAATAACTGCAGAGTACTTGAATGGGAAGCTTAGGGAAATGCAATCGGGCAGGGGAGGTACAAACTGATTGCCCATGCATTATAAGGAACTTAATGTATTGTATTATGAAGCATGGATATATCAAAGTTTAATACATTTCAAAGAACGATAATATTGGTTTTTAGACTAACTTTGTAGGTAATTCATATATTGATATCTTACATGTCTTGCAAGGTAGCAATCTCTACAGAAGCTTTGAATGACATCTCTGTCTTCATCTGTTGCCACAGGTGTGCAGTCCTTACATTCTATAAAGGCAAGTTTACCACAGTCGCTACACTGTCGGGGACCTGTAAAGCAAAATTAATTTATTTTTGTAGTTCAGACCAACAATGATCAAAAAACCCATTATTATTACATCAATCATTGTTATACATTTTATCATGTTAAACACAGAGCAGTAAAGAAATTTGGGGAAGACATTTATACAGCTGAAGGAGAAGGCTTTGATTAAACATATGGACAGCTATTAGGGAGTCCCAAGAAGAACAGGAAAACGTTTCACAGTTACGCTCCAAAGTGAGAGAGATTAGTGCTCAACATTTGTGAATAATGTATCAAATTGCCATTAACTAGGAGCCTCAGCAAATGTATTCTGTATGGAATAGCTAAATGCTATGCAAAATGAGCAAACTTGGTACATATATGAAAAGATTCATAGCAGTTTTTATTCACAGAAACATACTATTTTCAGTAGTTTATGAGAAATAAGTTTCAAAAGCCTGAAAAATCGGTAGAACAATATGTGTGCACTAAATTATTCCTTTGAGTTGACAATGTGCCAGGTACTGTAGTTTAATACTTATTTAGTTATTTAATAAAGTAGCCATAGTAATGTCATATCTTAGAGGTATTAAATCACACAATGATTCTTTATTCAAGCAGTTTCTCATCAGCAATGCAAGAACTTTTTTTCACATATACAGTGAAACAGCTTGATAATACTCTCAGTTTTATACATGGAAATAGATCGGTACTGACGTGGGTTAAGATTAGTTTTCTATTTGTAAACCTCTGCCTATAGATCCTTGTGTACTTTTAGTGGAATAATGCATTGCACCTTTGTTAAGATTGCTTATGATTTCTTAACTGGTTTTGTATATTACCCATTGATGGGGGTAAATTCAAAACAAAATGCACCTTCAAACTTTATGAAAGTTCCGTTTTTAAGGGTCTTTGGACCAACAGACAAGCATAAAATATGTGGGGATTAATGACATTGTTACTTTCTCCAGTACGTGGTAGGTGACAAAGAAGTCATCGTCAAGAAAGAGGATGCCACTATGGATAGTATTGTATTAAAAAGTATTGCATTAAAAAGAGAAATATAGTTGAAAGAACTTTGTATTTTCAAAATGTTGCAAACATAAATAATTCTGACCAAACCAAAGTAATTCCTTTGATAGCAATGAACAGAACCAATACATCATGTCATACGAAACCAAGAAAGTGCAATTTGTGTCATCAGGAAAGCAATTATACGCTGTCTTTTATACCAACAAACAATCAGGAAGAGATATGGGTACTAATAATTGGGGTTCAGAAGCGTTAGTGGTGAGGGATGAAAACAAATCTAGCAGTTTTCTTCAAGATTCGTTATTAGGTCACCTTTTGTTTGCATTGCATTTGTTGCATGTGAGCTCAATCAGTAGACTTTGTTGCAGACCCAAAAAATATGAGATGATGATAAAAACTTTACATTATATAAAAAAGCAATTAACTCACTGTCTCTGATGAGTGCATTGATATCCATCTCAAGGCTGGGAATGATCCAATCATATAGCTTGTATTTCTTGCCGTATCTCGGAAGTTGAATGATTAAACACTCTGGAACCTTCAGTAAAATAGAATTACAAGTCTTAGATTAAATATTTCCTTGTAACCATGCCCGAGAGCAATTTTATCAGTTGGTTAAAATATGTGTGTGCATTATAACCCCTCCATCCAGTGCTTCCTTTTTACAGAAGGAGAGACGCCACTGCAAAATATGTAAACAGTGTCTTTGGAATTATAGAGTTATAGGTACACTTTGACAGACTTGGATTTAAACATATATGCATGTTCTTATGATCATTCTAGTGATAATAATGTTACTTAAATCTCAAAAACAGCCAATCAGGCTGATCATGACCCCAGTACAAGTTGATAGATACTGTGCAGAAAATACTGGCAAAGAAAGATATAGAACATGGGGTTCTTCAGCAACCTTTGTAAAGCGCTTTGAAACGCTGTATTATGCACTATATAGATGTAATTTATTATTAAAATGCCCAAACCAAACAGAGGGGAGTGCTGTCATATAGATTCTACCACTGCAGCCTCTGAGATCACTGAGAATTCATTATGAGAAATCACTGACGGAAACTTCTGGGCAAACTATCTGCACATTCCTCTTCACACAAAGTGTGACATATTCGAGCTAACAAATTTCTTTTTTGAACAATAATAACCAGCACATTTAACCAATGCAATGTTGCCCACTGTTCGTTCAGCAACTTACACACGTGTGGTCGTCAACCAATCAGAAAGCTTCTTTGACAAATTTTCAATCAAATCTGCTAAACTGCATTTAAGCTTTTAGCGTCAGAAAACATTCCGAAAAGGAATGTAGCTGAACCTTATACCTGAGATTCCTAAATGATCACTAAGGGTTTACACAATTTCATTGAAAAATATTGAAGATCTTTAACAACAATGATCTTTTGCATCATATATTTCACAACTAGCACATATATTAAGATTTTAATTTTAAGGATTAGACATTGAGGTGAAATGTCTGTTTCACAGTATATCTTTCAACCTAACTTGAACAAAAATCGATAAATGTCAGGAAGAATGTATTGAAAATTGTTGGTCTCATAATTGTATATACAATTAAAGTACAAGCTTGAAACATTTTATTACTTGTTTTACAAGCATCAAATACATATAAGTAGCCCAAAAGTGATTTCATTCACTAGATCACAATTCAAGTCCAGGAGTGGAGGTACTTAACACCATACACTATGCACCACAATCAAGCATAAAATGCTTAGAGAGTACAATAGTCAAAAAATCACCTTAGCTAACTTCAAGTCAGACTGTAGGAATGACAAGTGGAGCAGATCGGACACCGTCGATGTGTCTAGATTATCTTTCTTGTCCAGAAATATCTGATACACAAAGGATTCCATGGTATCATTTTGGCCTTGACTGTGGAAAAGGAGGTAAAACAATAAATATAAAAATCACGTTTCGATATTTCTGTTTTAAGATGATATAGCTTCTGGCAGTTATCAAAGTTCCCTTCCCTTCTTTTAAGACTCAAATAATAATTTCTAATGGATCTAACAGGTGCAAACAGGTGATACAATACTACATACCTGATCTGTAGGAAAGGTTTCGCGTTGAGTAGCTCCTGAAGCAGCGCATGTATGAACTCTTCTGGATCTTTCTCTTCTGTCCGTAAACCTTTCATGCTACTAAGACCACTCAACATGTCACGGAAATGCAGCACATAATCAGCTCTGACATAGCCAATGCTATTGTCAAATAGAAAGGAATAGAAACAGACTTGAATAAAAATTTCAACTAAAGACTGATAAAAGGATAAAAGTTAACTAATTAAACTGCTTATCATTGATTTAGGCAATCAAGTGATATTTTTTCTTT
This sequence comes from Apostichopus japonicus, assembly GCF_037975245.1. NCBI lineage: Eukaryota > Metazoa > Echinodermata > Holothuroidea > Aspidochirotida > Stichopodidae > Apostichopus > Apostichopus japonicus. The sequence goes on along the minus strand of NC_092563.1, from coordinate 22,855,406 downwards.
TCATTTCCATACCAAATTGTAAGCAGTCTTTGCCGTCGAGTGTTTGTATGGGGCATTTTGCTTATAAACATGTTCAGGTAATATCTGATAAACAATAGTTTAGTCCTGTTTTGACGGACAAGTTACAACATGATAATTATCTGCTTTGAAATGCTTTAGTAGCTTTACAAACGATGTCCTATTGTGATCCCTACATGATCACAAATTCCCCAACAACTCTAATGACCCACCATGCAAAGTTTATTGTGTCCAAGGTCATGCAAATCTATTAATCATTCTATAAAAGTAATTCTTTCAAGTACAAGGCAGCTGGAAGGATGGATAAACAGACAGACAAATAGATACATAGGCTCTTACAGCAAAGCTGGTATTAGCCAAACACTTTGAAGATTTTCCAGTTGCTATCTCTATGTGATATGTACTAAATGGGAAGACCTTGTGATAACAAACTTTCTAAAATTAAACAGACTTCCTAACGACTTTATGATTCAATTTAATTGGATATAACATCCAGGATTGATAATACTTGCCACAGTTTTTTAATTAGTGGTTAAAAAACCTGACACACACAGTTCTTAAACGTAATGTATTGGTTAATGATATCCAGCTACAAACCTTCTCAGAGGATTTACAATTGTTCTCCGAAGAACATTCTTGATCTCTAAAATATCCTCTTTGGTAGATTCATCATACAACAAAATTGCATCAAAGACACTGTTGTATGCAAACATACTGAAGAGAGTGACATCCATATAGCAGGAGTTGTGGTCTCCTTGGATACCTTTGAACATTCCAACCTGATAAAGTTCAACATTCTTTGGAGGTTCAACCTGACCTTCAACTGGTTCACAGTCCTTGCCACCAAAATCTAATGAGAAAAACACAATTGCTGCTTTATAAAACTTCAAAAATCAAGGCCCACTAAACCAGAATAATTTTTATATGTGGAATGTTGTAACATGATTTAGAGGGATGTATATAACATTTTGAACTAATTGATGCCTAGACATAGGACAAATAGGACTTCCCATTGAAACATAACGGTGAATAAGACTTTATTATGATTCATGCAAGCTTGTCAGTTTGCATGGTTCTACGGTCTTGTTACTAAAATAGGTTTTTACAGCCGGTCCCGTACATTACTGAAAAACTGAGAACTGGGCATCACGAAAATCTTCCTGTAAAATGCGTAACAAAACAGTGCATACGGCAGCAAATACGGCAGCGCAGACAATTCAAACTTTGTAACAGTATTTTCATGAATAACAAGTATTTAATTAACAGGTTAGATGCTATAGATAGCAGACACTTCCTAAGCTAGGGCCCTGAAATAGAGATACTAGTGGTGCGTGTTGATCCACAGAGATCAATAATAAACATTAATCAGATCTTCGAAGACAACATTTTCTTTTTCTTTGCCAAGTTTTCCTTTGTAGTCTTCCATTGGATAAGTAGATTCTTAAACTACACAGTACACACACGGAGAACTTGAGAGATAATGGTAAATTGTATCATCCATTGGCCTTCAGTAAATGCACAATCCTATGAAAGTACTAATGAGTATTCCATTGTCACAAGGTATTTCAGCAACAGGCACTAATAAGAGCAGTAACAAAGCATTGGCATTCATTTCAGTTGTATTGGGCTAAATATATAGCTGACTAGTTACACTACAGATATCTATTCCCAAATTCTTCAATTTTTAAGTGAGGAAATGTCAAAGTGAGTTATAATGCAATCTGCACGTTTTTCACACAGTAAGCTGCTATTGTGATTGTTCTTTGAACAAATACTGTTTCACAATTTGAACATGCTCAAGTTCTGTGTTATTACTACAGTGTTGCAGTATTGTATGCAACAGCAAGCTAGCCATAACTATGTACAGTATTTTCTTTTTAGTATCATTTGAGATGTCTTCTTAAATATATAACATAGGTCTGCAAAGACAATGAATACAAGGTTAACTATTTTCATATCCAAGATAGGTATTCCGGGCATGGAAGAATATTTTGTCTCGAATGTTATGAATACAATTTTTTGTGTTAAACCAGATTTAGAAGGTAAACTGACCAGTTTTTACTTCAACCAAAACAGTGAAGCATTTGAAGCTTTAAAACCCAGCAAATTTCACAGAATAGAAGTAGCAAATGTACATGTAGACTTATGGCTTTCTAAGATCATTCCAGTGGAGTCCAATATTCATGCCCAGTATGAATAGTAACGTTGTAATCAATAGTCCAATTTATCTGAATCTTATTTCATGTATTACAGTAAGCACTACTTACCGTCTTTTGTTAGTTTTTCCTTCTTAGTAAATGTTTGCATTTCTGTCAGGAACCGTGAGTCAGGTTTACATCTGTTTAGAGGTAAAAACAACCCCCTGCCATAATGACAGTTGAAACATCTTGTGCCATTAAAAGTTCCATCAGTTCCTCCAACATCAAGAGAGTTATCCTTTGAATAAAACCAGAGGGAAACCCCTTAAAGTGGTTTCTTGCCTTTAAATACATTATATATGCAGCACAAAGAATAGTTCACAAGCTAACCCTGTTTACACATGGAAACGTTTCAATTAACATTAGGCCTTGTTCTCCCATGTAGTACGCACATATCAACAACAAGCGATCATAGTAAGGAGAGGCACTTGAATTGTTTCTGACACTATCACCGTGATTGTATCACGTAATATTTGAATCATTGTTTTGATCAGAAAATGTTATGAGCTGAGACAATCTATGATTTTGTGGGAAGCTAACATCTCTGATACTGAAAAGGATTTTTCATCTCAGAGTGTTTTCTTTATAATTGAGAGTTGCTAACGTAAAACGTGCATTCATACCATACTTTCTCCATTGCAAACATTTTCCAGTGCCTTTGACCATGTGCTTCCAGTCCATTTTATGTGTGTGCATCCTTTGTTTGTAAACTACTGTACTTCACGCATCTTTATGTGGTGCTGCATATTTTTACCAGATTCATATAGCGATCTTTTCATACTTAAGCATGTTCAAGAGTGCTTTACAATGACAAAAAAAATGACAAAACCCTTTAAATATGAATATGAAGAATAAAATTGAAGCAGCTTAAATATTATTATAAAAATAAATATATATATATATATATATATATATAAATGAAAATCGTAATGAATTGGTAAATCAAGAACAGTGAAAAAATTTCCAGCCTCCACCGGGATTTGAACCCGGGCCTCCCGCTTTGTACGCGGACACCCTAACCAACTAGGCAATGGACGCTGATTGTATGTCCAGGGGTTCTACGCAGGTAAGGAAGGTCGTAATTCCACTGTAGGCGTTTGTCACCTGTATCAAACAATACTAGTTCTGTTTTTGGTGACATATTTTGCCTTACTCTAGAGATCATATACCTATATATGATATATACTAAGGAATATTAAAAACAATATAGATTTACAGTGAAATTCCTAAAAAAAAGGTTAGTTTAAGTAATTTCTTGAAAGTGGCACATGTTTTAGCATCACATATATTATTTGGCAGTGAATTCCATAGCTTGCCAGCAGCAAAGATAAATTGTCTGTCGCCGTATGTAACAGTCCTTACCCTGGGGACCACTAGTGTAAGGGAATTGGCCGATCTCAATATTCTGTTAGGCTTGTACACAGTTAGCATATCAGTTAGGTATTGAGGTGCTTGAAAATGAATGGATTTATATGCATGTACTAATAAGTGATGACGGTTACTGTGGTGTACTATAAGGGATTTTTTCTTATGTGGGGTTGGGGGGGGGTAAGACCATCTATTATGGTGGGAAGTAATTATCTAGCTTGAAATGAGAAGAAAAATTACTGCATGATATGAAGCAGTGATAATACTTTTCTTTTGTGCATTTTCTACTTCAGTCAGGGTATAATTGGATTGTTGAACCTATATTTTATGTAGCTCGATTTTTAACAGAAATCGAGGTGAAAAGGTCATGTTTAAACAAATGAAAATTGGGCCGTTTAAATCTTAGATCATTAAACGTAAATACACAGCCCTAGTTTTCAGCGTTATGGAAAAGGACAAATTTAATGGAATCAAGAGTAGAACATGGAAAACAGGATTTCATTGAAGTCGTAAAAAATCAAATTGAAACTGATGAAATTACACAGAATAACAGCTTTGTTACTTGATCATTTTCAACTTCTCATAAACCAACTATTTGCAGCGTAAGCCAACTTGCACCATATAGAACTACAGTAGCACCATAGCTGTGATGAAAAACACACATGTAAGCTAGGGAGTGGAATCCTCACGTGAGAAATGCTAATTTTCTTGGTAGCTAGGGAGTTACATGACTTTTTTAAAGAGCATGTGGTACCCAGCAGTATGGAAGGTAAGCACATATTCCCTAATATATTTTTTGTTAATTCTTAGAAAACGGAAAAAACACGGAAACTGCCATATTTACAAAAAGGAATTTCAAGTTTAGAAAACAAAAAAATTATGGCCTTAGATTTAAGTGTTTTTATCTAATCATTCCTATTTGGAAGGATGGGATTTTGTATTCAATTGGTTGTTGGAGACTGTTATGGCTACTTTAGTTGTCATAGCAATGGTTGCCAAAATGAATGTTTCTGGGTAGCAAGGTTAAGTTTGACTTGGTTTTCCCCTATCCTTTACACAGGCAACTGGTTAGTGTTAAAGTAACGCATATTAGTTACAGTGTAGTTAAAGAATAGATGTGTGAACAATCAGCGTATAAAGAACAGAGTGTGAGCAGTGTAAAGAACAGTGTATCTTTTCACAGTGTGTTTATTAGCAACTAAAAAACTACATTTCATCGAGTCCTTCCAGTCTAGTTGTCAGACTGATCAGGTGCATATTCTCTAAGACCTTAGCGGTTAACTTCTACACCCATTTTAATTCCTTATGAGGGGGGAGGGTGGGTGGGGAGGTCACCCATGGTTAGGTGATCAAAAGCCAGTATTTGCGGGAGGAATAAATGTCTGTCTTGTTTGCGCGTATGTGTTATTTTGTGTCAAATATTTGCAACTTGGTACGAAGGGGCCTCATGATGGAAACTTCTTTCTTGCAGATTTCCAGAACAGAGGTTAAGGGCCAAAGGTCAATAAATACCTCAGATCTGACTTACCAGTTCCACACCAGCAAGTATGCCATGTCCATCTATTCCCTTGATTTCACCAATCCATGCAATGACACCTGATAAAGTCTGTTCACCATAATTGACCTCCACCAAGGAATCCAAGGTTAAGTCTGGGTAAGGGGGTTCTTCAGGTGGTACACCTCCAACTGCCCCTTCTGATCGGTTTGTTACCTCTGGAGGGTCAACAGAAGATCCATCTAAAGGAACGTGACATAAAATATGTGTGACATCCAATTTTAACTGTAATATAAAACTATGGAATGCATTTGTTAGACAAAACATGTATAATAATATGATTTGTGTGCAGAGTATTAGAAAATGTTAAGACAACACTTGTGCAACACTGAATGCTGAAAATGAAAACTGAAATTGTGCAACTCTGTAGACGTTAGCCAAATGTGATTGAAGTTAATGATGATAAAAACTTAAGAATATTCAGTGTGTGTAAAACTAGGATCATATGTAGATACATTTGTACTACTTTTGATATTATTCACAATTTTGAAATCCAGAAATCTTACAAACTTTAGTAGTAAATACTCATTTGGAAAAATAAAGTACTTCTCTTGGTTGAATAATTTCATGCAAGTGAGCAGATCTATGCTCAATTTAAAATAATTTAATACTTGATAGATAATGTCATGTCAGTCAGAGAATGGGTAGCTTTATTATTATGTCTGCCAATATCACAAACAAATACACGGCAGCAATCTTTAAATGTAAAAATGATGTAATACCTGAAAGTTCAGCTAATGCTTCTCTGTGGTCATACATTTCTAGCAGATTTTTCAACTTTTCAAAGGCTTCCAACTCTCCATACTTTTGAGAATTCTTTTTCTTCCAAGCAACTATTACAGCTAAAAGAATATCTCCTTTGACACTATCAGGTTTATAACGTTTAAGGTCGTCATGGTTCAATGTTAACATATCCATCAATTGTTGCTGATTAAGATGGAGTTTTTCTGCCACTTTCTGCATGTTCATCCTGGTGAGTCTTTTAGACTCAGGAGTTGCTGATATAAAGAGAATGAATAAAAAGAGCTATAATTTATTGTACATTCCAGGCAAATATGATATATTAAGTTCTATGCTGATGGACTGGTACTGTACTTTCGTTTGCAATGAATGAGATGAGAAATAGTGTAGCCATCAGAAAAAGACTAGAAATCATAATAATGCTATGTAGTTTAATCTGTCTAACTACTGTAGGACCATATTATAGATTATCCAGCTCACATTCTTACTTGTAATCAAAACAAAAAATTCAAAGAGGAAGAGAAGGTGCATAGGACATAGATGCAACATGGAAGGAAGAAATGTTGCATTCAATCACTACTAAGCACAAATGCAACCCAAGTCTAAAACAGTATTAATTGAGGGGTATCTTTATAAAACATTGTTCATAAATACAAGTTCAAAATATCAGCTCATTACTCCACATCATAAAGATGGGACTTTGTTCTTGAGGCAACAAGAAGAAACAGCAAAACCCTCGACAACAAAAGACATTGCAGACTTGTTATGGATTGATACGATGGTTTTCCAAAAATTTAAATTGCTCAAGTCTTTGATATTTAATCAAGTTCAGTGACATATACCAGTTGAGTGAAAACCCTGTCCCACACTCTGATAAATAGTTTATGGTAAATTAACATTAGTAATGGGACAATATCATATCTAGACAATTGGACATATTAACAACCTGCTGAATTGTATGATGGCATTCAGTAAATTCGTCTAAACAACTTTCAGACTTCAACAATGTATTTCTTTACAGAAATCATTCAAGTCAATGATAGCTTCTGAGCACAACGGAAACCCCTAAAAATTTTACCAGATAATTGGTTACATGGGAAAGCTCAGACATGACAAATTGGTCTGATCTCATCAAATGTCAGTTAAACAGGTCAACCTTGGTGTACAGGCAGACAAACATGTTAAAGCTCTTTAGTTTTAATTTTGGTATCATGTACATAAAAGCAGAAGACAGGCTTCTCACACTTCACAAATGTACTAGAATTATGAACTCCATTGGAACTTATTTTTCTCCTGTTATTTTTGTGACTTTTTTCATAAACAGCGAAACAGCCCAGCTAGACCGCCAAACCCAACAGAATGAGGGAATAATTTATTGATAAAAAATTTCTAGTTTTGTCTTTTGATCACACTCCAGACTATAACTTGAATCTTACAATTTAGTGCACACTATTTGGATGAATAATGGATAATAATTGTACGATTTAGTTCACAAAAATATATTTTCCTGCCTTACTGTAAAATCTATCAATCTATAGGTCAGACCTGTCCTGGGCAAAGGTGAACCCAATATGACTGATGGGATATATATGCAGATGCCACAATTACGGTTTGCTGAGGTATATATTCTTTCACAATCCACCATTGTCTCTCTGAAACACAATTTGGCTTAATATATTAATATTCAGTAAAATGCCTTATTTCTATTTATTATTGTTTGTAAATATAAGAACAATAACGAGTAATGTAAATCATCTCTGAAACACACTCAATGAAACACTCTAGATCCCTGAGCTCTTTACCTGGACAAATCTCCTCTATTTCTGTTTGTTTCATTATTTATATTTTCTTTATATATAGATGTCAGTTGAGTTCTTTGGCAAGACTTTACAAAATCCACTATCATCTAACTAGAAATGAAAGTTTCCTGAAGCGATCACCATTCAATATATCATTATCACAAGTGATTGGTCACTGGAGGGTTTGTCACAAAAGACGGTATAACTACGTTGCATATACATAAGGCAAAGAACCAAAAACAGTAACTGATGTATTATGTTGTACCAAGGAGATTTGTGTTTCTTATTTCCTTATCACAATCCATCATACATCTTCATCCACAAATAGAAGCATCTTGCAATTTTTGGAGAAAGTTTTGCTTAATAGTTGTATTTATATAAAGACTTTAAGTTAAAGTGTTGCCTACCTTTCTTTGCCGTCTGTTTTAAGTCCCTCACTTCACATACACCATCATCTCTGTTTTGTAGCCATTCTACAAGATCTTCTCGTCTAATGGTAACAAACCCCTCTAGAAGCTTTTCTTTGGTTGTTGTTGGGTTTTCAGCTTTATTTGCACACAACCATTCATTCAACATTTTTAGTGCCATTTCAGCCTGGTCAGAACCTCTCATACGTTGTGCAATTTCCCCTTTATTATAACCAAAAGAGCTGGCGAGCAATGGCCAATCAAAGAGGAGTTTTGCAGATAGTTCCATCACCGTGTCAGGATCCAAACCTGTCAATATACCAATACAATTACATTAAACTTAAACTATCACTGTAACACAGGTTATCAAAGATTTAATTACTGCATAAAGTACTTATCAAAGATTGTCTTAATAGGATATTCTGGTGGCTAAAGTTGATTGCTGAACAAAATTGCTAATAATTTTCTGAATCTAACTGTGAAAACCACCTCCTCACTATAGCATTTTGTATTGCAGATATTAATTTTTAAATTTAGTGATATTTTGGAAATGGATCTGACAACAGCAGAATTAATGATGTTATCAGAGCACTTCAACTGAAAATGTCTCATCATAACATGTCAATAATTTATTCACAAAAAACAAAGAATATTTCTACAAAAATGATACATTTTTAGGAAATTCTCAGTACAGAGAACTTTGACATCTATGCAAACATTCCAAAGTTCCAAAAGTTTCAAGGATAAAACAAGAAGAAGATTATAATAGCCTAAGTGAAGCTTCCATAGAGCATTTGACAAGATAATATCACAGACCGCCTTACGTTGATTCAACTTCCTGCAGTAGTTGGAGGTTTAACCAGTTCGAGATAGAGGTATGATTTTAAGATGGGGTTACAACTAGTAATATGGAATATTTTTCTCTTCAATGTACTGTAAGTTCACATTGTTTGTCACCAGAATATACCTTTAACTAATATGTTACAATTACACAAACTGAAAAAGAAGAAAAGTATGAAAACATAACACATGTGCTCCACTTGAAGAGAATTTGCATGTCCTCTGAATTACATCAAACTTCATATGACATGTTTGATGCAGAATATATTGTCTACAAATAAACACTTAAAAATTGAAGAAAACATACATGTGCATTTTTTAATCAAATATTTGGATTTGGAATTTTGCCATAGCATCACAAATGTGAAAAACAAACATATTATTTGAAGTCGTTAAGTCTAGATTTCATCCTGAATTTTGCTGACAAGCTGCCATCCAGGCAAACATGAGATCAAAACACAATTAATGCTAGAGAACAAAGTAATCTATTGCAAAATGATACTAAATCAAAGGATATATGTTATGGAAACAAAACAGTTATCATAAAAATTAAAAAGGACTGCCCGCCATCCTCCCCCCCCCCCAAAAAAAAAAATGGTTACCAATGTGACAAAGGTGATTATGCAAATTCCATTTAAACTATCAAAGTACAAATACATGAAGCCAAAATACTTTGAGATTTCATTAAAACCTGGATAAGGAACATGAATGGCTGGAAGGGATCATGGTTCCCCTTGTTTACAACACAACACCTGATACATCAAGAACAAAGGTGTTGATGTCTTGTGTACAGGAGGAGTAAGGGTGTCCATTATGACCTCGTTCCTAACTTCCCAAATCACCCAATTGACCATGAAAAACAGACAAACATACTTAGAAGACAGGACGGACAGGACGGACAAACAGACCCCTTTCCCTCTCATCCTTTGTTGTTCAAAGATGTGGGGTGGCAAATAGCCAAACTGTTCTCTTTTGTGTATGTTAAAGTCACAATGGCTACACCTGGCATATTTGCCAGGCCAAAGTGTTTCATACAAATGAACCATGTACCTGCAGCTGCCTCATCTTTAAAGCTTTCCACTTCCCACAAAACAAACAAAGAACACAACTTACCATAATACAACTGCCTGGCTTCTCTGTACAAATTACATTGACACATTGCTTGGAAAAGGATGTCCTTCAAATTGACATCATCAGCTTGAATTTGGCGTCCCCTCCAAATGCTTAACATTTTGAAACAATTTTGAGATGAATCTCCCTTTTGCTCCATAATGTAATCAATGTCTTGAGTTTTGACCAAAACTGGTGCAAGTTTTTGCCAATTGTCAGAGAGAAGAGCTGCAGTTTTTTCAAGCTCATACTGTCTCAGACCTAAAATAGATGTAGAAATATCACAGATGTTACAAACAGAAGAATCATGCAATCTATAAAGCTAGATACTAAATATGTGGACAGTGAAACAAAAAGCTGTGGCAACCATGTTCTGAGATTTTTTTCTGTACATACAAATCTAACAACCCATAGCTGTCCAATTAGGAAAAAAGATGTCCTGGCTACTACTGAGTATTAATTATAAAGATACAAAAGATAATAATCATAAATAATAGCAATACAAGTTATAAAGCTCAAATACAAAAATGTTCCTAAGCCCTATACAAAGGAAATATGAACAAATACATACAAACTACAAATGCGACAAAGAAGACTGAAAAATTAATGAAATAAATAAGTTTTGAGTTTATATTTGAAAGTAGTTTATTAGGGTGTGTTGCAAAAATTGAGAGGCAAAGTATTCCAAAGAAAGATAGACCTAATGCAGAGTCGAAAGTAAATACAGCCTCTTACAGATTTTTGTGTAATGACTCATACTTCAAACTTACAAAAAACATGTCAGTTTTATCAGTTTTAGAATCCAATGATCATACCCGTGCAATTATGATTGCATGTGCATATGCATGCATACGAAAACTGCAAGTAAACATGATTCTCATGAAGGTAAACTGTATTAATGAAACTTTCACTTGGTATGTCGATGCCCTATATTAAGAAAATACAATCCTATTGATTCCAGTTAAAGTCAAGGTCATCTGTGGTCAGCAATATCAAAATTGATCGCAAACATGGCGACTTTACAAGGGTGAAACTTATAATGATTACATACAGGTAAAACGGTGACAACTTTAAACACACTATCCCATGGCCATGAAAGTCAAAACTTAACCTCAAGAGTGAAAGTTTATATATAATGCCAAATTCCTTTAACATTCAGCTATAGGTACTGGTTTTGCAATATATGCATTAAACTAGAAATACACAGCAATGTGGTTAAATGGTTTAATATGGCAATGGAGCTTGACATATAAATTTCGCCAGATCATTATGCTGTGTCCTTGACTCAATGGGCAAGGCACTTCATCTCCATTGCCTCTCTTCACTCAGGAGTTTAAGTGGGGAACAGCCACGTAACTTTGTGAATATAGTTGTATGCACAGAATTGCGATCGCAGCCTATAGCATGTGCCCAACAGATGTGTGGACATGGGGAAACTTAACTTTTATCATTTTAATCAGTACAATGTGTTATGAAATCATTATCACGTCCAATTGTTTCCATCATTACAATATTTAACTGCAGGAGTGCACACTCGGGAGAAGGTTTGCAAAGGTAATTGTTAACTTGAAGCTTGAAATTATACATTAAAAGAGACTTATAATAATACATCATCATTCTTGGGATTCTCTAGTAATTATTCTGTGGTGAATTTGTAGGTCAGCTGAATGTGCAGCTTCTTTTAGAAACCAGATGCAAATTAACAAATTAAATACTAAGAGCAGATTAGATCATGCTGTGTGCAGACTTTCAGAATGGCTCCCTGGGCCATTATATACTGCATGCACATCATCCATCAACTAAAATAGACATATATATACACACATCATCTATTTCCAAGCATGGCAAATTAGTAAACAGGATACATTTTTCCCCATTTGAAACTAGAATGCCCAGCATTCACACATACAGTAGGAATGTAAATTTAGTATAATCACTGTAACTTATTGAATAGATCTGGTTGAAATTTGGGTGATTTGTTAGACATGTTCCACAGTGATCTCAAAAACATTTTAATGAAGAATTATATTTAATGTACAGTATCTCAGAGCCCTTGTGAGGGTCCAGGGGGGCTTCAGCTGCAGCAGATATTTCTTGTTTCTTTGAAGTGACTTTAAAGCAGAGAAATACATTTCTGAGGAGATTTAAATTAGATGAGAGGACATTCACTCTTTCCTTTCATCTAACCTCTCCTTTGTTGTGACATTGTTTGCTCAGATATTCATTTCTCATTTGTCCAATTTAACTTTCTGTCCATCTGTATCTCTGCCCATCTGTTTCTCTTAAGGTGTCCATCTTTGTCTCTTAATGTGTCCAACTGTGTCTTAATGTGTCTCTTAATGTGTCCATCCGTGTCTCTTAATGTGTCCATGTGTCTCTAAATGTGTACATCTATGTCTCTTAATGTGTCCATTTGTCTCTTAATGTGTCCATATATGTCTCTTAATGTGTCAATCTGTGTCTCTTATAATTCCATCTGTGCCTCTTAATGTGTCCATACAGTACTGATTTCGCTTAACTCCCGTTAAAATTCGTTGAAAGAAAAATAACCGAAATTCTTCGTTTTTCATCGAAATTCGGCGATTTTTATCGATTTTTATCGTTTTTTATCGAATTTTATCGATTGGTTATCTCAGTCATTTCCTTCGTGGAATTTTCAACGGTACGTTGAAATTCTTTTTTAAACGAAATAGAAGGTCAATTTGTGGTTACACGAAACGTCGGAAAACGCGTAACTTCGTTTATTAATATCAGTTAGACTTTAGTTCAGTCGTTTGAAAGAGGGAATATTTTCGAAAGCATTCTCATGCTTATATGAGTAGTAACACTCAAAGAAACGTGTAATTAAACTGACGGGGGACGTTTTCTGACTGTGAACTCCAAACACAGTGACATAAGTCTTAACTTCGCCAGGCTTTTAGAGAGGTTGCAGTCAAAGCTACTGTATGTACCACGAGGCACCCTTCCAAATAAGTTGAAGTTCTGTTTAACCATTTAAATAACAGTGAATGGACATATAAACTTGGTTTACTTGCAGATTACGAAAAATAGTTATTTCTAAGAGATGTAAATTTGGTTTTTTATGAGAGTTGAAGTATGAAACTTTGTTTCCGAGCGAAAACATGTTACTTGAAGCAAAATAAAGAAGCCCAGCCCATTCTGCGAGGACGTTTCCATTTTTCAAAAAGGCGTTTTCTCTTTTTATTTTTTCTATTTTGTTTACATTTTAAACATGAAAATTATTTAAAAATATGTGAAGAACTTAGTAATGTACTGCAAACTATCTATAAAAAAACAGAAAAACGATGTTTTAGGCATGAATAATGTGTTCAATATAACTCAAGTAGTAGGCCAATAGTCATAAGCTCATGATAGTGTCGTCAATTCGTTTTCCCAGTTAATATTTGTGACATATATCACCCGTGTACATCGATCAATGGCATGTTGAAATCCCGTGTGAAAATATGTTGACCCCAAAAGACGCAAATGGTCGTTCTAGAAAGTACCGTCATAACATTAACAACACAAGGCCAGTTTGCTCTCTCAGGTCTGCACGTGTACAGACATTTTTTTCACACATGGTATTATGCTGTGCATGCATTGCGGGCGGGATTGCGGCAAACATAAAAGAAAATGAATGAAAATGAAAAACTTACGATATTTTTCATAAATATTGATGCTTAGATAAGTGCTTCCTCACAATCAACGAGCCGCCTTAAAATTCGCTCCGCTTACGTAAAACTTCTATATATATAACACATGGAAAAACCTGAGATTTTACACACATAATTCCCACTGACATTGGTCACAGAACATAAGTAGGTCATTGAACTTTGCCCAAGTTCATCGCACCATGGGAACAACACAACAGATTGAACATGATGTAACATCTCCCGCCATCTGGACGCCGAGTGTAAATTTTGATGTTATATGCAAATTATGAATGGTACTGCGCAGCGCGATTAAAACTTAACCTATTGCGACACAAATTTTGGCTGTTGTTGAATTAACTTTTGTATCTAATGTAAGGTACTGTATCATGTATGTGACACAAGAGAAAGAAAATGAAATCGGAGGCTGCTCAAACCAGTTTCAACTTGATTTCTACAACCCATCGCACAACACGTGCGTGCGTAATTTGTTTTCTTAACATGACTTTTAATAAGTAAGCAGGAAAGGTGGGTAAGTTAACTAATTTAGGCGAGTTTTTGTTAAAAATCTTGTGATAGATAGACAAATATATTGTTTTTTTCTTCAAAAGTTACGATGTTGCCGAAGGCCGAGTGATATAAATTCAGTGATCTGAACTTCTGAACACCACGAATACTGATCATGTGTGTTATTCTTTTCAGCAATTATTACACGAAAGGTTCGCAATATTATTGGGCCTAATTAGTAATTAACATACATTGATCGAGTGTCTTGTTGCCTGAATTGCTACCTGCTGGGGAAAAAACCTTAATTATTGTACTCATTATGTCCTATTTTCATTAAAAGTCGAGTGACCGTGCGTCGAAAAAAACCGCCATCGGGAAATGGCGTTTAAACGTTAAACCGACCGGCAGGCGATACGGTGAAACGGTTAGCGAAATATCTGTTGGGTCACACCCTTACTTAAACACACACAAAAACGACCTTATTGAATGAAAATATACTAAAAACCATATCGCAAAAACACAAAATCGCATATAACTCGAAAACGGAAGGAGATATCGACTTTTGTCGGCTGTGTAGGGATTTCCTAAACCGAATTTTGATGCGCTCTATCCACCTGTGTCATTTATGAGCTTCTCTGACGTAAGCTGCAGTACGTAATTTCTCTATACCAGTTCCGCGAAATTTATTTACTGTACGCAATAAGCATCGTTCGCTATGTTTTCTTTCACAACGAATATTCAAAGTTGTGCTCCACACGCTTCACAGATATTGTTTTATGTCGTTCATTTTCAATTCTACTTTAAAATTACCTTTTTCGAACGATGCATTGCATGCTTTATTAAACATTCCTGATTAGTAAAACTAAGGAAGGATATTCAAATATGTATTATTTTCATTTGATATGATTTTATGAGCTGTTCCACTTGAAAAACGATGATAAAACCGAAAAACAAAAACATTTACTTCTCATGTGACGCATACCGGGAGACTCATAAAAACTCCCCTTCTCATTAAATTAAATGTACATGCCGTCAGGCCAGTTGAAAGCCGTCAGGCCAGTTGAAAGCCCTCCCTACTAATGTTTGATCAGCTCTTCCCAATATACAATACTCAAATAAGCAATGAAAATATATTCATTTTCCACAGATTTCTACCCAACGTGGGCCCCAAGTCACTGCTTTATTTTCTAAGTAGTCATGGATACAATTGTTTGCAACTCTCTTGCCGGCCAGGTGTTTCAAGTTTTATTAATAGCACGACTTCTGATTGGTTCATTCAAGATAAACTTTCTATCCCTGCTGGATTGTTCTACTTATAATATGAATGA
Organism: Apostichopus japonicus; assembly: GCF_037975245.1. NCBI lineage: Eukaryota > Metazoa > Echinodermata > Holothuroidea > Aspidochirotida > Stichopodidae > Apostichopus > Apostichopus japonicus. The sequence goes on along the minus strand of NC_092563.1, from coordinate 22,839,885 downwards.
ATATTTGGTTTTCAGGTAACATCCATTCCATTACGTACAGTAGGGGTAAAATAATGTTTGCTTCTAGACGCAGCCAGCCAAAGGTTCAGATAAATACTATGCTAATTAACAGATGGTAGGCGTGAATTTGACAAAGCCAGGTTTATGATTGGACTAAGCCTCTCAAAAAAAGTTTGGTGGTGGGGATATCCAGGGTAGGGAATACACATGTTAGCAGCAAACTGCAGGTGACCCAGACCCAGGCTGCGACCTAAATACCAGGGCAGTCCATCTGCATTCGCGGGCAACTTACAGTAACGGGTTAGGGGGAAAATAACAGGATGTTTTATTATTTTTGCGTGCATTGAAGCTGGGGGAGATTTTTTGTACGGAATGCGCTCTCAGAAAAGTTTGTTTAGTGAGTGATGTTCTGTAGTAAACGGTACTGTAGTACGTCAAGTAACACAGGAATTTATTGGAAATAAAGATCTCTTTGATATCCAGCTACGACTGTTTCATTGTGGATATTTTTTTTATTTCTAGTTTTTCTGACGCTGCGTTCCTTGGTGAGCTAACCTAAACTTATCTTAGTTTAATACTAGCCTATAACTTAAGAGTCGTAGAATGTGCTTATTACGATCGATCAAGACTAGTTTTTATTATCCTAGCCAAATCATTTTTCAAACACCTAGTAAAGAACTTACTCTATCTACAAACTTTTGTAACATTTGTAATATTCCTCTACAACTTCTGGTAGAGTCTGAAAACGGCTGTAGTTAAACTAAGGATTCAACGCAAGTCACAACCTTGATATGTCTAGAAAAGCCTTTGCGGTTTTTGATCGCGATAACTTTCGTTGAATTTTCGTTGAAACTTCGTTGACAACCCGTGCCCGCAGTAGTCTAAATCTTGTCAACGAAATTATTCGTTTTTAACCGATTTTCAACTTTTTTTATCGATTTTCAACGTTTTTTATCGATCGTTGATTTTTTTTCAACGGGAGTTAAGCGAAATCAGTACTGTATATGTCTCTTAATGTGTCCATAGATCTGTATCTCTCTCGGTCCACCAAAATCTTTTAATGTGTCCATCTGTGTCTATATGTGTCTCTTAATGCGTCCATATGTGTCTCTTAATGTGGTCTTTGTTTGTTTCAGTTTAGTCTCTGCATACGATCCTGCTAGGATCGAAACATCAGACCCTGTAACTTTTACATATTTACCGACACAGGCTGTTTGCAGTAGTTTAGTAATTTGCTAACAGTTTATTCTTTCTGGGAAATCAATTTCAGCAAAATGTATTGCAAAACCCCCAGAAGCTGTTGAATTTTGTAAGCTTAATATCAAGTAAATTTGATCACGACAGTTATCTCCATTTAATAGACCAGTGATGATGGTAGTATTTGTGTCTCTCTGTTGGGCATGTTTTACAAAATCCTGAAATAAATAAATTTATAAAACTTGCACCATAGTCAAAGTCATAATCTGAACAATATATCATAAATATTTCTTACTGCCAAATAAAAAAGCTACAAACATGTTGCTAGCTTAGAAATTGATACTATGCATCACAAATCCACCTAGAAAAACATTTGCCTACACTAGCAGTATCTATAGTGTGTATCATCAGTAGTATTTGTAATTAATCTAGACATGGGTCTGATAACTTTGAGATTAATACTTTTATATAGGGCTACCATTCAACCTACCCATATCTCTAGAAGCATTCATCCCAACATCTTAAAATGAAATGCAAGTGACCCTTACATAGTTACATATTGCTTCTGAAGTTGAATCATTGTCACAAGAAGCACCATAAAAATTAGAGAAGAATAATATTTAAGTTTAATAGATGGCTCAGATGTGACATTGGATATAAAGTAGATTGTTAAATCACAATTTTGAATTATTCTCTTGAGTTGTCCACTTTTAGGTGAAACTTATAGGTGCATCCAAGATGGACCAATTTGAGACAAAAACAAAGGAGTTGCTAGCAACATAGAATATATACAATTTAAACGAAAGAACATAGCTTACCATGCAGAAAGGTAGAGTTACATATGCTCTATTGAGTTTATCTTATTCACATATATAGCATGTAAAGTACTTTACAAGAGCAAGCAAATACCTTACCTTTATATAATTCTTTTTCTGCAACATGTCCGAGGCCAATGTCATACAATACAGAGGCAACCATCTCAATTTTGTTTGCATCAAAAGATTGAAGCATACTCCAGTATGAGAACATTCGATAGACTCTGTCAGAGAGGAATGTGAATTTTTCCCTAAAGGCATCCAGACGCACGTCAGAAATCCGCAGCTTTTCACCAAGTAATCTCAATTGTTTCGTTTCAATTTGATGGCTCATTCGACGTAAAACATATTCACTTAAACCTGGAAAGGGCAAAATAAGAGTTGAAAACATTAAAGTAAAGAATTTACACATTTGTTTTCATTCAAAGACTAGAACTAGAGGAGCCTGGGAGTAACAGTCCTCTTCTGACCTCAAATGAACTTTGATCTTCACCAGTTTAATCCATTTTGTAGTACTCAGCACAGGGATGTACACGTCAAGTATGAACTTCAACCAAGATATATACAAGTGAAAACTCTTTGGTACATCTTAATCATCACGCATACTACTCTGATGACGCAAGGTAACACTATTAAACTATTACAAGTGTACAGACTGCCACACCCTGGCATATATGGAACAAATGAGCCTCTGATACTCAAATTAATCAAGTAACCTTATGATTATGCAGCAAAAATCATGTCTTTACCTACTGAATATTGATGGAGCACTTCCTAATAGGGCAAGAAGGAACTCTGTATACACTCTCTTATAGGGCATCTTCCTACTAAATTTGAAGCAGTTTGGCCAAGCTGATTGAAAGGAATGGTTTGCATTGCAATTTTTTTTAGTGCATTTGACCTTTGGATCTATGACCTTTGACCTCAGTGACCATGGTAACCAGACATCTGGAGAGTATTTGACATACCGATTTCCCTTGTGAAGGTTGCAAGTCAATTCAATGTTTCCACTTTGATATATAGCTAGTAAACTGTTTGGCTTAATTTCTCTTTGGACCTAAAGCTAAGATTTGTCCTTTTGTTCTGAAGGTTTGTGTCACTTATGATCCCATCATATAGCACCTTCCTAAGATATAAATATAGAAAAGTGTGAGTAAGGAGCTAGAAATATCTGACACTAACTTGCACTGAAGTTATACCTTTGATCCATGACCTTGTGACCTCAGCTACCATGGCAACCACAACTATTGACAGTGCATGACCTACCCATAATACATGTGGGTACTGGTCAATGCTTCTTCTTGGAGTCATGACAAAAAGCAAAAGTTTTGCACCTTCAACTGCAAATCTTGATTATACTGTAACTACATTGAAACTGATTTTGCAGGACAGAAATATTGTCATAGAGATTGTTTGAAACATACCCTGCTCAATTTCGTCAGCAAGAGTGTCACGACCAATGGCACGACAGGCTTTTAGAAGTTGACCCAGCTTGTTGCATCCTCTTTTATTTGTGTTCCAAATGTCAAAGACTATCCTAAGACAGTCGTAGGGATTCATATCCTGTGTTAGCTTTCCAGTGAGTTCATGTTGCTTAACACCAAGCTCAGCAACAAACCGTTTCCAGCTGTTTGTTACTGAAAGTATCACAGTATTCAGAACAGTCTCATCAAAGCAACCACGGTCAGGAACTGCAAAGGGAGAAAAAAAATTCTCTAAGGAGTAAAATTTACCTTTCATAAATTAATTCATATCTGGTGCTTCTTCAGTGAACTAACCTTTACAGTTGGTCAACATTTGAAGCCCATTTTGGATAAAACAAACCAAACTAGGCTTGACAAAGACCTCAGTGGTGAACGGATTGAAATCTTTGGCTGGTCATAACCTAGCATGTGGGTACATGCTGCTGGAAATTGGTGTTAAGATGAAAGACCTCTTCAAAGGAATCATGAGGGGATAATACAGCTGTGGTACAGTACACATCTATTGATTGCCCTATGACTCTAGATTTATATCCTAGTTGAATATCCATCAGATATTTCCCACATTAATTTCTAACACGAGCAATTACTGTGGGACACTGCTGGGAACAAAATTGTGTCTACATTATGGTTTCTTTCAGACTTTGACTTTTGTTGAACCCAAACAATCTTTGACCATCACTAAGAGACAATAGTGTTCTTGTAAGCACTAAGGTGCAATCACATATTAAGTATCAAATTCATCCAAGTTTGGCTTTTGGAGTAAACATGTTTACAAGAAATTAAAAGAATTTCTCTTATGTTGACCTCAAATGACCTTTGACCACAAAAGGCTTTTTGCACCTATCAAGAGAAATCTACAGATATGAACTTCAACCAAGTTGTCCTTTTTGAGTTAACTTGTTTACAAGGTTTTCAGCCATTGACCTCTATTGACCTCAATGATCTTTGATTTCCACCAATTACAGTATAATAATAGTCTTGTACTCACTAACACAAATCCACATTCCAAATGTGAAGTCCTGTCATCATGTTCATTTTGAGTTATCATTTTTACAAACTTGAATCACACACGCATCAAAATCCAAGCCAACTTGAAGGCAAAGCATACTTGCCTGCCTACAGTATCGCAAGCAGTGTTTCCTCTAAGAAATTTCCCATTGAGTCAAAATGGCTAATTTCTGAATATTTGACTCACCCCGTCCTGGGGGAGGGGTCTAAGGGGAGGGGTAAAATTCCGGGAAAATTATTTTATTGAACCCAAACCACAATTGGTCAATATTTTCATGGCTTTACACGATGTAACATTTTGCAGACAGTATTAGTACCAGGGGCGTAGCCAGGATTTTCAAAGTTGTTGGAAAGACTATCCGAGCAGAGCGCCACCATCGGTTGGCGCGGAGCGTACAAGAAAATTTTTGGTTTTACAAACCCCCCAGATGGCCGGAAACGGCACTTCCAGAGTGTTCATTTTGTTCCCTGGCCTCTTGGTAATTTGAGACACCTCATTCAATATCACTTTTAAACAAAAAAAAACAAACAAGTTAAAAAAGTACTTAATTCAATACTACATAATGTATTTAAAATTAGCAAGGTACATGTACGGAGTAAGCCAGTAACAACAGGCAACAAAGGGCTGGAGCTCTATACAGTCTGCTAATCAACGATAGGCTTATTTGACTGTGGAATGATTCTCAACTGAAATATTATCTGCGTAAACGGGTTCTTAACTAGATGTTAAAAAACTGACAAGACCGGATCCTAGTCTTCTTCTGCAGGTAGAGTGTTGATTAAAACGGCACGCGATAAAAATCACAGAAGAATAGGTCACCTAATTTAGCCATATTCTTGCTATGTTCGTTTCAATAGATTTTCCTGTCTAGACTCTAAAACTCGTCCAGCAAGCTTATGGATTTGAGTTATGGGTGTTTAAAAAAAAAAACACTCGGCCAAAAAAGTGTAGGCCCTGGCCTACAGTGCTACATACTGGCTACGCCCCTGTGTAATAAACATCGGCCCAATCCAATGTCTGACTTTAAATTGAGGCATGGAACCCTGAGCTTTATTTACACGATGATTGCTAAATAATAATAACTTAATTTGTTGCATATTACGCTTCATTTTTACAAGCTAAATTTGGCTCAAATATAGTGGTGCACCACTTGCAATGCAGGGTAGGAATTTAGATTTGGCTCTGGGGGACTATTTTGGAAAATGAAAAGTTAAAAACGCCCCCCTTAATGCATTTACGAGGGCTTTTTTAAGGTTTAAGGGTCGCTTTTCCAAAATTTAATATGCTGTTTACGATAAAGGTTGTAAGCATTCATCAGGATCAAGTAAGCACAATTACCCTCTTCCTAGTTAGCTGCGACCATATAGCAAATTCATTGAAAGTTTAATTGCCAAAATTTGCGATCCTTTAGCAAATAACGTCAATCCACCGAATATATGACGAAAAACCAATAACCCATCAACTGAAATAGAAAACCAGGTTTACTTCTACTGAAGGTGCCCTTTCCTTTAATCATGTATTTTTTTGTGTGTGGATAAAATCAACCACCACCAAATACGAAACCATTATACCACTGAAAAGTAATCGAAGTTAAAACCTTCAATCCATCGCCACAGCAACGGTGTACGTAAAATAAAACATTCCCTCTCTAAGACATAGCACATACCTTCCAAACAACTGCCGAGTTCCAACGTTTTTTTTGTGTTTTTTTTTGGCAAACCAATGGTTAGGATACATTTCCCATTGACTTAGTGTGGTAATTAGGCTAACATGTTGTCAAAGATTGCAGTTTTTCTTGAATATTTTTATTTTTTATTTGCGACACAACTTGAGCGAATAAACAGATGGCTAGGTTAGAGTTCCATGTTGACTTAGTTTGAAGTTAGGCTACCATGTGGTTGGAGATTTTTGGGGATTTGAGGTTATTGTCGCTGGTACTGAAATTGCTTAGTGGAGGCCGTAACTTTTGCCAGTGACTGCGCGGAAGTTCCCGGTGATTGTGCGCGACCCTCCCGCACTGCTTCAAATTTGATCAAATGTGATGCGGGATTGTGAGAACTGTTTGTGCGATTCGCGCTGCTACTGCAAACCCTAGCTAAAGCAAAAATCATGTCACAATTAAATTTACACAGACACCTGATATTACGAGGGCGATTTTCTTATATTTCTTTTTCGCCCTCGCAATTGTGCTTTCGGAGGGCTTTTTTTAGCACTTGCTGGGGCGAATCGCCAGTCGCCCTGCTTATTTCTGACCCTGTTGCAATGTAATGTAAGGTAGGCAATACAGATATTATATTTAGTACACTGGTATTGCGAACCATCGTAGTAGGCAATGCATCAGTGCACGTGCACGTTACGTTATAAGATTTAGCTTTACAACAATCGAGCTAATCTACGTGACTGTATAGAAAAACAGCGCTACGGTAAAGGTAACGATTGCTAATTTAACATTTCTGACGATAAATTGGAAACAATTTACAGCAATAATTTCTTCACTTCAAGTTGAAGTTCTGAACACCATGCCTTTTGAATCGATTTTTTTTCCTATTCACATTGTATAAAATTCAAGAGAAAATGAAACCCTCTTTTTTTCTCTCTCTCTCTGAACGCCAGTGCGTCAAATTGGCAAGCCATTGCGTCAAATCGCGTCATAGCGGAAACACTGATCGCAAGTAATCCAATATCTTTAGAATTTTATCTGTGGTAACAGCAACAAGCAGAAGTGTTCAAATGAGAAATTTCATCCCTTTAACAGACTAATCTTCAAATTCATGGACATTCAAGAACTAAAAAGGAGTTATTTCCTTTTCTCTACGTCTTTCCCAACCATCCTGTTTTCCAGACTGCTTGGAAACCATCAGTAATTCAATGACACCAAGCTACTGTACCACATACGTGTGGGTAAAGAGCTACATGTTTACATAGATTTGATAGTGATCTCATACATTTTCTGCAATTTCAAAGATGCTTGTTTGATGAGCAAGAAACTGAACTCTTTTACTGCAAATTGCTTGGTATCACTGGAATCATTGCCATCACTATTATCCACTTAACAAAGTATATATTATAATCTTGATGGACCATGCGTCCCATGCTTTTATTCACATTAATGAAAGGGAGGACAAAACTCATGTGTATTTTTCCAAGATATCATCAGTTGGTGATATTTCCTTTCATCTTGATTTGTTTAAGTGTAAAACTTGGTGAAAGTTTTGACCAACTACGTTCAGTTATTTTTACATGTGTACACTGCACTGTATCCTAAGTAATGTCTCTGCATTGCATAAAATTCAATGCAACAAAACTTGACTCTTGCACAGCTCATAAGTTGACGACTCCCATATCAAAGTTAGTGAACCGGTACCACAAAAGTTGAACAGAAATTTTCCATACTAGCAACAATCAAGTAACATAAGAGTGGTGCATCATTACACATCGAACATCACCATTTAACTATAAGGTTTGATTGATGTAGTTGCTACATGGACTTTTCAGCTAACCTACAGTATAAATAGCCAGGACCTCCTAGAGTGCTCCTTAGTGCACAGCAATGAAAGAACATTATTGGATAGGCCTAGAACAAGCATGATATCACCTGTGCTGTATAAATACAGTAAGTTTCTTGTAAGAAAGTTATGATTTGCAAAACATACCATCAATTGTCTCCCATTGCTTAATTTAACAATTTATGCAAAAATACCCCAACAAATGCTTCAAGAAATCTTTCAATTACACCAAACTAAATTTTCACAGAGAAATTTCTTCCATGGGGCAGCACTTGCACTGTTAGGCTAGAATGGTCGTAGGGTTACACATTTGGCAGTTGCAAAACTTTTTCATAGACCAATAAAACCATCATTGGAGGAAAAATGTGTTGATTTCCAAATGTTATTTTAATATATAAGTGGTAAATATAAACATGCAGCCTTGCCATACAAATCAGGTCACAGGTTGTAACAGTTTTAACATAGTGAAAGAAGGTCTAGCCTATATATACATTAGGCCTATTACTGTACATACTTTTATTGTATAGGTTGAGTTGGGTTTTAGGTTGGTTGCATAATGAACAGGTACCCGGGAGACCAACCAAAATAGGCAATTGGGTACCAGGGAGTGAATATTTGGACTGTTCCCATCACTAAGAGGTTTACAGCATATATTTTTAAAACACAACTTTGAATATCAGAATTTTCTAAGTTAATACTGTAGTTTACCTTTTTCAATGTGATCCCTTATATCTTCTCTTCCATACTGTCCAAGAAGAATGAGAAAACTCTGCAGATGAGTATGATGCCCTTCATGTATATCTTTCCACCAACTCTGAAGCACAGATTCTAACTTGAAGAAGTCATTCTGCTCTCTTTTTGTACTTGCTCTCCATTTATCCTCCAATTCCAGTGCAGAGATCAATCCATGACAGAGTTTGCTATCAGTAACTATAGCTTGAACTTCGTACACAGAAAATGGATACGGTGGTGGTTCTAGGAATGAATAAATAATATATGCATGCAGTTACTTCATATGACGAACAGGAAAAGACTCACAGATACTTAACAATATACAATACCATTTGCATGACTTAAAAGCAACCTTCTCATGTATTGTGAGACTGTTGCCTAATAACATTTGCATTTAAATTTAGACGAGGCTTCACTCAATCTATCCCATAGGTATTTTGCTATTTTTATTTATCTGGCTATACTGTACAGAATCATGTAGTACACAAGTTTAAGAACTTCATATTGTGGGGGGTTACATAATGGGACAAAAAATGTGGAACTGCTTTGTACATACATTCAAACAGCTATTTACATATGGAAGCAAACTTTGTTTATATTGTTGCTAACTTCTCATACAGAACTAAACAAGAGAAGAGCATCATCACCTCATCAACTCCTCAAAAACTTCTAACTACCTTTTCTCTGAATTAAGCTGGGTATTTGTCAACACAGAAAATCCAATAAAGTATGGTAATTATAAAAAGACAATTCATTCTTCTTACACCAAGAGGAATTACTACCATCCACATGGCTTAACAGAATGACTTATTAATTTGGGAAACAATTGTCAAACTATATAGATCTTCTGAAGTCAATAATGGATCTACTGTAGTTGTACTTTCAAGAGTTTAGTGTTACAGCTTTTAGCCCGAAAATGTACCAAAAAATATTTAAAAACCAGAATGCAATTGTGGTTTCGATGATGTAACATGAGCAGTTTTCTTCATGAATCTGATATAATGTATTTTGAGGGTGTACATGTTAACAAGGGTTTCACGATATAACCTCTGATGACCCCAAATGACCTTTGACCTCCACCAAAACAATAGGCTTCTTAACTGTGGTACTTTTACTCACTAAATTAGAGGTCGGTCCAGGCTTCCAGTATTGAGATATCATGATTACAAGGTTTCACAATTTGACACCTGGTGATCCCAAATGACCTTCGACCTCCACCATAAACAATAGGCTTCTTTAACTCAATGTGGTACTTGTACACACTAAATATGATGTCTGCACATGCTTCCCTTCTTGAGATATCGTGATAACGAGGTTTTCACAATTGGACCCCTGGTGACCCCAAATGACATTTTACCTCCACCAAAACAATAAGCTTCTTGTAATTAAGGTAGTACTTCTACATACCAAGTATGCAGTTGGCCTGATATTCCCTTCTTGAGATATCGTTTTTACAATTTCACCCCTGGTGACCCCAAATGACCATTGACCTCCACTAAAAACAATAGGCTTCTTGTACTTAATGTGGTACTTCTACACACTAACTATGTAGTTGGTCCGAACTTCCCTTCATAAGATACAATGTTTACAAAATTTTCACAATTTGACCCTTGTGACCCCAAATGACCTTTGACCTCCACCAAAAACAATAGACTTTTAGTACTCAATGTTGTTCTTGTACACATTAAATATGAAGTCAGCCCATGCTTCCCATCTTGAGATATCGTGTTAACATGGTTTTCACAATTTTGACCTCCACTATAAACAATAAGCTTCTTGGATATACAGTAATGTGGTACTTCTATACACTAAACATAAAATTGGTCTGACCTTCACTTCGTGAGATATCATGTTTACAAGCTGGGCGTCACAAACGCACTCACAAATACAAACACACACATGCCATCATGAATGCAGAGGTTACGATTATCATCGAAACCAAAAAACATGAAAGGGGATACACTATCCTTCAGAAGTATGCAATAGTATGCAACAGTTTGCAAGCATCAACATATCATATAATAATACAATTACACCTTTAAATTGCATTCATTGATATCTATGGGATAGTTACCTTTTAAATGGATTTATAGAGAAGTGTTTAGTTATCTAAATGGACCTATGATATGAAGATTTCTCTCAATCCCTCATTCCCAAACTGCAAATGATCAAAACACAAAAGAATTTAAAAAATTTGACAGAATTTTCAAATAGCTCAAGAACCTCATCTAATCTGTCAACAGATTGCAGCTATTTACCAAAACAGATAAAGGATGTCAGCTCTCTGAGTGGTGGTTTGTACCTGATTAAACCTTTCAAAAGATCTGAAAAATCACATTATTTTAAAAAATTGATTAGTAGTGTAGGGGCGTATATAAACAAATACTACCTTATCACTCTTCATAAACTATATGAATAGCTAAGCCTCTATGCTACAATCATATTAGGCATTAGTAATACTAACCTGCTCTTAACACTAAGTTGGTAATTCTGGTGGTCCACGATGTTTTTGTATCACTAGTACACCTGTCTTCCTCACCGATGTTAGTTCCTGGGGGTATTCGGTAATCAGACCCTGATGCCATGGAAGACATCTCTACTGATCCTGGTTTATGCTGATTTGGTTTTTTGCCTTTCTTGTGCCATACCATAATTTTGTCCTCCTTTTCACACTGACCATCACCTGCTAACTGATGTTTTGTCTCTGGTTCTACCTGTTGAGCAATACCTGGATAGGACTTCCGATCACTATTTCCTACAACAATAGTAGATAAAACAAAATATTGTGGATTCATACAAAGCACATAAAACTACAGAAACAACACAAACTTTTAATGTTTTATAACCTCAAATTTGTCAAACTCATGAAGTGGGCAATGAAAGTTAGTGGCTGCTCATTGTGGAATTCAAAATGTAAGGTAAAAAAGGAGGACAATCCTTAGAGTTTCATCTCTCATCCCAAACACCACATTCATGAAGAATTGTTTAAGAGCTGTGTGAAAGGATGTTTAAAATCCAATCCCTTCATTCATTAACTCCCCACTGTAGAAAACAGCAATTTTGTCATTTTTGTCTTGAGCTCAGCCCTCAGTCACCATTTTAAACTGTTCATTTGTATAAGACTTGTGAAGGTTGTATTCATAGCTTTCACTTTTGACTTTTAACTTTTGACCTGTTAGTATGCAAATATTCCCCTTGCTTATCCATCCTGTACCAGTGAGTAAACTCACTTTGGTCTGTGGTTGTTTCTGGTCAGCAGAAGCCAAATTCTCAGACAGAAACTCAGCAAGTGTACATCAATTGTTTGATTAAATTGTTTAATTCACTATGAACTTTCACAATCACATACCATCAGTAACTACTGCAAACAACTTTTGAAGCAGGTTTTGCCAGAGAAATATCCAGTGTCCCGTTCTTAAATATTCTGTGCTTTGGCCATTCTAAGTATGAGCCAACTTGTTCTTAAAGAGCATTTGTCATGTTGGCTAAGTACTATTACTTTGTCATGGAAACGACTCCAGAGCAATGCTGACACCTTGTAGAAGGTAGTCGGGCAGAAACATCATGAATTCCACAATAAGGATAGCAACAGTTTAACATAAAATGGCTGAGGATTTTTGTTCAATAAGGTCAACATTGCAATGAAGTGCTGTATGACATCTATTTGTAAAGAATTCATACAAACTTTCATGATTTCCAAACTTTTAGAAATGTACTTAGAGCAATGTGCCATAATTCTGCATAGTTTAAGCAATTTGTAATTACCTCAATTTATTTATGTCACTGCAGTGCAGCTACAAAAGTAAGAAGGCAAACATACAATGTTTGCATGACGGTATGTGTATGATTTTTTCAGAGGTTAACATTTCCTTCATTATTGTTGCTTTTTTACCACGTAGTAACTGGAGTGTGGTATCTTTCTTACCTGTGCTTAAAGGTTGGTTGGCGCGAGAAGTCTCAGAAGAAGAAGTACCTCCACTCTGCTTCTTGTTTGATGGCCCAGAAGATGAAGAGGAATTTTCATGATGGAGAGGTTTATCATGTAAGCTTTCTACATCATTTCTATCAACCAATGCTGTTTGACTGGTGTATTTTGTGAATACTTTCTTGCCATTCGAAACACCACGCCATGGTGAGAGTACTCGTCCTTCTGTACTATCCTAAAACAAAAGATCAATGAAAGTTAACATTGATATTAGATGAAAGAGGGAAGGAGTAATGGTGCATAAAACATGAAGTCAAGCATACAGTTTATTAAATGTACAGTAGTGAATTAAAAGATTATCAGATTACCTTAGCGATTCTTGCCTTACAAGTATATATATGATTGATGGAGCATAAAAAGATTTCAATTTGTTTATTCAATTTGTTTATATGTATATATTAATACATACTTTTTTTTCTCATCCGTTTTGGGAAAATTTGTCTCGTGTCAAAATAGATGAGACTGTAATGTAATCGCCTCGCCTGCGATTCAAAATTTGAACTTAGCAAGCTTCTGATAAAATTAAATGTCATTGTGAACGTAAAATACTGTAGGTATTTTAAAGTGATATTATTTCTTTCGTATCCATCTGACAGGGAAAACTGTTTCTTGCTAGCTGCAAATTTCAAGATGGCAAAAATGATAGTGAGTAAACATTTCTGCACAGAGTTTTGTCAGTGATCTTGTAATCCTTACAGACTATTGTTATCACTATTGTTATGAGGACTAGTGGCGGCCGTATGGCCGCAAATGCTCTAAATAAAATCTCCACCCTTTTATTCCATTAGGACTAGACTTCACCTCGGACCTTTTCGGACACTTTGGATTGGAATGCTCAGACGGGACCAGACATTTTCAGACGTGATTGGACATTTTCAAATTGGACGACTAAGTCAGCCTTGACAGAACACCACTGTACATCTCACTGCGACACAGTCTTGGACCATCTTGTACCTGTACATGCATTGGCACTGTTTCTCTTTCTCTTGCCCTTCCCTGTGGTTATATTTGGACCAGGTGCCACAGGGACTGCAGGGGAGGCGTCCTTTCTCTTTTTCTATTGCCTTTTTCTGTGGTCATATTTGGACCTGCCACCGGTGGGACCACAGGAGGAGGCATCCTTTCTCTTTCTCTTTTTTGCTTGCCTTACCCCTGTGGTCATATTTCGACCGGACGCTGCTGGAACCACAGGAGGCACTCTTTCTCTGTGGTGATATTCTACCGGACATTGCTGGGACTGCAGGAGGCATCCTTTCTCTCTCTTGACTTTCCCTGTTGCCATATTTGGACCGGATGCCCCAGGACCGCAGGAGGCACTATTTCTCATTTCATTTCTCTGTGGTCGTATTCAAACCAGCACTCTTTCTTTCTCTTTCTTTTTTCTCTATTTCTCTCTCTCTGCTTTCTCTTCACTACTCTCCTCTCCTACTTCTTCCCCTCATTCCTCTTCTTCCATATCTCTCACCCCTTCCCCCTCTCTTAGGGGTCGATTCGGTGTCGGGATCCTATCATGGAGCTTGTTTCTCTGCTCTGTAAGCCAACTACAGTACCGTTCAGATTAAATCGGCTGTGGCATGGTGTATCGTGATGCCCTTATCTTTTTCTATCGTTTTCTATCGTGAAACCTGACTACTGTAAATTTTTTGTACACGCTACAATGATATAACGATATACCACGATCACACGCTATATCGTGATACCAAGCCTTCACGATAGCAAACATGACTGCTACATTCACGCTAACACGTTATATCGTGATTTCAAGCTGAGCGCATCACAATTCGTAACTTCGTTTGGGCTTTGGGTTTTTATTATTCACGCCTTGAAAACTTTTTGATGTCAGCTCACAACTTTACACGTTTAACTTTTTATTTAACAACAGTAACGTTACGTACGGATAGCGACTTTTCTGTTACTAGTAGTGTTAGTTGTAGATTTTATGTTCCACGTTACTTTGAATAGTTGGCAACATTTTGAAGAATAATAAAGTACTACTAAGCCTTTCTTGTGTTAAGTTTTTATATATTTTATCGTTGGTTCGAACAGAATGAAAAGGGAAAAAAATTCCACCCAACAACTTTGAAGCAGGGCCGGTTAAAAACAAAACATCTTCATCGTCCGCGCAAGGGGCCTCCCTTTTCCTGATTCCCGAGTCTCTATTCGGATTCAAGAAATCTAACTACCTTAAAAATTATTTTGCTAAGGTTGCCACATATTCCAAACTAGTATTAGCGCATGAAAAGAAGAAAAACGTCAGCCTGTTTTTTTTTCAGATCTCAGTACGAGAAACATGTATTTTATTTGGATAATAGAAAAACTTTCTTTAATGTGGTTAATTAATATTTTCCTACCCTAGCTATATTTGATAAAACCTTCATGAAAACCGACTTTTTAGAAAATGGATTTTGAAGCTCAGTCAACAATTTAAAAAATGATTACCCCTAAATACTGGCGTCAAAAAATACATTTCGTATTTATTCCAATAAAGATCCACAAAGGATAAAAATGCGAAGAACAGCTTACTAAATAGAATTGAAACTGCATGTACAGTACATGGTCATTTTAAGTATCCAAATACTATACAAAGAGATCGAGTTCACCGAAATACCCCTTTTCCCTACCACCTGAGGAAAAGCGTCTTTTATAAATTAAAGTACCATACAGTACTTTACATTTGATACAAAAGTAACATCTACAACAACTTCCCAAAATTTGTATGTGTCACAATAGGTTAAGTTTTAACCGCACAGTACCATTAATAATTTGCATATTACATCAAAAGTTACACTCGGGCGTCCAGATGGCGGGAAAATGTACAATCATGTACAATTTGTTGTGTCGTTCCCACGGTGCAATGAACTTGGGCAAGTTGCCAAGTTCGAATGTCGTTGACCTACAGTACCGTTCACATTAAATCGGCCGTGGCATCGTGTATCGTGATGCCCTTATCTTTTTCTATCGTTTTCTATCGTGAAACCTGACTACTGTAAATTTTTTGTACACGCTACCACGATATAACGATATACCACGATCACACGCTATATCGTGATACCAAGCCTTCACGATAGCAAACATGACTGCTACATTCACGCTAACACGTTATATCGTGATTTCAAGCTGAGCGCAACACAATTCGTAACTTCGTTTGGGCTTTGGGTTTTTATTATTCACGCTATTTCGTTAAGTCGTAATATCGTGTATCATGAAGTTCCTACTCTACTGTGCGAAAATCGATCTTTACAGGAGTTCCGCCTTGAAAACTTTTTGATGTCAGCTCACAACTTTACACGTTTAACTTTTTATTTAACAACAGTAACGTTACGTACGGATAGCGACTTTTCTGTTACTAGTAGTGTTAGTTGTAGATTTTATGTTCCACGTTACTTTGAATAGTTGGCAACATTTTGAAGAATAATAAAGTACTACTAAGCCTTTCTTGTGTTAATTTTTTATATAATTTATCGTTGGTTCGAACAGAATGAAAAGGGAAAAAAAATCCACCCCAACAACTCTGAAGCAGGGCCAGTTAAAAACAAAACATCTTCATCGTCCGCGCAAGGGGCCTCCCTTTTCCTGATTCCCGAGTCTCTATTCGGATTCAAGAAATCTAACTAACCTTAAAAATTATTTTGTTAAGGTTGCCACATATTCCAAACTAGTATTAGCGCATGAAAAGAAGAAAAACGTCAGCCTGTTTTTTTTCAGATCTCAGTACGAGAAACATGTATTTTATTTGGATAATAGAAAAACTTTCTTTAATGTGGTTAATTCATATTTTCCTACCCTAGCTATTATTTGATAAAACCTTCATGAAAACCGACTTTTTAGAAAATGGATTTTGAAGCTCAGTCAACAATATAAAAAATGCTTACCGTTAAATACTGGCGTCAAAAATACATTTCGAATTTATTCCAATAAAGATCCACAAAGGATAAACATGCGAAGAACAGCTTACTAAATAGAATTGAAACTGCATCTACAGTACATGGTCATTTTAAGTATCCAAATACTATACAAAGAGATCGAGTTCACCGAAATACCCCTTTTCCCTACCACCTGAGGAAAAGCGTCTTTTATAAATTATAGTACCATACAGTACTTAACATTTGATACAAAAGTAACATCTACAACAACTTCCCAACATTTGTATGTGTCACAATAGGTTAAGTTTTAACCGCACAGTACCATTAATAATTTGCATATTACATCAAAAGTTACACTCGGGCGTCCAGATGGCGGGAAAATGTACAATCATGTACAATTTGTTGTGTCGTTCCCACGGTGCAATGAACTTGGGCAAGTTGCCAAGTTCGAATGTCGTTGACCTACTTATGTTCCGTAAATAATGTCAATGGGAATTATGTGTGTAAAAACTTGTTTTTTCCATGTGTTATATATATATATATAGAAGTTTTACGTAAGCGGAGTGAATTTCGGGGCGGCTCGTTGATTGTGAGGAAGCACTTATCTAAGCATCAATATTTGTGAAATATATCGTACGGTTTTTCTTCAGAAAATATTTTTGACTAGTATTTTCTCAATGTATTAAGAACGGTGACATACCCTATGTTCCGACGTCTCTATGTTCCGACGTCTCATTAAGTTGCGACAATTTTTTTGGACTCTAATTTTTTGAACCCAATTTTTTTCTGGGGGGGGGGGGCTCAATTGTGTTAGACCCAAATTCTGTCTGACTAATTTTTTGGGGGATTCAATTTTTTCGGACCCAATTTTTTTTTTTTTTGGGGACTCATTTTTTTTTACCCAAATTTTGTCTAGCTTAAGTTATTTTTTTGGGGGGGACTCAATTTTTTTGGACCCAAATTTTCTTTGTGGAATCAATTTTGTTAGACCCAAATTTTGTCTCACTAACTATTTATTAGGGGGGACTCAATTTTTTCGGACCCGATTTTTTTTGGGGGACTCATTTTTTTTGGACCCAAATTTTTTCCGGCCTAATATTTTTTTTGGGGGGGGGACTCAATTTTATATGGACCCAATTTTTTTTTGTGGAATCAACTTTTTTGGACCCACAATTTTTCTGACCTGATTTGTTTGGGGGGACTAATTTTTTTCGGACGCGCCAATTTTTATTTACGAAACAAAAAATAAAAGGGCCCAGAGTTTTTTATGACCCAAATAGTGCTTGTCCGAAAAAAAAATTGGTCATAAAATATTTTAGAGTAAAAACAATTTGTGTCATCAAAATATTTTGGTCCAAAAAATTATGGGTCTTAAAAAAATCTGGTCCGAACTCCGAAAACATATTGGTCAAAAATATTGGTCAAAAGAACTTCAGAGTAAAAAACAATTGTCGGAACGTAGACACGCCGGAACCCATAAAATATACTGGGTCTACCCCTTTGCATTGCATTTTGAGCGAATGTGTATTTAACTACGTTACATGATGCTTAAACACATGTTTGAACAAAATGAAAAATTCAAGTATTACCACATAAATATTCAAAAAATATACTTTTGTTGCATGGTATGAAGGATTTGGTGAAACTAAACATGTCTGGACTGATTTGAAAATTCTACGAGGTTCGTGATCAACTTGACCGTCTAGTATTTTCAGAAAGTAAGGTTGCTACCATACAAAACTGTCCGGCCAAAAGCAATTAAATGACTTTATGACATTTAAATAAAAAAAAGCTTCTAACAGAAGTTATGACCAATTTTGTATAATTTTTAATGTGCTCGTCAATACGGGTTGCCATCAGGATCATATCGATTACTGATGCTATGCAAAAGAAACTGCTTATTTGAGCATATCATATGGTGCGGAAAAACATTCTTCAAGCAAACAATTTTCTCGAAAATCTTGCAAAATTCGATCGTGAAAACAATGTTCAAACATACTAAAGTATGCCATCCTATGCATCCCGGACGGTGAAAAAGCTACTGTAGGCCTATATTCAGCGTTACAAATGCATATTAACCCTATCGTAACATTTGGGACGATTTGCTAGTACAATTAAAGCCTAGGCTGATATTCTTGGATACAAGAAGTTCAGAACGAATGTTTTGTGCGAACTGAAAATATTTTGCGACCGCTATTTTTTTTCAAGAAGGGGTTTGTATGAAGGAATTTGGATGAGTAGGCCTACAGTGTGTTCATTAGGCCTATCGTACTAGTTTTGCGATTATGAAACTTGTATGTCGATTGACACTTAATTTTGGTGACACACCAAACTTTTTGATCAGAATTTGCAATAAATCTATTGCACATTGCGTTTAATTGATGATTTCATCTACTGCGGGAAGAAGCCTACCCCAATTCTTTCAAATCACGATGAAACGATCGATCGTTCTGCAACGTGATTCACGCTATAACGATAACATCACGATAGTATACAGTGCCAGTGAAATGATGCACACATTATCACGATATTACGACCACGATGCGACGCACGATATCACGTTAGGTACTTGCTATAGGCGTAATGGAAACGATATCACGATAGACTCCTCGAGTCTCCTCATATTTTGTCACGATACACGATGCCACGGCCGATTTTATGTGAACGGTACTGTACTTATGTTCCGTAAACAATGTCAATGGGAATTATGTGTGTAAAAACTTGTGTTTTTCCACGTGTTATATATAGAAGTTTTACGTAAGCGGAGTGAATTTCGGGGCGGCTCGTTGATTGTGAGGAAGCACTTATCTAAGCATCAATATTTGTGAAATATATCGTACGGTTTTTCTTCGGAAAATATTTTTGACTAGTAATTTCTCAATGTATTAAGAAGGGTGACATACCCTATGTTCCGACGTCTCTATGTTCCGACGTCTCTATGTTCCGACGTCTCTTTAAGTTGCGACAATTTTTTTGGACTCTAATTTTTTGAACCCAATTTTTTTTCTGGGCGGGGGGGCTCAATTTTGTTAGACCCAAATTCTGTCTGACTAATTTTTGGGGGGATTCAATTTTTTCGGACCCAATTTTTTTGGGGACTCATTTTTTTTTTACCCAAATTTTGTCTGGCTTAAGTTATTTTTTTGGGGGGGAACTCAATTTTTTTGGACCCAAATTTTCTTTGTGGAATCAATTTTGTTAGACCCAAATTTTGTCTCACGAACTATTTATTAGGGGGGACTCAATTTTTTCAGACCCGATTTTTTTGGGGGACTCATTTTTTTTTGGACCCAAATTTTTTTCGGCCTATTTTTTTTTTGGGGGGCTCAATTTTATTTGGACCCAATTTTTTTTTGTGGAATCAACTTTTTTGGACCCACAATTTTTCTGACCTGATTTGTTTGGGGGGACTAATTTTTTTCGGACGCGCCAATTTTTATTTACAAAACAAAAAATAAAAGGGCCCAGAGTTTTTTATGACCCAAATAGTGCTTGTCCGAAAAAAAATTGGTCATAAAAAATGTTAGAGTAAAAACAATTTGTGTCATCAATATATTTTGGTCCAAAAAATTATGGGTCTTAAAAAAATTTGGTCCGAACTCCGAAAACATATTGGTCAAAAATATTGGTCAAAAGAACTTCAGAGTCAAAAACAATTGTCGGAACGTAGACACGCCGGAACCCATAAAATATACTGGGTCTACCCTTAATCATTGAATTTTGGGCGAATGTGTATTTAACTACGTTTCATGATGCTTAAACACATGTTTGAACAAAATGAAAAATTCAAGTATTACCACATAAATATTCAAAAAATATACTTTTGTTGCATGGTATGAAGGATTTGGTGAAACCAAACATGCCTGGACTGGTTTGAAAATTCTACGAGGTTTGTGATGAACTTGACCGTCTAGTATTTTCAGAAAGTAAGGTTGCTACCATACAAAACTGTCCGGCCAAAAGCAATTAAATGACGTTATGACATTTAAATAAAAAAAAGCTTCTAACAGAAGTTATGACCAATTTTGTATAATTTTTAATGTGCTCGTCAATACGGGTTGCCATCAGGGTCATATCGATTACTGATGCTTTGCAAAAGAAACTGCTTATTTGAGCATATCATATGGTGCGGAAAAACATTCTTCAAGCAAACAATTTTCTCGAAAATCTTGCAAAATTCGATCGTGAAAACAATGTTCAAACATACTAAAGTATGCCACCCTATGCATCCCGGACGGTGAAAAAGCTACTGTAGGCCTATATTCAGCGTTACAATGCATATTAACCCTATCGTAACATTTGGGACGATTTGCTAGTACAATTAAAGCCTAGGCTGATATTCTTGCATACAAGAAGTTCAGGACGAATGTTTTGTTCGAACTGAAAATATTTTGCGACCGCTATTTTTTTTAAAGAAGGGGTTTGTATGAAGGAGTTTCGATGAGTAGGCCTACAGTGTGTTCATTAGGCCTATCGTACTAGTTTTGCGATTATGAAACTTGTATGTCGATTGACACTTAATTTTGGTGACACACCAAACTTTTTGATCAGAATTTGCAATAAATCTATTGCACATTGCGTTGAATTGATGAATTCATCTACTGCGGGGAGAAGCCTACCCCAATTCTTTCAAATCACGATGAAACGATCGATCGTTCTGCAACGTGATTCACGCTATAACGATAACATTACGATAGTATACAGTGCCAGTGAAATGATGCACACACTATCACGATATTACGACCATGATGCGACGCACGATATCACGTTAGGTACTTGCTATAGGCGTAATGGAAACGATATCACGATAGACTCCTCGAGTCTCCTCATATTTTGTCACGATACACGATGCCACGGCCGATTTAATCTGGGCGGTACTGTATCTATCTCTTGCCACAAAGCAAGGATCCAATCTGATCCACACCCAATAGTTAGGACAAATTCATAAATGCCTAAACCAACTTTCTGTATACTGGACCAGTCTCGCATGCGATTCGAGACTGGTCGAATGTATAGGAGAATTGCTTCAGGATCGAAATGTTAGACAAACCCTGGTTTGTTGCCGTGGCAATCATGAAGTCATAATTAAAAGAAATGAAGACATGGTGTACATTGCCATGTGTATATGCAAATATGTTTATGGGCAAAGAAATGTTTCAAATTGCAAAAAAATACTGTACAGTATATATAGCCTACTTGCAATTAGTTACAGCAGTAGTACTGTATATGTTTTCACACACACAGAGTCTCAATACACACTGTACGTACTTCTTAAATCATCCAGCTAAATACTTCGAGTAACATGAATGACTTAGGGATTAATTTTGAGCTTAATTTTGAGCTAGAGTCAATGTCAGCAACCTTATCGAAGTGCTTCAACGAAGAACCGAAGCGTAAAGCGTACAATGTTGACACTATAACAGAAGAAACCTTGTCGCTAAGCCTAGCAATATCGTAAGCACTAGGCCTACTACTAATTCTAGCAGTAACGACATGACTGACCAGGGACTAGGCCTAGCGATCTTTCAGACTCGCAATAACACTGCGGTTACTACAATTCCAAACCTGTCGAACAATCATACAATGGGGCTCGGAACCTCTTCAAAAACTGCTCATTCTCAGACCCAGTAAACGTTTATTTGAACGGTTCATCTATCGACTAGGGATAGACGAGTTCTACTCAAAAGAATGTTAGCAACAGGCAACGTTGCTATAGCCTAACTGTTGTAGCGTTTACGGACTTTTCAGAACACACACAACTCAGCATCTGTTTATTGCGCAATTTGACCTGGTAGGTCAAAAATAAGTTTTAAAATGTTATCTTTAGAAATTTGTTCTTTGTTCTTATTTAATTGTCATTTCCCTCCATTTTTGAGTGTTTGAATTGATTAGACTACCAAAATTTAAGACCAAACGATACTGCTTCATTCGTATTTTTTCACTTTTAATGTTCGTCGGAAGAAAATGCTGTTTTACATGAGGTGACTATTACGTCATTCAGGGAGAAAGATCAAGGGAGGCATAAGGAGAATTAAATACAGATCAGCAAAAATTAGCGAAAAAAATGCTGTTTTCTAACATTTGTGAGGATCATTTATGAATGGGGATAAAAACGAGGGTACCCGGTCTTAAATTTGATTTGAGACCTCTGATGACGTCATCGAGAAGGGCCGCGCCTCGGTCCGCTAAGCCACCAAAAACCCCCCTAATACAGGTAGCTTAAAATTAACGGGCAAACAATGAGAGAATGCTGAACAAAAAACATGTACATATCCAAAAGAGAGAACACGGAACAACATATAATGTGAGATATTAGGGAAATTGGTGGGAATTGCTACCCTTGCTATGTACAGACAATTTGCAATTCTAACGGGGAGGGAATCAGTTGTCAAAAACGGCTAAAAAATCCCTCCCTATGCAAAAAAAGCTTGGTAAAAACTTCAGTATCCAATTAATGGTAAAGACCAAGAACGTAGGTTCCTTTACCAAAATCACTGTAGGAAATTCGGACAACAAAACACCCGATGTTGGCACTTTGGATGGTAGAATTAGAAGGAAGAGCATTGACTGGGAGAGCCAGCCATAGAGAGCGCACATCGTTCAAAGGTTACCAGTTCATTCTACTGTAGGCACGGTAGAAAGAGGTGCTAAGGTTGTAAGGAGACAGGTAATCAAGGAACGAGGAAATCTACATGTACCAGCTATTAACCACAGCTGTATACCAGTCAGAAGCCACAGTACCTTGCATACCATGTAACCAGGGATCATTGCCCAGTTTCATTTGATAGGACCCGGCAAGAGACGGGGAATTTCAAGAGAAATTCAGCTTTTTGTATATAATTATATAAGTGTAGAATAACAGACAATGAAAAAAGCAAAGAAATTGTCCTGGGATTTGTACCAGTGACCTCTTGATATCAATACCAGTTCTGTACAACTGAGCTATCCAGATCTTACAGTACCGCTCACGTATAACTCGCGTAGACGTATACTCTACGTTTACCTACGCGATTATACGATGTTATACGTTTCTGTACGCGACTTTCTACGAGGTGTCTACGCGGCGTCTACGCGGCTTAGGGCTTCGCTTGAGTGCACCTGAATAGGGATTATACGCGCGTAAAGACGTACAATCTCGTATAATCTGTAAACGTAGGATATTCTCAGCCGCTTTATATAGCAGAGCTCCTATGGGTTAGAATAAACTGTGATGCAGAAAAGAGTCGGTAAACTCAACATCAAGTAATGTCTCCTAAGCCTTTCCAAAATATTCAACCACAGAGTAAGCATATACAGTACCGCCGAGATTAAATCGGCCGTGGCATCGTGTATCGTGATGCCCTTATCTTTTTCTATCGTTTTCTATCGTGAAACCTGACTACTGTAAATTTTTTGTACACGCTATAATGATATACCACGATCACACGCTATATCGTGATACCAAGCCTTCACGATAGTAAACATGACTGCTACATTCACGCTGTCATATCATATAATATATGTTCTATCATAATGTTTCACATGCCATTTCACTTCATATTGTTGTGTGCACCCTCTCTAGTTTCATGCCTTAACTTACCAGCACGTTATAAAATAAACATCGATTAATCATACATAAATATCTCAGTCATCTTTACTCGTCGAGTCCTCTTGGAGCCAACCAAATATCACCCGCTAATATTACACACGCTAACACGTTATATCGTGATTTCAAGCCGAGTGCGTCACGATTTGTAACTTCGTTTGGGCTTTGGATTTTTATTATTCACGCTATTTCGTTAAGTCGTAATATCGTGTATCAGGAAGTTCCTGCTCTACTGTGCGAAAATCGATCTTTACAGGAGTTCCGCCTTGAAAACTTTTTGAAGTCAGCTCACAACTTTACATGTTTAACTTTTTATTTAACAACAGTAACGTTACATACGTGCCTTTTCTGTTACTAGTGTTAGTTGTAGATTTTATGTTCCACGTTACTTTGAATAGTTGGCAACATTTTGAAGAATAATAAAGTACTACTAAGCCTTTCTTATGTTAAGTTTTTATATAATTTATCGTTGGTTCGAACAGAATGAAAAGGAAAAAATTCCACCCAACAACTTTGAGCAGGGCCTGTTAAAAACAAAACATCTTCATCGTCCGCGCAAGGGGCCTCCCTTTTCCTGATTCCCGAGTCTCTATTCGGATTCAAGAAATCTAACTAACCTTAAAAATTATTTTGTAAAGGTTGCCACATATTCCAAACTAGTATTAGCGCATGAAAAGAAGAAAACCGTCAGCCTGTTTTTTTTACAGATCTCAGTACGAGAAAAATGTATTTTATTTGGATAATAGAAAAACTTTCTTTAATGTGGTTAATTAATATTTTCCTACCCTAGCTATATTTGATAAAACCTTCATGAAAACCAACTTTTTAGAAAATGGATTTTGAAGCTCAGTCAACAATTTAAAAAATGCTTACCGTTACATACTGGCGTCAAAAAAATACATTTCGTATTTATTCCAATAAAGATCCACAAAGGATAAAAATGCGAAGTACAGCTTACTAAATAGAATTGAAACTGCATGTACAGTACATGGTCATTTTAAGTATCCAAATACTATACAAAGAGATCGAGTTCACCGAAACACCCCGTTTCCCTACCACCTGAGGAAAAGCGTCTTTTATAAATTAAAGTACCATACAGTACTTTACATTTGATACAAAAGTAACATCTGCAACAACTTCCCAAAATTTGTATGTGTCGCAATAGGTCAAGTTTTAACCGCACAGTACCATTAATAATTTGCATATTACATCAAAAGTTACACTGGGACGTCCAGATGGCGGGAAAATGTACAATCATGTACAATTTGTTGTGTCGTTCCCACGGTGCAATGAACTTGGGCAAGTTGCCAAGTTCGAATGTCGTTGACCTACTTATGTTCCGTAAACAATGTCAATGGGAATTATGTGTGTAAAAACATTGTTTTTTCCACGTGTCATATATATAGAAGTTTTGCGTAAGCGGAGTGAATTTCGGGGCGGCTCGTTGATTGTGAGGAAGCACTTATCTAAGCATCAATATTTGTGAAATATATCGTACGGTTTTTCTTCGGAAAATATTTTTGACTAGTAATTTCTCAATGTATTAAGAAGGGTGACATACCCTATGTTCCGACGTCTCTATGTTCCGACGTCTCTTTAAGTTGCGACATTTTTTTTGGACTCTAATTTTTTGAACCCAATTTTTTTCTGGGGGGTGGGGGGCTCAATTTTGTTAGACCCAAATTCTGTCTGACTAATTTTTTTGGGACCCAATTTCTTTGGGGGACTCATTTTTTTTTTGGACCCAAATTTTGTCTGGCTTAAGTTATTTTTGGGGTGGGGACTCAATTTTTTTGGACCCAAATTTTCTTTGTGGAATCAATTTTGTTAGACCCAAATTTTGTCTCACTAACTATTTATTAGGGGGACTCAATTTTTTCGGACCCAATTTTTTTGGGGGACTCATTTTTTTTGGACCCAATTTTTTTCCGGCCTAATTTTTTTGGGGGACTCAATTTTTTTGGACCCAAATTTTTTTTTGTGGAATCAACATTTTTGGACCCACAGTTTTTCTGACCTGATTTGTTTGGGGGACTCATTTTTTTTGGACGCGCCGATTTTTTTTTTACGAAACAAAAAGTAAAAGGGCCCAAAGTTTTTTATGACCCAGATAGTGCTTGTCCGAAAAAAATTGGTCATAAAAAGTTTAGAGTAAAAAAAAGGTACGTCATCAAAATATTTTGGTCCAAAAAAAATATGGGTCTTAAAAAAATTTGGTCCGAAAACATATTGGTCAAAAATATTGGTCAAAAGAACTTCAGATTCCAAAACAATTGTCAGAACGTACACGCCGGAAACCATAAAATATACTGGGTCTACCCTTAATCATTGAATTTTGGGCGAATGTGTATTTAACTATGTTACATGATGCTTAAACACATGTTTGAACAAAATGAAATATTCAAGTATTACCACATAAATATTCAAAAAATATACTTTTGTTGCATGGTATGGAGGATTTGGTGAAACCAAACATGTCTGGACTGGTTTGAAAATTCTACGAGGTTTGTGATCAACTTGACCGTATCTACAGTAGTATTTTCAGAAAATACAGTTGCTACCATACAAAACTGTCCGGCCAAAAGCAATTAAATGACGTTATGACATTTAAATAAAAAAAAGCTTCTAACAGAAGTTATGACCTATTTTGTATAATTTTTAATGTGCGTGTCAATACTGGTTGCCATCAGGATCATATCGATTACCGATGCTATGCAAAAGAAACTGCTTATTTGAGCATATCATATGGTGCGGAAAAACATTCTCAAGCAAACAATTTTCTCGAAAATCTTGCAAAATTCGATCGTGAAAACAATGTTCAAACATACTAAAGTATGCCACCCTATGCATCCCGGACGGTGAAAAAGCTACTGTAGGCCTATATTCAGCGTGACAATGCATATTAACCCTATCGTAACATTTGGGACGATTTGCTAGTGCAATTAAAGCCTAGGCTGATATTTTTGCATACAAGAAGTTCAGAACGAATGTTTTGTTCGAATAGAAAATATTTTGCGACCGCTGTTTTTTTTTTTTAAAGAAGGGGTTTGTATGAAGGAGCTTGGATGAGTAGGCATACAGTGTGTTCATTAGGCCTATCGTACTAGTTTTGCGATTATGAAACTTGTATGTCGATTGACACTTAATTTTGGTGACAAACCAAACTTTTTGATCAGAATTTGCAATAAATCTATTGCACATTGCGTTGAATTGATGATTTCATCTACTGCGGGAAGAAGCCTACCCCAATTCTTTCAAATCACGATGAAACGATCGATCGTTCTGCAACGTGATTCACGCTATAACGATAACATTACGATAGTATAAAGTGCCAGTGAAATGATGAACACACTATCACGATATTACGACCACGATGCGACGCACGATATCACGTTAGGTACTTGCTATAGGCGTAATGGAAACGATATCACGATAGACTCCTCGAGTCTCCTCATATTTTGTCACGATACACGATGCCACGGCCGATTTAATCTGGGCGGTACTGTACTTAAGCCGTTAAGAATAAGAGTAACAACGAAAACAGCGCTACTAGAAGTACAAACGATCGATACAATCAGTGCAGGAAAACTTCAGCAAGGAAACTTTATCAATTACAATGTGCACCAGTCTGTTAATATTTATACGAGTTCCTCCCGTTGGGCATTAAATTGAATTTAGGTAACAATTAATGAGAACAAGGTAGGCCTTGGCCTATCCTACCTTTTAGCCTTCATCGAAAGTTACGCCGTATATACCTCGCAAGAAAACCACGATAACCGTTTAACGAAAAAAAAAAAAACAATATTTGAACTTGAAGATCTGACTTCCCCAAAAGCAATGACAAGGTTTTGGTTAGGCCTACTATTAAAAAATATTTTCAGAAGAAAACCCTTACGATTTTTTCCACAAATATTGAGGCTTAGGTATTAGTGCTTCCTCACAATCAAGGAGCCTCCACGAATTTCGCTCCGCTTACGTGAAACTATATATATAACACGTGGAAAGACCCGATTTTTTACACACATAATTCCCATTGACATAAGTCACGGAACATAAATTGGTCATCGACATTCGAACTTGCCCAGGTTCACTTCACCATGGGAACGAAAGAAGTTTTATCAGTCGAAGTTTATGATTGGTTGCCTTTTTAATAAAATGTTATTGTAAACACAAACATAAGCGACTTTGGATACTTTTCCTACTGTATATGTAGCGTTTCTATCCAAAATATTTCGAAATGCAGTGTATTACTTTTTCCACAAGGGCCATTGCTGGTATGTTATATTGAAAGTACATAGGCCTGGCCATTCAGAAAGTGTTGAAAAATCGTGTAAGTTGAATTAATGATTTGAACAAAGTCAAAGGTGATACAACTTTGAACACAAAATTGCTGCGAAGAAATATATTGAAGAAACGTCATGTTTGGACAAAAGCATTCAATGTACAATAACTATTTACTAACCTTTTGAAACAAAAATTCAAGCAGAAGGAGTGGGGAGCAGTAACACGAAATAAGAGAAATATCGACATATTGATGATAATGGCCATCGGTGTCGGGCGACAACCAACCATTCCCACTATATCTTATCCTGGTTCTAAGTGGCTTCCGTTAAACAAAAATATCGTTTTACCTAGGCTCAGAACGTCGCACAAAATATTTTCAAAACAACGGTACACATGAAGTAATCCAATCAATCCCAGACTGAAAACGAATATAAATACACTACAGCATCGTTACTTAAATTGTTTACCACTGCCTATACAACCGAAAATGTTTAATGTTTAAGATGCAACACGGAGATCCAGATGGAACCTTTAATTTTTTTAAAATAATTTCAATGTTTTAACATGTCGCTCCCAAAGCTCCTTAAAAGTTTCAAAACTTTTTAATGATAATGCCGCACGTACCGCCATTACCAGACACACAAGGCGCCATGAAATGTAACACTGTTCAAAATGTCGGAAACATCAGAAAGTACTCGTAATACGCAGATGTTACGAACGTTTTACCCTACGTTAAAGTGTATTTTTTCTCACAGTTCAATCGTCCGGTTATTTTCCTTTATTTTTCCGTTAATGGTTATCAAAGTTTTTTTTTGTTTTTTGACAATAAGGAAATGTTATTCGCAAAATTTGAACATTTTGAGAAACAAAAGCAGGAACATAAAATCTCACTGTTCGCAGGCCATGCACATACTTGTACATCCAGGGTAAAGCTCGTTGCTGCAAAGGTTCAGCTCACACGCGCTAAGCAAGGTACCTGGGAGACTGCTTGGGTCACCCCTCCTCTCTTACGAAATGATTAATATAGTGTTGCAAGTTTTCCTGGCAGTTTGCCAAGGTTGTAACAATGCATTTTTAGGTCAGAATGGAATGCAAATTAACAGGTGTCAGGCTTGTTAGCAGAAACTAGTACATGACCTAGCTTACCAGGGTAGTCAATTCTGCACGCCTGCAGTTGAGATATTTGGTGATGACGTTTTTGTACGCATGACATGGGAAAACGAAAACATCAAATGAAACTTAATGTTGAAATACGTGGATTTTACTCTTCTGATGTTCGTTTACAAGTGGTTATTATAATGTCAAGTTGAATGCAGCTGATAAGCATCTTAGCGCTAATTTATATTGTGCTCAAACACTTTTGTCATGGCCAATCAGTCTGTGGATCCTAAATGTTTTTTATTTGGCAAATGGACATTCAAGAAAAGAAGTCATGCGATTGGAAATTTTTTTCCTACATTCTAAGAAGTATAAGTTGTTTTTATGTAACACCTCTTTTTTGTTCCAATTTTTCTTTAGCATAGGCCTACTGTACTCAAATCAACTGAGGGAGAACAGAATGTTCAAAAAAGGTTTGAACTCTCGGAAAATGTCAATAATACATATTTTCATATGAAAGGTCTGCCGTTTTGCGGCAACCTCTCTGCCTCTTTCAATACATATTTTCTAATTACACACTTCTTGAGACAAAGAATTACCATATGTTTCTTAATTGTAGATAATATTCCACTCTGAGTGTTTAAGACAAGATCGAATTTATCATCGATTGTGAACTTTCAGCATATCGGTAAAGTTCCTGATTATTCGCATTGCTTACTTTTCGCGAAGAATTGATTTCATCACCTTATATTGCAGCTTCAATTTCGTTAAACTGTATCCTAGCAACCTTTAAAATCTTAATTTAGGCACAGAGCTTCGTCCGTGTCTCATGTCAAAATGGATGAGACGGTACTGTACCACCTCGCGGGGGATCGTTTCTAATAATATTTATCTTGTAAACGAAAAGAGCTGTATGTATTAAGCGATATTATATTGTCGTATCCATCTGACAGGGAAAAAATGTGCCTTGCTAGCTGTAAGTCTTAAAATAGTTAATGATAGTGAGCAAATATTTCTGCACAGAGTTTTGTCAGTGAACTTGTAATCCTTACAGACTTTTGTTATCAAGCTGAGGAATCGTCGCGACAGTGTGACCGCAAATGCTCTGGATAAGCACTCCACTCTTTTGTTACTTTTGGGCTAGTAAACTTTACATCGGACGTTTTCGGACACTTTTGGCTTTGAATACTGGGTATGACGGTTTTTTTTCTAACCGGACGCTTGGACGGAACCAGACAGTTCCAGACACTTTCAGAAGTTTTCGGACGTTTTGAAATCGGACCACTAGGTCAACCTCGACGGAACGCCACAGTATATTGAGTGCAGTTACTTACCACATTAACTGCAAGATGGTTGTCCCTCACAAAGACTACTTTTCCTTTCACCCATTGTTTACGTGAAGGGCAACTAGTAAGCCTGACATTCGCAAAGACAGCATCATCAGCCATAATGTATGGTGGCTTAACAGCATCTTTCACTCCTATATCTGCATCGTCATTCCTTGTGTACTCTTCAGAAGGTTTCTGGTCCCTCCTGGTCCTTGGCTTTGAATCTTGCCTTTTGATCAGAGGAAGCTGAATCTTGTTAACTGCAACCAGGACACAATTTCCTCCTTCGCACCAGGAGTAATTTACACACACAGAATCATCCAAGTTACACTGAAGGAATATCCAGAAGAGGAATACAGTAGTAACAATACACAATTACTTTTTATATTTCATTCAATAAACAATATTCTCCATCTTGGAGAAACTTCTAACATTAAACAAGTTAACATTTGCTCTTTCAGGCTTTATCACTTAAAGAGGAATACTGTAATTTTTGCAAGGTAAGTCACATTAACTTTCCAAACCACAGTTACTCTACAACTCACTCTCTTCTTTACTGAAGAGAGACACTCAGTTCATGATAAACTTTTGCACAATTTTACAATATTTAAAAGCTGTGTTTTCAATTGGATACTAGTACTTTTACATCATGCTTGATTTGCAACAATGGCTGCTCTTACCGGAAACAATAACAATAATACAGCACTAATACCACACCTATTCCGAGACACAAAATACAAACAAATTTAAATAGCTTACAAAGCAACTTTAAAAAGGTGCAACTTCTGTATAAACTTCCAGATCAAAATTACAAAGCACAAGATATGCTAACGACTGTAACTTTTAGCAAAGCAGTTGGATTAGAACTAAAGTTAACTCTTCTTATTTCACTAACAACACAAAATAATTTCAATAAACATTCCATATCAACACTAATGTATGTAGTCTGTTTATTCAAGCTGTGGAGAGGTCTTAAGAACACAACATACGTCTCTCAACCACGTACAGAAATAATTGAAATAAAGCATGTATATATGAAAAGGCTCTGGCAGGAAAACCATTGCTTAGAATACAATACTCACATCTAACTGAATGCCAAAATATTTCCCAGGTGTCTTGGTGTCCTTTGGTCCAATGTGCTTTACAGTCCCCTGCACGATCCCTGTTTTATTCTTGACAGGGACTCTGACATCAACTTTGTCACCTATCTTCAGTTGTTTGGCATACAAAAGTAGTTCTGCATGTTCTGGACAGGAATAACAAAAATGATGGATACTTCAAAAAGAGTATGTCAGTACTGAATAATCTGGCAATGGATTTCTCCAACAAGAAAAGTTTGTAGTAAAACAACAAGAAATATTCATATGAGCATCAACGAAGCCTACATGAGCTGTTCAATATGATTATTCTTGTTAATACTTCATTGAGCATCACTTCATTTGCTTTCACAGCTCTGGTAACCATGAAACGCTTCTTCTGTTGTCTGTTTTAATCACCCGTTAATTTTCAAGATAAGCTTTGAAGTATTTTAGAAGTCACCTCGAACAAGGGTCACTAACTCCATAACACAATTTGCATCTTGTTCACATTTGGTTTCAAAATTTTGTGAAATCTTATTCTGACAGTAATTCAAGATACCTTTGATTAATAGATTGGTCACCATGGTGACATAGAGCCACCTACATAGGCTACATGGATGTGTTATTATAGTTATTTTCAAGCACAAACATTATGTCATGAAGAGAAATAATTATCAAATTTCTTTGGATTGTATCTGGTTCAAGATTTCTCTCCTAATTGTAGTTTAATTGGGGAGTAATTAGACTAATACTACCCTCTACCAGTTCCTAACCCTGTGTTAGATAGTTGATACTGTATGAGACAGAATAGCCTGGTCCTGCTATACCCACTCGGGTGGAGAACCATATTAGGATTACACTACCCGAGGGCCACTGTTAACCAGTGGCGTCGCCAAGATGGGCCAGGGGGCACGTGCCCCCCTGGAAAACCTAGTGCCCCCCGAGTGCCCCCCCATCTGAGATTTGGGTTGGTAAAAAAATATATATATATTTCGTTATATTCAACTCCCATTATCTGAGTTGGTTTTTCATATGGACAAAGAAGCACAGTAATTCGCATTTTCTTCAAATGAGCTGCGAGAAAATGAAAAAGTTTATCCTTGACCGTCCGGTATCGAAGTCGTAACCCGCGCCATCACAACAGGTGTCAATATTTACATTGAATGTGTCAGTGCTCACGCCTTACCAGCGGCTATACACATCTGCTTCACGAGCTACATGACTCATCGTTCAAAACAATGAATTTCCCTGTTCTGGCTGTGCTGCAGCCATGTTTTTATTTCCTAGGAAGTAGGACGAATATTCAGAAAATCACTAGGTGCAGTCCAATCAAATTCCTGAAAATTAGTAGGCCACCCCTTCTCTCCAGAGAACACTATTTTTGGACCTTTCTCATGATTCTGACATCAGAATATGAAAGAAGCGCTTTACTTTTTTCTGGACCGATGAGTAATATCGTTGCTCTGAACCCTAACCTTGATTTCGAAACAAATTTGAGAATCCCGTATTTTTTGTGGACCCATATATTAACCCTGTTGTGTAGGGGGTGCAGAGGTCATTTGAGGTCAGATGCTTGTAGGAACAAATGGCGAATGTTCACACCTGCATACTGAGCCATACTCGATGTGTGATCAAACTTTGGATTGCATGGTGAGATCCCTGATAGGAGCCAATAACGATGCTGGAACCTGTTACATCTTAATAGAAAATGGGAGAAAACGAGAAGGACAAGAGAGGAGTCGGGGGTCATGCACACATTAATTCAACAAGTATAGGTTCTATTGATATAGGGTTAGGCATAATATCGACAGCATGTGGTTCATATCCTCTGCAAAATTCTGCGCGTTGTTAAAATCATTACCTCAAAAATAGCAATTTCTGGAGATATCTTCAGAACGAATTTAGCATCAAATGTGGCACCATTTTGCATCTAGCCCATCCTCCGTATGCGAAAATTTTCCAAAGGGGGCCACCCCCTCCCCTTAGACCCCTCCCACAGGACGGCAATCCGTATCCACCTAAGTGCCCCCACATGAAATGCTGGTGCCCCCCTGTGCCCCCCCAGACTGAAAAGTCTGGTGACGCCACTGCTGTTAACTGCTTCATAGTGGTTGCCATCAACGTAGACAAGTCCACATTATCGAATGCTGGACACGACCATACCACACCTGCGAGCCCAATGAGTGGTAGTCAAGTCTCCAAATCAAAACTAAATTTGCATGACTTAACTTAGTCTGAAGGTCAACATGTGTCTAATTACCATACACGTTGCCGGTGGACAGCGTTGAATGGTACAGATATAGGGGACTTTAAAGTGATAAATATGGAATTACTTTGTTTGAGTTTCGGAACTGTCTAAAGACATTATGGTTAATTGGGGTAATCAGGTCACTGCTATTAATAAATGCTTTAAAAAATTATTTTCAGAGTACTGAAAGTATTGGTATTTTTATATAACTTTTCTATTGACAGATATAGTAAAAAGAGTGATATATACTGTACTGAATGTACTACTAAATCAAAACTACTGATAATATCATGTTTCATGTTCTTCTGACTGTACAGTATGTGCTTCTCATTTCTGTATTACAAGTTTACCAGCATGATGCATATTGGTAAACATGGACCCCTTAAGACCATATTGGGTCCAATAAAGCTGTTTGTACATGTAACTCTGCAAACCAGCTAGTAGGTATTTGGTAAGCAATATTTACACAGCAATAGCTTTAGCAGTTGCATTATACTCAACTACCTGTACATTACACACAAATGGGTATTTGGACAACAAAATTATACTGTAGATAATAGCCATTATGTATGAAGTTCTGTCAGACTTTCCTTTAAATAAATTGGAAAAGGAGCAATGCAAAACATATCTTTACAACTATTCTATCAAAAACAATATTAAAAAATAATATTACCTTCAAAGATCCTGAGCCTCTCCTTTAAATCTTCCACTGTTATCAGGATATCCTTGAGCTCATCATCCAGACCATAGAAGACTCCAGGTCTCCACTTAACTCGTATTTGACCCTTAAAGCAGCTCTTCAGTTCAATTCCATCATTGCCGTATTTTTCAGTGTGATCGTAATCAACTTGAAAAATTCTTCCTGGTGAAGCAGGTTTTCTGAATTTCATTCGACCGACAGGTTCCTCATTGCTAAGCATATACCATTTTATGTTATCATCACTCCAATCTGGGAACTGGCAAAGCCCTTTAAATGCCATACTGTATCAAGTGCTGATGATTTTGCCAGCAGTTACTTGAAGAGGTAATCCATGACAAAACCAGTGAACTTTAAACCCTGATGAAAAGGCAGAAAATAAAACAAGAAGGGAATCCAAGGAGTTGCAAATCTCATCTCTTGCATTTTAATTATCATGACTACATTTGATGACATTTTCACCTTAACTAATACACTCCAAAGATTGGAGCCCTTTGCAAACTTGTTTAGCAATTTACATATATATGACAATGCTTAGGTCTGTCTCCCATACATAAGCATTCCTAGATCTACCTAACTATGACAACTGGTTATGTTGCCCCTGCTCCCCCCCCCCCCCCTCCCACCAAGATGACATATTTGGGTTGTTGCCCTCTCCATACTAGATCTATTCATTCTGTTAGTCATTCAAATGTCACACTGCAAACAAGATTTTAAAGTGTTGACCCTCGGTGTCTTCAACTGTTTCGACAAGTCCTTGGTCAAGGATTTCAAGCAAGAGCTACTGCACTTCTTTGAATTTAATCATGTTACAAGGTTTTCAGATCTTCACTTCCTCAAGGAGCTGGTCACTTGACCAACAACCATTTTGCCCCAACTGCCATTTCGCCCAACCTTGTTGGTCATTTTGCCCAACCTTGTTGGTCATTTTGCCCAACCAGCATGGTCATTTCGCCCAATCTTGCTGGTCATTTCGACCAACATTGATTAAATATTATACTTCAATATTGGTCAATTTAATAAGGAAACGTTCGGGAATTGTTAACGTTACGGGATACGAAAAGAATATTAAGGAAACTTGAAGTCCTTTAGTTTGTATAATATTAGTAAGGAAACGTTCCGGAACTTCTTAACGTTACGGGATAGGAACCAAATATTAAGGAAACTTGAAGATGTGGTTACAGTCGGGTGGATGGATCAGTGTTTTAGGGTTAGGTTTGATAGGTATTTATCAAGACCAATTCCCCTTTGTTTGTATAATAAAATAACTTCCATTGCATGCGTAACTGCCTAAAGTAGTGTAATCCTTATACCCGAAATAACTCAGACTCCGATTGATATTGAACGGACATCACTTTATTTACCTACTACGAAGTAATAAAACCCAAAATAAATCAAATTAAACTAGTGAAATAGAAAAAGTGATAATATTCTGACTGAATATGAGTAAAAAAAGGGACTCCAGGAATTAGACACCAAGTATGAACTTCAACCAAGACATCACTTTGGAATCATCATGTGTTCAAGGTTTTCAGACTTTGACCTCTCTTGAACTTAAATGACCTTTCACCTCCACCAATTTAAACTGGGTATGTACACGAAGTTGCCTGTAAACGACCTTGGCATTTTCCAAGATGTGTTCGACAAACTCAATGTCAATTTGCAAACCTTTTCTGCAAGTGTTTTACATTCTATCTAGAAAATCTACTGGTGGCTACAGTTGGTATCCAGTCAAAACGTCCCTTAACCAAAACGTCCCCGCTTTTTAAAGACCAAAACGTCCCCGCTTTTTACCAAAACGTCCTCGCAGTCAAATCGTCCCCGTGAGTCAAAAAATCCCCGCTTTTATAATCAGTTGGAATGCAAGTGTGGATGTTTTGTGGAAAAATTTCCCTATATAGATATATATATATATATTGTATAGTAAACGAATCCAAATTCGATTTTAATTCCTCTTGTATAATATTTTTTGTTTTCATACCAAATATAATTAAACGTTGTAGTCCTTCGTGATTTATTAAGCGCCCGTAATCCAACTTGCATGCCGATAACTTAGCCAAATTGTAACTTAAAATGAATATATATTCACAACTCTGAATGAATGTGATAGACGGGGACGTTTTGACCAACGGGGACGTTTTGACCAAAAGCGGGGACGTTTTGGTACGGGGACGTTTTGGTAAAGGGACGTTTTGACTGGTAAGCCTACAGTTGTTTGCCTATCAAAATTGTTAAAAAAGTTTTGAATCTTTAGGCAAAAAGAAATCCTCATATGACTTTGCATCAATAGAGTTCCAGTGCTATTCCGCCCCATAGGTACATACCGCCATACCATTTCCCCATAGGTACTTTTGCCATAGCGGTTAGGCTCGAAACCTATGGCGGAAAGGTACATTTTTGGAATGGATTTTATACAGGAAAGTATTGGTGAAACTTTTTTTGATCTGCGTGGAAGGATAGGTACATCATCTTCAAATGTGACGCTTCGCTGGATAGACTGAATTGTAGTTAAGACCAGATTGGGGAGTAGATACGTGCAGTCTTTAATGTACATGTTGATTGTTTGTTTTAATATTTTAAAGTTTGTAGGAGTCGAGAAACTGTCTTCAAATATATTTATTTGTTTGCAATCAAATTAATTTAGGTTGATTCTTTATTAAATAGACCAATTCTGATTGTGAATTTTGCAGGCCTAGGTAGTGTTAAGCGAGGCAATATACAGTGCAAATAAGGCCTACAGAACACCCACAATAATGTGCTCTTTTCGCCATATAAAAGTGCTTTACTGCGATCGGACTCGGAGTAACATGGAAGAATGGCACTTTTTCAATGGCAGAAAGAGCACATTTTTTTTATGGCGGAATGACACGGCCCCCATCTAAAGGTTAGGTATGGACCTTTACTACAGTAGGATGGGTAAGCCTAATTTTGTTGTAATCCAATCCCTGTTAGTTCTTTGAATGTAACTTAGGCCTAACCTAACATGCCTAACAGCCTAACGTTAGGCATACTGTACTGCAGGCTAGGCCTCACTTTAGTCCAAGGGAAACGCTCGTACTATATTAAACACTAGTGCTTACTAAATTGCTTGTAAAAAATACGAAGCACACAACATAAAGAAATTGCACCAGACCTGTGTAAATTTTGCTTTCTTTTACCGCGAAACTACAGTTGAACAGTTAGACGTGAAGTAAAAGAAAGTAACGCACATAACCGTAACGCTTGTCACTACTGGTGGTGATATGGCAGCAGTGTTAGTTAAATACGTCCACTATTACCAGGGGAATTTTCCCTATATTTCGAAATAATTGTAATTTCGCAAAACCACGTCCCAAGATATAAATTAAGCAAAATAATTAGATTAAAAAAAATCTAGTGAAAAAATGAAAGGAAACAACTTTTCATTCCATTGTATGTATCTTCAATGCTTATTGTACCTATTTTAATGGTGCGATTTTTGCTTTAAGCAAACAGCAAACCGTTAAAACTCATGTCTTGCAAGATCTTGTGAGAAAAAAGTAGTTTTGCGAAATAAAATTATTTCGCAATCTAGGGAAAATTCCCCTGATTATAGTGAACGTACAGCTGCCATACAGTATCACAACCAGAAATATAGAAGTAACAAGCGTTACGCTTTTTGCGTTACTTTGTTTTAATCCACGTCTAACTGTTCAACTGTTGTTTCGCTGTAAAAGAAAATTTATACAGGTCAGGTGTAATTTCGTTATGTTGTCTGTTTCACATGTTTTAACGAGGAATGGAATAAGCACTAATACTTAGTGTTTAATATTGTTCTGGCCAACCCGCGGAAGTCTTGTGCGTTTGCCTTGGGCTAAGGTGAGGCCTAGCCTGCAGTATGCCTCAAGTGACACTAGGACTAAGTTAGGGTTACAGTTAACTAAAATAATCAAAGATGGCATGTGTGTGTATGTATGTGACACCTGCTTGTAACTTGAAAAGTATGTCTTTGTTGAGCTTTGTACTCGGTATGTAGATCCAACTTGATGAGTACATGAACCCTATTGAAATTGGTAGCGGTCAAAGGTCATTTGCAGTCAACATAGGGGCGGGCAAAGTCTGAAAACCTTGTAAACACATGCAATAACTACAAAAAATACATCTTAGTTGAACTTCATAAAGTTCATATGTGGTATCTTTGTGCAGCTTTGTGTGTGGAAGAACCCTTTTGAAATTGGTAGCTCAAGTAAACTTCACTTAGTTTTGTGAAGAGGATCCACACAATAGGCTTTTATTAATGCATACAGTCATCCAGGATATGAAATCTGCTTCAAAGTGGTGATACTCTGGGGATTGAAAAACACAAAATCAGTACTTAAACTGAGCTTCAAAGGATAGTCAGGTATTATCTCAGATGGTCTCAAGATAGGCTCAAGGTGACAACAGGCAATATCAAATTGTCTCAAAATTAGCCTTATACTATGTGATTAATACTAGATGACTAAGGCTTTGGGAGTAATTAAGTTGTGAAAATATTTCACATTGAATAAACAATGTCATGTAACTCTAATGCATTAATAAGAATTATTAAAGGGATGATTGGTGACAGAACTAATTTGCTAGCTCAAAATTGATGTAAGAAAAAGTCCATTTGCTCATACATAGAATATCTGTGTGTTTATTTTTCACATAGGAAGAATGTTCTTTGTGGGAATTAAAACATTTTGGAATAATAATTTTATATATTGTAAAATCCTTGGTTGTTGCCCAAAATGAGTGCTACAGTAAGAGGTGGAAACCTCTGATCATGTCTGGTTCTCACTTAAGACTTGGACAAATGTAATCACTTGCTCTACATAAGTCAGATAGTTGTGTGGAACATATAATAATTTCACTTGAAATATTCATATTATGTGCTACATTTGGCTGCAGAAATCACCACAAATGTATTGGAGGTCTACAGTTTTAGACAGAATTTTTAAAAGTATAATTTATGTAGCAAATTTGTCAACTGCATCCAAACAGGTCCTTTGATTATGGTGCTTCTTGCTATTGTTGACATGGTTGACGAAAGCCTGGTGGTCTATGCAATGGAAAGCATCCAAACTGTGGCTCATTGAAATCCAAACTGTCACCTTTTAAATAATGTTGGCAGAAAGCCAAAAGTGATCTGATAGAAACCAAAACCCCATGAACAAACTTATGGCAGTCTACAAGGACAAAATATGAAGTCTCTGCTGTATCAAGAGTGTTGAAATTATGGAAGGCACAGACATGCAGGTAACTTCACAGTGAAAATTTTACAAGTGGCACACCTCAAGAAAGTACATGGGCCTATGTAACTTTACTTCCAAACTTTATTTCTAATCTATACAAATAACTTACCAGATACTGTACCACTACTGATTGTAGTGTTAATATATTTTTTGATGACACTAAATTGTACAAGGAGATCATTTTGTTGCATGACTGCCAGGTTCTTCTAGAAAATATAAACTGCATTTTTGGGTGGTGAAAACATGGCATCTCTACTTTCATCCTGACAAGTGTCATATACTGCAAATTGGTTCATTATCATTCTGAGTTTCAGTATACTGAGGCTAATTATGATGGAACCACTCAAGACTTGAGTATAGTCGGTGTATTAACGGATCTGGTCATCACAGTTGACAAGGACTTAAATTTCAGAGATCACAACCGCAAGGCTAGAAGCAAAAGTGTGGAGTTTATGATTACAGAGCGAATGTAGCCCAATAAAAAACAAAGGAACTTTTCTAATCTGCAGCAGAGTGTTGCTAATATTTTTCACTTTTGACACTGTGAATGATTAGTTGAACTATTGAGCAATGAATCGAAGTTGATGATAATGATGAGTACATTAGTAGGGCATTAATGATCTCAAGCTTTGATACCTTGCAGAAGGACGGTTTCAAAGTCTTTTTCAACAACTTATGAAACTTTTCAATAGAGTTATCTTATAAAGGTTTGGCAATGACAAATTTAATAAAGTGACATCTCCAACTTATGTAATTAATTCTGATCAAATTGCAAGGAATGGTTTTAAACACAAGACAAAAACAAACCATGGTTTTAATCCTTGGCGTATCAGGTTTTGTCACACTACATTCATACTGTACAATCAACCGTGTGTTTTTGTTGTGGTACATATCATGGATATTAATCAGTGAACATAAATCAGGTATCTCTGAAATAGTGTACGACA
Organism: Apostichopus japonicus; assembly: GCF_037975245.1. Taxonomy (NCBI): domain Eukaryota; kingdom Metazoa; phylum Echinodermata; class Holothuroidea; order Aspidochirotida; family Stichopodidae; genus Apostichopus; species Apostichopus japonicus. Next base: position 22,798,794 of record NC_092563.1, on the reverse strand, counting down.
AATTAGCTTTATACTGTACATGCTCTTGGATAATACAATGCAAGTAAATAAGTATATAGATAGATGCTTAAGAGATCATAAAATTTGACCTCATTAATATCCATGCATGTATCTGTTTTCATACTATGTTACTTAGTAGACTTTGTCAACATGATAACTGATTCATGATACCTTTCTTTATAAATTGCCGCATTAGTCAATAGATAGTCCTCTAAATTGTGGTGTGCATAATTTCATGAAACTTAACATTTATGGCCTACCACACCATGAATATGTTCAGGCATCAGAACCACTAAACAATTTTGTTTTCTGGTATATTTCTTTAAAGAAAAGGTAGTTATTACCACAATGACAGTGTTCATCCAGGGATGGTAGTTCCAATTGAACTAGGTAAAGAGAATAAACACTAAGTAGCTTTGTTACACGACTAAATCCAGTTATTCCAGATTACAGTAGGAGTCTTGTCTATGCCCACATAAATTAACTTTGATTCAATTTTACTGAAATTAAAATTTGGGCATGGTCAGCAATATTAGTTAACTCCACCAAATCTGTATTTGCACCTTTGCACAAATGTCTGTACTATCTGTTTATTTGTAAAAGAAAATAAGGAAACTGGAACTGGTGTTTTGTGTAGGAGGTCCTCACCACAGTATTAAAGGATGAGTTTAGACACAAATTTAAATGTAGTATATTGTAGACCATTAAAACACTACATACTGTAGATCAGTCTAGGTTGGATTTCTGTAACACTTTAACTTTTTAGAAATGACCCTTTATGCAAGTGAAGAATATCAACTAAAGTGACTGAACTATTAAGTCTAATATATACAGACCATGAGATCAGTTCCTCAAGTGCAAAACAAAACTCAATGGAAAAACAAGACTTTTATGACTTCAAATGATATGTTACAGTTTATTGAAGATGGAATCCAAGGGTGCTCTTAATATGAAGTTAAAAAAACATGTTTGGCATGAGGTATTAGAATTTATAATGCAATTGATTAACATAAACATTTAGGACTGCAAAGAGGAACCGACATCACTGGCTCTGAAGCCTTAAAGGAGCATTTCACAGTTAAAACATATAGTATGTTATTTCTGAGTATGAATATCTTGAAATTCTCATAGCTTTAAAGACATTACTAGTCCTCAAAATTTCTCTTGTCTCTTTTCTTGAAATCTAACATTTGTAGACTAAAATTCTGCTTCAGCGTCACCCTTAAAAAGGTTTTTCTGGTGAAGCAAAATGTCCAAATCTTGCCCTTAAATTGAGACATGGTTGATTGGATGTAACATTTTCGACTGGCTAAATCTTCAGCTAGTCCAGGAGGTTGGATCACAGTAGGGGGTCTGTGATGTCATCAGTGTAAATGCTTTTCAAAAGCTTTAATACTCATGTTATTATAATCTTCCTCTTGATCTATCATTGAAACCTGATACATTTGGAATGTTGGCTTAAGCTCTCAAACTTCTCTATAATTCATTTCATAAAAAAATATTTTGTAGAAATATTCTTTTCCCTAGTGGATTTAAATGATTGATATGTTACATAAAAGATTAAAATCTTTTTATGCAATTTTGATAGGCAATCAACTGTAGCCACCAGTGAATCTCTCTAAATAGAACGTTAAACACTTGCAGAAAAGGTTTGCAATTTGACGTTGAGTTTGTCGAACACATCTTGGAAAATGCCAAGGTTGTTTACAGGCAACTTCTTGTACCCAGTTGAAATTGGTGGAGGTGAAAGGTCATTTGAGTTCAACAGTGGTCAAAGTCTGAAAACCTTGAACACATGATAATTCAAAAGTGAAGTCTTAGTTGAAGTTCATACTTGGTTCAGGGAGTCCGGGCTGTCAACCCAAATATGTTATCTGGGTGGAGGGGGGGGGGTGAGGATCGGGTTCAACATTACCAGTTGTCATAGACAAACCTAACATTGTCGTATGTAAATAACTAAACCAGTTAGTTAAGGGGTCCAATGTCTGGAGTGAATTAATAATTAAGGTAAAAATGTCATCATACTGAGTTATATAACTCCATGGATTCCCTTGTTTTGTTTTCTGACTTTTCATCAGGGTTTCGAGTTCACTGGTTTTGTCATGGATAACCTATGCAAGTAACTGCTGGCAAAATCATCAGCACTTGATATGGCTTTCAAAGGACTTTGGAAGCTCCCAGATTGGAGCAGTCCTAACATAAAATGGTATATGCTTAGCAATGTGGAAAATGTCGGTCGAATTGGAAACAGAAAACATGCTGCTCCAGGAAGTATTTTCCAAGTTGATCACGATCAAACTGTAAAATCCCACAATGATGGAATTGAGCTGAAGAGCTGCTATACGGGTCAAATACGAGTTAAGTGGAGACCTGGAATCTTCTATGGTCTGGATGATGATCTCAAGGAAATGCTGATAACATTGGAAGATTTTAAGGAGAGGCTCAGGATCTTTGAAGGTAATGTATTCTTTTGATATTGTTTTTGATAGAATAGTTGTGAAGATAAGTTTTTGCATTGCTCACAAATTGTATGAATGAAAGTCTGACATATCTCTTTCATCTGCAGTATAACTTTGTTGTCCAAATACCCTTTTGTGTGTAATGTACTTGAGTATAATTCAACTGCTAGCACATGTGTAAATATTTCTTACCAAGTACCTATAACTAGCTGGTTGGTACAGTTAGAAACAGTGACTTGAGGTTAGATGGCTTTTTTGGACCCATTACCGTATCAAGCAGTCCATGTTTACCAAAATGCATCATGCTGGTCAATTTGAAAGCAAAAGATGATTGTGACACAGAAATGAGAAGCACATACAGTCAGACGAACATGAAACAAATATATTAGATACAGTATGTGTGACTACTTTACACCTGCACTTGATCAATGTTTTTAAAGGAATAGGGAGTGGTCTACTACATACTGTAGATGATTTTCTCACACCTGGACTTTTGCTATTGGTCTTGGGTTCAAGTAAATACAGATTGGACAAGGTTCTGGTGTTTGATATCAGAGACTGAATATCTTGATGCTTAAGTCCAGCCAAGACAAGTAGGAAGACTTGACTTAAATGTTATTGTATGTTACTAATACATACAAATGATCTCCACTCTTTTTACTTTCTTTTTAATGATACAAAGTAACATTGATGCAAAGTAATTTTGAAATTCAGCTGAAAGTGTTTGCACTACAGCTGTTCAATGCTTAACATATTCAGTACAAACTTAAAATCAGCTGCTTCTGCTTACAATTTACATTAAAGTCTCAATACGTGTTTGCTGATGAATTTCAAAAACAAACTTCCAAAGCAGATAAATGTTTCTTGTTCTAAATTCTCTCTGACCAGGTGGGTTTAGTGGAGAAAAGCTGCCACAATCAAAAAAAGAAATTTATTTTCTGTTGCCTTTATTGTGCGAATGATTTACCATAAAATCACTGCGACGGCCCATATCAGCATGTTCAATACACAAATGTAACCTACTGTACCTATACTTGTATCCTCCACTTTTTTACCAAATTTCACGGAGGAAATGTCTGAAACACCTGTTCATTCCTGGCAGTGGAAGGAAATGACACAATTTTGCAAGCTACATCGGTAAGGCCGAAAGAAACATACCATTCAAATATCAGGCTAGCACACAGGCCTATAGTCATAAATAAAACAGAGACTTGATTGGTGCATGATCTGTTGGGCAGAGCTCGCAAATTTTTATTGAATTTTGTAGAATTTACAGACTCGTTAAGAAATCTGGCAAATATTATTCAGCTCAAAATGTTTACCGACAGACAACTCACTAAAAATAATGATTATTAATATGAAAATTGCATCTATAGAACGGTGTTATAGCAGGAAAGGTCAAAGTTAAAATTTGGCAAACACGCATCAATTGAGACTTTTATTCTACCATATATATGTTAAACATTGAATCACAAAATGCTGTGTCAGACTGTTGTCACATTAGATGCCAAAAATTTGAGAAAGTCTGAAATACTGTACTGTACCAAGGTGTAACTAAGAGCTGAACACATTGTCACATGAGATGTGCATTAAGCTGTACTTGCCTAATAGATATAACTTATTTTGATTTCCAAAGTCAGGCAAAAGTTGTTGATTTATAAAGGTTTAATGACCAGCTAATAAATTGCGTTTTGTTTGCTCTTTGCAGGTTAAATACTTCAAGTACTAGTTACTTCAGTTATTGATTTCTTGTCAGAGGCAATTTACAGGGGTATCTTTGCAGTGGTGATGGTGTGTCCATGTGTGCAGTATGTATGTAACACTTGCTTGTGAGCACTACAGTATCTCAAAGAGTTAATTTGAAATTAATATGGGTCAATAAACTGGGAAAAATCAACGACTTGTAGACTGTAGAAATGATAACTGATATAAAAGTAAAACTTAAACAAACTTCATACTGGATAGATACAGTAGTGTTGTATAAGTGCAAGATTTTTGATGATTACCAATGATAGACACTTTATGAACACTTTATTTTCAGATTTAATGTTTAAAGTTCCAATGTTTAAATGTGGCAATGAATCACTATGAGTCAACTGGCTTGCTATATATTTAAGAAGGTATGGAAAGTGGCAGCCACTCTGAAGCAGTTAACAGTGGCCTTCAGGAAGTGTAATATGGTTCTCCACCTTGAGTGGGTATCTCAGGACCAGACTATGCTTTCCCACATCAACTGTCTTACACAGGTTTAGGAACTGGTGGAGGTGGTATTAGTCTATTTACTCCCCAATTAAACTTGCTACAAATAGAAGAAAAAGAAGAAGGTGAAGATACATTCCAAAGAAATTTGATAGTTATTTCTCTCCATAATGACATATAATGTTTGTGCTTGGAAATAACTATATTAACAAATCCATGTAGGTGGCTTTATGACACCATGGTGACCAATCTATTAGTTGTCAAAACTATCTTGAATTACTGAGAGAATAAGATTTTACAAATTTTGAAACCAAATGTGAACAAGATGCAAATTAATTTTTTCAGGTGAGTGACCCATCATTGGAGGTGACTTCTAAACTGCTCCAAAGCTTATCTTGAGAAATAATAGTTGATTAAAACAGACAACATATACTGTAAACATGTTTTTATGGTTACCAGAGCTGTGAAGGCAAATGAATCAAATGAAGTATCAACAAGAAGAATTATATTGAGCAGCGCTCATGTTGGCATTGTTGAAGCTCCTATACATATTTCTTGTTGTTTTCCTTGAACTTTTCCACGTTGAAGAAATCCATCAGTAGCTACTGTACAGTACTGTATGCTTTTTAAAGTATCCATCATTTGTTATTAATCCTGTCCAGGATATGCAGAGCTACTTTTGTATGCTAAACAACTGAAGATAGGTGACAAAGTTGATGTCAGAGTCCCTGTCAAGAAGAGTTCAGGGATCGTGCAGGGGACTTTAAAGTACATTGGACCAAAGTACCCCAAGATACCTGGGAAATATTTTGGCATTCAGTTAGATGTGAGTATCCTATTCTAAGCAATGGTTTTCCTGCCAGAGCTTTGTCATATGATTTATTTGAATGATTTCTGTATGTGGTTCAGAGACGTATGTTGTGATCTTCAGGCCTATCCACAGCTTGAATAAAAAGACTGCATACATTAATGTTGATATGAAATGTTTATTGAACTTGTTTTGTGTTGTTTAATAGTGAAATAAGATGATGTTATTTTAGTTCTGAACCAACTGCTTTGCTAAAAGTTACAGCAGTTTGCCTACTGTATCTAGTGCATTGTAACTTTTGATCTGGATGGTTATTCATAAATTGCACCCTTTCAAAGTTGCTCTGTAAGTCCTTTAAATTCTTTTGCATTCTGCGCCTCTGAACAGGTGTCATATTAATAGTGTTGTTTTATTGGTTCCTTGCTTTAGCAAAAGGAACCTACAGTATGTACATAGTCAGGTTTGTGTGTGCGTGTGTGTGTGTGTGTGTGCGTCTGTGACACTTGCTTGGGTACACTGTAACTCAACAAGGGAAAGTTGGACCTAACGGAAACTTGGTATATAGATCTGCCATAGTGAGAAGGTGTGCCCTATTGTTTTTGGTGCCTGTGAAGGATACCAAAGGTCAGTTAGAGGCCAAAAACCCAAAATATTAAAACTGCAATAACTCCCAGTGCCAACGTGCGACAAGGTTGATATTTTGGGATAAGTTGTGAACTGGTTAGGGGAATATTTTCAAACTTAAGGGTCATGTGATCCAAGGTCACCAAAGGTCAAATGTTAAAAAACTAATATTTTGGGGGGAGAAAATGGGCAAAGAAAAATTGGTTGAATTTTTATAGTTTTGATGCTACTGTATATTCCCGTCTCACCGATCAAAAATGTCAACTGGTTGACCACTGGTGACCTTTGTGTGTGAAGTTATACGAGGTCAAAGTTAATTTTTAGACATTAATGCAATAACTCCCAGTGCCATCATATCTGTTGACCCGCTTGTAGGTGACCTTATATTCCTTACATTTTCGACGCCATATTCAGATCTCAAAAGTGCCTTCCCATCAAAAATCCAATCACAATTTGTGATCACTAAAGTGTTGGCTATACAGTAGTATTGGTTACTTTATGGGTACATGTACTGTAGGACCACCATTACTTGGACTTATTGAGCCCAATCTTGCTATGATAATATTATGTGTATTGTCATATACCCCTATGCGAGGAACCACAGTGCCCTTGGGCTCTTGTTGTTATTGTTTACTGTAAGAGCAGCCATTATTATCACTTGCTTACTGAGCATGATGTAGAGTACTGTTATCCAATTGAAAACACAGCTTTTAAATATTGTATGATTGTGCAAATGTTTGTCATAAACTGAGTTTCTCTCTTTAGTACAGAAGAGAGTGAGTTGTAGAGTAACTGTGGTTTTGAATGAACAAGATGCAGCAAAGTTACTGTGACTTATCTTGCAAAGGTTACAGTATTCCTCTTTGAGTGATTAAGCCTGTAAAGAGCAACTGTTTACTTGTTAATGTTAAATGAGAATATTATTTATTAAATGGAATATAAAAAGTAGTTGTGCATTGTTACTATTCCTCTTCTGGATATTCCTTCAGTGTAACTTGGATGATTCTGTGGGTGTAAATTACACCTGGTGCAGAGAAGGAAGAATTGGTGTCCTGGTTGCAGTTAACAAGATTCAGCTACCTCAGACCAAAAAGTATGATTCAAAGCCAAGGACCAGGAGGGACCAGAAAACATCTGGAGAGTACACAATGGATGATGATGCAGATGTAGGAGTGAAAGATTCTGTTTTAAAGCCACCATACATTATGGCTGGTGATGATGTCTTGGTGCATGTCATGCTTACTAGTTGCACTTCACGTAAAAAATGGGCAAAAGGAAAAGTAGTCTTTGTGATGGACAACTATCTTGCAGTCAATGTGGTAAGTAATTGCACTCAATATATAAACTATCTTACATAGGTCTGCTGCAATTATTTTTTCTGTCCCTCCAACCTTATTTTTATCCTTAGATTCATTTAAGGAATAAAGTATGAGTTGAAGTGAAACAAAGTTAAGAATGAAACAAATATAAATAACAGAAATCTTTTAGACAAAGGCAAAGAGAAAATAAATTTATATCTAGATATATCTAGAAATAGGGATCACAACCAACTAAGGGCTGGATAGCTCAGTTGTTAGAACACTGCATGGGCCTGATATCAAGAGGTCAATGGTACAAATCCAATGGCAATTTCTCTGCTCTTTCCAATTCTCTAAAATTTCCTAGTTAGTTGTCTGTTATTCTACACTTATATGAAAGCTGAATTTCTTGTGAAGTCAATTCCCTGCCTCCTTCTGGGTTGTATGAAATGAAACTACTGTAGGCATGATCCTTCATTACACAGTATCCAAGGTCAGGCGCGTAGCCAGGAATTTGCCAAGGGAGGGGCGAAACTGTAGATTACGCATTGCAAACTATCTAAGCGTAGCGCCACCATGGTTGGCGCGAAGCGTACAAGAAAATTTTGGCTGTAAATGCCTCCCAGATCGCCAGAAATGGCACTTCCCATGCCTTGTAAGTTGCATCTTAGCATTTTCTCTTTTGAAAATACTAGCGATATCATAAAAACCTTTAAAAAATTTGTAAAAAATATGCTCAAGGGGGGGGGCGGCCGCCCCCTTCGCCCCACCTTGGCTACGCGCCTGTGCAAGGTACTGCAGCTTGCGATTGCCTCACACCCACCACCCCTTCCCCATGACATGAAGCAGATTAATCCAACTCCAGCTCACATCTTGTTCAATAATTTATACAGACCTAGAGTTGTTGGTTAATAGCTGGTACTGTACATGTAGGCCTAATTTGTTGGTACTCTTGGGCCCATTTTTGCACCGGGTGATCCCAAATGCATTTTTGGACACATTCCTTCGGCCCAAATTTGTGGGGCTTAATATGTTTGGGACCATTTGGGCCCACATTATCTTTATGAATTTTGCAATAACTGCACAACCATATGTCGGAATATGGCCAAACTTGGCACACAGTTGATGGTTAATAGTTCTGTACATGTGGGTCTAATGTTTTAGGAACCATCTAGGCCCCAAAAGATTATGGGCCCATTTTTGTGCCGGGTGGCCCAAATTATATTTCTACCTCAAATGCATTTTGGGACACATCCTTTGGGCTCGAATTTGTAGAGACTGATATATAGGGACCGTTTTGGCCCACATTTTGTTAACTGCAACCTTGAAGATGAACAATAATGATATTCAGCATTGAAGGCAAAAATATGATTTTATTCACTTGTATTCTAGTTGGTGTCCTTGTTACATCTGAAACATGAAGTCAATTCGATGTTGGGAAAGGGGGAAAAAGTATAGGGACAGTATACAAAGTTTGCAATGGTAGGCAAAGACTACAGGTTATCCTTGAAAGAGTTGTAGCTTTTAGAACTTGAAACTTATAATTTGCATGCAGATGCAATATGGAATTCACACATTTTAGACTGCTTAAGAGAGTTGTTTTATGTATCGTTGCAGCTGCGTACAAAATAAAAGAAAAAAGACATTGAGCTCACTTTAGTAGAGCCCCATGATGAAAAATTGCAACATTAAGACTGCAATTTAAGTCACAATTGATTTCATAAATATTGAGGTTGTTGAACAAAGAGAAGTATTACTATGAGAAACAGAGGCTCAGCTCTTTGTAATGTAACCTTTCAAGAACATGAAGCTTCTGCAGTAGAGTAGAATAACTGTATTGCCCAGCAGAATAATAGGTAGGGGCTGTTGTATGCACAATATTGAATCATATTTCTAGTAGATAGAATAAATGGACCATTACTTTCATTGGTAGTTCACTCCATCTTGACTCCTAACATCAGTGACCAGAGAACGATTATTTTCTGTGGGGTACCATTGGCAACACCAGGCAAAGTTTAAACGAGTAGAATGTTCACCACATCAATCTGTTAGAGCTATGGGTTGTCAGGAATGAGGGTTATATACCTAAAGCCAGTTAATTGAAGGGGGGGGGGGGGTGGGGGCAGTGGTTGACAACACAATTGTGGTGTTGTATATCAACAGGCAAGGGGGCTGTATTCGAGGATCCTCAGCTTATGCACATGATGTTTAGGATTGCATGATGTTTGCCAATGTCTCAATGGAGGATATTATGACGACAGAAGCATCAAAAGATCCTACGACTCCTGTCACATATTTTTTGAAAGACAGAGCGCGGCATCTGAGGTGACTTTTGTTTAATATGATGCTAGGCAGAATGAGTAGGTGCCATCTTGCAGGAGTATTGAGATTTGAAGAGAGCAGTGAAGTAAATATCCCCAACACTCACCTGCTTTAGACATTTTACGTTACTCCTCCATTCCTGATATTACTGCATGTGATAGGGACACAAGGAACTATAGACAGTGTTTTGGTCGTGCTACAATTGGTAATATTAGTTGACAACTCATCTAACAATGAATCTTAGGATGTCTGACCTCACAGCAGGAAATTACCTACACATCAAAGCAAATCATGTTCTTTTCTCTTTATTCATACAAGAACATTCATGGATATGTCAGCTACTACCAATTGTCCTCCAAAACTTTTAAATGCATTTAAAACATATTATTTGAGATTACAAGAATCTCCATACACAATATGTTGCTGAAAAAATGAACTTTATGACATGAAGGTGTAACCACATTACTTGGTGTTTCAACATTAATAGGGTAATTTTTCTAGACAAGTGAGTAGTAAATAGCACCTGGATGGATAACAATGTTTTTTAAAGTAGGCTACAGAATTTCAAAATTAATTTTGTGCCTAAGGTTATTTTTAGTTGCAAGATGGATAATTACAAACAACATAGTTAAAGTTTTCAAAAGGAAACACTGTGTCATTCATCAAACCATATTAACATAATTAAAAAAGAACATTAGCATTTGCATAGGGAAGACTATTATCCAATACAAACTGAAAACTTTGTAAGCTCTCAAGCTCAAATTGGAAAGTTGCAATTTATAGGAATAAACTTATTGAGTACACAACCACGTTTTTGGATATGCTGTGGTGAAAAGTCATTTGAGGTAGTTAGTGGTAAAAATGGAAAGTAACATAATTTACCCTACATAATAAGGGCAACTTGTAGTTAGATGATTGTTTTCACATAAGTTGTACTTGTACCTGCATTAGGTACAACAAGTCTGACATATTTTAATACCTTCCTCCACAACCTTGCACAGGTCACAATGGTTTTCTTGTCAACCTGTGTTGAGGAGGAGTTGGGAATGCTGTATTCTTTGGCAATTTCATATTTTACATCAGCTAGAAAGCTGTAACACTTCACATTTGGGGTTACTTGAAAAATCGGTCAAATTGGTCACCATTTCTGAAACCACAGCAAATCCCAGTTCTATATTTTAGGAGAAACATTCATCACCCATAAAAGCTGGAAGCCTGGGAGCATTCAGTCTAAAGTGCCAAATGAAATCAAAGGAAACATGACAGATTCAACACTTTCCTCTAAAGTGACCCTCACATCATTGTCTAATTTTGAGCACCCCTTTTTTGATGATTGGCTTTTCTGTGTCACTTACTGTCATAGAATTGGGATTTTGCTCTTTTAAGAGGCAGAAAAGCTTTTCCACTTCCACCAATGACTGTTATCTGTCATCATCTTGCAGTACTTAGGAAAAACCTTTGCAATGGTCAAGTTGTCTGGAATTCTTTTCTGATGTTCTGCCACTTGACTTTAGGACACATTTTCTTTACCTGCTCCATCAATCATATATAACTTGTAAGGCAAGGAATCGCTAAGGTAATCTGGTAATCTTGTTCCTGGCCCACCCCTTCCTTTTGAGCTTTCGGCAAGGTAGCTTTATGAGGAGAAAGTGGGCTATGCCAGTATAAAGGACATAGAGGGCGCAGTGCTAAAATGTTTCCTGTCCTGTAGCTTAGGTAGATGGGGAAGTGATAAATGCAGAATGAAGACAGTAAGTAGAATCACCACAAAATGTTAAGAATTGAACCCAGCCATCATCTACTTTTCCTCCATCTTTTAATTCTGTTGTTCTTTATTTCTTAAGTTTTTGCTAATTATTTATACCTGTTTTACTTTTAAGAGCCTCGGGGAGATTAGCACTCATGCTATCCGAGTTTTACCCTTCTGTCAAAAGTTAATAATAATAATCATCATCATTTGCCAATTACTACAGATTCTTTAGTTGAACAGCTAGATTAACCTTGTTTCTTTTATGATGAGATATTGTAGATTTAATGTTTCTGTACTAAGAAGATAAAATAAAGATAGATATCTTCCAATTGAAAGAAACAAAGGCCTCCGTGATGGTTGGGTTTACTGATCATTTAAGAGCAGAATCGCACATTCAAAATTACTGTCCAGTGACTCTGCAGCTAAATAATGGAGATAATCCTGTTTGTTGGAGGGTATCCTTTTTATCTTCGTAACACTAACACATGGATGAAAAGCACTTTTGAATGCAATTTTTTGTTTGCTTCTATCATATTTTAACTTGCAAAATGTGTTCATCAAGAAAACATACTGAGAAATGGCTCTGCAGGAGCAAAAAGGGAGGATAGGGTGATAAGTGAAATGTTCAACATTAGTTTTTCAAACTATTCAAGCAGACCCACTGATCACACAGCTGGCTGCTAAGATTGCCTTAAACAAAGTGCCTATAATTTGGATTTTTGACAAGCCATCTTCTGTGATGGTCTTAAAATCACATTTTACATTCATTACCCTGAACTGTACGACAACCATATCGTATTCACATATGCTTGTGTGTCACACCTTTCATTTCAAAATATGGAACATTGCCATGGGTTAAAGTTTAACACAATTCTTCTGGTGACCGTTTCTGCAGAGTACACTGCACTTTCTAGTTATGGCTACAGTTTGATGAAGTTTGGCAAAGACTACATTTCATTTAAAAATTAATATATGTCAGTGGCAGCACAAATTCCATAGTTGTGGGGGGGGGGGGGGACAGCAAGTGAAGGAAGGCAAGTGAGGGAAGGAAGCAGTTAGGGGGGAAAACTTGAAAGTGGTAAAATGTACCTGTATAAAGTGTACATAACAGGAAAATTTAGTGGGCTAGGGGAGTTAAGTATAATTTTGTTGCCTGATAAATACCCAAATAAAAGAAATTTATACATATATGTGGGAGAATTTTTCAGGTTTAGTTTACCACAGCCATTTGGGGAAGGTTGAAAGCATCATGATTGTGGACAAATATCCCCCATGCCCATTCCCCTTGTTGATGCAACTGGTTACTGTGTTTTAACAAAGTCATCATTCTTCTGCTAAGCGATAAAAATTGTAGTCAAGATAGTCAGAAGGGTATTTTACCGGCAGTGTCAAGTTTCAGTAAGCCGCCATGATCCCATTGAACATGACAACTTAGACAAATTTTCAACATTTAACCACACTGTACAAATATGACAATATGCAAAAGTGGTCAAGGCTCCTAACATAACTGTAATCTTGAAATTCTCAAGATTCCCTGTCCCCAGCAATAACATGTAAAATCGGTCCAGTTTGATTGTCAGTACTTAGTCCAGCCTACGGGACTAATAGAAGTAAGCTACTACAGGTTTGACAATGTAGTACACACTGGGAGCTGTTTATGAGCTGGGAGCTATTGTGTAGTAAATAATCAATCCTGATGATGTCAGAACTTGGTCCCATTTGGAAGAGTTCATGGAATGAAATCTTATGAAAACAATAACAACGCCTTTGTCTAACCACAATGCTAATCGGACGCAGGTTTACTGACCTTTTAATTCATAACTGTACATTTAATAAACTGTATGCTTGACTACATGTTTTATGCACCATTACTCCCTCCCTCTCTCATCTAATATCACTGTTAACATTCATCGATCTTTTGTTGTAGGATCGTGCAGAAGGAGAAGTACTCAAACCATGGCATGGTGTTTTGAATGGCAAGAAAGTATTCACAAACTACTCCAGGCAGACAGCATGGGTTGATAGAAATGATGTAGAAACCTTACATTATAAACCTCTCCACCATGAAAATTCCTCTTTATCTACTGGGCCATCAAACAAGAAGCCGAGTGACGGTACATCTTCTGAGACTTCTCTCGCCAACCAACCTTTAAGCAAAGGTTAGAAAGATACCACACTCCAGTAACCATGTGATATAAATGCAATTATTAATGAAGGAAATTTTAACCTGTTAAAAAAATCATACACTTTCTGACAGGCAAACATTGTACGTTTTGCCTTCTTACTATTGTAGCTGCACTGCAGTGACATAAAAAATCGAGGTAGTTACAAATTGCTTAAACTTTGCAGACTTATGTGCTTTAAGTACATGTCCAAAAATTTTGGAAATTATGAAAGTTTGTATGCATTGTTTACAAATAGATATGTCAAACAGCACTTCATTGCAATGTTGACCTTATTGAAGAGACTCCACAACTGTTTTATGCTAAAATGCTGCTATCCATTGATGTCTCTGCCTGACTAACTTATACAAGGTGTCAGCACTGCTCTGGAGTTGCTCCCATGACAAAGTAATAGTTCTTAGCCAACATGACAAATGCTCTTCAAGACCAAGTTGGATCATACTTAGAATGGCAATAGCACAGAATATTTAAGAAACGGATACTGGATATTTCTCTGACAAAACCAGCTTCACAAGTTGTTTGCAATAGTTACTGATGGTATGTCATTGAAAGTTCATCACAAATTAATCAATTCAATCAAGCATTTGATGCACACTTGCCGAGTGTCTGTCTGAGAATTTGGCTTCACTCACTGATACATTTGTATACTAACAGGTCAAAAGTTGAATGAAGTGAAAAGTGACTTTTTGCTATGAATACAAGGACAAGTGTTGAATAGGAATGCATCCGTTTTAAGCATTATACAATGCAAAATTTAAAATGGTAACTGAAGGCAGAGCTCAAGATATAAAACATGTATGCTGTTTTCTACAGTAGGGAGTTCATGAATGGTGTGTATTTTAAACATTCTTTTACACAACCCATAAACAATTGTTCATGAATGTGGTGTTTGGAATGAGAGATGAAACTCTGAGGATTGCCCTCCTTTTCTTACCTCACATTTTGAATTCCACAATGAGCAGTCACGGTGAAGGCACCTAAATTTCATTGCCCACTTCATGAGTTTGACAAATTTGAGGTTATGAAACATTCATAGTTTGTGTTGTTTCTGTGTAATAGTTTTATTGTAATTTTGGAAAGGGAGATTTTCATATATTTTGAACATTTCATTTACAACAAAACCATATTTTCATCAAGCCAATTCGAGTAGTTTTATGTGCTTTGTATGAATCCAATCCAGGTAGTGCTCAAAAGGCAGTATCAGAGACAAACCATCAGTTAGCAGATGATGGTCAGTGTGAAAAGGAGGAAGGATTTAAGAAATGGCACAAGAAAGGCAAAATATCAATTCAGCATAAACCAGGATCAGTAGAGATGCCTTCCATGCCATCAGGGTCTGATCACAGAATACCCTCAGGAACTAACATCAGGAAGGAAGAGAGGTGTACTAGTGATCCAAAAAAAACGTGGCCCACCAGAATTACCAACGTAAAGTTAATAACAGGTAAGTATTAGTAATGCCTCGTATGACTGTAGCATAGAGGCTTAGCTATTCATATAGTTTATGATTGTCCTGCAATAGTATTTATAAGGTAGCATTTGTTTATATATGCCTTAAAACTACTAATCAATATTTTAAAATAATGTGATCTTTCAGATCTTTTACAAGGTTTAATCTGTTACAAACTACCACATGGAGAGCTGATTTGTGGGCTATTTCTGACATCCTTTATCTGTTTACCTGAATAGAGCTACAATCTGTTGACAGATTATATGAGGGTCTTGAGCTATTTGATCTTCATTGATGACAATTTTGTCAAAATTCTTTTGTGTTTTGATCATTTGCATGATTGGAAATGAGGGATGAGGGATTGAGAGAAATCTGCATATAATGGGTACATTTAGATAACTAAACATTTCTCTATGAATCCATTTAAAAGGTAACTATCCCAGAGATATCAATGAATGCATTTAGAAGGTGTAATTAGGATTGTATTAGGATATAAAACATTGATTCTTACAAACTGTCTGCAATAAAGGATAGTGTATCCCCTTTCATGTTTTTTTAATATTTTGGTAAATTTTCCAAAAGTTGTAAGTCTTGATACTAGAACTAGTTATTCAAAATTAAAACTCTGTCAGCAAGCCTATTTTATCATTTTTGGAACTCCATTTTTAGACTTCAGAAGATCAATGTAGGTTTGCAATTGTTTCTGAAATTAATAAGTCCTTCTGTGGAAGGTAGTAATTCCTCTTGGTTTATAATGAACGAATTGTCTATTATTATTAGCATACTATATTGGTACTGCTGTGTTGATAAATACTCAGTTTAGATTAGAGACAAGAAGTTACTATTCTATTGAAGTTTTTATGAGGTTATTATGCTTTTGTTGAGTTCTGTATCAGAAATTAGCAACAATAACAATAAATTTTGCTACATTAGTAGTTTATGTTGTTTCTGTGTAAGTTTGATTGTAATTTTGGCAAGGGAGATTTTCATATATTTTGCACATATTTCATTTACAACAAAACCATTTTTTCATCAAGCCAATTCAAGTAGTTTTATGTGCTTTGTATGATTCCACAATAATTTTGTTTTATCTACTATTGTTATAGGAAGTAGTGATTGGAAAACCTATCCAGGTAGTGCTCAAAAAGCAGTATCAGAGACAAAACATCAGTTAGCAGATGATGGTCAGTGTGAAAAGGAGGAAGAATATAAGGTATGGCATAAGAAAGGCAAAAAACCAAATCAGCATAAACCAGGATCAGTAGAGATGCCTTCCATGCCATCAGGGTCTGATCACAGAATACCCTCAGGAACTAACGTCAGCAACGAAGAGAGGTGTACTAGTGATACCAAAAAAATGTGGACCACCAGATTTACCAGCTATATCGCAAGAGCAGGTTAGTATTACTGGTGCCTTATATGACTGTTTGCATTGAGGCTTATATTCATATATATTCATATATTTTATGATTGTCATGCAGCAGTATTGATAAGGTAGCATTTGTTTATATATGCCCTATTAAACTACATAATATATTTTTAATATATTGTGATCTTTCAAATCTTTTACAAGGTTTAATCTGTTACAAACTACCACATGGAGAGCTGATTTGTGGGCTATTTCTGACATCCTTTATCTGTTTACCTCAAAAGCTACAATCTGTTGACAGATTAGAAGAGGGTCTTGAGCTACTTTGATCTTTATTGATGAAAATTCTGTACAAATTTTCAAAATTCTTTTGTGCTTTGATTATTTGCATGATTGGAAATTTCAGAATATGGCAGATGAGATGACAGATGGAAAAAAATTGCATATCATTGGTCCATTAAATCACTAAAACTGTTTCTATGAATCCATTCAAATCATAACAATACCAGAGATATCAATAAATGCATTTTAAAGGTTTCATTGTATTATTATATAATACGTTGATGCTTACAAACTTTCTCTTGCAAACTTCTGAAAGATAGTGTATTTCCTCAGATGTTTTAAAAACAAATATTTGGTAAATTTTCTAAATGCTGCAACACTTGAACTAGTTATTCAAAATTAAACCTCTGTCAGCCAGCCTATTTTTTTTTTATCAGAAATTCCATTTTTCGACTTTAGAAGATTAGTGTAGATTGGCAATTGTTTCCAAAATAAATAAGTCCTTCTGTTAAGCCATGTGTGATGTAGAAATTCCTCTTGGCTTAAAAAGAATGAATTGTCTTTTATTATAAGCATACTTTATTGGTAGTGCTGTGTTGAAAAAAACTCAGTTTAGCTTTGAGAAAAGAAGTTGAAGTGTCTATTGAAGTGTTGATGAGGTCATTATGCTTTTGTTGAGTTCTGAATGAGAAGTTAGCAACAGTAACAACAAATTTTGCTTCCATATGTAAGTAATTGTTTGAATTTTAATTTAAGGCTCACGTCAGTTCCACATTTGTTTTCCCATTATGTAACCTCCCACATGCTTTATGAAGTTATTAAACTTGTGCACTGCATGAGTCTGTATGGCCAGATAAATACAAATAGCAAAATACCTATGGGATAGATTGAGAAAAGCCACATCTATATCTATATGCAAGTGTTATTAGGCAACAGTTTCACACTACATGAGAAGTTTGCTTTAAGTCATGCAAATGGTATTGTATATTGTTAAATAGCTGTGAGTCTTTTCTTGTTTGACCTATGGAGTAACTGCTTGCATTTATTATTTATTCATTCCTAGATCCACCACCGTTTCCATTTTCTGTGTACGAGGTTCAAGCTATAGTTGCTGATAGCAAACTCTGTCAGGGATTGATCACTGAACTGGAATTGACAAATAAATGGAGAACAAGTGCGAAAAAGGAGCATAAAGACTTCTTCAGGTTAGAATCTGTGCTTCAGAGTTGGTGGAAGGATATACATGAAGGGCATCAAGCTCATCTGCAGAGCTTTCTCATTCTTCTTGGACAGTATGGAAGAGAAGATATAAGGGATCACATTGAGAAAGGTAAACTATTAACATAGAATATTCTGATATTCAAAGTTACCTGTTTAAAACAATGCTGTAAACCTTGTAGTGATGGGAACAGTCCAAAAATGTGCTCCCTGGTACCCAATTGCCTATTTTGGTAGGTCCCCCAGGTACCTGTTCATTATGCAATCAATCTATACAATAATAGCATACATAAACCTAAAGTTACTGAATATAGGCTATGCAGGCTGTCAGTCACTTATGGTAAAACTGTATACAACCCATGAACTATTATATATGGCAAGACTGCATATTTATATTTACTACTTACATGTTAAAATTACTTTTTAATCAACACATGCAATGTTTTTCCCCAATGATGGTTTTGATTGGCCTATGAAAAAGTTTTGTAACTTCCAAGTGTGTACGGCCAAAAGGTAAATTTAACACCTTAGAGAAACTTTTCTCTCCCTTTGCAGTTCCTGACCGTGGTTGCTTTGATGAGACTGTTCTGAATACTGTGATACTGTCAGCAACAGTCTACAGGAAACTGTTTGCTGCTGAGCTTGGTGTACAGCAACATGAACTCACTGGAAAGCTAACACAGGATATGAATCCCTATGACTGTCTTAGGACTGTCTTTGACATTTGGAACACAAATGAGAAAGGATGCAACAAGCTGGGTCAACTTCTAAGAGCCTGTCGTGCCATTGGTCGTGACACTCTTGCTGATGAAATTGAGCAGGGTATGTTTCAAACAATCTCTATGACATAATTTCGGTCATGCAAATCAGTTTCAATGTAGTCATAATCAATTAGATCTGCAGTTGAAGGTCAAATTATGCAAAACATTTGCTTTTTGTCATGAATCCAAGGGGAAGCATTGACCAATACTCACATGTATTAAGGGTAGGTCATGCACTGTCAATAGTTGTGGTTACCATAGTAGCTGAGGTCACAAGGTCATGGATCAAAGGTGTAACTTCAGTGCAAGTTTGTGTCAGATATTTCTAGCTCGGAATGTCAAATACTCTCCAAATGTCTGGTTACCATGGTCACTGAGGTCAAAGGTCATAGATCCAAAGGTCAAATGTACTAAAAAAAATTGCAATGCAAAACCTTCCTTTCAATCAGCTTGGACGAACTGCTTCAAACATAGTTGGAAGATTTCCTGTAGGAGAGTGTATACATACAGTAGTTCCTTCTTGCCCTATTAGGAAGTACCTCATCAATATTCAGTAGGTAAGGCAATGTCTTCTGCTGCATAATCCTTAGGTTGTGTAATATATTTGAATATCATAGGCTCATTTGTTCCATATATTCCAGTATATGCCTTGTAAAAGTATAATAGTGTTCCCTTGCGTAATCAGAGTAGTATGCGTGACGATTAAGATACCAAAGAGTTTTCACTTGCATATCTTGCTTGAAGTTCATACTTGCTGTGCAGTGTGTGCACATCCCTGTGCTGAGTACAAGAAAATGGATTAAACTGGTGAAGATCAAAGTTCATTTGAGGTCAAAAGAGGACTGTTACTCCCAGGCTCCTCTAGTTCCAGTCTTTGAATGAAAACAAATGTGTAATTTCTTTACTTTAATGTTTTTAACTTTTATTTTGCCCTTTCCAGGTTTAAATGAACTTGTTTTACGTCGAATAGGCCATCAAATTGAATCGAAACAATGCAGATTACTTGGTGAAAAGCTGTTGATTTCTGACGTGCGTCTGGATGCCTTTAGGGAAACATTCAAACACCTCCCTGAAAGAATCTATCGAATGTTCTCATACTGGAGTATGCTTCAATCTTTTGATGCAAACAAAATTGAGATGCTTGTCTCTGTATTGTATGACATTGGCCTTGGACATGTTGCAGAAAAAGAACTATATAAAGGTAAGCTATTTGCTTGCTCTTGTAAAGTTAATGTCACATGCTATATGTGAATAAGACAAACTGCTAATTAGAGTTTATGTGACACTACCCTACTGCATATCGTAATCTATGTTCTTTCTCTTTTCTTTCATCGTATGTATTCTATGTTTATTGCAACTCTTTTTTTTGTCTCAAATTGGTCCATCATGGATGTAACTATAAGTTTAACCTACAAGATAAAAAAGTGGAAACCTCAATAGAATAATTCATAATGGTAATTCAACAATCTACTTTATTTCAAAGGTCTCTTCTGAGTGATCTATTAAACTTAATTTCTCTTCCTTGCCCACTTAAGGAGCTTCTTGTGACAATGATTCAAATTCAGAAGCAATATGTAACAATGTAAAGTCACTTTTGTTGCAATACCTGTAATGAATCATGACATCAACCAGGATTGTCATATAAATTATGATAAATAATACTGTCTCTGAAACTAAAGTGAAAGTTGTTCTGCCAGAAATTTGAATATTACTTTCTTCACTGGATTTTGCTAAATGTGAATTTTAATATCATTTCCTACACAAGAATACTAAGCATGTCTTAATTTATTAATGAACAGAATATGAAGTTCCAGGCTTAGTGATTTCTCTTGCATTCCATTGTAAGAAATGGGGATGGATGCTTCTAGAGAAATGGAGTAGTGGGTTGAGTGGTAGTCACCCTATATAAAGTATTAATCTCATAGTTATCAGACCCATGTCTAAAATACTACTGATAATAAACACTATAGATAATGCTAGTGTAGGCACATGCTTTTCTAGGTGGATTTGTCATGCATATTAACAATTTCTAAGCCAGCAACATGTGTGTAACTTTTTTATGTTGCAGTAAGAAATGTGTATGATATTAGGGCTCTGAGATACTGTAATTATATAGAATTCTATATTAAAATGATTCTGAGATCATTGCAGAACATGCTGACTAACGCATCAACCCATCATGTGTTTATAATAAATCTCTTTTAATGTATAATTTACAGCTTCGAGTTAACAACTATTTTTACAAGCCTTCTCCCAAGTGTGCACTCCTTATGCGGTTAAATATTGTATTGATGGAAACAATTTGGACACGATAATAATGTTTGTATTACTTTGCACTGATTAAAATGAAAAAGTTAAGATGTTCACACATCTCTTCAGGCACATGCAATATTCACATAGTTATGTGGCAGTTCCTGGGTGAAGAGAGGCAATGTAGATTATAAAGTGTCTTGCCCAAGAAGTCAAGTACACAGCATAATGATCTGGCAATCCTTAGAATCCAAGCCCGTTGCCATATTAAACCATTAAATCACATTGCTGCATATCAATTCCTTTCTTTCTAAAATGCACACTAAACATTCTTCAAAATAGCCCTCCTACTGACCAACGCGTATGACTCATCACCTTGACCGAAAATCCTGTGGCTCTGTGCGGACAAGTTGTTTGGACTATTCCATTCATCAGGGGGGGGGTCTAAAACGGTGTTTCTATAATTATAGGATTGCATTAGATAAATTAATTGGTACTTACTTGCTTCAATATTTATGATGCATATTCCACGGTCATTTTCTTTGAAATAATATTAAGTTCAATAAAATATGACGTTTTGAAAGCGAAACTCGGCTGTGGCGATGTAGGTGAACACTGTGCATTGCGTAGCTGTACCCTATTGCAGAGTACAGGATACACATATTACGTAACGGCGTGCCCACCGAAGAAAGCGAAACTTGCATTTTTCTTAGAAGACATTCGATTGGATTGTACTTGGTCCGATTGAAGACAGTGATCAATGAAAATGAATTTAACATCAATGTAAAGTTAAGAAAAAATCCTTTCCAAAACCATTTGAACTAAATTTGTCAATGAATATTCAAGAGGATGGTTACGCAAACAAAGTACGGCTATCAAATGGTGATTTTCTTCAGTATTTACTGTGTGTTTTCAATGAGGGTTTTGAGTTCGATATTTATTAACCTTGCATCGTAAATCACCGAAGTCCGGTGGAATTTTGAACTGTATTGTTAAGAAAATAACAGAACTTTAGAGACAACACATTTCTCTGTTTAGTGCCGTTTGAACTAAGTTTTTTCGGTATTAACTTTTCACGCTATGGCTGTAGGAAAATGGTCTATATGGTAAAGTCATAGGCCTAAAACTGCGACGGTCGAACTCAGTTCGCGTGCCGCACAAGGAATGGCGCTAAGGAATTGATATGTGTATTTTCTATTTTAATGCATATATTGCAAAACCAGTATAGCTGAATGTTAAAGGAATCGGGCATTATATATCAACTTTTACCTCTTGAGGGTATGTTTTGACCTTTAATGGGAATGGAATAGTGTGTTTAAAGGTGTCACCTTTGTACCGTGACTAAAAACAATAGGATTCCTAGCAATATGGTACAAACCATACTGTATATTCTAATTATAAGTTTCATCCTTGTAACTTCCCCATATTTGCAATCAATTTTAACATTGCTGACCACAGATGACCTTGACTTTAACTGGAATCCATAGGATTGTATTTTCTTAATATAAGGCATCCACATATACCAAGTGAAGGTTTCATTAATACAGTTTACCTTCATGAGAATCATGTTTACTTGCAGTTTTATTATGCATACATATACACATGCCATCATAATGGCACAGGTATGATCATTGGATTCTAAAAGGGGTAAAACTGACATGCTTTTTGCAAGTTTGAAGCATTAGTCATGACACAAAAAAACTGTAACAAGCTGTATTTACTTTTGACTCTGCATTCATCTGTCTTTGGAATACTTTGCCTTTCAATATTCTCAGCACACCTTCATTAACTACTTTCAAATATGAACTTATTTATTTAATTAAGTTTTCAGTCTTCTCTGTCCTACTTGTGTTTTGTGTTTATTGGTTCATAATTTCTTTGTACAGGGCTTAGGAACTTTTTTGTATGTTGAGCTTGATAACTTGTATTACTATTATTTATGATTATTATCTTTTGTATCTTTATAATTAATACTCGGTAGCCAGAACACCTTTTTTCCTAATTGGACAGGTATGGGTTGTTAGATTCGTACAGTCAAATATCTCAGAACATATGGTTGCCACAGCTTATTGATCAGGGGCGTAGCCAAGGGGGGGCGAAGGGGGCAGCCACCCCCCCTTGAGCATATTTTTTAAAAATTTTTTTTAATGTTTTTATGATATCGCTAGTATTTTCCAAAGAGAAAATGCTACGATGCAACTTACAAGGCCTGGGAAGTGCCATTTCCAGCGATCTGGGAGGCATTTTCAGCGAAAAATTTTCTTGTACGCTTCGCGCCAACCAATGGTGGCGCTACGCTTAGATAGTTTGCAATGCCGAATCTACAGTTTCGCCCCTCCCTTGGCAAATTCCTGGCTACTGTACGCGCCTGTTATTGATTCACTGTCATCATATTTAGTATCTAGCTGGAATTGCATGATTCTTCTGTTTGTAACATCTGTGATATTTCTGCATCTATTGTAGGTCTGAGACAACATGAGCTAGAAAGCACTGCAGCTCTTCTCTCTGACAATTGGCAAACACTTGCACCAGTTTTGGTCAAAACTCAAGACATTGATTACATTATGGAGCAAAAGGGAGATTCATCTCAAAATTGCTTCAGAATGTTAAACATTTGGAGGAGTCGCCAAATTCGAGCTGATGATGTCAATATGAAGGAAACCCTTTTCCATGCAATGAGTCAATGTAATTTGTACCGAGAAGCCAGACAGTTGTATTATGGTAAGTTGTTGTGTTCTCTCTTTGTTTGGTGGGAAGTAGAAAGCTTTGAAGATGAGGCAACTGCAAGTACATGGTTTATTTGTGGGAAACACTCTGGCCTGGCAAATATATCAGGTGTAGCCATTGTGACTTTAACATACACAAAAGAGAACAGTTTGGCTATTTGCCTCCCCACATCTTTGAACAACAATGGATGGGATGGGAAGGGGTGTCTGGTATGTAGCCTTATCTGTCATGCTGTCGTGCCTATAATTTAAGGGATAAGGTGAAGAAAGTTATTTTCACATTGTTGAACATAGTAAAAGGCAATGCTATTCTTCCCTGTTGTGGTAAGAAGTGACCCATTGAACATATGAGGCTCATTAATTGAAGTGGGTGGACTATTAAACAATGGATTAATGTATTAATATTTTAGGCCTGCACTGTTGTCATTTTGTCTGTTTTACATAGTCAACTGAGTGATTTGGGAAGATAGGAACATGGGCATAATGGACACCCTTACTCCTGTACTCATGACATCCACACCTTTGTTCTTGATGTTTCCATGTGTTGTGTTGTGAACAAGGGGATCCATGATCCCTTCCTGCCATTCATGTTTCTTATCCAGATTTTAGTGAAATCTTGAAGTATTTGCATTAAAATTGGTTTGGCTTCATGTATTTGTATATTGATAGTTTAAATGGAATTTGCATATAATCACCTTTGTTACATTGGTAACCTATTTTTTTTAAGGGAGGGGGGGCTGTCCTCTTTAATTTTTATGATAACTGTTTTGCTTCCATTACATATATGCTTTGAATTTAGTATCATTTTGCAATAGATTACTCTGTTCTCTAGAGCATAAATTGTGTTTTGTGGTTTGATGTCATTTTTGCCTGGATGGCAGCTTGTCAGCTTAACAAAATTCAGGATGAAAACTAGACTCGACATCTTCAAATAATATGTTTGTTTTTCACATTTGTGATGCTATGGCAAAATTCCAAATCAATATTTGATTAAAAAATGGACATGTATGTTTTCTTCAATTTTTATGTGTTTATTCGTAGACAATATGTTCTGCATCAAACATATCGTATGAAGTTCAGTGTAACTCAGAAGGCATGCAAATTCTCTTCAAGTGGAGCACATACATATGTTATGTTATGTTTTCATACTTTGCTCTTCTTTTTCAGTTTGATTAATTGTATTCTATTAGTTGGGGTACTCTGGTGACAAGCAATGTGAACTAACATTGAAGAGAAAAATATTTCATCTGCTAGTTGAAAAACCCGTCTTAATATCTTGCCCCAACTCGAACTGGTGAAACCTTCAACTAGTCTGCAGGAAGCTGAATCACAGTAGGGGGTCTGTGATGTCATCTGGGCGAATGCTCCTTGGAAGCTTTGCTTACACTATTAATCTTCTTGTTGGTTTATCCTTGAAACTTTTGGAATGTTTGCATAGATGTCAAACTTCTCTGTACTGAGAATTTCATAAAAATGTATCATTTTTGTAGAAATATTCTTTGTGTTTGTGAATAAATTATTGACATATTATGGTGAGAAATTTTCAGATGAAGTGCTCTGATAACATCATCCATTCTGCTGTTGTCAGATGCATTTCCAAAATATCACTAAATTTAAAAATAAATATCTGCAATACAAAACGTATAGTGAGGAGGTGGTTTTCACATTTAGATTCAAAAAATTGTCAGCAATTTATTCAGCCATCAAGTTTAGCCACCAGAATATGCTTTAAGACAATCTTTGATAAGTACAATATGCAGCAATTAAATCTTTGATTATCTGTGTTACAGTGACAGTTTAAGTTTGATGTAATCGTATTGGTATATTGACAGGTTTGGATCCTTACACGGTGATGGAACTAGCTGTAAAACTTCTCTTTGATTGGCCATTGCTCGCCAGCAATTTTGGTTATGATAAATGGGAAATTGCACAACGTATGAGATGTCTTAACCAGGCTGAAATGACACTAAAAATGTTGAATGAGTGGTTGAATGCAAATAGAGATGAAGACCCAAGAAAGACCAAAGAAAAGCTTCTAGAGGGGTTTGTTACCATTAGACGAGAAGATCTTGTAGAATGGCTACAAAACAGAGATGATGGTGTATGTGAAGTCAGGGACTTAAAACAGACCAAGAAAGGTAGGCAACACTATAACTTCAAGTCTATAGAAATACAATTGTTAAACAAAACTTTCTCTAAAAATTGCAAGATGCTTCTATTTGTGGATGAAGATGTCTCTTGGGATTTGATAAGTGAAATAAGAAACACAAATCTCCTTGGTACAACATAATACATCAGTTACTGTTTTTGGTTCTTTGCCTTATGAATATGCAACGTAGTTATACCTTTATTTTGTGACAAACCCTCCAGTGAACAATCACTTGTGATAATGACATATTGAATGGTGATCGCTTCAGGAAACTTTCATTTCTAGTTAGATGATAGTGGATTTTGTAAAGTCTTGTCAAAGAACTCAACTGACATATAAAGAAAAAATAAATAATAAAACAAACAGAAATAGAGGAGATTAGTCAAGGTAAAGAGCTCATGGAACTAGAGTGTTTCATTGAGTGTGTTTCATTGATGATTTACATTACTTGTTGTTGTTCTTATATTTACAAACAATACTAAATAGAAATAAGGCTTTTTGCTGAATATTAATATATTAAGCCAAATTGTGTAGTTCTTGTTTCAGAGAGACATAACGGTGGATTGTGAAAGGTTATACTACCTCAGCAAACTGTAATTGTGGCAACTGTATATTAATTTCCCATCGGTCATATTGGATTCACCTTTGCCCAGGACAGGTCTGAACTATAGATTGATAGATATTAAAGCAGCATTTTGCGTCCTTTTCTATGATTTTTCTCAACCTCACTGACTCCACTATGCCATAACGACATACAAAACTAGCTTATCTATTTAATACATACTTCAAAATGGTGGCTTAAAAGTCGAAAAATTTGCAACTTTCAACTTTGTTTTTCTCCAAGATATTTTCCGTTGGGATCCCAATAAACCTCGCCCATAATATGAATATTTAAACACTACGAACGTCATTGACCAATACGTAATACAACACCATGCCTTATTTGTGTACAGTCTATATGGCAGTTGTACAAGGGAGTTCCATAACAACTCCCTGGTTGTACCATGGAGCTATTCGGTAATAGTTCCATGGTTGTACCAACGCAAAGTCTTATATCTATTTTTAGCAACGGCTCATACTAAACCTGCAACATGAGGCTCTGATTGGTTGAATTCAAACTAGTGGGTTTGGGGGAACTGTATGCGTTTAGTTTTAAATGTAGAATTTTTCGTGGACACTCTTCTCATTATCTGCAAATATCTTTAATTACTCGCCAATTAACGTTGTTGGCAGGGAAAAACTTGGCTAATATCTTAGTTTGCTGTTTTTTGATTGATACAGTATATGTCAAAAAACTTGATGGACATGTCAAAAAAGTAGATAACGGTGACCAAACGCAAAATGCTGCTTTAAGGCAGGAAAATGTATTTTTTGTGAACTAATTTGTACAATTATTATCCATTATTCATACAAATAGTGTGCATTGAATAGTAAGATCCAAGTTATAGTCTGGATTGTGATCAATAGACAAAAACACAAACTTTATTATCTATAAATTATTCCCTCATTCTGTTGGGTTATGGCTGTTTAAATCAAACCTCCCAAATATTACAGGAGAAAGAAAAAGTTCTGATGGAGTTTATAATTCTAGTATTGTAACTTACTTTCCATTTATTGAGTATGAGAAGCCTGTCTACTGCTTCTAGATACATGATACAAAATCAAAAAGAAAGAGCTTCAACATGTTTGTCTATGTCTCAATGTTCTCCTGGAAATCGTTAAGGTAAACGAAACTTACAACGGTGTCAACGAAAGTGGTAAATTTTGATGGGGTCATTGTCACATGACCTGCACACCAACATTGACCTATTTCATTGAAATTTGAGGAGAGCAGACCAAGTTTGCTTGTCTGAGCTTTCCGATGTAACAAATTATCTGGTAAAATCTTTAGGGGTTTCGGTTGTGCTAAGACGCTGTCATTGAATTGAATGATTACTGTAAAGAAAAACATTGAAGCCTGAACGTAAGCTTGTACAGTTTCATGAAAATCCAAAACCGGCTGCTTTCTAGCAAAAAACCAAATCTGGCTCAAAAACCGTTTTTTTTTTCCTCCCGAATTTCATTGAAAACATCAAAATCTCTGATGGAGGTGTCGCGATCACTAAGATGCGTATGTTTCAGTCTAAGTCTACTTCGTTCGCAGTAAAGGGTAAAAAATAAGGATAATAAATTCAAGAAATGTTACTGTCTTCATGACTCTCTTTTTATTACCCATGTTAAATTAACTGAAGTAAAAATGTCGAGAAGAAATGTGTTGGTCAAATGTTTTCTTAAAGTTTTAACATCACGTACCCGTATCGTTTTGTCTTCTGTTACTGTACTTCACGAAGTTCAAGTTCCTGTTCAGAAAAAAAACCCACGGTCATCTTGATCACCCGATGGTCTTGTCAGCTAGAAAACTTCTCTGATAATGACAGTACAAGTAAATATTTACTTACAATCGTCTAAGAAGTTCTGTTAAACTAAGGAAGGGTTTGCTCTGTCGGTTGCTTACTGTTTAACTTGCTTGTTTAAAGAGAGAGTCATGAAGGCAGTAACATTTCTTGATTTTATTTGGCTTATTTTTTACCCTTTACTGCGAATTAACTAGACTTGAACAGCTGTTGGTAAAGCTTCATAAATACGCATCTTAGCGATCATGATACCTACGTCAGAGATTTGGATGTTTTCAATGCAATTCGGGAGGGGAAAAAACGTTTTTTGAGCCAGATTCGGTTTTATTGCTGGAGAAAAACCGGTTGTAAGTTTTCCCCGAAACCGTGCAAGCTTAAATGGTATCATACGATTCAGCAGGTGGTAAATATATCCAATTGTCTAGATATGATATTGTCCCATTACTAATGTTAAATGATCATAAACTATGTATCAAAGTGTGGGACAGGGTTCTCTGAAACATTTCACTCAACTGGTATACTGAACTTGAATAAATATCAAAGACTTGAGCAATTTAAATTTGTAGAAACCATCATATCAATCCACAACAAGTCTGCAATGTCTTTTGTTGTTGACGGATTTGCTGTTTCCTCTTGTTGTCTCAAGAACACATTCCCATCTTTATGAGGTGGAGTAATGAGCTGATATTTTGAACTTGTATTTATGAACAATGTTTTTATTCTATTGGTTCAATTAGTTGATGGTGGTCATGGTTGTGATATTTAAAAGAATACAAGCAATAATGTGGAGAAGTGTGCACTCCGAATCCCTCATGTTCATAGGAGATCCATAGCACCTTTCTCTGTGTACATTGTTTTGAAGAATGTTTCACAAACTACCCATATATTTTGATTATTTTCCTTATGTAAGTACCAGAGCAGTTTTATAAAGATACCAATCATTTAATACTGTGTCAGAGTTAGTTATATATATCCTTAGTAGTGATTTATTGCAAAACTTCTTCCTTCCATGTTAAACCTTCTTTTCCTCTTTGTATCTTTGTTTTGATTACAAGTAAGAATGTGAGCTGGATGATCTTATTATGGTTCGAGTGATGACAGATTGAGCTACATCACATTATAATAATTTCTAGTCTTTTTACACTATTTCTCATCTCGTGCACTGCAAATGAAAGTACCAGTCCATCAGGATAGAACTTGATGTATCATATTCTCTTGGAGTATACAATTAATTGTGGCTCTTTTTTATTCATTCTCACTATATCAGCAACTCCTGAGTCTAAAAGACTCACCAGGATGAACATGCAGAAAGTGGCAGAAAAACTCTGTCTGAATCGGCAACAATTAATGGATATGTTAACATTGAACCATGAAGACCTTAATCATTATAAACCTGATAGTGTCAAAGGAGATCATCTTTTAGCTGTCATAGTTGCTTGGAAGAAAAAGCAATCGAAACGGTTTGGAGAGTTGGAAACCTTTGAAAATTTGCAAAAGCTGCTTAAAATGTATGAACACAGAGAAGCATTAGCTGAACTTTCAGGTATTACATCATTTTTACATTTAAAGTTTGCTGCCGTGTATTTGTTTGTGATATAAGCAGACATAATAATAAAGCTACCCATTCTCTGACTGACATTACATTTTCTATCAAGTATTAAATGAATTTAAACTTAGCATCTGCTCACTTGCATGAAATTATTCAACCAAGAGAAGTCTTTTTTTTTCGAATGAGTATTTACTACTAAAGTTTGTAAGATTTATGGATTTCAAAATATGCGAATAACATCAAAAGTAGTACAAATGTATTTACACATGTATGACAATCCTTTTACACACACTGAATATTCTTAAGTTGATATCATCATTAATTTCGAATACATTTGGCTAACGTCTACAGAGTTGCAAAATTTCAGTTTTCATTTTCAGCGTTCAGTGTTGCCAAAAGTTGTCTTAACATGTTCTAATACTCTGCACACAAATCATAATATTATACATGTTTTGTATGACAAATGCATTCCATAGTTTTATATTATATTTAAAAGTGGATGTCACAAGTATTATATGTCATGTTCCTTTAGATGGGTCTTGTATTGACCCTCCAGAGGTAACAAACCGACCGGGAGGGGCAGTTGGTGGTGTACCACCTGAAGAACCCCCTTATCCAGACTTAACCTTGGATTCCTTGGTGGAGGTCAATTATGGTGAACAGACTTTATCAGGTGTCATTGCATGGATTGGTGAAATCAATGGAATAGATGGACATGGCATACTTGCTGGTGTGGAACTGGTAAGTCAGATCTGAGGTATTTATTGACATTTGGCCCTTAACCTCTGTTCTGGAAGTCTGCAAGAAAGAATTTCCCATCATGAGGCCCCTTCCTACCAAGTTGCAAAAATTTGAAACAAAATAACACATATGCACAAATGGGACAAATGTTTACTCCTCCCTCAAATACTGGCTTTCAATCACCTAACCATGGGTGACCTCCCCACCGCCCCCCCCCTCATAAGAAAATTAAAATGGGTGTATAAGTTAACCGCTAAGGTCTTAGAGAATATGCACCTGATCAGTCTGACAACCAGCATATTCAATGATCTGTAGGATTGGAAGAAATTTTGGTTCCTTTCAGAAGAAGCTGTGGAGTTTTTTCCTCAAGTGATGATCATTTCCTTACTCAAACTTTCAAACAATTAGAAAATATTTCTAAACGTTTAAAATGAGTTTCGTTCATTTAAACGTTTCGACGTGTAAACTGCACGTGTTAGCAAGTGTTTACCTGTGTGCAATGTGTCTTTGTGCTAGGTGTTTAATTCTGTTGTTTTGCCATAATGCTACATGCTTTGCTTGATTGGTTACTTGTTGTAGGCAGGCAAGTAACCAATTCATTTCAGTTGGTGTGTGTGCCAGCGCATGGATATGTGTGTGTATGTCACGCCCTTGCTTGTAAACTCGATATCTCAACATATCTAACATGTGCATCTGCAGTTCTCATATTTGGCATATGGCTTCCTTAGTCATATCTTCCCCATAAGAGTACAAGAACCCTATTGTTTAGGTGGAAGGCAAAGATCATTTGAAGTGAGGATCAGGCAATATGTGAAAATCTCAAAATCACTGTATCTCCAGAACCTGAACATCATAGGATTTCATGAATGCATGGTATGATAGCCTTATATAGCGTTTGGTGTAAGTCAGAGTTCATTTAAGGTCACAAGGGCTCAAAAATTGAAATTCTTGTAACACGATATCTCCAGATAGGAAACTTGATTTGCTCTCATATTTTGAATGTGGCTTCCCTATGACTACAAGAACCATATTGTTTTGGGTTATCAAATTTCACACGCAAGCACAAAACTTGTAAAAATGATATCCCATGATAGGTTGGCATGTGTTTTTCTTACAACCAGTATAAGAACCCTAATATTTTGATGGAGGTCATAGGTCATTTCAGGTCAGTAGAGGTCCAAATTTCACAATATCAATGGATCTCATCAAGTTAGCTATAACAAATGCAAATTCAGGTCTTTGTTAATAGAGTGAGCATGCAAAATCAACTAACAACAACAAACAATGTCCCTCTGTCTTTCTTTCATCATTGTGGTATCTTCACAAGATTCCCAGTCATCAAACCTTATAAGCATTGAGTCTGTTTAGATTTATACTGCTCCCCATCTGCAGTATGAACTTCAGCCAGTGTTAGCTTGAAAACTACTCTTTATGCTGTATATGTAATGTATTTAAAGGCAAGAAACCACTGTGAGGGATTTCCCTCTGGTTTATTCAAAGGATGACTATCTTGATGTTGGAGGAACTGACGGAACTTTTAGTGGCACAAGATGTTTCAACTGTCAGTATGGCAAGGGGTTGATTTTACCTCTAAGCAGATGTAAACCTGACTCACGGTTCCTGACAGAAATGCAAACATTTACTAAGAAGGAAAAACTAACAAAAGATGGCAAGTAGTGCTTACTGTAACACATAAAATAAAATTCAGAGAATTTCGACTACTGATTATTTGCATGATTGGATATGAGGGATGGGGGATTGACAGAAATCTGCATATCATAAGTCCATTTTGATCATTAAAACTTTCTCTATGAATCCACTAGAAAGGTAACTATCCTAGAGATATCAATGAATGCATTTAAAAGGTGTAATTGTTTTAGTATATGATATGTTGATGCTTACAAACTATCTGTTGCATGCTTCTGAAGGATATTGTATCCCCTTTCATGTTTTGTTAATATTTTGGTAAATTTTTTTGAAAGCTGTAACGCAACAGTCTTGATACTATACTAGTTTTACTTCTGAAGGATATTGTATCCCATTTTGTCCAGCGACAAAACATCAGTTAACAGATGATGGTCAGTGTGAAAAGGAGGGAGAATTAAGGTATGGCAGAAGAAAGGCAAAATATCCAGTCAGTATAAATTAGAATCAGTAGAGATGTCTTCCATGCCAACAGATACCATTCAGGATGATCACAGAATACCCTCAGGAACTAGCATCGGTGAGGAAGAGAGGTGTACTAGTGATCCAAAAAAAACGTGGCCCACCAGAATTACCAACGTAAAGTTAATAACAGGTAAGTATTAGTAATGCCTCGTATGACTGTAGCATTGAGGCTTATCTGTTCATATATTTTATAATTGTCATGCAACAGTATTGATAAGGTAGCATATGTCTATAAATGCCCTTTCAAACTACATAATCATGTTCTAAAATAATGCGATCTTTCAAATCTTTTACAAGGTTTAATCAGGTAGAAACCACCACATGGAGAGCTGATGTTTGGACTATTCCTGACATTCTTTATCTGTTTATTCTCAATAGCAACAATATGTTGACAGATTAGGTGAGGGTCTTGAGCAATTGTGATCTTCATTGATGAATTTCTCTGAAATGTTTCAAAATTAGTTTGTGTTTTGATTATTTGCATGATTGGAAATTTCAGAAAATGGTGGATTAGATGACAAATTGAAAGAAATCTGCAAATCATTAGGTCAAAATGAACCTTTCTCTATGAATCCATTAAAACGGTTACTATCCCAGAGATATTAATGAATGCATTTTTGAAGTGTATAATTGTATTAGTATCAAATATGTTGATGCTTACAACCTGTCTGTAGATTGACAATTGTTTCCCAAATATATAAGTCCTTCTGGAAGATAGTAATTCTGCTGTGTTGATAAATACTCAGTTTAGCTTAGAAAAAAAGAAGTTAAAAGTCTATTGAAGTGTTGATGAGGTTATTATGCTTTTGTTGAGTTCTGAATGAGAAGTTAGCAACAATAACAACAAATTTTGCTTCCATTTGTAAATAGTTGTTTGAATTTAATCTAAGGCTCAAAGCAGAACTCCACATTATGTCACCTCCCACATGTTTTATGAAGTTCTTAAACTTATGCACTGCATGATTTTGTATAGCCGGATAATAA
Source organism: Apostichopus japonicus (assembly GCF_037975245.1). Taxonomy (NCBI): domain Eukaryota; kingdom Metazoa; phylum Echinodermata; class Holothuroidea; order Aspidochirotida; family Stichopodidae; genus Apostichopus; species Apostichopus japonicus. The sequence continues at coordinate 22,765,110 of NC_092563.1, read as the reverse complement.
AAATAGCAAAATACCTATGTGGTAGATTGAGTGAAGCCACATCTAAATTTATATGCAGTGTTTTTAGGCAACAGTTTCACACTACATGAGAAGTTTGCTTTAAGTCATGCAAATGGTATTGTATATTGTTAAGTATCTGTGAGTCTTTTCTTGTTTGTCCTATGAAATAACTGCATGCATATATTATCTATTCATTCCTAGATCCACCACCGTATCCATTTTCTGTGTACGAAGTTCAAGCTATAGTTGCTGATAGCAAACTCTGTCATGGATTGATCTCTGAACTGGAGTTGACGGATAAATGGAGAGCAAGCACAAAAAAGGAGCATAGGGACTTCTTCAGGTTAGAATCTGTGCTGCAGAGTTGGTGGAAAGATATACATGAAGGGCATCAAGCTCATCTGCAGAGCTTTCTCATTCTTCTTGGACAGTACGGAAGAGAAGATATAAGGGATCACATTGAGAAAGGTAAACTGTTAACTTAGAACATTCTGATATTCAAAGTTGTCTGTTTAAAAAAATATGCAGTAAACGTCTTAGTGATGGGAACAGTCCAAATATTTGCTCCTGGGTACCCAATTTCCTATTTTGATTGGTTCCCCGGGTACCTGTTCATTATGCTATCAACCTAAACCCCAACTCAATCTATAGAATAATAGTAAGCCTTAAGTTACTACATATACAGGGTATAGGCTATGCAGACCGTCAGTCACTTATATGGTAAAACTGTAAACAACCCATGAATTAATTTATATTGCAAGACTGCATGCTTATATTTACCACTTACACGTTAAAATCACTTTTTAGCAGCACATGCAATGTTTCCCCCAATGATGATTTTGATTGGCCTTTGAAAAAGTTTTTAACTTCCAAGTGTGTAACTCTATGGCCATTCGAGCCAAACAGTGCATGATTGTAAGATTTTCTTGAAGCATTCGTTGGGGTATCCTTGCATAAATTGCTGAAATTAAGTAATGGGAGACAATTGACGGCATAGTTTGCGAAAAAATGACTTTCTTACAAGAAACTTTCAGCACTTGCACCAGACCTATCCAAATGTTCGTTCATTGCTGTGCACTAAAGCTAGCACTCCAGGTGGTCCCAGCTATTTATAGATTAGTTGGAAAGTCCTTACAACTACATCAATCCTTATCACATGTTACTTGATAATGGAAAGTTCTGTTCAACTATTGTGGGACAGGTCCAAGAAATTTGATTCTGGGGTGGTCAACTTTATGAGCTGTGCAAGAGTACAAAGGTCAATTTTTGTTGCATTGAAATTATGCAATGCAATGACCTTGCTAAGGCTAATCAGTGCAAAGTTTTCACCAAATTCTACACTTAAACAAATCAAGGTAAAAGTTAATATCACCAAATGATGTAATTACTGAGGAGCATATTTTTATCCTCCCTATCATTTATGCAAGTAAAAGTGAAATTGAAAATGAAGAACAATGTCAGTGGTTTCCACCTATTTCCGTACCATGTAGTAAAAGCTTGGACCAGGAAATAACTTTTTTGGACGGTTCCCTGGTTAACCCGTTCCCATTGAACAATCTCTTACACGAGTTGGGAAAACCGAGCCTGTCTAATAGCATGTTTAACCACAATGTATGCGTTTGAAAATTTGATGAAGTCTCATGATTGTAAAAGGAAAGTAAAGAGTAAAATGTGTCAAGGCATCACAAATCATAGCTATAATCCATTTCCTACATTAATGAATTAAACATAAGTCACATTCACACAAATCATTTTTAGAGTTAAGAAATAAGATACTGAGGTACACTTTTCACCTAGCAATGTGGAATATTTTTGTCT